>NW_011494607.1:9262194-9304119 GCF_000754665.1 Bison bison bison
GTACAACTGAATGTACTTAGTGCCACTGAACTGCACAGTTAAATATGGTTAAAATAGTGTGTTTTATATCATGTGACTTTTACTACAATAAAAACATTAAAAAGAATCAGTAATAAATTCATGCAATACTTTAAAAAAGAAAGCAGTGTGTGTGTGGGGGTGGGGGTGGGGTGCTCAGTTGTGTCTGACTCTTTGTGGCCCCATGAATTGTAGTCTGCCAGGCTCCTCTGCCCACCAGGCATGGAATTTTCAAGGATCATTTAAAGCTCTGCCTTACCACCACAAACAAAAATGCCAAGAAACAGACAGAACTCCTCTCTTGTGTAGCAACATTCTGTAACAATGGAGAAGTGTGTGTGTCTGTGTGTCTCTGTGTGTGTGTGTTGGGGGAGGGGAGTTAAAATACAACTTGCCAAACTCCAGAAAAGACACAGTATGTACAGAATGGGTAGGACTTGAAAGTTTCGTCCCCACACAAAGAGATACTGTGCAGTATCCAGCGTGAAGAGCTGGCACAGGAACTGAGGAGAGCAACGGCCAAAGGGAATGAACCAGCTCAGCGTCTGAAAACACCTACAGGTTCTATCAAACCTGCCTGCACCCTTCAAGAGCTTCAAGGGTCACAAACAGGAAACTGCTAGGTATGACTTAACCTTAGTCTCCACCTCCCTAGAGAAGAACTTGCCCCAAAGAGCAATGAACAAAGTGTGGAGTCAAAGGGTGAGAGGTGAAGAAGACTGAGTTCAAGTTCAGGGTATGGGGCATTTAGTGGAAGGAAACCCTTTTCTAAACACAGAGGAGTTACTTGGGGTTCAAGCCTTCCCAGGTGGCACTAGTGGTAAAGAATCCACCTGCCAGTGCAGGAGATGCAAGAGATGCAGGTTGATCCCTGGTTGGGGAAATCCCCTGAAGAAGGGAATGGCAACCCACTCCAGTATTCTTGCCTGGACAGAAAATCCCATAGACAGAAGAACCTGGTGGGCTACAGTCCATGGGATTGCAAAGAGCCAGACGTGACTGAGCGACTGAGCACAACAACAACATCACTGGTTGTCAATATTGGTTGACATCTGCACTATAGAAGCCCCACACTTTATGTGTTGGGAAATGAAGAGAAAACTGAATTACAAAGAGACTTGGGAAGATGTAAGATTAAGCTGATCATTATTGGTGGGTTCATTCACTCATGACATTCTATATCAGGATATTTTCAGATACAGAAGAATATCTGAATTGACCTAAGTAAATAAGAGGACCTTCTATCTCATACAACAGAGTTGCCTGGATACAGTGGAGATGGTTTATTTAGCAGCTCACCAACATCATCAAGGACCTAGGTTCTTTCCATCTTTCTGTCTACAGTAGGTCCCCTACATACAAACAAGTTCATTCCAAGAGTGTGTCCAAAGTCCAGTTTGTTCCTGAGTCCAACCAAGTTAGCCTACGTAACCACTAACAAAACTGGCTACATAATACTGTACTGTGATAGGTTTATAATACTTTTCACACAAATAATACATACAAAACAAACACAAAAAATTAAAGAAAATATTTTTAATCTTATGATACAGTACCTTGAAAAGTACAGTAGTACCAGCTACATCACTGCTGCTTTTATGCTTGCTTCCAGACATCCTGGACTTGAAATAAAGACACTGGACTACCGTACTCTATATAGTTATGTACACTAAAGTACATATCTTTGAAAGTTCATAACTTGAAGGTTCATACAAAGGAGACTCAGTATATTTTGATTTGCTTAGATTAACCCCAAATTCCCCTGGGGATGGACTGGGTCTGGGGCCTGCTTCCTAAGAGCAGCTGGAGGAGAGTAAAGATTTCACCCAGATCTGTGCTAGCAAGAAAGAGGTCAATGGCCATTGGGTGGGTGCCCAGAGATGTAAGCAGATGGTCACTCAACAGCAGTCGCTAAGTGCCTACTGTGTGTCCACTCCTGTGCTGGTCCTGGAATCATGGTGACAAAGAATGGTCTCTCTGTAGGAGCTTAGAGATAATGGCAGAGACAGAAATTAATGAAATAACCATACAGATAAAGATAAAGCTACAACTATGATAAATGCTCTGCTGAAAAGGTCCATGCTATTCTAACAGGGCACCTAGATTAGATGAGGGCGAGCGGAAGCCTCCCTGAAGAAGGGACACTAAGGTTTGGGGATAGGGGATGGAGAAACCTTTCAGACAGAGGGGCCATATGGAGTGGCCAAGTGGAAGGATGGACTATGACACATTCAGAAACCATCCCCCAGATGGAGAACAGACTGAGAGGGCGAACCCAGAGCAAGATGAAGCTGAGGAGGTAAGGGAGGAGCCAGACCTGAGTCGTATACAACATAAGAAAATATGAACACATACATTTTTTAAACTGTAAAAATCGTAGACCTTTTTTGTTCACATCAAGTTTGAAATAAAACAGGGCTCTAAAATGTCTTGGTGCATGGCTGCTTTGAGAATATTAAATGACCATTCCTTGTCTTTTCACAGTGAATATTTCTAGTTGCTTAGTGTAGCCCCAAAGGAGAAAGCCAGATGGAGAGGGTGAGAGGACAGACAAGGCCTGGGCTGACCTGAAGCCTGGGTTGAAAGGTGAAGCCACACAGTTGTAACTAATTTTTTTTTTCCATTTTGTTGATTTATTTTTGGCTACATCGCAAGGTATGCGGGATTTTAGTTCCCTGACCAGGGATCAAACCCATGCCTTCTGCAGTGGAAGTGCAGATTATACCACTGGTGGTGTGGTTTAGTCCCTAAATCACGTCCAACTTTTGTAACCCTGTGGACTGTAGCCTGCCAGGCTCCTCTGTCCATGGGATTTCCCAGGCAGGAATACTGGTGTGAGTTGCCATTTCCTCCTCTGGGGGATCTTCCTGACTCAGGAATAGAACCCGTTTCTCCTGCATTGCGGGCAGATTCTTTACACTGGGAAGTCCTGGTTGTAACTGATTGAGAACAGAAGGAAATAAAGAGGCCAAGACAGGAAAAGGACGTAGAGTAAGACTATGGCCTTGAGACCAGGCTGCATGGGACCAGGGGCCTGGGTAGGGGTTCATGGTGTGCAGTAACGAGATGGGTGGTGATCTGAGGATGTGGGAAGACCCAGAGCACTGTGAATGGAGGGAGCCTGCTAAGGGGCAATCTTACCTCCATCCTGCACTTTCAGTGAAGAGTCTAGCTTTGACTCTCTTTCCATATCCTAGAGAGGTAACAGCAGTGAGACGCGTAACTCAGTTTACCTCTGTGCCTTTGGGGGCCATGCTGGCTTACTTAGCAAGAGATCATGCAAAAATTATTCAAGATAAAGTGGCAGAGAGTCCTCCTTCAGCAAATGAAAATACACCTAAGGAATAAACAACACTACCACTTCCTCATGGGCTGAAAAATATTATCTCTTACTTTGGTTTCTTATCACTATAAAGTAACTCATAATCTCTCAATAGCTGAGTATAAATGGTCTAATTAACCATCTTCTGCCCTTCAGATATTTCAGAATTTCCATGGTGACTAACCATGCATTTCTTCCACCACATTGATGAGCATGTAGCTAAATGGGCTATCATCCTCCCAAGCAGACATTTAAAGTGTGACAAAGGCATCTCAGAGAAACTTGGTCCTTTTGAAATGAGATAACTAATTACCCAGTGAAAAGGCAGTCTTTTCCCCACTGGGAAATCAATGATGTGGTTTGGTAGAATGAAAGGCAAGGACTATGGCAAATCAGGTCTGCAAAAACAGTAAACAAAACAAGCCAGGGAACAATTATCACATGTGGAAAAGGCAAAAACAGCACCAGCCACACAGCTGATCTGATTTGAAGAAAACGAAATCTGTGTTTCAGCAAGAAAGGAGAAAGAGTGAAAATACACAGAAGGGTTAAAAAAGGAAACAAAACACCCTAAAAGCAAAGTAAGACAACTAAAAGCAAACTAAAATTCATACATACAGACCTCAAAGACTTAACAAATTACTTTGTCTGAATTGTCCTATAAAATTAGGAAATGGTTGTTATACAGGTATTTTATTACTCAAGAAAACAGCCACATCTCTTCCAGAATCCCCAGCTGTTAACAAACACAAAGCATTGAGCCATGGAGATGGTCCCCTTCTCAGAAAAGGAACATAACCTTCAGATGTAGCTGGTAACTGAGAACCCAGAGATACAGTGGCAACACACAGAAAAGGAAGTGGATGATGAAAGTAAATTTAATTTAATGTACATCATAATGTACAGAACTGGGATAGACCCCCAAAATATTGTGCCTACTTGGCTCCTTTTTAGTTTTGTCAAGTTGCATATCTCTGTGTGACTCTTACTCTAAGAAGCATGAAAAATTGACAATAAAACCTTGTCTGAATGGAACACTGGCCTCTGGTTAAGTGTCAAGCACAAAAAGAATCATCATTTTTATTTCAACAAGCTTTCAAACAAAGGGTGCATGCTCTTGACATCTGCTGAGGAGCTACAATTTCCTCTTCTTCAAAACTCAAAGCGTCTCTAAATTAAACATAAGCTTGTTTCTGGTATCTGCAAAATATATATGGATAAAATTCAAAGTTTTAGAAAGGAGTTGCCATAGAAACACACAACTCTCTAAAAGAGCAATCCGTTGTCTCTTAAGGGGACCCGTCATCATAGAGATTTATTCAGTGTCTGTGTGTGCGAGTGAGGCTGCAGACAATGCATAAAGGACAGCCAGCATACACACACTGGACAAACACACAAATGAAATCAGTACTTTAAGGAAGGGGCCATGAGCCCCTTTGTGTGTGTGTGTGTGTACCGTGGGTGGAATCATGTGAGCTGAACCCTCTCGTGTAGCTGAAATGCAGCCATCATAAAAAGATTTATTCAAAACACAATTCTGCAACAATCTGGGCACTGCACATAGTTCTGGACTGTTTTCTGTGACTTCTTTTCAAATGTAGCTGTAAGTACTAGAAGTAGCACTTACAAAAATAGCTTTATTTTTACTAGCAGAGTAGACTCAAGCTAAAAATAAACCACATGGAATTTGGTACTGCAAGCTTTTCAAAAGCATAGTGTCAGGATACTAAGACAAACACCACCTCTTCACTAGAAACTTCTGTGCAGCATTCCAAAAAAGTCACCTATTTTTTAGCCAGAGTACAGTTCTTCAGACTTGGTTTTTCTTGAGACAAAGGAACCCCAAGGAGGAAACAAATAAGATGGAGTCCTGAATCAAACCAGTACTGGGCCTTAGGAAAGGATTTCTCATCTCAGGCTTTCCCCAGAAGAGGTCAAATTATCACACAGCTTTTTGACAAGTGGATGACCTTAACTGGGAGGAAGCAAGAGAGATATTTTGAGAGTCTGTGATCCCAAAACTTCTGTAATGAAAGTCTGGGATTCAAAAAAGTTAAAGCCATCTGAGTGAGCCATGATTTGTCTGAAAATGTGATCTTTTCTGCAGCTGTGTTCATCTATGGTTGGTACTAATGATTCTCAAATCATACGAACAACCATAACGATACCTCTAATGAAACACAAACGTTCCAGAAACATTAAATATTTAATCTGTTAGGTAAATACAGCTACTGTTAACCAAATCTGACAAATGGGAGAATTGATACCACCACTCATATTTGCCCCAAATCACAGATGACTAACTTCTGAATTCATCTAAATAAATATAAACATTAAAGTACACATGTGGTTATTTACATGTGTGAATAAACAAAGTATCATGATTAGACATAGTTACACAACTGATTAAAAAGTCATTCGAGGGCTGACTCAAAAACCAATCAAGTTACATGTAGGTAATATGGTCCTAGTATCATCAGCTGACATTATTCAGAGAAAAAGAAAAGAAAAAGCAGAATCTTTAAAATCTCACCTTTCCATTACTAAGTGTAACAGACAAATATCCCATCATGGTTAGTGGACCACAAGGCAACGGTACCAGCTAGCATCTGGCTGTCAGTTATAGCTCTGAAAACGTGGAGCATCTGGCCAGAAGAATGTACTCTACTTGGATTTCACAGTAGGAGTACTCTGACTTTTAATACTCAGACAAACCAGAAGCTCCTTTCAGGAAGCTTATCGGAGGTCAGGCACTCTGCTCTAAAAGATTTCCCGAATTTCTATAGCACTTCTTCATTTATATTCAGCCACCAGCTTTCTTGAAAGCTTCCCAATTCAATCACAAACTTCTTAGGAGCAGGAGCCATATTTGTGTGGCTCATCTCTGGGGCCCAGAATTGGTGGAGCTCCAGAAATCTTGGCTGATGAATGAATCAGTGTGAAGGGCTGGATTTACAGCAGTTATTAATGCTCTTATCTATCAGATAATTTATGAATTTGGTAAATATCTGATAAAAATGATGTGGAGTTTAATGAAATAATGTTCCTGGTTATATTCAAAAACTCAGAAATGAGAAATCAGTCCTTTAACACAGATTTTCATTTCCTCTGGACAATAAAGCAAAGAATGATCATGATATTCTATACTTAAAACTTGGAGGGTTAAGAAACTACCTGAAAGAAACTCTGATCTGGGCGTGACAGATGAGAGTTACACAATTACAGTACACTAGTATACTCTTGGACATGTGTCTCTTAAGTCTGTATACATGTCCAGTGCTCTGGAAGCAGACTGGCAATTCATTTTTTGGTATTTTTAATTAAAAAAAGAGAACCATGTTGGTCACATAAAAATAACTGATATAGCCTTCAAATTCTCCTGAACTCCTGAAAATCTTATTTCTCCTAACCGTACCAGTCACAAAGGCAGAAAGTCACCTCTCAACACAATCGGCTTCCTACTAAAGCTGACACATACACACACACCAGACTTTGGGAGAGATAGCCAGTGAGGATTTAAAAGGAAATACTGCGTGGCTCTGGAGTCCCATGGAGGCTTCCAACAGCTCAGATAATCTCCATCTATGCAGAGGGAAAGGGCCTCCATGTTGCAATTGTTTGATGAACATACCATAGCAGGCTTCTTACTTCTTCTGATACAAGTGAAAATAGGTATGTATTGAAGGCATCAGGTAAAGGCAATGAAGTGATAAGGATTTATAATACAGATTTTAATTTTTCTGTACCAAAATTTCAGCTTTAAGTAAGATCATCCTACTTAACTACCATCTTATCACACTAATTTTTACTTCAATTTGATAAGAGTAAAGTGTGAATGCCTAAAAGAATCCACTCATCTTTTTAGAGTCAGCTATCTAAGCATGAATTTTTCAAACAGCCTTAATATAGAATGTTGTTTTAATAGGAGTATTTATAAAATTATCAAATTGAATTGTGTAAACATTTTCTAAATCAAGATCAAAGGTGGATAATGTTTTAATTTTTAAAAAGGTAATACACATGACCATCATGAAAATTACAAAAATCTTAGCCTTTCATGAGGTTCAGGAATGAGTCTTCCTATACAGCTTACTGCTGCTGCTGCTGCTAAGTCGCTTCAGTCGTGTCCGACTCTGCGCAACCCCATAGACGGCAGCCCACCAGGCTCCCCTGTCCCTGGGATTCTCCAGGCAAGAACACTGGAGTGGGTTGCCATTTCCTTCTCCAATGCATGAAAGTGAAAAGTGAAAGTGAAGTCGCTCAGTCGTGTTTGACTCTTCGCGACCCCATGGACTGCAGCCCACCAGGCTCCTCCGTCCATAGGATTATCCAGGCAAGAGTACTGGAGTGGGGTGCCATTGCCCTCACAGCTTAGTTTCCCAGAAAGCTGAAGGGCTCCAGTTTACTTAAAACAGAAATATTTCCAAAATGTATCACATTTTTTTGTGTGTGTCTCCATGATAGAGCCTGCATACATAATATACATTTTTCCTTGGTAACTTACAATTGAAATACTAGCTCATTTGTCTAAACTGAATGTAGTTCAAAACGTGATACACACATGGCTGTAGGTGAGACTATATGAGCTTTGGTCCATGGAACACGAAGGACTTCATTTGACCGTCAAAATAGTTTGAAATCTATCCCCTCAAAAATATAAATCCCTGATGTCAGTGTCTGTTTTGGTCATTTGCCTCTGCCCCAGAGTTAGGGTGAAAACTGTGCAGTGTGGTATGACTTGTCTAGTTTTGAAAAACTAGATAGTGAATCTAAAGCTAAAGAAGTTTCTTGATCTCTAAGTGGGTATCTGCCTGGACGTTGCTCTAAGCTACCTCTGACTTTAGCTGGAACTTCAGTCTGCTGAGGATCCCAAAAGCTCTCGGCCAGAATGCACTTACTCAGCTTTTCACTGGCACTAAGTTTATTTAACTGTTGGGGAGGAGGAACACCCTTGACCGAATCACAATCTTACGGTTAGGAGCTCTCCAATGCGTCACTTCTTTTTTTTTCTTTTCCCACTTCATTTATTTTTATAATTGAAGGATAATTGCTTTACAGAATTTAGTTGTTTTCTGTCAAACATCAACAAGAATCAGCCATAGGACCTCTTTAACTGAGGTTTTCTTTTTTTGCTATTTTTTTAATTGGAATAAAATCGTTTTACAATGTTGTTAGTTTCTACTGTACAACATCATGTAATACATCAGCCTTATGCATTCATACACCCCCTCCCTCTTAAGCCTCTCGCCCACCCTCCCATTCTACCCGTCTAGGTCATCACAGAGCATCAAGCTGAACTCCCTGTGCTACCCAGCAGCTTCCCACTATCTATTTCACACATGATAGCATAAATATATCAATGCTACCCTCTTAATTGAGGTATTCTTATAAACCATTGGTAGAAAGAAATAGGCACAATCTCTCTGAAAGGGCAATTTGGTTTTCCCTCTCTCTTTCTGGATATCAAAAGCATGAGAAAGTACATATTGTTTGATCTAGTAAATTGCTTCCTAGGAATCCAGCCTAAGGAAATCAATGGATATGTAAACAAAGAAAATGTACAAAGGGGATGACCACACCATATCATAAAAGTAAAGTTCTGCTTAACTTCTAAATTACAAGTTTGATAAAATAATGGAGTCAAATGACAGAAAGCCATTATGCCATTAAATTTTGAAAATAATGACACAGACCCATATTTATTGAAATACAAAGATTTTCACTAGATACTGTTAAATGAAAAAAAGTTTAAAGAATATGTACAGTGTACCTAGGGAAACATCTGGAAAGAAATATATTAGAGGCTCCCAAATGATTATGGAAGCTCTCAGAGTCTTGATAATTTTTTAACAGTGCCTCCAGGCTCCAACAGATATTCAACAATGCTGTTTGTTCAGTAGCTAGTCTAAACAACTTAGTAAGTATTTATGTCCTAATAACTTAATAGTTATTTGGAAAAAATAACCCACATAAATTAAAAGTACTGTTCTTTCTTAAATAGCCTCCTATTATCAACAGAATGGGAACACCTGTTGGACAAGCAAAACTTCAGACTCTTTGTGGACAAGTAAAAGTTGAGATTCAATGTGGACGCCACTGTCTGCGTTTCCTGTTTCATGCTTGTTTTCACATGGTGCTCACTTTGTCATTAAAAAACTCAGCAATCTCTGAAGACGCTCTTTTGCAAAGATATGATGTCATCAGAAGAAACGTGGTACAATCTTATGTTGAAACCATGAACAACCTCAAAACAGTGTTGAACAGATGGGTGTCCCTTGAGAATGGAAAATAACCTGGGGCACCCTCCTGAATTTACTGTGCTGTCCCAGCGCACCATGGCACACAGCTTGGTAACTGCACACCCCTAACAGTATTAATTGGCAGCTGATTTCTCTTGGGTATGTCTCTTGGGTAGAGTCACTCGGTCATGTCTGACTCTTTGCAACTCCATGGACTATACTGTCCATGGAATTCTCCAGGCCAGAATATCGGAGTAGGTAGCCTTTCCCTTCTCCAGGGGATCTTCCCAACCCAGCAATCGAACCCAGGTCGCCCGCATTGCAGGCAGATTCTTTACCAGCTGAGCCATCAGGAAGCCCTCTCTTGGGTATGGATGATTTGAAAAAAAAAAAAAAAAGATTTTCTGACTCCTTCCCAATAAACACTTGTGACTTTTTACAATGAGAAAAACCATTAAACTGATTTACATATTTTTCAGAAGTTTTTTTTCCCCTTTAGCTTTTACAACAAACATTGATTTCTTACTGTTCTAAAGGCTAAGAAGTACAAGATCAAGGCCCCAGCCAATTAGGCGTCTGGTGAGGACTTCTTTCTGGTTCATAGATTTCTCTTTTCTTCCATGAAAGGTATTTTTTGGTTCTTAAAAGATAGATACTCTGCTCCCCTGAATTTTTTACTCTTAGAAAAGTCTCATCATAAACAACATTAAAAATAGAAAGTCTTATTAAGTGTCCATTGACGGGTGAACAGTATATTGGTACATATACACAATGGAATATTACTCGACCATAAAAAAGGATGAAATAACGCCATTTGCAGCAAACATGGACAGGCTCAGAGATTATCATACTAAGTGAAGTGAGTCAGAAAAAGACAAATACCATATAATATCACTTATACATGGAACCTAAAATATGACATAAATGAACTTACATATGAACCAGAAACAGACTCACAGGCACAGAAAAAAAAAAATTGTGGTTAAGGGGAGAGGTGGGAGAGGGATAACTTAGGAGTTTACGATTAGCAGATACACACTACTGTACATAAAATAAACAACCAAGTCCTACTGTATCACAGAGAACTATACTCAATATCCTGTAATATATCATAATGGAAAACGACATGAAAGACTGAGTGTGTGTGTGTGTGTGTATATATACACACACACACACAGCTGAATCACTTTGCTGTACACTAGAAAGTAATGCAATACTGCAAATCAACCACTTCAATAAATAAAAAATTGCAAGTCTCAGATGCTGCCTTAATGATAGAAAGCTCACTCCTGAATAACCTTCTGCAATAACTCTTCCTATTCTGAACCCTTACTTGATAACTTGCACAGATAGGGTGGATGAAGTCACCGGTGTCAGGACAGTAACCCAGACATTCGCCCTACTTCCTGCAGGTAGCCACTACAATTGTGCGACAATAGACTCTCTGTCCCTCAGCTGATGTGCATGTAACAGAGCATGGTCATGCTCTCGTGGGAACTGAACTGCAAATGGTCCTCTGCTCTTGGTCTGCGGTGCTTTAGTCTCCGGATTAACGGTGCTCCTTTTAAAACTGTGCCTGCTGTTTTTCACCCTGGTGTCCACCGCCGCTGTCTTCAAAGGTCTCCACTGCTCTCTTTGTTCCCTTTTGGTTACTTCTGCCCTGTTTGTCAGTTTTCACACTAAAGAAATGAATGGCCTTTTATAACTTCACCAATTGGGGCTTTCAAAACCAACCAGAGTGAGTTAAGTGCAGTAGATATTTAGCCTCCTTTGGTATTTAGCTGTTGGTGAGTCTTTTGTTTTATCCCTTGTGGGGGTTGATGCGTAGAAAGGATCATTTTCCAGTTTAAAGCTATTTTTAAAACCTGAGAATTTTAAAAGTTTTGGTGTTGAAGTTTTCTTATGGTTAATATTTTCTAATCATTTCCTTTCTTACTTCAGAAGTGGCCAAGGAACTATTAAACAACAACTTATTTTCCAATCTAGGAACATCTACAAATGTATACATCATTTTCAACTTAACATTCACAAAGTTAAGTTAGAATTAATAATGCTGCAGTAGTACAGTGTTTAGCTTCTTGCATAATTGTTTTTTAAATTGGAGCATAGTTGCTTTACAATGGTGTGTGTGTTTCTGCTGTACAGCAAAATGAATCAGCTATATGTTTACACATATCCCCTCTCTTCCGGATTTCCTTCCCATTAAGGTCATCACAGAGCACTGAGTAGAGCTGCTCTATACAGGATGTTGTCACTAGTTATCTATTTTATACGCAGCATCAGTAGTGTATATGTGTCAATCCCAACCTCCCAATTCACCCCATCCCCCCTCTGCCCCTTAGTGTCTGTACATTTGGTCTCTATGTCTGTATCTCTATTTCTGCTTTGCAAATAAGATCACCTATATCTTCTAGATTCCACATACATGCATTAATATACAATATTTGTTTTTCTTTAATTGCAATGGCCCCTGCTGATCTTAAATATATTCTTTTAAAAATGAAGAAGAACAGTAACATCTCCCAGTCCTCCTTTACCGGCTTAATCATTCCCTACAGCATTTATCACCTTTTACCATACTACGGTTGAGCTTTGAACAACAAAGGTTGGAATTGTGTGGGACCACTTACATACAGATTTTTCCCAATAAATATAGTATGCGTTTCCACTTTACAAATCGTTGAATTAACTAATGTGGGGAAAAGTTTGTGTGCAATAAGCAATCACAGTATGAGGAATCAAAAGAACTAGGGTTTGAGTTCTGATTCTATCAAAACTGTTTGTTTCCTGCCTTTGAGTTAGTCATTTATCAGTTCCTTTGCTTTTGAGGCAGAGATGGCAGTACACAGATTTTCAACTGTGGGGGAGGCAGGCTTCGTGCCCCTAACACCTAAGTTGTTCAGGGTTCAACTACATATACTTCACCTATTTATCTTGTTAATTGTCTGTCTCCTCCAGCTGGAATGTAAGCTCAACAGAGGCCGGCTTTTTGTCTATTTTAATCTCAGCGTACTCCCAGCACCTAAAACCGCCCACCAAAACACAGAAGCTCAACAAGTATTTGCTGAAAGGGAAGTGAACAAATGACTGATTCTTAAATCTTTTATAATTCTATTTCAGCAGGAATTTTAAAAAATGAACATTAATGTTTATGCAAACCAACTACTACTTTTTCGAAAGTAGAAATCAAAGTCAGTCTGATTTCAGTAAAATTCATAGATTACAGGATCTAATTAATTTAATATTTCTCCCCTTCTGGGAAACATTTCAACTTTCAAATTAAGAGGACTTCTGATTGTCAACTTTGGCAAATTTATGTAAAACACCTAAAAATACTGGTATAAGCATTAAAAACACTTTAAAAATTTGTGGCTAAACTGCAAGAAAGTGTTAAAGGTTGGCAATAGCAAGGAGACTAGAAGCCAGGAAGGTAAGTAATCCATGAGGTGGCATGTACCCTGGAGTCATAAATTAATCCCAGGGTTCTATGGGATAGGAGACAAGCCAAAGGCACACCAAGGGTGTAGGGGTTGAAGCCCGTCCCCCTGAAATGTGAGCTCCTTTGTGGGTAAGCTTAAAAACCATCTCCCCAGGACCAGAAGAAAGAAAAGATAAGCATTCATGACGGCAGAGTCAGGGACAAAAAGAGAAAGTTTCTTCAGAAAATTCCAAGCCCACTCTTGCACTGTTTGGGATCAGAAATTACATATACTCTCCCAAATACAAACATTTAGGATAAAAAAGCCGTAAAATGGCAGTGCCCCCAAACATACACCAGAAGCAAATTCAAGGCCTGTAGAATAATGAACTAAATCCACATTTCAAAGAGTCTTCATACAGAGAGTTCCAAGTAACTGAATTCAGAATAAAAAATCTCAAAACACAAAAAGAAGTAAGTAGTCTGCCTGCAATGCAGGAGACTCAGGTTCGTTTTGGGGGTTGGGAAGCTTCCCTGGATAAGGAAATGGCAACCCACTCCAGTATTCTTGCCTGGAGAATCCAATGGACAGAGGAGCCTGCCGGGCTACAGTCTATGGGGTCACAAGAGTTGGACACGACTGAGCGACTAAGTACGTGCACACCACGGACAGGAAGAGAAAACAAACTGTGCATCAAACTCTGGGAGGATGGAGGTCTGTGCATTTCAGATACAGAATGTAAAAAAGATACGTTTAATGTGTTTAGAGAAAGAAAACAGTATCTTAAAATACGAAAAAGAGTAAGATATCAAAAATTACTAAGCAGAGTTGAGCAAGAGCCAAAAGCAACTTCTAGAAATGAAAATAATTACAAATAGAGATTCAGTGGGTGAGTTCAATACCAAATTAGATATAGCTGAAGTGGGAAATGGTGATTTGGTAGACAGATATAAAGAAATTACACATAATCTTGTAGCAAGATGAAAAGAAGATGCAAAGATGTTATGGTGGGGGGAGTATGGAGGAAAAATGAGGGGAAAGACAGACTTAGAAGTGATTATACTTGAGATTTTCCGGAACTATCAATCATCAAATTCAGGAAGCCAAATGAATTCCAAGGATGCTAAATAGAAAGAAATCTTAACCCAGATAAAGCCTTGAAAAACTGCAGAACACCATTATCAAAACACATCTTCAGGACAGCCCAAGGACAAAGCGGATTATCTACAAGTTAAGTGATAACTAGATTGATATTTGATTTCTCAGGAGAAGAGGAATCTGGAGAAAATATATTTAAAACATTGAGAGAAAATAATATTAAACATGGAACTGTATACTCTGCAAAACTACCTTTTACAAATAAAAGCAAATAAAGGCATTTTCAGTCAAAAATAAGAAAGTTTATTAAAAAAAATTATAGGAACTTCTAACAAACATAGTTCAGAAAAAACAAAGTGATCTGAGATGAAAGGGAATGGTAAGCAAAGAAAACAGTAGATGTATGTCTAAATTTATGGAAACATAGGCAATATAAAACAAATGCTGACTAAATACAAATTGTAATAATGCCTAATATAAAAAATAAGATGAAACTGAAAACTGAGCAACAATGGCATGTTAGGTTGGAAAAGAATGATCAGAATTAAAGAGTTTTAAGATTCCTAAACTGCCTGAGAGAAGAGGGAAGACACTCTATAGAGTAAGACTTCATTAAGTTAATAGAATGCTGACATCTCTAGGGTAAACACTGAAAGAGAATAGCATGTACAAACTCGTAGGAGAAAAAACTTGGAAGTACAAAAACAAAGCAAAACTCATTCAATTCAGACAAAGATAATAACAAAAAATAAAGCACAGAAAAAGCAGGACAAATAGAAAGCAAAAATGAGATGATTGAAATGAATTTAAATTCACTTCATTATTACGCTTTGTTTGACTGAAAATACAAATGTAATCAATGCAATGTCATAAACAAAAAAATTGATCATATTTTTTTTTGTTAAAGACAGACTGTCTGATTGAATTAAAAAACAGAAACCATGTCCACCCAAACACCTGGTAAATGTTCATAGCAGCTTTAGTCATAATTGCTCCAAGCTGAAACCAACCCAAATGTCCATCAACTGGTAAACAGTTAAACAAATGGTGGTATATCCATACAACAGAATGACACTCAAAGATGAAAATGAATGAAATACTGATACACATTGCAACATGGATGAATCTCCAAAGCTTTATGCTCAATGGAAGAAGTCAAACACCATAAAATCTACATACTGCATGATCCTATTTATGTGACATTCTAGAGAAGACCGTAGTAGAGTGATTAAAAAAAAGCACATCAGTGGTTTCTTGGGGCTAGACGAGAGGGAAAGAAACTGACTGCAAAAAGGGCATGAGGAACTTTCTGGTGTGATGGAAATGATCTGTATCTTTATTGTGGTGTTGGTTACATGCCTTACACGCTGATCAAAATTCACCAAATTGTACACTTTAAATGTTTGAGTCTTACTGTATATAAATTATACCTTACTCCAGTATTCTTGCCTGGGAAATTCCATGGACGGGGAGCCTGGTGGGCTGCAGCCCTTGGGGTCACAAAGAGTCGGACACAATTGAGAGACTAACAAACACAGTTAATTAAGAAAGACAAAATCTAGTTACGTGATTTACAAAAGACGAATCTAAAACATTTTGTATCCTTGAAAAAAGGAAGTTGGAGAAAGATATTTGCACACAATTGCCCCAAAATCTGGTTTAACTAAACTGAACCCATACAAAATTAATATTAGGCAAAGAGATGAAAAGGTTCATGACATAGTAGTAAAAACATTTAATCCACCAGAGAAACACATGCCTAACAATATCTTCAAAATGTATAACAACAAAATTCACATAACCTCAAGGGGAAAGTGACCATGGGACAATCTTATTCATAAACATAAATGCAAAAAAATTAACAATTCAAATACATTAATTTATAAAGAAAAATAACATACCTAAGTCTGAGTTAGCCCCATAATACAGGGTTACTTCAATATCAATCAGTGTTATTCATCACATTAGCAGATTAAAGAAGAAAAAGTATATGCTCATCTCAAAAGATGCAGAAAAAACATTCAATAAAATACAAAAACCATTCATGATTAAAACTCTGAGTAAACAAGGAATACAAGGAAACTTCCTCAGCTGAGTAAAGGGTATCACAAAATAATCCTGCATCATTTCAGTTCAGTTCAGTTCAATTCAGGGGTAAAACTTTAAATCATTGACTGTAAAGTCAACGAAAAGATAAAGTTTGCTATTTATTATCACTCTGTTCAACTCTGGAGATTCTAGCCAGCTCAATAAAACAAGAAAAGGGAATTAACACTATACAAATCAGAAAGAAAAAAAAAATCAAAGCTATTATTTCTTATAGATGATATAATAATCTAAATAGAAAAGCCTAAAGAATCTACAAATTATTTTTATTAATGAGGAGGCCAATAATGTTACTATACACATGATAAAACGCACAGCCCTTCAACACTGAAATGGCTAAGTAGATTGTATTATAGTAAGTACAATAAAATATGATAAACAATGAAAGTGAATGAACTAAAGAAGTTACACACATCTATACAGATGAATCTCAGAACATACCGTTTTGGCAGGAGTAAGTCACAAAATAACCAGCATGATTCTATTTACATAAAGATTAAAATAATATAGTACATTGTTTAGAGACACATACTTATGTGGTAAAACTAAAGAAAAGCAGGAGGGTGATTAATTCCAAATCCAGGAAAGTAACTGGGGAGGGCAGAATACAACAGGAGAAAGGTACATATGGATTCCGATAGTAGTAATAATATTCTTAGATAAGTAGTATAAATGTGGATGTCTCCATTTTATTCTTTAAAATGTGCAGATATGCTATGCTTTCTCTTCTCTATGTGTTGTTTACTTCCTAATTCAAAGAAATAAATGAACCCCAGTGAACTTGCTCAGAGAGTGCATTTTAAAGTACTGTAGGGACTTCTCTGGTAGTCCAGAGGTAAGACTCTGTGCTTCCAGAGTGGGAAGTGTAAGTTCAATCCCTGGTTGGGGAACTAAGATCCCATACACAGAGGGGGTTGGACCCCCCCCAAAATGTACTGTAATATTATTTCAAGTGGGAAAACACAGTCATTAAGGAAGCTGTTTTTCTATATCTAAGTTTTATAATTAATATTTATTATTTTTAAATTCATTTATGGGGAAGTTGATAGTCCTCACTCACATGATGATTTTCTAAATGCACCAAAGTCATAAGAAACTCTTTTGATTGGTTATTTTTTTTTCTAGACTGGCTATTTATTTTCTTGGCTATTTTATTTATAAATAAATAAAAATTTATTTATTTTTGAGGTACAATTGACATGTAACATTATATCAGTTTCAAGTATACAATGTAATGATTTTATATTTATATAGATATTGCAACATGATCACCACTGTCTTGATAGATTTTAAAGGTACATAGCAAAATCTCTGTGTTTTCATAACTGCCTGCATAAGACAGAAGAAAAACAATAAATAACCACATGCTAAGGAAAGAACATTCACTACAAGAAATGCCAAAAAGACTTGAATTCTTATATTAAAACAACTTTCACTGGAAAAGATCTGATTATTTCTTTTAAAGAATTCTTTGAAAGAGTTTTGTTCAGATCAAAATAATAGGAGATCCATGTCAAAAAGAGTTGAAAATATTTTCCTTTTTCATACAATGTTTTTAAATTGCCAATATAATTAAAATAATATTGATGATCCAGCCATCTGGATAACCCACACAAAATATTTCAAATGGTACTCATTACCAACCCTTCCAAATCAGTCTTAGGTGACAGGGTCGAGTCACCAAGCCAGAACCAAAGCCTCAGTATTTTCCAACAGCCTGTGTAATTTCCCCTCCTGCAATTCATCCCCCATCTTCCCTCTGAACAATCTTTACAGAACATAAACATCACCATGTATTTCCTAGCTTTAAAGTCTTTCAGTGCTGACCCATCCCTACACAGAACAGCCTCCAAGCCATTCAGAATACAGTCCCCTTTCTATTGTCCTTTCTGGCTGGTCTGTGCATATACTTTAGATCACAGCATTCCAATATGGTAAGAGTAGTGTTAATTTAACATGCTGATATTAAAATATTATTTTATGGGTCCATACATTAGCCTACTGTACGCTCTTCTCTCCTTCTTGAAAAATATTTGCCTGCCTCAAAATTATTATTCATCTTCAAACTATTATATATAGGACTGATTAAACAACAGGGTCTAATTGTATACCACAGTGTATATCTTCAGTTTCTTGTGATAAACCATATGAAAAGAATATGAAAAAGAATATATATACGTATAACTGAGTCACTCTGCTGTATGGCAGAAACTAAACACAACATTTTATATCAACTATACTTGAATAAAATTAAAAAAATTATTATCCATCTTCAGAAAATCTGTGAAACAGCTCCGTTCTGAAGGTTTCCCAAACCGCTCCAGTCTGCACTCCTCATGAACCTTGTTGCTATCATTCCATTGAACACTTGCTGCTTTTTAAACCTATTTTCCCAACTATACTGCAAACTACTTGAATGCATGAATGATATCTTTTTTTTTTTACATCTCCAGTGTGTAGCACAGCACAACCCACAAAAGTTATCGTTTATTTGTATAACAGGTCTTTACTCAGCTTTTTACACATTATCACATTGAACTCCCATGATGACTCAATGAATTCTGTTATTAGCCCCCTTTTTCCAAACAAGGAAACTGAGATTTAGGGGTTAACATCCCCTGGAGACCCTCCAGTTAGTAGGTGCTGGCCTTCTGATGAGAACTTGGGGCTCTGGGACTCCACTGCTTAGGTCAGCATCTCACACCTGTGGTGAGATGTCGTGCACACACAAGCGATGCAGGTCCTGTGAACTCTCACCCACCTTCACCCTGCGAAACTGGTGGAGCACACTGGAGGAGGTGTCAGGACTTCTGGTTCTGCCACTTGTCAACTGTGACTCAGGGCTGTCCCCGGCTGTCTCTGGGCCGCCCTCTCCTCCTTAGGGAGGATTCCACACATAACAGATTCCACATCACAGCTTCACTCTTTTGACCCTCTAAAGCGGGTAAGAAAGGCTTATGGATCAAAAATCTGGGTACTCTGAGTTATTGGCCTTGAAAAATCGCTTCCTTTACTGAAAAACCGTTGATGAAGAAAGGATGTCAGAAGTCACTTTTGGGCAGGGTTAGTCATGCATTGGAGAAGGAAATGGCAACCCACTCCAGTGTTCTTGCCAGGAGAATCCCAGGGATGGGGGAGCCTGGTGGGCTGCCGTCTATAGGGTCGCACAGAGTCGGACACGACTGAAGTGACTTAGCAGCAGAGAAGTGTCCACTTAGGTTCTCAGCTCAGAGCAGGCACCTGGACCCTCACTTTCCCCCAAGGGCTGCAGACCAGAGAAGAGCAGCACAGCAGCATGTCAAAGAGTCAGTCACAGACACACTTTCTGTAACCACTCTCCACAGAGGAAAAAACGAACAACTTTGCGTTTAGGTAATGCACAGGGTGTGACAGCAACCAAACCTCCACCCTCCTTCCTGGGGAAATGCAAAGCTAGCTGTGGCCTTTTCACAGACCTCACAGAGGATGAAATGTCAGCTGTGACTGAATTTTCTGGCTTCATCCCACTTACCTCACCACCTTACTATTATCCACAATGACATTTTGGATATTAACACGCTACATCTAAACATCAGCCCTCGCTCAGACATCACATTACAAACAGCTGAATTCTACAGCTGTTTCTGCTGGAAACAGAAAGATTCTTAACATTTTCAAAGGGAAAAAAGTCTGTTTGTTCACAGATGTCTCCCCAGCCACATCTATGGGGGCCTGTCCACTAGTTAGAGCGAGTAAATGCTAACTATACTTGCCACTCCTATATACACACACCACTGGTTTTAAGTAACCACTCCTTCCCATCTCCCAAAAAACGACAGCTAAAAAACCAATGTTCGCTTGGAGGAAGAGAAACTAAAATTCTTTTTGCTGTTCCTCTCAATCAAACCCTTGAAGGAACAAAAGTTTTCACTGTGGTTTACACACTTGTCACTCAAAAAAGTGGTACCTAGAAACGCCATGAGCCTTCCTATAATTTCACTTCTACTTAGGGAGCTGTGCTTGCTCTGGGCACAAAATGCTGAGCAGCCAAATGGCATTTTGGCAATGGTGTAGATGAAAATTGTTTAAAAAAATATATCCCACCCCTGGTATGTTTGGGAGACATGGCCAGTGTCTAACAAATTCCTGATTAGTAGGGTCAGTCTAGTTCCATGAGGACTACCCATGCACACGTGTGTGCTGAGCCCTTGCTGTGAGTTTCATGCCAGGAGAAAAACAGCCTTCGGCGGAAGGTGTACTCTCCCTCATTTTACAGGTGAGGAA
Source organism: Bison bison bison (assembly GCF_000754665.1). Classification (NCBI taxonomy): domain Eukaryota; kingdom Metazoa; phylum Chordata; class Mammalia; order Artiodactyla; family Bovidae; genus Bison; species Bison bison. The sequence continues at coordinate 9,282,660 of NW_011494607.1, forward strand.
ACTAAACGCTACATGAACTGCCCCAGACCACACAGTCAGGAAATTTGCCAAACTGGAATTTGAACAGTCAATAAGACCCAGAATATGTAACACAGAAGTTTTTTTGGAACCAAGGAAACAATATTCATTCTTTCACAACCCTTGGCATGCACTCTGTGTGTTTCAACTTTAAAAAAAAATCAGAGGAAACGGATCACTGATGAAATGTAAACCACTGAACCTTAATTAAGATTCCAATGATCAACAAACTCAAACTTTATTAAGTTTATTAACTGTAATTAAGACATTACAAATGTAAAAAAACAAATATGGCTCTTACAAGAGGCTGGGGGTGCAAATATTTAGGAAAATAACTGCATTTCAACTACTGCCCTCTCCTGGTGGCATAAACAAAGGTATATGACCTTTTCTTAATTCAATCAATTTAGAAACTTTTCATCTAATTGATCTATCAAAACCAAACACGCAGGTAAAGAAAAGACTGTACAGGGCTTCCTCAGGATGAGATTTGGCTCGAGACAGAAATCAAGTACTCGCCACCTGAGTTAATTATGAGAAACCATTTAGCTTCTCAGTGCCTCTATTTTTCCATCAGTAAAATGGGGATAATAATATCTCCTCTGCCTACCTCAAAGGTCACGTTTTTGAATGTTCTTTTCAAACAATCTAAAATCAAGGACATTTTTTTATTAATCAACTAAAGCCATTCACAGAAATACCATTAAAATGAAAATTTCAATGGACTGGGACTTCCCTGGCAGTCCAGTTGCTAAAACCTCTCCTTCCAATGCAGGGGGTGTGGGTCTAACTCCTGGCCAGGGAGCTAAGATCTCAGTGCTTTGTGGCCATAAAAGCCAAAACATAAAATAGAAGCAATATTGTAACAAATTCAATAAGAGACGTTAAAAAGGATCCACATCAAAACAATCCTAAAAAACAATTACAGTGGACCCTTGAATACATTGGGTGTTAGGGCTGACAATACTTCAGGCAGCTGGAAAATCCAAATTTAACTTACAGTTGGTCCTCTGTATTCAGGGTTCCCTCATATCTGTATCTGTGGATTCAACCAAACATGGATTGTATAATACTGTAGTATTTACAATTGAAAAAAAATCTGAGCATAAGTGGACCCACATGGTTCAAACCCCATGCCATTCAAGGGCTGACTGTACACCCATTCTTCAATGCTACAGTCCCATTCCTGGGCAACAATGCCATGGTAATAACAAAACTTCTTTGCAAGGTTATGTACAGAGATGTTTATGATTTCAGTGTTGACAACAGCAAAGGGCGGGGCAGGACCAAGGTAAATATCCATCAGTAGAGTGACGGTGGAATAAATTATAATAACTACACTATAGAGTATTATGCAACCACTAAAAGAGTGACTAGAATTTTATCAGTTGAATGAAGAGATTTCGACGTGGCTTTTTCAGAAAAAGCGGGATGTAAGAAAATGTAACGTGGAGTCCCCAAAGTCTTAGTGTAGTGCTTTTAAACTTTAATAATTTCAGTAGTATAAATGCTACTTACTTACAAAAATAACATGAAAGGTTGAACACTGAACATTTTACAATACATTTTAAAATTCTTACTAAAATTCAATTTAACAAAAGCTGCTGCACACAAAAAATGAAGAGCAAATTTTAAAATTCAAAATTGACAAAGTAAAATAAATGCAAATAATTAAATGTTCCAATGTTTCTTTTGTAAGTGTGTAGCAATTATAGTGTTAGTTGGTCAGTCGTGTCTGACTCTTGTAACCCCACAGGACTGTAGCCGGCCAGGCTCCTCTGTTCATGGAATTCTTCAGGCAAGAATACTGGAGTGGACAGTCATTCCCTTCTCCAGGGGCTCTTTCTGACCCACGGATCACACGCAGGTCTCCCACAATGCAGGCAAATTCTTTACCATTTGAGCCACCAGGGAAACCCATAGCAATTATAAATAATCCTAAAGTTATTAACTGAAAACTGCACTAATGCTTTGAGAATACTCCATATGATATGTTTTCGCTTCTGTGACAACTCTCACCCCTGCTTCCACAAGTGTAGTGGTGTGTGTGTGTGTGTTTGTATGATTGTGTATTTATATAAATGATTATGTTAATATGAGAAAATACAGATGGCTACCTGGACAGTTAAAGTGGGTGAAGGGGGAATAAGGAAGTGAGTGACCTAGTTCAAAAAGGAAAACTTCAAAAATGGGAAACTAAAAAGTGTACGTGCTATTACCACACTCATGCCCTAAAAGATGGAGAAGGCAATGGCACCCCACTCCAGTACTTTTGCCTGGAAAATCCCATGGACGGAGGAGCCTGGGAGGCTGCAGTCCATGGGGTCGCTAAGAGTCAGACACGACTGAAGCGACTTAGCAGCAGCAGCAGCAGCACTAATAGAAAATCACTTGCAGTATATAGACACACAAGAGGTGTGTTTTTTTTTTTTTAAGAAAGGAAAGAAACTTGCCCCAAATTCCACACTAAGTAAACAGCAGAAGAGCCAAGAATTGTACCTAAGCCTCTCAGGCTATGAGGCGTGGGCTCTGAACCATTCTGTGGCCCACACAACTAGCAAGGTGACTACACTCTGGTCCACCAGGGCTGGGGATCACACTGGCAAGTGCACCAGCCCTGCAACGGGCTGCTTCAAGAGAGGGAGCCAGCCCACTGCTGCGATCTGTTCTCACTGCAGAGCTCTTTTCAGAACCACCAACTGCCCTCTGAAGCTCTCCTTTCCAGGCTGGAACACTAAACCCAGTTGACGGTGTAGCCAGAGCTCAGCCTTTTGTGGTTGATTACGAGGGCTACCCTCTATCCCATAGACATCATTTTAATCACCACTGCTACAAAATCCTTACTGATTGGTTCATCTCTGAATCAAAGACACCTTCCCTCCTACCCAAATAAACTAAAAGTGGAAACATCTTCACAATCTCTAAATAAGCAACAAGGCTTCCTTCTTCCAGGCCTGTGCTCCTTTATCTGGAATCCCCTTCCTCTTTCTCTCTACCTGGGAAACTCCTCCGCATTCTTTAAGATGTAGCTCAAATGTCATCTTCTCCATCAAGGTTTTCCTACCTCTTCCAAGTGGAAGTGCTTCACCCTCCACATGCCCACACCACTGAGGACAGGTGTACCCCAGCAGTTCTCACCTAGCCTTTGATGATGGGTTTAGGTGCTGATTTTTCCAGGAGATGACCAAGAGTGTGATGTCTTATTTATCTCCGTGCCATTTCTCACCCTCACCTTGCCCCAGTGGCAAGCATGGTGCTTGGTGTATCATAGGCCTTCAATAAAATATCAGTTTCATGGAACTGTGAAGCTGAGATCTTATGAATTCACAAGATGAATTAGTAAGAGGGTCCATCACGCAGGCAAATCAACCTGTGGTCTTCTGTGAACATAGCTAAGAATTCCTTGCCTTTAGATAATCTCTAACTACATCTCTACCAGGAAACATGCTAAAACTCAGACAGGTGTTGCTTCCTTCCTGCCTCTTCCTATCTCAGCAACCGCAGGGCAAGCTACCACCCTTTCAAATGTTGGTTTTAGGTGTGAAATCACATTCGGAGCATGGTGTGTGTATGCACATGTATGTATTCACATATGGAATGCTCGTCACTAATTCAGACCTTCCTTTACTTCCGAGGGGTGAGATCATGTAGAGAAATAATAATGGCTGATGTTTGTATTAACAGTTGGAATGTATTTACTTTCAGAGACATTATCTGTTCTGTGGTATGGCGCAAAGAGCAAATCAATCGACGTGATGTGTGTTTATACTGACGCTGACTGTGCAGCAGAACATCCTTTGTTGAGTTTATGCCTTGATTACATGTCCACGCCTGAAAATGCTGACTGATTGTAGGTCCCTGCTGTGAGAAGCAAGGTCTGCGAAATCAGAATGTACTTGATAACATGTATATCCCTTACTGTCTACCATAAATAGATTCAAGCAAGCCAAAAAGTTTGAACAAAAACTTGCCATTCTTGTATAACAGTGATTCCTTCAATAATAGTGCAATAATAGTGATCAGTATCCCAATTAAGAAAATGGTCACCTATTTATTCCTACTGCCCTCAATGAAAGCAGGAAATGCATTTGGCAAACCATCATCTGTCCTCCTTAGATTTCACAAGAATAAGTTCAAACAGATGAAGTAGAGGTACTACAGTAACTCCTTCTACAGTGCAATTCAACTGGACCAACTCCTGCTGCTCTTGAGCCGCCTCTAATCAAGGATATTTGGCTCAGTTCTGTTAGCTGTCAAGGTTTAATAAGCCAAGCTAGTTAATGAGTGACGGCTAGATTCCATTCCAAGACTTCACATCATCCATGAAGCAATTAAGGACGTACCTCCTGGCCTCCCCCTAGGAGTTCCAAAGGTGCCTCAGTCTACTGAAAGACTAAACTCAGCACAGTTTGAGGGGGAAACAAATAAGTCACGTGTAACCCCTGAGAGGGAGCAGAGGATGCCTTCTCCCAGTGTCTGTATTAGGACAGAAATCTCACCAATTTATTTTTTGTCTGCATAACTCGTGGAGCTATTTTTTCTCTTTTTGCCTGTCTCTCTGAAATTATAAAAGGCTCTTATGAGTTGTTTATATGAAACCAAGTACCCTGACCCACAGGCAAGGTATTCCTGGAACTGCTGAAATAGCAAGCTAGATAATGATATCACTTTAGAAAGTGCCAAGCAAGAAAGCTCTGATTAACTGCTGAAACATGCTCAGTGGAGGTATTTGTAAACAGAATGAATGTCACTTTAACTTCTTTTCTCTATCTAGGCTCCCCCGTTTCCTGGTATGTCGTTATTGTGAATATTTCCTCTTCAGATCCCTGCATATACAGAAGGTTATTTGATGGAAAGGAGTACCAAGGCTTTCTTTGGAGAAAAAAAGTGTGGAGTTCATGGAAAGATTTTGAACTTCATCCAATACAAGGCAATCTTTCTACTTTGCATAATGTCCTTTCATCTGCCCTTCGCATTCCCTTTCTATCACTGAGCCCCACAAAGTTTTCTTTTCTGATGCTTATTCTCCAAGAGAAACCGACAAGGCATGGAGAAGAGCAGGGTTCTTGGGGGGAGGCAGGAGGACCACAGGGAGTGTTCAGAAAGGGGTGGCTTCAGGACACGACGCAATACTTCCTAACATAAGAGGTGAGCCCAGCACAGGGGGCGCATCTGTTCTCCACAAGGCAGGGACCATCTCCTTCACTCTTCTTAAATCCCCTTAGACTCCCCTTGCTCCCAAGGTACTTCGAGAAACATCATCTTAAGCTTGAAGGTATATGAATTCAAGCAGTTGTTTATGGCAGGGGTCCCCAGCCTTCAGGATCTAATGCCTGATGATCTGAGGTGGAGCTGATGTAATAATAATAGAAACAAAATGCACAATACATGTAATGTACTTGAATCATCCCCAAACCACCACACGCCACCCCCACCACCCCGCCCCAGTCCATGGAAAAACTGTCTTCCATAAAACCAGTCCCTGGTGCCAAAAAGGTTGGGGACCACTGGTTTATGGTATGGCTGAGGAGGTGGTAAGCAGAGAGTTGATGATTTTTACAAGTAAACTCCAAGCCTGTTACAATGCTTGGGCCAAGATCCCTCTTTCCTTTGGCGTGCACGAATATAAGCACTCAAGAGTTTGTGAGCGCATTTTGCTCTGTGGTCAGCGGCACTTTAGGGTGAGCTCTTTAGAGGAGTTCAGAGTACCCAGTTCGCTACCAGAAGCTGAACATCAGCCGGTATGAATGGTATGCAGCCGGGCAGTTTCCCAAACCCCACGCTGTGACTACATATCAGGAAGGCTGGCATAAACAAATGTGCATGTGTGCATGGAGGCTGATAAGTCAACAAGGAAAGACAGACACGGAACAGCAACCCAGCCCGAGGAAACATGCAGAGTCGGCTGAGATTCCACTTAAGGTGAACAATGGCTGTTTCGGAAACAGGTCTGGATGGGCTGGTTGAACAGTCAGAATGATCCTTTGACTTTTTAATCCACTAAATGACTGTTTCAGATGTCCAGAAGCTGCATTCTCAGCTTTTTAAAAATTAATCTAATAGTATAACACCAAAGTGAATTTTAAAAAATATATAATATGAAAACATGCAAAGATATATCAAGTGAAAATAGCCCAAAGCAAAACTGCATATATAGATCTCAATTTTATAAAATATATAGATATATTTTTAAAGAGATATTAAAAATGTCCCCATGAGATACCGCTGGGTAGTTTTCTCTGGGTGACGGAATTACATGTTACTGTGTTTTTTCTTTATATTTTATTTTCCAATTTTTCTAAAAGGAACCTGTTTTAGCTTTGTAATTAAGAAAAATACAACTTCTCTAATGTAAAAAAAAAACAAACCCATTATCCTATGGATGAACTGATACCCATGCATGAGTTACCTGAGTTGAGGGAGGCTATCAAAGCACGAAATAGAAAAGTTTATAAAATGTTAACACAAATTTGTCTAAATTTCTACACACAGTAGTATCTACGGTTTTACATTTAAACTCCCAGACAGCAAAGGCTGTGCCTAATTCTGTGCAAAGTTTTGCTCAGTGAAAAATGTAGCAGAACATAATTTTTATGATGATTATGCAAATGCACCTGGTTTTTGTTCACTCTGCGAGCAGCCTGGAAAATTCCTCACTGTTATATAGATGCCCAGACAGGGACACAGAATAAGAACACATCCTTTCTCCTGTCTTAAAATCCTTGTTAAAAACCACTTTTATATGCAGCATGTACTTTCATAGAGAAGACTGGTGCTCTACCATCTTTAAAGTGAAAAAAGAAATGGTACTGGAGTTTTCTCTGTTCCAGCCCACTTCAGTGTTACATAATGGAGTAATCCTAAGCATTAGCTTAGAGTATGATTTCCATATTAATTCAACTACTGGACTCACCACTGACTCAGCCTCTGGAATTAATAGAAAAGAGAGACACAAAAGAGTTTTTCCACTTAAAAAACAAAACCAAACCCAAACAGCCTTAAGTCAAACCACTCATGTAACTCTGGAGCCAAAATCAATAGGGCAGCTTCCATTCACAGGGTTTGCTAGGCCCCCTCAGAGTGCTTGCTGGCCAGTGATTCTCCCCCACCTCACCCCACCCCACCCCACTCCACCCCAGTATGAGCATGGTTACTGTAACATTTGAAGTCACTCTCAGGATGTATCTCGCTGTCTACAAACAGTAGCTTTTTATTTTATTTATTTTTTTAGTGCAATAGCCCACAAGAAGACAGATGATTGTCAGTCTGTGGAGCTGATATTCTTACTAGAAATTTAAAACACAATATACCAAATTTGGTACAAATAAGTCAGTTCTTTTCAAGGCTATCATGAAAGAGACACAAATGTGAAATTCCAGGCACTTATTGAATTGAAATAGAGACGTCGCTTTTGAGAACACTGCCATTCCCCTAACCTCACACCCATCACAAGGGCTAACATTGACTGAGTGCTCAGCAGATGCTGAGCATTAAGTGTTTATGGGCACGATCTAACATAATCCTCCGAGGCGGCCAGGGAGTTAGTTGTTTTCATCAGTATTTTAGAAATGATAGGTTTAGAAGAGGTCAGGGAGATTGCCCAAGGTCTCCAGGCTCCTCTGTGGCAGAGCTGGGATCTGAACGCAGGTCTGACGATACCCAGGCTGAAAACTCTTAACCATGAAGGCCATGTTGACTTTAGGGAGCCAATCAAGTGTGAAATCAAGTAACAGGTAGATACAATTATGCCACTTTTCAGTCTGTTGCACATACATGGTCTTTCCCTATAGTAAGCATGATGTCCAAAAAAAAAAAAAAAAGATGACAAACTCTGCCAGCAAAAACCTCCAGAGGGAAGAAACTAAGGTCACTTTCTAAAGTAATAACTCAAGTCTCTTACTGAAAACACGGCCATGCTGAGGCTTGGGTGTGGTCACCTGAGAGATCTGGAGGAAATCTAGAGGCAAAATTTACCGAATTTTCTATTGCACAATAGACTCTGTCTGTGGAAAGCACCCCCCTAAACGGAAGTATCTGTCAAAGTAAAAATAAACCCAGTTAACAGCATCTGAAAAATACACTGTGAGTGGGACTCATATTTCTCTCATTTGCTATAGTCCATGCACATTCTTAGTTTTTTGGTCCTGTCAAAAAGAAACAAAACACATAAGTTTTCAACATAAGTTTTCAACCCAATCTCCAAAGTCCTGACTAATACCCATTTTGCAGGAGTGAAGCAGAGGAGGCCTCTTCTGGTGGGGGGGTTAACTCCCATCAACTCATGGGTCACCAGGAGGCCAGGGCCACTGAGGACTCAGCTTTGCACGAAGGAGAAATCGTTTGCATCTGTTCGCACTGGGATGACTCGTTCCTCCCAAAGTCATAAGAGCCAAGCTGACCGATAACTTGGAATGCTTACTTATCAATTTACAAAGAGACATAGAATTTCCCAGAAGAGCATAATACTGGGGCCAGAGGATTATTATTTTTTAAATTAAAACATTTACTGAAAGCCTACCATGGGCCAAGATCTGTCCAAGGCCCTTTCACATGAGTGGTCTCATTTCACTCTCACAACAAACCTTTGAAATATCTTTTGTGTACATGTTGGAGCCAAGGAGGTTGTGGCCTGGAGAGGCTCAGGGCCTCAGCTGATGTCACAAAGAGCAGCAGCAGAGTCAGTCTCCAATACTGGAGCCAGGGGTCTCACTGTTGGGAAAGTGTGAAGTTCAGAACAGGGTGGCGATAAGAGTCAGGTCATCCTGTGTCGATGATTTTTAAACCTCTAGACTTAAAACATATTGGCCACATATAGCTGCCAGTTGGTCTGTAATAACCAGTTTTCAGGCTCCCCAACTCTTGTTGGTGGCTGACACAAAGAACAGCAGCTAGCTGTTTCCTTCTGATGTGAACGTGTTATAATTCCTAAAATGTTGTTTAATTAACATTATCTACATTTTTTTTTTTTTTTGGCTTTGTGGCTTTTTAGTTTCTTCTAGAATAGTTCCCCCTTTTAAAAAAAATAAATTTTTTGGCCATGCCACACAGAATGCAGGATCTCAGTTCCCTGACCAGGGATCAGACCTGTTCCCCCTGCAGTGGAAGAGCAAAGTCTTAACCACTGGACCACCAGGGAAGTCCCAGTTCTTCCTTATTATTTTTTTTACTGACATGGGCTTTTGAAGCAGTCAAAAACATTTATCTTTATACTTTCCCACAAAACTGATTTCCTTGTTTTCCTGCAGTGGTTATTTAACTTCCTTCTCAACCCCCTGTATTTCCTTTAAAGTGGAATGAAGTCTAGAGGCTTGATTACACGTTTGGTGAGAATATCTCCCAGGTGATACCTTCATACTCTTATCATCTCAAGAAACACTTGGTGTCAGGTTATTCACCCCATGTAGTGCTGTTTGTTCACTTGTCTAAGTATCTACATTTATTTTTATTGAAAGGATATCAAAAAGTGGGTAGACAAACCATGGGTTGATCTGAGTGTGGATTACCTTCTGGGAATTTCACACATAGCTAATCTCAGTCATTTTTCTGTTGATGTCTGAAAGTTTCAGTTTCAAGTGATGATATTTTCTGCCACTGTTCCTTGAAATTCAAATTTTGAGGCTGTTCATTGTTTGGTACCTGGGCACTAATTTATTTATATCTATCAAAAATACATAAATATACATGGTATAAAACCATGTGCCATACTGTGTGCTCACTCATGACTAAAAGAGACACAGATAATTTGTAAAAAACCTATCCTAAGAAACTATGTCAAAGAATACAGGTGATAATATTTTATATTGTTTTCTGTTCCTGCTGAAAATTTTTATGATTGCTTCATACTACCAACCCACCTCAAACAACTCTGAAGTGATTATCATCATGAAAGTTTCATGTTAAATACCTATAATAAGGACTCGTGGTCCTAACAATGAAAAAATAATGCAGAAGGAGGCCCTCTGAGTATGTTTTCAGCATTAGAAAATAAATTAAATCAGTTTCCAAAGCCTAGCTCTGAACATTTGGCTTGCTCTGGACTTTGAATTGTGGACTTGGCCTAGACAATAAATCTTAGGAATGATTGTCCATAGCAATTTTGAAGACAAATAATATTATTGTGGCCTATATGTATTATTCTCTTTGTATAAAGTTTCCAAAGAAAATAGCCAAGATGCTTAAACTTTAAACCAAAGTTGACAGTCAATGGTTGTAAAACACACGCATAGACATTTATATTAAGGACTCAAAAGCCAATTTTTTAAAATCCACCAACAGGAAGAAAAAAAAAAAGGAATACAATTTTTGTCGAGAAGTAATAACATAGATTAACATCCATGATTTTTTGGAAAAGCAGATCTAAGTAGTCAAGAAATAATGTTTTTGTCTGTTTTAATCATATCGGGACTCTCTGGAGAATAGTGTGTTGTTTCAATACAGTGAATTGCATGAGTCACATTAAAGAGCAGACTTCCATTAGCTTCAAACTGCACAGCTGGCCAGGGAATGCTGCTTAATTTTTTTTCTTCCCTACCCAAAGTGGGAGGTGCCAGAGTGCTCTTCGGATTCTCTCATGTGTTTATCTGCTGAGCAATAAGGCTCCTGCTTCAGGCTGGCTGATCTGCTGAGCCATGAACCATATGAGAAGGCTCTCTGGCAAGATGGCATGCATACCACACTGTAGGAACCACAGTCAGAGAAATGAGGCCGGAGCACGGCTGGACACCCCCACACCTCTGGGCCTCTGCCTCCTCACTGCTGGGAACCAATCTCTTAACTCTGAACATCCTTAAAACTCTTCAAGTGTCTGAGATTCCAAGTAAGTTACGTGCTAATACAAATGATTCTTTAAACAGCCACTGCAGATAACTACAAGAAATGCTCAGGTTTAAAAAAAAAAAATGCTCATTGATCATCAAAAAGTGACTCACTTCAAACTAATAGGCTATTTCTGCTCTTCTGCTAATAACAGAATTTTGTCACCCTCCACACACATTTACTGATCATTTACTGTACACAGAACACTCATCCTAGAGAAGAGAGAAGCACTTGCCTATAATAAAAGCACTGCAGGTTTTCCTTTCCAGGTCACACTTCAGAAAGGAGACAGAATGAATTCATTTTCTCCTCTATTCTGCCCAGGACAGCCTGTGCTTCAGATAATTTATAGAAAACTAGAATGCTAGAGGCCCTACAGAGTTCCAAGATCATCTGGCTTCTTGATTTCTTCGTGTGCTAAAGCCCAGGAGAATCTGATATAATAACCTATGGACCACTCTCTTCAGAAGAATGCATACGCACATCAAATACTGGACTCAATTCCTATATTTTACAGACAACCCCTGAAGTCAAGCTAGGCTAAAACATCAGGCGAACAACTCCTAATGTATTCCCATGGCTCTATCCCATACATGCAGATCCCAAATTTCAAAAAAGGATGTGACTTGGCCAGAGTCACATAGCAGAGACCGTGAAGGGAGCAAATGGAATGACATGGAAAATGATGCAGGTACCCTTCCAAACTCTAAATCATCCTGCTCATCAAAAGTCGGGCTTATCATGTTGCTAGAAAAGGTGAAATGTTTTCAGAGGAATATACCTTTCTTTTATCTCAGGGTTCTAGCTGACCTTCTCACTGGAAATAGTGAGGTTTTCTTTATCTTGCCCTCAGGGCAGGCCTACCTATGGTTCAAGGTTGCCTTTTCTATGTTTGTCTCAGCCAATCAATAAGACCTTCGTAGTTCAGTTCAGTTCAGTCGCTCAGTCCTGTCCGACTCTTTGCAACCCCATGAATTGCAGCATGCCAGACCTCCCTGTCCATCACCAACTTCGGGAGTTCACTCAAACTCACCTCCATCGAGTCAGTGATGCCATCCAGCCATCTCATCCTCTGTCGTCCCCTTCTCCTCCTGCCCCCAATCCCTCCCAGCATCAGGGTCTTTTCCAATGAGTCATCTCTTCGCACCAGGTGGCCAAAGTATTGGAGTTTCAGCTTCATCATCAGCCCTTCCAATGAACACCCAGGACCGATCTCCTTTAGGATGGACTGGTTGGATCTCCTTGTAGTCCAAGGGACTCTCAAGAGTCTTTTCCAACACCACAGTTCAAAAGCATCAATTCTTCCGCGCTCAGCTTTCTTAACAGTGCAACTCTCACATCCATACATGACCAATGGAAAAACTATAGCCTTGACTAGACGATCTTTGTTGACAAAGTAATATCTCTGCTTTTCAATATGCTATCTAGGTTGGTCATAACTTTCCTTCCAAGGAGCAAGCGTCTTTTAATTTCATGGCTGCAATCACCATCTGCAGTGATTTTGGAGTCCAAAAGAATAAAGTCTGACACTGTTTCCCCATCTATTTCCCATGAAGTGATGGGACCAGATGCCATGATCTTAGTTTTCTGAATGTTGAGCTTTAAGCCAACTTTTTCACTCTTCTCTTTCACTTTCATCAAGAGGCTTTTGAGTTCCTCTTCACTTTCTGCCATAAGGGTGGTATCATCCGCATATCTGAGGTTATTGATATTCCTCCCGGCAATCTTGATTTCAGCTTGTGCTTCCTCCAGCCCAGGGTTTCTCATGATGTACTCTGCATATAAGTTAAATAAGCAGGGTGACAATGTACAGCCTTGACGTACTCCTTTTCCTATTTGGAACCAGTCTGTTGTTCCATGTCTAGTTCTAACTGTTGCTTCCTGACCTGCATACAGGTTTCTCAGGAGGCAGGTCAGGTGGTCTGGTATTCCCATCTCTTTCAGAATTTTCCACAGTTTCTTGTGATCCACACAGTCAAAAGCTTTGGCATAGTCAATAAAGCAGAAATAGGTGTTTTTCTGGAACTCTCTTGCTTTTTCTATAACCTGGGCGCATTTATAAAGGTGAGCAAGTGTGAGAGTATGAATTAGAAACCAGTTTTAAGGAAATTAACATGAGTTCTAAAGAACTCTAAGTTAGTCTCATGTTGTTGTTTAGTCACTAAATAGTGTCCAACTCTTTTGTGAACCCATGGACTGTAGCCCGTCAGGCTGCTCTGTCCATGGGATTCCCAGACAAGAATACTGGACTGGGTTGCCATTTCCTTCTCCAGGGGATCTTCTCCACTCAGGGATCAAATTCATGTCTCCTGCATTAGCAGGGGGTTTCTTTACCACTGAGCCACCAGGGAAGCCCAAGTTAGTTACACACTGGATATTTAAGAGGTTTTCTGAATCTGAGGCTGTTCCTTTATTTAGAAAGTGGTAGTCTACTGAAGTGTTAGCAAGAAAAAGTTCTACAGTTGCTTTAATGATGAGATGAAACTAATTTCCAGCCACTATCTTAATTTGTTCATTTGCAAAAGACTTGTTCTTTCAAGAACTAAAACATTCATCCTGGGATGCTGCATTTACTCTTAGTTTAGCAAATCAACACAATACAGTTCAAATACTCTATGAGGCAATGTGACAGAATGAAAATGTGCCTGGGTTTTGGAATCAATCAAACCCAAATTCAAAGACCGGATCTGCTATGTCTAGACAGGTGGTACTGATTTAACAGTTAAATTATTAATCAAATATCTACAAAGGATAAACGTCATCCTAGATTCTAATCCAAAATCTGAATTCATGAGATCTAAGTGAATGAGGACTTAGTTCATTCTTTCTTCTGGTTTCTCTTTCTACTGGACTTTGTGATATTGGTGGCTTTTGAACTGGGCATTAAAGAATTGCCCTCAGTGTACAAAACTGGATACATTGGGTAGAGGAAGCTTAAAGGCAGAGACAATATTGTGCTGACGTACAGACATACAGATCAGCAAATGATACATCAGTTCATGCTGAAAATGACTCAAATATTTGTGTTAATTTATTTTGCCATATTATAAACTATAACCACTGAAAGTTAAAAGGCTATTGTTCAAATGACTATCTTTCTAAAGTATCACTGTCAGGTTTTTTGACCAAAAGGAAATCTATAGTACCACTGATGGATTTTAAATCATTAGAGAACATCAGTGTTTTAAAGTAACAAAACAATAAAACAACAAGAGAAAGTTTTCTTGACATGGGATTTCATGATGAAAATCTTAAATATTATGGTTCAATATTCATGTGTTTTCACACTACCTACCAAGTTTTCAAACTGTACCTACTTATCCTTTTCAAATTACTATTTCTATCTTTTTCAGGTGAAATTTCTTACAAATTACTTTGAGAAGCCAAAAATTCACAGTGGAAATTTCTTCCCAAGTCCTTCTTTAGATAAACCTACTCAACAGGCAAATCTAAATAATTTTTAGCAGTTCTAAATGTAGAGGATTCATGACTTCTTACTGTAATTGCAAAGGAACATACAAAGCAATTACTTAGTCACTGACAAAACCCACGTTCAACTTTTGAAATAATGACTAATCTGATAGGAAAGACAAGACTTTTATAATTAAATACTAAAGTCTAGCCATTTGAGATAAGCACAGCAGGTTATATAATTGTCCTCTGCACTCACAATATCCTTTTCTCCCTCTTGGATGCAGAACATTTTTCAGTAATAATAGCACATGTAACAAAAAAAAGTCACTGTACCATAAGAAACCATTCTAACCACAAGTTATACTTCTGGCGAAGAGTAAAACCTCATTATTTTGGAGTTTACTAGTCTCATAAGAGGAAAAGGTATCCATTAATAGTGTAAATAAAATCCCCTTGAGAATATATTAGATTCTTAAGAAAACAAAATAGTAAGCAAGCTGAGGCACCCTTTTACACCTAAATACTTGGAGTGTTCACTGAAAAGTGTTCTGAGCTGTGCTAGAATGGGCTTCTCAAACGTGGATATGATCTCCTTCTGTGCCCACGGATGGGCTGGCTCTCAGGAACAGTGGAAGATCCAGGACATACATGACACTTTTTCCTAGAAAGATGGGTGGCTCTTGTGTGCGTGCCTTTGCCTGGAACCACTTAGCACAGTCACTATTCAGCCAGGGACTACATTCCCCAGGTCCTTTGCACTCAGGAGGAAACATGTGACTAGTTCTTACCAGTGGAATATGAAGGGAAAATGTGGACTCCCTTCAGGGCTATGGGGATTAAGGAGTGTTCCTTCTTCATGCTCTCTCTCCCTTCCACCAGCTACACGCAGACAATCATAAGCCTCAAAGATGGGATTATGGGTTGAATCCTCTCTTCCCCACCAAATTCATGAAGTCCTAACCCCCAGTCTCTCAGAAAATAACCTTATTTAGAAATAGGGTCTTTGCAGATGATCAAGTTAGGATTTGATCATTAAGATGGACTCTAATTCAATGTGACTGGTGTCTTTATAAAAAGGGGAAATTTGGACACAGAGGGAAGATGATGTGAAGTCACAGGGAGAAGACAGCCATCTACAAGCCAAGGAGAGACGCCTGGCACAGATCCTTCTCTCACAGCCTCAGAAGAAACCAACCCTGCCGACACTTTGATCTTCAATTCCTAGCCTCCAGAACTGTGAGGCAATACATTACTTTTATTTAAGGCCTCCAGGCTGTGGTACCGTCTTAACAGCAACCTAGAAACCCAGTAGAGAAGGCAAGCCCAGAACAAGGAAGGAGGCTGAATTCAGGATTCCTGAATAACTGCTGAGTAAAAAGCACTTTACCTATCAGAAATACCTACAGTGGGTCAAAATTTAGCAAGAAAGGAAACTTTAATTGTGCCAAACCACTGAATATTGGGGGTTTACTTGTAATAATAGCTAAATTATCTATTAATAATATTAAGATTTAATTAAGTATTAATAATTTAACTGGAAAGTAATTTTTTAAAGTTCTTTTACATAAAAAAACCAAAGAACACAGAGAACAATGTAACATCCCTGTAAACTTTTAGGATAAAAGGGAACTTCAAAGAAAATATGAATTTACAGGAAGATACTTGGGGGTAATTCCCCCAAACCCTCCCCAGGGTACAAATGTACTCTCTTCTGCCAGTAGAAACAGAAGTTCCTCAAGAATTTTAAGTAAGCCACAATGTAAACCTTTAAATTATGCTATAATTTGTTTAAAACAATTATTTTGCAAATTCAGAGAAACATTTCTCCCAAGTAGCCCAAGTGTGTTAAATCCTACTTGGGTACTAAGAACAGGAATACTGCAAAATGAAGTCTCAGTTTTTTTCCAAAGTTCTTTATTAATATTATTTTTAGTTAATCTGAAGAGATGTCACCATGTAACACCTTCTTCCCTCAACTGTAGACCAAAAAATGTACTTCCTTTGTGGTAGGGTAACTAACATGGAATCAATACACTGTTTTCCTTTTATTATTATTATTTTTTTTTCCCTTGCATGAAAAAGTGAAAGGCCAGATATCCTTGCTAAGACATAGAGTTGTAATTCAAAATACCTCAAAAGCTGAGCTGGCAGCTGGGTTCTCCTGTTTATAGAAAAGCTAGGACGATTCAGCCTGAGCTCAGAGCTCAATTTAGATCATAGCATCTGGATTTCAAACACACGTGAGATGTGGCCACAGGTTTCCAGGTCCTGAACTGATCCAAGATGGAGACTGGAGACCACTCACCAGAAGGATGCCAAATGGACAAAGTTGCCCGAGGGAGAGAGGAGACTCAAAGATGTTTGAAAGATCTGGCCACAGGCAGCCTGCTCCAAATTGCCAAGCACATTGGTATTTCTTTAAAAAAAAAATAATTTGTATTTATTTATTTATTGGCTGTGCAGCATGTGGGAATC
This sequence comes from Bison bison bison, assembly GCF_000754665.1. Lineage (NCBI taxonomy): Eukaryota > Metazoa > Chordata > Mammalia > Artiodactyla > Bovidae > Bison > Bison bison. The sequence continues at coordinate 9,299,382 of NW_011494607.1, forward strand.
TTAGTTCCCTGAACAGGGATTGAACCTGTGCCCTCTGCAGTGGCATATGACGTTATAACCCGTTGGACAACCAAGGAAGTCCCACGCATCAGCATTTCCTGCAGCGGGCAGGTGCTGGGGAGGCCAAGGGTAAGATGGCCAGAGGATGACATTAAACAGTCCAGTCCCCTCGTCACCTTTGTCACGGTCAGAAAACACCCCTCACCAATGACTCCTTTCTGGAAGTAGTCATTGTTCAGATTTAACTATGGGAATCTGGCAGTAAAAGGAAAAACCATAGAGAGCACACAGTGCCTACTAAGATTCAATTTTACTTTGTTTTGAAGAGAAAAACTGGGATAATGGAAGAGGTGAATTTTTTTAGTTTTTTTATTTTATTGAAGTATAGTTAATTTGCAATGATGTATTAGTTTCAAGTACACAGCAAAGTGATTCAGTTATATATACACACACACACACATATATGTTCTTTTTCAGATTCTTTTTCATTACAGTCATTAAAAGATCTTAAGTATAGTTCCCTGTGCTGTACAGTAGGTCCTGCTGTTTACCTATTTTATATACTCGAGGTGGGTGTATATGTTCATCACAAACTCCTGATTCACAAGAGGGAAATTTTTCAATGATCTTTTTATTCCTGACGAGAAGAAATCATAGCCTCAGTCACTGTCATATAAACTACACACTGAAATCTAAGAGAAGAGGGAAAAAACAGTAGCAAAAAAATCTTCCTTGCCCAATTTTATCTCCATCAGAATTCACCTTGCTTCTTCCTTCATTTTCCTTGAGTGTAATCTACCCAGAAATATTGGTGATGCTGCAGCGATGGATTTTATGTGCAAGAAAAATAAAAAATCCTTCCCCTACTGCTTCTCCTCACCTTCCCACTCCAAGGTCTCTCTTCCTCTCTCCCCTTCTTGTCTCTTTGTTGTGAATGTCAGGGCTGTCAGTGTCACAGCCTGACATGATTAGTGTTTCTGACACGACACCAAGAAGCAGACGGGGAGCAAGGAGAACGGGCGAGGATGCGCAGCCATGTATAGAAGTCAAAGGGAAAAAAGCCCAACCTCCTTCCTCTGAGGCTCCCTGATTACAGAGCAGCTTATAAATCACCCTGGATTCTTCTCATTTATCCAATTAGTCTGTTTTTCTACTCCGGGGCAGATTCCAAAGGTGTGGATCTATTCTGTGAGATCAAAGTCAGGTCTCTAATAACAGATAAGACAGAATTCGTGATTCAGCAGATTCTCGGCTATGAAGGGTAACCATCACCACAGTCTGGAAGGATAGCACTAGTCCATTTCGAGTATCGATTCGCTGCACTTTGTCACTCTAATGATGTTATCTCATTAAAAGAGATAAACGCCCTACTGTTCTTCCAAAAGCATCTGCTTCCTACTCTCCTCTCTTTTTCAACAGCATGGCTCTCTCAGCAGCACATTAAAATCAAATTGAAATCCAATGCAGGGCTTGGCGACAGACCTGCTTACGGAGGCTTCTTTTTAATTGCTTTTTTCTACTCTCGACCCCCAAGCTGCTCTCTCCATCCACTGGTCACCCATAGAAACAAGAAATACAAAGAGAAACAGATGCAGAAAGTAATCATAATAGGAAGCATTTTATTGAGTGCCTGTTCCATGGAGCCTCCGCCCTGCCAACGTTTCATATCTCCTACTTTGACCTTATGAGGTAAGTAGAACAACCCCCAGTGTGTAAATGAAGAAGTGGAGTCTGATGTTAAGGTCCTTGCCCACGATTACACAGGTAGTGAGAGGCTTGACCACATGTGAACAGGGGTGCATCCAATACACATCCTCTTTTTCTAATCCCCATCTAATCTCATTCGTGGAACAAAGAAGTAAATATGATTGCAACTTGATTAGAATAGATGGGAAAAATGTAAGAGAAGGTGGCAATTATTCTTCAGCCTGCTCGCACCCAGGAACACAATGCCATAGGCAGTGCAATGGTTTTGTTTCAACAGATTTCCTATTAAATAAAAAAGGTAGCAATTTTCCATAATGAATGTTTTATACATTATTCCTTTGTGTATCAGGCCTCTAAAGTACACATTATTAAAGTCTATTAAAGTCTGTATTTAGCAGCATTACTAATGTGTCTTTGGGGAAATTATTACAATGAAACGGCATCAGTCTTTCACAAAATTTCAATTGTTTAATATTCCTCTTCTGATCTTCAATACACATGTCTATTTTTAGCCATAATCAGACCTCACCCGAAATGCCATAATCCCATCCTGGAGCTGTCACAACATACAGTTTATGAGTAGAATTTAAGAAATAACAAGAAATGTAGATATTGCTAATTTCACCCATCTTTTTTTTATTGTTTTTTTCCCATAACTCACTGCAGTTTTCCTACTGTTCTAATTAACAGGTGCTCCTTGATCACTGACATGTGATGACACCTTACCTCTGTGGCTTGTGCTGGCTAACTTAATTAATTGCTCACGTTTATATATAATTGAGACTAGCCTCTCAAGATAATGCCCCTTTATTAACGTCTAAGGGTGTAAAAAATTATAAAACTATTTCATTAAAAAAAATCAAATCAACCAGAAGAATATATAAACTGTGATTAATCAAATCTAAATGTTTGCCTTTAAACCTAAATATTGTCATTTATGAGCAATGAGAAATACATGTCTTCTGAGCATTAACTGAGGAGTTTCTACAAATTATGTAGTTTTACCTACTCAGAATAGGTACCTCTCCTCTAGCTAGTACATGTATCGATTTTATCACACAGTAGGAGGTTTTTAAAACATAAAGCTGAGGACGTACATACATTCAAAAGCACAGTGCTCTCTGAAAACATCTTACAGAAGACAATAATGCTAGGCTTATTTTTATGGAGATAAAAGATAACAAGAAGCGGGGCAAACATCAAACAACTCCACATTATAAGGCCTCCATAGCACAAAAAGGGAGGGATAAAAAGCAATTCAAAGTATTAGGTACTCAAATTAATAAGCTGGGGTTGAAAGCAAACTCTCTGTTATGTATTTCCCCTCCTACACGGCAACTGCACTGGTGGAGATGTGTTCACAAAATCAGGCAAAGCAAGTGGATTATTAATATTCTAACAACAAGACACAGATCAACTGAGTAGTCATGTTTCCAATCACCAATTAACTAAATAGGATGTAACTTAATTGTCTCCATTAAAGCCAGGAGAAAAGGGGCAGAGCCGAGGGCTTAAGAGGATGTCAGGGCATTCCTCTGCACGATGCCCAGGGCCAGGATCCACTGACCTCTTTGTTACCAGGGACCCAGTCACCACCAGGATCAAAGAAAGAGCTCACTGCACACATCACATGTCCAAAGGACCCAGCTAATGATGCGACAGGCTGGTATGGGCTTAGTTCCACACGGTGCTGCTGAATAAGACTCCCGTGGTTCAGTCAACATTCAATTACAGCTCGACATGAAGGCTGGTAGGGCAGTTAAGAAAAAAAAAAAAAAAAACTAAGCAAAACCTGTTGTAATCAAGAAAATCCTAGGCACATCTCTCTAAACCCTCAAGAAATAAGGATGGTAAGATTCCCAAACTGATGCTCACAATGTGTGTGAACTGCCACTAAAAACAACCAAGAGGAGACCAAGTATCCTCTTTCCTCCAAGTGAGAACAGTTCTATGGTCAGTAGCTGCAGCCAAGGGCTTTCCTGGTGGCTCAGACAGTAAGGAATCCGCTTGCAACACAGGAGACGCGGATTCGATCCCTGGGTCGGGAAGATTCCCTAGAGAAGGAAATGGCAACCCACTCCAGTATTCTTCCCCGCGAAATTTCATGGACAGAGGACCAGAGTTCATGGGGTCGCAAAAGAGTCAGACATGACTTAGTGACTAAACAACAGCAGCTGTGCCCACATTTCAATGAGCCTGTATCATGATTCACAGCTCAGTCTCTTAGACTTGAAATTAGATTACAGCCATGTCAAAACATATTCCTTTTGCTGCTCTGGGTCTGGGATGGTCTTAAACCAACAGTCCAGTCTGAAGCATTAATTTCCCTCCTCCCTGTCTGGACTCCCCCTCATCTTTTCTGATATGACGAGGAGCTGGTAAGTGAGGCTACTGAAGCCTGACCCTCGAGTCAAGACACTGCCAAGCCACCAGTAACACTGCAGTGGGGACCTTGGTCTCAGAGTTCCCATATAGCATCTTTCCTTTGAAGCCACATTCTCTGTACAGTAAGGTTCAAAATTTTAACTTACACCCCAGACCATAAAGATACACGCTCAGAGGAGTAGGCACAGACCACTGCCCCAACATGTGCTGCTCTGAGAGGCAGAGGTGAGCCCCACGCCTGAGGCTGAACTGTGTTCCTGGTGAAGCAGAGAGGAGCAGGAGCCTTGGTACTAAAAAGGAAGCACTGATGTTGCTTCCCCAGTAGTGAGGATTGTCTAGGGGAGAATTCCACATCATTCAGGAAGCAACTCTCAAATAGCGGGTCTGTTTTACATATGTTTTAAAAGACGCTTACTCCTTGGAAGGCAAGTTATGACCAACCTAGACAGCATATTCAAAAGCAGAGACATTACTTTGCCAACAAAGGTCCGTCTAGTCAAGGCTATGGTTTTTCCTGTGGTCATGTATGGATGTGAGAGTTGGACTGTGAAGAAGGCTGAGCACCGAAGAATTGATGCTTTTGAACTGTGGTGTTGGAGAAGACTCTTGAGAGTCCCTTGGACTGCAAGGAGATCCAACCAGTCCA
>NW_011494607.1:9304219-9335295 GCF_000754665.1 Bison bison bison
GTGGTGTTGGAGAACACTCTTGAGAGTCCCTTGGACTGCAAGCAGATCCAACCAGTCCATTCTGAAGGAGATCAGCCCTGGGATTTCTTTGGAAGGAATGACGCTAAAGCTGAAACTCCAGTACTTTGGCCACCTCATGCAAAGAGTTGACTCATTGGAAAAGACTCTGATGCTGGGAGGGATTGGGGGCAGGAGGAGAAGGGGACGACAGAGGATGAGATGGCTGGATGGCATCGCTGACTCAAATGGACGTGAGTCTGAGTGAACTCCGGGATTTGGTGATGGCCTGGCGTGCTGCGATTCATGGGGTCGCAAAGAGTCAGACACGACTGAGCAACTGATCTGATATGATCTGACAAACCCAAGTTCTAGACATGCACACATTTTAAAGACAGATAAGCATAAACATACTCAGTTAATTCCAAGTTTGTCTCCTCCCTACTTCATGCCAAGCTGACCATCCACTAGGTTATGTTTTTTATTTTATTAATTTTTATTGGAGTATTATGGGCTTTCCTGGTGGCTCAGATGGTAAAGAATCTGTCTGCAATGTGGGATACCTGGGTTTGATCCCTGGGTTGGGAAGATCTTCTGGAGAAGGGAATGGCAACCTACTCAGTATTCTTGCCTGGAGAAATCTGTGGACAGAGGAGCCTGGTGGGCTATAGTCCATGGGGCCGCAAAGAGTTGAACACAACTGAGCGACTAACCCTTTCACACATAGCTGCTTTACAATGTTGTTAGTTTCTACTGTACAACAAAGTGAATCCACCATATGTATACATATAACCGCTCTTTTTTGGATTTTCTTCCCACTTAGGTCACCCCAGAACACTGATTATAGAGTTCCCTGTGCTATACAGTAGGTTCTTATTAGTTATCTATTTTATACATAGTATCGATAGTACATATATGTCAATCCCAATATATGTTAATCTCAATCTCCCATTCATCTCACCCCCCATTTCTTGATGTCCATACATTTGTTCTCTATGTCTGTGTCTCTGTTTCTGCTTTGCAAATAGGCTCATCTGTACAGGTTATGTTTATTTTAAATATGCACTCCTATACCTCTCAGAAGGAAATTATATTCCTGTTTTCATCCTAAAAATTCAGACTTGCCCAGTGCAGTACAAAGGCAAGAGACTGGAGGTCTAATTTCACCATTCCCATATACCTCACATTCAGCAGAACTCAATTTACATGTCACCCTTGTGCTAACAAAGTTTCAAGCAGCTTCACAAATTCTACAAAGTAAAGTTTTAAAAATAAAGAACAAGGACGATGTTTCTTTAAAGATGCAGAAGGTGAGAACAGATGTGCTACAATGTCCAGGGCCCTCCTGGACCAGGGGCCAGGGACCATCTTCTTCTTGGAGTAACTACTGCCAAATACAGGACACAGGCACAGACTAGACTCCTGAGGATATGCTTAAAAATGATTGCAGGCCCTAAAGAGCCTTTGTTCAGGCCAGTTATTTCTGTCAAAGTGGGGCTTCCTGGTAGCTCAGATGGTAAAGAATCTGACTGCAAAGCAAGAGGTTCGATCCCTGGGTTGGGACGATTCCCTAGAGTAGGAAATGGCAACCCACCCAGTATTCTTGCCTGGAGGGTTCCTTGGACAGAGGAACCTGGTGGACTACAGTCCATGGTGTCACAAAGAGTTGGACACGACTGAGCGACTCACACACTTTACCATATTAAAAATTAAAATGGAGACATTCTTGGAACAGGAAAACACAAGCAAACATACCAACAGCCATCAGGGGGATGACATCATAGCATGTCATAGAGCCTCTCAAATTGTACTGTATACTTGAGAGACAGTGGAAAGGGCAAAAAATGTCTCAGTATTATTATGAAAATAGTTTTGACCTTGCAGGTGGCCCGTAAGTGGGCACCCTAGGGGTCCCCAAACCACAGCTTGAAAACCATTGGTCGAAACTTGGCACTTTAGCAGTATCTTGAATAAGAGGATGTAATGAATAAGAGGATGTAATAGCCACTGAATTCAAAAGACAGTATCTTTCCTAGAGCATTTCTCAATATACTACTGCCTCTAAAACGTTGGTATGTTAAAATACTCCTTCCTGGTAATATGTCAAATAGAATGACTTCCACATTCAGATGTGTGGAATATTTCCACCCACTTGTACCTCAAATGCAAAACAACTAAAAATGTATTTATTGTAAAATGCCTGCTTTTTCTGATTGTAAATCATACATATAAATATTAATTGCAAGAAAGTTGAAAATAAAAAAAAATTTTTTTAAACAACAGACATTGATTTTTGCACAGTTATGGAGACTGAAAGTCTTTGATCAAAATCCAGTAGGATTGGTTCCCAGTGAGAACTTTCCTCCTAGCTTGTAGATGGTCACTTCTCACTATGTCATCCTCATCTGGCCTTTCTTCACCGTGTTCGGGGCAGGGGTTAGTGGAGAGAGCTCTGAGGTGTCTCTTCTCACAGAAAAATATTTTCTCAAATAAGAAACATGCATACCTTATACCTCTCCTCGGGAAAAACACTGCCAGAATTCTGGGCAAAATCTTCATAGTCTGTTTTGCATTTTTTTTTTTTTAATGTGGACCATTTTTTTTTTAAGTCTTTACTGAATATTGCTTCTGTTTTATGTTTTGGTGTTTTGGCATTGAGGCATGTGGGATCTTAGCTTGAACTCACACCCCTTGCCCTGGAAGGTGAAGCCTTAACCATTGGACCACCAGGGAAGTCCACCACAAAGTCTTCTTCATCATTTATGTTTTTAATATTCAGTGAAGTCTCTACCTTAAAGATAATTGCACGCCTTATTTCAAAATACTATTTTTAGTAGGAAACAATTCATATTGCTTAAGAAAATTTAGAACATATAAGCAAAAAGAAGACAATGCTCTTAGTACTTTGCTGTGTATCTGCAATCTTCTTGCTGTGGGCAGAAGTGAATCTTTAAAAAAAAATAATGATCAAACTGTATATATTGTTATGTATTAATAACTTGCCTTCTTCACAATTTATTGGGAACATCTTTTTATATCATTAAATATTCTACCATCTCTCATCATTTTTACTGTCTGGATATACCATGGTTATTATTTTTTAAAAGTTACTATGATAATATATAATGAAAATCTTAGCTAAATTTTTACACACATCTATGACAATTTGCATTGAGTTCTAGAAATGGAATTTCTGAGTTAAAAGGTACGTGTATTTTGGAGGCTTTGATACACACGAAGTCCCCTTGAGAAACACGCTCTTTCATTAACTGTGGATGAGAGAGGGCTCTCAGTTCTATCTATACCTTTGATGAGTAACTGTTATAAATCCTCCTCGATTGTATAGGTAGAAATAAAATCTCATGAATTGTATAGGTAGAAAATACCATCTCATCATTTTAATTTGTCTTACTTTGATAACTTCTGGGATTGGGTATTTTCTTGTAAATTATTTGCTGATCACATTTCTTCCTTTATTGACTTTATCTTTCTGTTCTTTGCCCATTTTCTATTAGAGGAATCACTTATCTTCCTAATGCTCAAGAGTTTTTCATAAGTTAGCTAACCGTCTGACACATGTTGTATATGTGTTGTATATGTTGCCTGGCTAGTCTCCTGTGTGTTAGGATAGTTCAGAATGTCTTCTGTGGAAAAACATCTTTAGGTTTTATATAAATACGTTTTCTTCCTCTATCATTTCTGTCACTAGATATTAATAAGGCCCTCCTTATTCCAAGATGATTGAAGCTGTATTTGTATTTTTTTCTGAGTCATTGGTTTTTGAAGGGTGTGATGTTTCTCCAAAGTCTGCCAGGAAGGGAATTTGGCCATTTGCCTTCAGAAAAACAACAGTGGAGACTCATAAAATAAAGACTGGTCACTGGGTAAAACCACCCAGTGTGTCCTAGAAAGGGGAGGAGAGAGATCTTACACGTTTACTATTCACCAATCCCTTATCCTGCGTTCAGCAGCTCTATTAACTTGCTTTTCAGGTGGAAGAAGTTTCAAATGGAGAAAGTTTGAACGTCAGATGCATGTTTATTAAACTCTGGAGTGAGACAACTCCTCATGTTGGCCAGAAGGGAGGTTTTGGACAGTCAAGACCTTTGTTTTGTTCCCTGGTGAATAGCAAGCGTGGTCATGATATGCAGTGTGTACATGATGACTGTGCTGGAGGATGAAGGACCTGATGTTGTAATGTGTCTCCTAGGTGTTTCATGGGAAGATCCAAGGGTGTGAGTCCTGCACCTCACTGCTTCCTATTAAGGAGTGGCAAAGTAAGAAAAACTCTAAATGAAGGCAGAAATGAAATTTTCAGGGTTACTTTTCTATCAACTGTAGAGATACTGATTTGTGTGTAAAGGTGAAACTGCCTCAAATTTAGCACAGTGGGATATTGTGCTGAAGACTGGAAAATATTCAGAGAAAAAATTATGTTGGGCAGAGTAAGCCAAATAGAGGCATCCACCCAACAAGAGAGATAAGAGATACCACCTTCCTCCATTTGATGCCATAGCGTGTGTCTAAGGCAGTAACAATCAGAGTTAGCCTTATCTGAACAAGGAAGAAACAGTTCTAAGAAGATTCATTTTCACTGTGGGGGTAGAGTGAGGAGCATTCTGGGCAATAACAGAAAAATCAATTATTTTTCAATCAGATGGAGTGTCCTCATAAATTCAAGGCACAGAACATCATGTGATGTGCCTTCATGAGAATGATGACCGTGAGAGAAAGAGTTTAGGATCATAATTCCAAGCTTGCTTCTAGGAAGAGAGCTCTTTGAAAAGCAGAACTTTGTTCCTGTAAGTGTGGTTCTGTTACATAGTGGCATGTCCTAAAGGCACACCACTCTGCCCGGTTTACATCCACAAAATCCCATTCGGTCCAACCTCTCATTTGGCTACGATTTTCTAAGTTACATGCCAAAATCCTCTCTTGACAGCATGACAACACATACAAAAACACAGAAATATAAATTATAGATAAAAAATATAAACACAAAACAATAATCCTTCTGGTTAGCAAAATTTATAATAGTAAAATATAATATATATTTATACATATTAACAACAGGATAACCAAGAAAGTAGAAAGGGTAAAGACGCTGGACAAATTTAAAGTGAAATCCTAATTATAAAGTTTTTGATCAACACAAAAGATTGGAAAGTCAGCTCTTGCAAAAAGCTCCAAGGAGAATATGAAAGTTGGAAACATAGTCTGCAAGTCTGCCTAAGCCCAGGGAGCATGAGAACCCTGGGGAAATGTTTACATACACAGTTTCCTTAAGTGTGAGGCTACAGCGCAAAGCCCAGAAATGTACAAGCATTAAACTCTGTTTACAAGACTGAAAAGGTGAAGAGCCGTGAGGGTATCCACCCTGTATCAACCTGACACAGCCCATGTACACCAGCCTTCGGCAATGGCCCTAAGTTCACAATGAACATTGTGGTGGCTGGGAATACCCCCTGTTTTCTGCCAGCACTAAGCTACTTACCGGTGCGCTGGCTACCTGAGGGCCAGAAATGCACCGCTTCCAGGTAGGTGCATTCCAGACCCAGGCACACAGAGAAGTTCCAGAGTGTGAGGAATGAAGGCACTACCTGGCTGCCAGTGGTTCACTATCAGATTATCCCTGTTAGATTAGTTAGACAAACTGCCAATTCTTGATGCTGTGCAGCCATTCCTGTTTTCTAGAGGGGTCTGTCTCCAACTGACCCAAAAGGGAGCTGTCAGTGCCTAACTGTGATCAGAATTGCTGTGGTGTTTCAGAGGAGCAGCCCTGGACCCTAGGATTCCCAGCTCCCCTCCCCACTCTGTCCAGACATGTCCCTAGGTAAAGTGTCGCGAAGCGAGCTGCGGTTTGGGAAGGAAGGACAGTGATTACTGTGTATGTCCAAGGAAGTGGAAAATGTACAACTCAGATGTTTCCAAGTTTCTAGGAACAGTTCTACTTAGAAAATCAGTCATACCCTCAAAAATATTTCCAGTGTTCTAACTTATATATCCTAACTGATGAGGTGACTGTCTAGTTTTATTTGTGCCAAGGTCTGTTTCCTCCCCAGGGGGTGACCTATTTTTTTGTCTTATGCCAAGAAAATTATAAGAAAAATGCTGACCGATGAAGGTTACACATCATGCTTAATCACCACTTTGACTTGCAATAACATAAAATAAAACATTCACTGGGTCATTCAGGCAAGAACATAACCTCCCAAGCAGCCGACAAACCCACCGAGACTTCTGAAATTTCTGAGTCTGGTTCCCAGCTGTGTGTCAAGAGCCAAACCATGACATCGGGTCTTGCGTCGCCCCGGAGAAACTCAGGGCAGGGCTGTCACAGCAGACTGTGCTTGCCAATCTGAGATTTCCCAAGAGTTGTCTTAGCTTTTCACTACATCAAACTGTCAATGATAGAAGCCAAGGTCTGCAATGACCACCATGATGAATCTCCTTCCCTCCCCCACTTCCAATCTTGACCTTGGGGAAGAATACCTGCCCATCTTCCAGGATTCCAAAGCCCACTCCTCAAAGACTGTCAGGGGGCATTATGTGAAATAAGTCAGAGAAAGACAAATATTGTATGATTTCACTTGTATGTGGAATCTAAAAAAATACAACAAAAACAAATATAACAAAAAAGAAAGGGACTCATAAATATAGAGAACTAATAAATTAGTGGCTACCAGTAGGGAGAAGGAAGGGGGAGGGGCCATACAGGGGTAGGGGAGTAAGAGATATGAACTATTAGGTATAAAATAAGCTACAAGGATAGATTACACAATGCGGGGAATATAGCCAGTATTTTATAATAACTATAAATGGAGCATAACCTTTAAAAGTTGTGAATCACTATATTGTACACCTGTCACTCGTATAATATTGTCCAGCAACTACTGTTGCTGTTGCTCAGTCATGTCCAACTCTGTGACCCCACAAACTGCAGTGCTCCAGGCTTTCCTGTCCTTCACTATCTGAGTTTTCTCACTCAATGGAGTCAGTGATGCCATCCAACTATCCCAGCAACTATACTTCAATTAAAAAAACATATGCATTAAAAAAAAGGTTAAAGCATTGAACCCAAAGTGGGGAAAGGTCAGCAAAGTTTTCTTTCTCTTTGGCTTGGCTCAGTCAAATGAAAATCTCTCAAAAAAAAAAAAAAATGCATTGGGACTTCCCTGATGGTCCAGTGGTTAAGACTGCGCTTCTAGGGAAGGGGTCAGGGAACTAAAATTCCACATGCTTCACAACGTGGCCAAAAAAAATCCCAAAACAATGGCTTACTTTTTTCTGGTCTCTTCTGATGGGGTAAAGCAACCATGCCCATAAAAAGGCCAAACAATGGCCATGAGAAAAACTGCCCCTGGAAAAGGGATCTTAGCAAAAGAACCTCAACAAGTTACATGGGCTTTCTAAAGTTTAGGAGTCCCATAGTAGGTTTTTAAGACCAAATCACCTAAAAGCGCTGTCCAACCCATCACAACCCATGGTTACCTCTTGTTGCAGTCTCTGGAACTGTCTCTCCCCTGTTTTAAATCCTTCAGGGGCTCTCAGAATGCAATCCGTCCCTCCTTCTCTGGGCTCCTGTCTGCCATCTTCCACCAGGGCAGGTGTTCTCAAGCAGGCCTTTTTTGTTCCCTAAAGGGACACTGGCCAGTGTGTCGGGACATTTTTCATTGTCACACTGAAGTGGAGGAAGATCTAACACCTCCAACACAGAAGACAGCCTCACCCGACAAAGGACTTCCTGATCCAAACATCAGTAGTGTCACGGTTGAGAAATCCTACTCCAGCCATACAAACTCTGTTGTTCTCTAAGCATGGCAGACTTTCTCATAAGCTTCTGCACCTCTACACAGGCAGTCTCCTTTACCTGGAATGCCCTGCCATACTTCTGTGCCCAAGAAATGACCGTGTAGCATACAGAATCCAACTCGAGACGTCACCATCTATACGCTCCTTTCCAGATTCCTCAAAGAGAGATGTTTCTTCTGTGCTTCTCCAGCTTCTGGTACCCACCTCACACCGGTCACAGGGCCCCTAAATTGTCTGTCACCTGCTAAAGGCAGGACCTCAGCCCCATTCATCATTTTTCCCCCAAGTGCCCATCTGGAAATCAATCACTGCATGCTGAGTAATCAATCAAGGAATAAATGCAAATGTTGCCAGGCCATGCCAAGTCACTTCAGTCATGTCTGACTCTGTGCGACCCCATGGACTGTAGCCTGCCAGGCTCCTCTGTCCATAGGATTCTCCAGGCAAGAATACTGGAGTGGGATACCATGCCCTCCTCCCGGGGGTCTTCCGAACCCAGGGATCGAACTCATGTCTCTTAAGTCTCCTGCACTGGCAGGTGGGTTCTTTACCACTGGCGCCACCTGCACCTAAGGCTTGCTGGCAACAATATCTGAGGGACAACAGTGTCCCCAACACCAAAAACAACAACAGCAAAAAACTAATCAAATGCTTATAGTGTAGACAGGGGCTGTATTAAACACTGGGACACATATCAACTCATTTCATCCTTAAAACAACCCTGCGAGTTACATACCATTATCACCAGCATTTTACAGATGGGGAAATTGAGGCACAGAGCCATTAAGCCACTTTCCCAAGGTCCTCAAAGCTAGCTGATATTTAAACCCAGACAGCTTGGCCCTAGAGCCTCAGTCTTCCAATATCCATGCCAAGACAATTATACTAACAACTGACAGTCCAGCTGCTCAGAGGCCTCCGAGAAACACAGTTGACACCTCTAGAACAGTACACCAGCAGCAGCCTGTGACCCTGCCTGTCAACGCTGCTTGCCAACCTCCATAATACTTCTGGCAGGAGACACAACCTCCTCACATCACAGAACGACATGACATACCCAGGGAAATCCATGGTAGCATAAAGAAGACACAAAGGATCAGTCCCCAAAGTGCCTCTTACCTTGTTCATGCTGTAGGGACTGCAGCAAGGAATCAGACATGTCACAATGCGAGGCAGCTCTTAAAGATTCTCCTTGCTCCTGTTGACCTCACTTCCTGAAGCAGACAGCTGCACTGCAATCACAAAGAAAAGATCTTTCAGAGCAGTCCTGTGTCCAGGGGAACTTTTTGCCATGATGGCAAGGCTCCACGCCTCTTCCATTCAATATGGTACCCACTAGCCATACGTTGCTACTGAGTACTTGTTGCTACTGAGTACTTGAATTATGGCCAGTGCAACTGAGGGCTGAATTTTAAATTCTGTGTAATTTTAATTAAAGCTCAATGTAAATAACCATGTGTGGTCAGTGATTACCATAATGGACGGTGCAGGTCTAGAGAGTCTACTCAAAGAGTCTTGAGGCTGCAGACACTGGGCACACCAATGTCCAAGGAAAAGTTGGATATCACATGCTCTAAGTTACTGTGGATGCACAGGGAGAAGAACACTCCTTCATTCAATGACTATTTTTTGAGTACGTACTATGCACTGAGTACTGAGGATACAGTGACCAGTAAACCAGAGAGGTCAGTTATATAAGGGCTTCTAGTACAGCCTCTAGTCTCCTTGGGAAGGGAAAGGCTCTAGTATATGAGCAGCAAATGTGCCAAATCTCAATACCATGCAGTCCACAAGGAATAAAAGAACAGACTAGTTGAGACTTCCCTGGTGGCCCAGTGGTTAACATTCTGCACTTTCACTGAAGGGGGCATGGGTTCGATCCCTGGTCAAAGAACTAAGATCTCACATGCTGCATGATGTGGTAAAAAAGAAAAAACAAACAACAGACTAACCAATCAAGAAACAGACCAGCATTTGCTGGAGCCTGACTGTACCACTGTCAGGACTTAATAGCTAGAGCCTTCCATGGAGCTTTTTGAGAGGCAGTGTACCAGAAGGAGTTCTACTTTCCATGGGCCAAATGAAGCAGATGACCCAACATCCCCTCAAATGGGAAATAGGGTCCATGTTTTTATCCACATTGTTGGTTCTTTAGGTAGGTTTTTCGATTCATTTGAATTACATTTTAGAACACAATGGTCCTTGTTCAGTTCCAGGATTCTTAATTTGTCAAATATTAAGGAAAAATAAAGAAAGAAAATACATTCAACCACTTAATTGGATCGGTAGCCTTTTCCTTTGAAAGATGTTTCTGGGAGGATTTGAAAGGAGAACAAAACATCGTAAGGTGCCTTATAATCACCTTATTTCTGTATGTTTTCAGGTTGCAGCTAGGAAGGATTTATGTATCTGAATCTTTCCATAAAGCCTGGAATTCGAGGTTCAAGCAGAACTGCAGTGTCTTAAAAATATATTATTTTTAATTATAACAACAGTGTACAAAATATTCAAGAGGAAAAGGGAGATGTACGCAGAATCCCACTGGCCCAGCATCACCTTTAGTTTTTAGCAGACAGCCTTCGTCTATTGGAGAACAACATCAGGCATGTCTGCTGACTGAGTCGAAGGCACTTAAGTCCAAGGCTGTATTCTCCATTTTAACATCTTTCACTAAGGAAGTGATTTTGCAATATATGTTTTCAAAAGATAAACCCTTACTCCACGCAGATTATCATTTTGCAAACACAATGTTATTATAAATCAGAAGACAGGGAGAGGAGACTGCCGATCACTCCTTGGCTATTTGAGACACATAAATTCCAAAGAAAATATTACATTCAGTCATAGCAATAACATATTTTAACAATGATGTACAACATGGAGAGACCCTGGAATTCTGCCTCTGTAGCCTAAATACATCCAAAAACACCCTCATCTGTACATGAGACCTGGGTAATCACTGCTTCAAAGCCAAGAAAATTCAATATCTAATTCTAACCAAGCTTAAAAGTGACTGAAAGAAAATTCTGCATGTAATTTATACTCTCTGAATTTCTAGAAGCAGATGTTAATGAATTTCAGGGTTTTAAAGGAGAAATCTAGACATGTTATTTCCTTTTTGACATATGTACTTGATCCATTTAAAAACTATGGCCCAACAATTAACTGGGAAGTTTGTTCAAAAACCTGGCAGAGATGACTGATGTCACAATTCCATTCAAAGGGACACACTGGTATCAACACAGGAAAGGTGGGCACAAGAAGATAATAACAAACAGACAAGGATTCTTGAGCATAATTTCCCCAAGGAAACCCCACCCAGTTCCAATCATCCCCCTATCCCCATGCCCTGAGAACTTGCTTACATAGCTTGCAGTAAACTAATTTTGGATCCTCTCCTGTCCGCCACGCCTGCCAAGTGTTCTTGTATCATTTTCATGTATGTCGGTTCTACAACAAAGTCAGAATAAAAACTCTCCAAGGGAAATATTAATCACCTAGAAAATTCTTAATAAATATCATGAACAGATTTTTTTTTTCTTTGCTCTCACTCATCGGGCCGAGAGTGATGTCATGACTCTTAATGGAAGGCCTTAAAAACAATGTTGAAAATCGTTGCAAATGGCTTTCAGGATTTTCTTAGAAGAAGAAAATCTTTCCAGGTCCAGGATCACAAATCTTTTTTTAGATTTGTGATCTAAAGAATGTGATACTGTTAAGAATACCTTACACAGTGCTCAAAACTGTACAATGCATTTTTATATTCTTTAGTACTGGGATCAATTTGAGTGGTAGTTTTCCTAATTAGGAAATTGGATGCAGAGAGGAAAAAGAATTCTTCTTAGTAATGCTGTAGTAGGCAGTAGACCCTGTGCTGGAAGTGACTTCAAGACACTATAGAATTAAAATAAGTTCAAAGGCCACAAATAAAAGAACCTCCCGAAATAAAACATACACACACACTGAAAGATCACAATTAACACAAATAACCTCAGCCAACAAATGACAGAATTAGAAATTGGATCAGTCTGCTTCTGGACAGCATCAGAAAAGACTAGCCTTATTCTATCAAGTTATTTCAATCTCCTTTGAAATACAGAGAACCTGGTTGTTTTATAGCCAACTCAATTTATGAAGAAGCTTAGAAAAATCCACAGCTTAAAAAAATAAGACTGACTCAAGTATAAAGCATTCAGGGAAAAGATATCAGAGTTACCCTAGTAGAATTAAGGGAGTGTTTCTTTTTTAATTCTATTTTTCAGTGTTTCTTTTTAATTGTTCAAGAAGCTGAGGCCTTTCAAGGGCAGCAGAAGAAATGCCATCCCAACATGTGACTTCCACTCAGTCACTCCTAACAGGATTGGTTCAACCAGCAAAACAAAGCCCATTGTCAACCTTAGGCGTTTAAAAGCTTAGTTGAACTGTAATTCATCTTTCTAGGCGGGTTAAGAAGTGTGGGTGAGCAGGAAGGTAGAGACAGGGCACATGTGAGAAGACGAGAGCAAAGAGAATGAAAAGTAAAGGTGAAGGCTACGAAAAAGGAGAAAAGCAAAGGGCAAGTAAGCAAAAGAGCCTTGGGGACAGGTTCAGTGATATGGCCGACCCCCTCACCAGCCAGTCCTGAGGCTCCTGGGGACAGCGCCACATCCTAGGGCTTCTCCGGGATGATACACTCTCAGGGCTCGGGTGTCAGCAAGTGGGAGTCGGAGTAAAGTGAAGACCGGGCCTACCTGTTTCACCACTATTTATTTACCATCAATCTCCACCTACCACAGAGAAGAGTATGTTAAACTGGATCACTGATAATGGTGTAGAGAGGCATAGTGAGAGTAGAAGCAAACTTTATTCTCTTCTCCTTACTCTAAAGAGAAGCTTAAACATGTCAAATGGCTCTGTGTGTGTGTGTTGCACCATTTCTTAGCCCTTGAAAATGCAACAAATACTTATTACCAATAATCAATGATTCTGGTGGCTCAGACAGTAAAGAATTTGCCTGCAAGGCGGGAGATCCAGGCTTGGTCCCTGGGTCAGGAAGATCCCTTGGAGAAGGGAAAGGTTACCCATTCCAGTATTCTTGCCTGGAAAATTCCATAGACAGAGGAGCCTGGTAGACTACAGTCCGTGGGGTCGCGGAGTTGGACACAACTGAGTGACTTAACACCTTCAGTGGCATTAAATACCAATAAAAAATCAATGGAATATGATGAGCTGGGTTTTTCTTCCCACTCCAACTCCTCAATTTCTACCAAGATGCTCATTTTAGAAGGCTTTTCTGATATAACTCAAAGCTGGGGAGTTTTGGCACTCCCTACAGGAAACATGCCAAGAGGAGCCAGTGGTTCATGCCTCACGTTGTCCAAGTTCCCACTGACTTTTACATACAACACAGCCTGAGGTCAGCCTGTGAATCAAGGCCCCCAGTCCCTCCCCTTCCACTGCTGAATCCAGTAGCCTGAGCAAAGGGCCAAAGCATGAGGACCCAAGAGCTTGTGGAAAAGGAATAAGGGAATAAAAAGATGAATGGGCGCTTGGAGAGAAAGGGAGAGCAAGCAAGGTGGTGAGAGTCTAGAAGAAATTCTCTAAATCTAGGACTTAGGAGCGTCAGAAATGACGTTAACAGATGAGAGAAATATCCCTAATATCCTCCACCTTAGGGGAGTAAATTTCATGCGTTGGGGTAATTAACACACCTGAAGCAAAGTCTGGACAACCTTCAAGTGGAATCCTTGTGCAAGACTGGAAAATGTAAAACTATTTTATTGCAGACACTCCAATCACTCCCTTCCACAATAAGGGGTTTTGGTGCTGGGATTAAAAGATGCAAAGGTGAAACAGTAAACAGACCCGTCCTCTACCCTAAACACACATACACTCTCCAAGTGGCTGTCTCCGTCCATTCTTCCTGAAAAGACAGCAACGTTTCCTGAGAAATATCTTGAAGGTCTTTCTCCAGCCTCATGGTTACATCAGACACGTGGCTCTGACTTTGCAAGACTTCTGTGTTTTTGCCATCCCTAGCTTTAGGCAGCAAACATGCCATAATCTGATTCTGCCCCAAGAGAGAGGACTATGTTGGCCACCCTGCCTTGATCCCCTGTGCCCTGCCTCCATGGCATGCCACAGGAAACACACCACCCAAGTCATCTGGCCACCAAGCATCATCAGGAGCCTTCTTATCCAAGGGTAGGCTAGGCAATTTGAAAATTAATATTCTGAAATACTAACTAGCATATGAGTTATATAGTTCAACAGGAAATTGATAAGGAAGAAATGAAAGGAATATAAAGGAAAGAGACACTCCTGGTAACACAAAAAAAACTTCCCCGAGAGCTAGATGAGGAGTAGCAAGCAGCATGCCAGTGAACAGTGCCAAGGGGTAGAGTGTCTGCTGCTTTCAGATGAATACTTCTGGCACATATGCTAGGGGTTCCCTGTAGTCTAATCCTAAATCAGGATATCCAAGTTCAGGGCTAACACTCTATAAAAGATCAATTTAAGTAATTTAGGAATATCTTAATTAAAGGCACAATACAGAAAAGCTCCCAAGAGGGTGTCTGGATCAGCCTACTTCTAGTCTGGGTGGGGCTATTTAATCCAGAGGACACAAATTCAGATGCCTAAGGGATAGACTCTTGAGACTCCCTTGGACAGCAAGGAGATCAAACCAGTCAATACTAATGGAAATCAACCATAAATATTCATTGGAAGGACTGATGCTGAAAGTCCAATACTTTGGCCACTTGATGAGAAGAACCCACTCAGTGGAAAAGACCCTGATGCTCAGAAAGAGGAGGGCAGGAGGAGAAGGGGGTTACAGAGGATGAAACAGTTGGATGGCATCATTGATTCAATGGCCATGAGTCTGAGCCAACTCTGGGAGATGGTGAAGGACAGGGAAGCCTGGCGTGCTGCAGTCCATGGGGTCACAAAGAGTCGGACACAACGGAACGACTGAACAACAATAAAGGGGTCAAGAAAGAATGAGATGAGGGCACAGTCAGGCCAAAGGAGAAGACAATGAGGAGCAGGTGGCCTGGACAATCTGCCAAGTGTCGCTCCAGGAAGGCAGGAAAAAGGTACATTAGGCACATGGCACCAGAACTTCTGATATTCAAGAAAGACAAAAACAGTGAGAGATTACATGAAATTACATGCCTTTTCAATGTTGGCAGTTTATATTAATACTTTGGAAATACCGAACGGGTTGGATTTGGTGGGTCAGGTTGTGTCTATTATCGTAGACCTTTCATGTTGGTTGGGGGATTCTTTGTTCCTTTAAATCTCCAAGGCTGATGGCCCCAGCCTGTCTCCTGATCCCCCAGGGTTGCACCGCTGAGGCTTCCCTGGGCACAGGGAGCCCAGTGGGAAGAGTGGGCAAGGAAGGGCTCAGGAACCATGTCAGTCTGCATATCAACTCTGCCTCTTGGCACTAACCTTCTCTGTGTCTCTCTATTCCTTCACCCGTAAAATTTGAGGAAATTCTTTATACCTCCTAAAACTGTTCTGACAATTAAATGGAGTAACATGAAGAAAGCACAGGATGCATGATGTTAAATAAGATGAGGCTCTTCACCTCTTCCTGTTTCCCACCACCATGCAGCATCATCTCATTATGCTTGCAATTGTACGGAGGTGTTTACCTCTCAATTACCCTACTGGATTACAAGTATTTCAAGGGAAGAGATTTTGTCTGTTTTATGCCCAAATAACCAGCATCTATCCCACCGCCCTATATACAGTAGGCACTCAATATATGCAAATTTTAATTATAATGATGTTATAGACTGAAAGTTTGTGTGTCCACCCCCCTCCCCTCAAATGCATAGGTTGCCTAATCCCCGATATTTGGGTGGAGTCCCCATTGTGGGATTAGTGCCATTATAAGAAGAGATGCCAGAGAGCTCAAATGGGTGCATGCCTTCTTTTTCCCCCTCTCCTCACCACCTGAGGACACAGCAGGAAGTCAACTGTCTGTCAGAGAGCCCTCGCTAGGAATCAAATGGGCTGGCACCTTGATCTTGGGACTCAGCAGCCT
This sequence comes from Bison bison bison, assembly GCF_000754665.1. NCBI lineage: Eukaryota > Metazoa > Chordata > Mammalia > Artiodactyla > Bovidae > Bison > Bison bison. Next base: position 9,320,064 of record NW_011494607.1, read on the forward strand.
CCAAAACTTGAGACATAAACTGCTGCTTAGCCTCTCAGGCTATGGTATTCTGTTATAGCAGGCTAAACTGTTGTTGGCAAGCATTTAGGAAGATCTTCCTTAAATCTAGCTCCAACAGAGCCTTCTTCCTCTCAATTTATGTTCTTTTGATCCTTTAATGTCAAAATCTATATCTACTCCTGACTTGGCTAGAATATAGTGAGGCTAAATGAAAAAACACCTTCAAATTTAAGAATGAAATCCTGAAGAGTTTTCTCTTGAGAAGTACGTTTAGGTCAACAGGGTACTATCTGGGTACTCTTTGTATGCCTCAGAAGAAAAAAATGAAATGTAAGAGATTTCATCATAATAACTAGAGTCATGCCTTAATTTTAGCATCCTCAACTCATGTTCGCCAACAGTGCATATCACTGCCTGCTGTGGACTTGGTGGCTGGCCAGAGTTTGAGGCAATCCCCAGTCCACTTGTCCAGTTCAGATTGAGAAGGCTGACCTGTATTCATCTAGGACAAAAGTTTACTAACCATGACTGACTGATTCAGGTTTCTTTGATTTTGTTCTGAAAGAATCCTAGCGACCTTCCAACAATCTCAGCTTCCCTCTCCTTTGGGGCGTTTGCTGAACAATTCATACAAACACATTTCCTGTGATTTGGTGAGAAGGGAAAATAACTCAACAGAAAGCCTAGTCGGTGGATGACTTCAGAATGACCCACTGAAAAGGAAGCAAAGACAAGGAAATCACTCTGAAAGTATCTCTTTCCAGAAGCTCAAGGGGAGCAGATATCTTTCCAACAAAAGGTTTTCAACTGAGGAATTGAAATATTCTCAACAATACCTTGAGGATAAGGCATAGTGAGAAACGACCGTCTTATTGGGGGCAAGTGTTTACAAGTGAAACTCATCTGTTTAGCCAGCCAAACTGAGTGTGATGCCTTGTTCGTCTTGGAAGAACCTTTCATTAATCTTCAGAAGAAAGCTCAATTTGGCATGACCGGCACCTGTTGAAAGCAATCTCAAGGATTCACTGTTGATTTCTGCTTTCCTGACACTCAAATTCTGTCCTCTGAACACCAGCTTCTCCACAGTGTGGCTTGTTCTTCATGAGGGCACCCTGTGTCCTAATGTTTGCTTCTCCCAGGGTGCTGGGGCATTCAATGCTCTTGAATGAGTTCAGTGTCATCAGAATGAATGACGTTCTCATACCTCGCAGATAGTGCACCTGGGGACCCCCAGAGTCATTCAAACATCAGAACACTGGGTGCCCATCTCCCCACCCCTGTGCCCCCAACTCTCACCTGGAGAGCCCCACACAGACTCTGGGGGCAATGGCATCTTGCTGCTTTGGGTCAGCAATTCCTGTGTGAGTGTAAACACCCACTGCAGCTCCTAGAACCTATGGCCCAGTCGGTGATATTAATGTTTTCCCATCTGGGAACTTCCCTTTCCTGCCTTCGAACTTGTGCTCGTGCTTAATCACTCAGTCGTGTCCAGTTCTTTGCAACCCTGTGGACTGTAGCCCGCCAGGCTCCTCTGTCCATTGAATTCTTCAGGCAGGAATACTCGAGTGGGTTGCCATTTCCCTCTCCAGGGGATCTTTCTGACTCAGGGATCAAACCTGGATCTTCTGCACTGCAGGTGGATTTGAGCTCACGAGGCACTTACTATTTCCAATTTCCAACATACCTAAGGATTTAGGGGTAGGTAGAGTGGGGCTGGGTGTTAGAAGGGGGCCAGGCTGCATGACCTCAGGATTCTACTCTGCCAGAAATGCCTATCTGGGTTTCCCTAACCTCAGTTCTGTCATATCCAGTGGCTATTTGGCTGTACTTCAGGACAGAGCCAGAAATACGTTCTTTGTAGCTGATGCTGTATTGTTATGACTCACAGCCTGACTTTTCCTCATAGCAGAGCCATGCTGGGCGAGGAAGAGCTTAAGGATTAGGTCAAACATTGAGAACTGTGCTCCCAGTCAGCATCAGCAGCACAGGAAACTACCCCGAGAGAGCAGTCACCTCCCAGTGCTCTTTACACCCGGCTAAGTCTGTCCTGGGTCTGAGGAAAGGAATGTGCCTGGTGTTAACTTTCCAACGATCCAGAACTGGGTGACCGCACGCTGACGTTTTGGTAGCATGAGAGGCAAACAGGACTAGGAAGGAGACCAGGACGCAACCAGCTCCCCACATCACAACTGTGGTCTGGAGAGGGGCCGAGTTCTCCCACAGCAGCCAAGAGAACAGCCACAGAAAACGGCTCCAGCCGCCGACCTGGAGGCCTCGTCCCGGGGGATCCTCTGATCTCATTACAGCAGTCGACACTAGTCCTCACAAAACAAACAGAGGAAATTTATGCCTGCCTTCGCCTGGGGAGAGCTCCGCATTCCTCACTTAACGAGAGTTCCAGCTTCAGAGACCACAGCCACGGGCTGGGGAGGATGTCTGCTTTGCTCCAAAGAAAGAACTGAGGTCCTGCCTCTTCCCCTCATTCTGGGGCTGGACAGGAAGGAGGTGAGCCTGGAGAGAGCCCCTGAACTGATGAAGTTCCCTTTCTTCTTCTGTCAACCCCACCCTGCCAGGCACAGTCAGTGGAGCCACTGGCTCTTGAATGGCCCTGGGAAAGCGCAGCCTTGAAGGGTTCCACCTGCTAAGGCCAGAAGCCCAAGAGAGAGGCTGTCTCGTGGAACAAAACTCGACATCGTTTGGTGGGAAAATTTTTTCCCTAAAATACCCTTGCCCGAGCTTTGGAAAACTTTATCTAATCTGGGGTTTCCACTTTTAGAATAAATGGAAAGAGGAAAAAATTATTTTACACCCTTTAATTTCATCTCAGACGTAACTGAATGCTTGGTTCAGGAGGAAGAGGGTAAACAAATTAAGGACAGACTGGTGGTTTTGAACTGCAAGTGCATGGAGACATTTTTGGTTGTCACGATTGGGGGAGGGTGCTACTGTCATCTAGCAGGTAGAGACTAAGGATGCTGGTAAATATCCTACCAGGCACAAAACACCCCCCATAATAAGACTTGTCGGCTCTAAAATGTCAAGAGTGGGATAACCAACAAGGATCTACTGTATAGCACAGGGAATTCTGCTCAATGTTATCTGGCAGCCTGGATGGGAGGGAGGTTTTGGGGGAAAATGGATATATGTATATGGATGGTTGAGTCCCTTCACTGTTCACATGAAACTATCACAACACTGTTGATACCCCAATACAAAATTAAAAGTTCAAAAGGGAAAAAAACATGTCAACAGGGATGGAATTGAGAAATTCTGATACAGAGGCAACACTAGAGGATGTGGGTAGGTTTAAAAGAGTGCCAATTCTTAATCACATTCCAATAATGTTGAGAGCATGCAGTCAAAATGTGCACAAGTAACTGTGAAGAAGGCTGAGCACCGAAGAATTGATGCTTTTGAACTGTGGTGTTGGAGAAGACTCTTGAGAGTCCCTTGGACTGCAAGGAGATCCAACCAGTCCATTCTAAAGGAGATCAGCCCTGGGTATTCTTCAGAAGGACTGATGCTGAAGCTGCAACTCCAGTACTTTGGCCACCTCATGTGAAGAGTTGACTCATTGGAAAAGACTCTGATGCTGGGAGGGATTGGGGGCAGGGGAAGAAGGGGACGACAGAGGATGAGATGGCTGGATGGCATCACCGACTCAATGGACATGGGTTTGGGTGAACTCCGGGAGTTGGTGATGGACAGGGAGGCCTGGTGTGCTGCGATTCATGGGGTCACAAAGAGTCGGACACGACTGAGCGACTGAACTGAACTGAACCACCACAAAAATTCACCAGTTCTTTCTTCAAGTAAAATAAATGAAAACTACCTTGTAACTATGCAGAGTCAGATCATTAAGAGCTGAATGGAAAAGAGTGGGGCAGCTTGAATTTGAGACGACATGATCAGCGTCAACATGAGTGCTGTGTTTATTTCAGGTGAAGGTGTGATCTCTGTGCTTACCATCATGATTCAGTGGTGAGCCCCAACAGAAGGGTTAGGGTAAGGGATTGCTGAGCTCGCCTCCATGATTACTGAAACCATACATGTAACCTGAGTAGATGTAGGGCTTGGGGAAAAAAATGGCAAAATACTTCAACTTTCACAATACCAGCAAAAATATGAGGAACCGTGGTAATGTTGACCTACATTCTAGGAAGGTTAAAAAAATAGCTGCATGGTAGGACACTAAATAAATGCAGAATTGCAGAAAGGTATCATAATGAAAATAATCGTTGTGCTTATTTTTAAATTCTCCCATTTCTAATTTTCTGTACCTGTTTCAAAACACCCCCTTTCCTCTACATTGCGTACTTTCATTGCATCTGACTTAAGAATGTACGTTTCCATAACCCAGTCATCATTCTCTCACGAACTCTTTCATTCCCACGAAAGAAGGAAAAATCCCTTTTTAAACACAGCACATGCATGTAAGCAAATCAGAAGGAGCAAAAAAAATTCATGAATGAGCAGGAGACAGTTTCTTAATGGAATGTTTTAAGGGCCTGTGGTATAAACAGTAAACAAAACTGATTCACTAAATGTTAATACTGTTGACCATGATGTAAGAGTTGGGCTTTCTTTTTTTTTTCATGTTCCTGAGGCAAGAGGGCAATGAATACCTTGGTAGGGAAAAAGTGATATCTTCCTTGGCATTTCAAAACTATTGCTCAATGCCTCTTGAGCAAGGGAAGCCACCGTAATGACTTTATTTTACCTACCGCAATTATGGGGCACCTCGGAGTAGTTCTCCACCATAACCCACTTTCCTCGCTCCACTCCAGCCCTGCTAAATCATCTCTGGAAACCATTAACCGAGACTCCCATTCCAATTTTCCTTTCCTCCCTCCCCTGCTGCCTCAGTCATGCTGGAACCAGGACAAAGCCAACTTGTATTACATCACAGAGCAAACTCCTTTTTCTGTAAACCATCTCCTTGGTAGTTTACCGCTACTGGAACCCAAGGCTGTCAACAGTGTGGTCTTTGTTTGGTGGGTGTTGCTTGAAAAATTAAGCCAGAAAAAAAACAGAAGTTTCCCCTACACCTCTTTCCTCGTGTAAATACAGGCCAGTGGTTGGAGGCGCCTCTGCAGCCTGGCTCCACCCGCAGTGTAAACGAGACATTACCTTATACACAAATGAATCTACGCATTCCTCATCTAGCTGCCTCCCCGCACATTCCTCTGCTCCCTGCTCACACCCCGGCCTTCCCCTCCTCTTTCCTCTACCCCCGCCCTTTTTTTTTTTTTTTTCAATTTCCATTGCCTCACTGTGTTTTTGTGTAAATGATCTCACATGACTCAACAAATCCATCTGCCTGAAGCAGGCCAAGTCTGGAGCCCTCCCAGGAGGGAGGAGAAGAATTGCTTTGTGGAAAGGACCTGGAGCGCTGCCCTTTCTCTGGCTCGAATTACCCGCCTGTCAGGCCTGACGGATTTGGCTAAAAATAAAAGGAAGCGGGCCGTGAAAAGCAGATGAATGGGCTCAGCAGTTCCTTAGATAACACGGGCCTGCTGTGGCCCAAAGCGCCCCAAACAGAAACTTCAAATGTGGGGCTTGCGAAGGCCAGGGATGGGGTGTCCAGGTCAAAGTAGGGGGACAGGAATGGGGTTAGATTTTTGCCCGAGGACTTGTGCGTGTGTGTGAGAAAGAGACAGAGAGAGAGATATACTCATACAAAAAGGTCCTCAGAAAAACAGTAGAGTTTGGTGGTGTGAAGGCTTGGCTGATTAAAAAAAAAAAAAGGGAAAGAAAAGAAAAAAAATATTGTTTCCACTACAAAATTACCCTTCTTCCCACCTCCCAACACCAGACATTTTAAGCCTCCCTATGATGTCACTTCTATATCCTGAGCCAGCACAGAGCTCAAAGTCTTTCTTGTGAGTGGATGCCCAGCGCCCGCCCGCAGTGGGTATTAAGCACTTAGGTTGGCAATGTAATGACACACTGTAACAATCTGTAATATGAAGCAGTCAGCAAAGCCCTGGCGCGAGGAGCTGCTTCTCCCGACCATTAACCATATGTTTGGCTCCCCAGCTAGCGGAGCAGAGCACGGTTCCAGCTCACCATCTGGTTTCTATCCACACAAGCAACTGCAAAGCACAGACCATCTCCCTCTGGAGCTGTGTTTCTTTTTCTCTCTTTTCCGTTCTGCCCTTCCCCTTTCCGCCTCCCAGCTCCTTCGGTTCCCTCGGCTAAAGAATTCTCTGCCATTCATCACGTGCAAAGAAAACTTTACCTGGCGGCAGCGGCCGAGCCATTAAGAATGCACAGCTGTATTGAAAACACGCCAGAGGACCGGTTCCCGTCCTCGTCCGCCCCACGCGGTCCCTACCCTTCCTCACTCCTATTGAGTGCTGACACTTGATCCAGGATGTTAAAAATAGGTACATTCTTGACAGATCCAGGGATGGCTGTGGTGCCCTTCACACTCACTCCATATTCTGAGCTTTTAAACACCACACACACACACCTCGCCCCCCGCCCCGCCACGAGTTTGCTTCTGCATTCAATTCGCATGACATCAGTCTCACCAAGATGACACACCAGCTACAAATAACCAAGTCAAGGAAAGGACTCTGTTTCTTTCTCTGTCCTCAAGGATTCAATCCCAAGTGTGTATTTTTCTTTCTTTCTTCTTTCCCTACAGAGCCTAAACTGAAAGAGATCCCACCTCAGAAGAATAAGAGCCCACAGCCTTTTTCAACAAACTGATAATTTGCAAAACTTATGCTTATTGACATTGGCATTTTCATTGAACACAATCATACAGGGGACAGACTATCGGAATTCAGGCACTTTTCTTGCAACGTCTCCCAGGTATTTATCTCAGATTTTCTCCTTTACATGATTTCAGGAAGTTTATAACTGTTTTTCTTTTTTTTTAAATTTAAGAAGAGACAGTGGTAAGCAGAAATTAGATAATTTCGCCCCCGTCCCCACTAGAATTATATGTGTAATACCAGCCCATTTTACTGAATTAGGAACTGAAAGTTAATTCTTTCCCACACGTTAAAAAAATTAAAAGCCTGGTTTCTCACATACCAAGAAGAAAAGGAAGAGTATCATTAAAAAGTGATTAAGCAGAATGTCAGATTTTATCAACGTGGCAGCACTATGGAGGTTCAGGCAGGGGAACACTGTTTATTCAGGCTAACAAGGGTGTCAGGAGGCCACTACCTGAGCAGACATCTTACACCCACTGGCCTTGTCAATCCTCGTTTCGTGATTTGAAATAGGCCTTTTGTTTACTATTTCTACCAATAAGGGACATTAAAATTCTGCTGCCCATAGGTTTTAGAAAATGATAAAAAAGGAACTTTCAATTTCAGAAGCCTTAAGAAACTGTCCATAGAAGATGGGTTCAATTAAATGCTGTTTTTAACCCCCAAACCATAGTACACACTTAAGATGAATTACCATCATCACAAAATCACTAATAAAAAGGAAGAAAAATGATCAGTTCACAACTTCAACATTTTCATAGTTTACCTCTGCACCACAGAATCAATGTATTACAAAGTATTGGACTGGCCAAATAATTTGTTTGGGAAGTTATAGGAAAACCCAAATGAACTTTTTGGCCAAGTAAATACTTAGGATTTTCGTAACTGATGCTCCCAGCCCAATTCTACCAGGATCCCTGTCGGGGCTGGGGGAGGAGGGGGACCTAGGCATCAGAATTTCTGAAAGCTTCCCAGCTGTAAGGTATTGGGCGGCCAGAGTTGAAAAGTCTTGCTCTGTGTGAACTTGCACCTCATTAAAATTAAAATGAAACCTTTGGAATGGCAATATAAATGAAATTTGGGATTAGAATAGTAGCTTTCAAACTCGCTTAGAAGTGAAATCTTCAGTCAAGCCAAATCTTATATGAAATTTCTCTAAATGAAATAGTAAGTGGTTATTTGTATGTCTATACAATATCCATGGATTTCATAAATTCAAATGTATAATTTTTTAAATCGCTGTAAGTCAACCAGTAAGAACAAAGAGGCCATTTCATTAAACATCAAAGTCTGAAACTGATCAACTGAGCTCTCCACCTCTGCAACCAAGTGTTTGCATGGCTAATGGTTCAGATGATCAAGGCTGGATGCATGTGAAAACAGCAGTGTGTGCAGTAGGGTGAAATTAATTCATAAATTAATTTAATAAATGTCAACTAAATGTCTAGTACACACCAGGTACTGCCCTCAGGAGGTCACTGGAGGAATAAATTGCAGCCTTCTCCCTGAAGAAGCCTAGTTAAGGAGACACGTAATGGCACCACAGCAAGACCATCACAGTAATGGAGGTACCAAAGCTTGCTATGGGGAAACGTGGCTAATTCTGTCTAGGGAGACAGGGCATAACCTCAGCAGCGTGGGACAATTAAGTCCTAAGAATCTGAGTAGGAATTTCACAGCTAACAAAGAAAGAGAAGGACAGCTCAGAATGAAGGAACAGAATGTGGAAAAAAAAAATACCAAAAAACCAACAACCACCACCCATAATTATAAATAGGTTTGGTGAGTTCTGGGGGTTGTGAGAAATTCTGAGGAGGGGAAGAAGGACTGGGATTTGAGACTGAAAAGGGAACTGAGGCTAAGTTATTAGAAACTTCAAATGTCATGATACAGTTGAGACCAGCACTGAGCAACAGAAACCTAAGGTGAACCACTCATGTAACTTCAAATTTTCTAGTAGTCATGTTAAAAAAGTAAAAAGAAACAGAAGGAATTAATTTTAATGATATGTTATTTAACCCAATAGATCTAAAATATTACCATTTTGACATGTATTCAATATAAAAATTATTGAGATATATTACCTTTTCATACTCTTAGTTTTTATTAGAGTTGATCTACAATGTCGTATTAATTTTGCTGCACAGCGAAGTGATTCAGTTTTACATATATATTCTTTTTTTTTTAATATTCTTTTCCATTATGGTTTATCACAGGATATTGATTATAGCTCCCAGTGCTATACAGTAGGACCTTTTTGCTTATCTACTAACCCCACACTCCCAATCCATCTCTCCCCAATTCCTCCTCTCCCATGGAAACCACAAGTCTGTTCTCTATGTCTGTGAATGTTTCTGTTTTATAGATAAATTCATTTGTGTTAGATTTCAGATTCCACATCTATATCATATGTTATCTATCTTTCTGACTCACTTCACTTAGTACGATTGTCTCTAGTTTCTAGTCATATCCTAAGTCTTTTTAGAATAGGGCATGGTTTTATACCTGTGACACATCTTAACTTAGACTGCCCACATTTTAAGAGCTTAAGAGCCATGTGCAGCCAGTGGACACTGTCCTGAACAGCTCGGGCTTCCATCTGACCACGCAGGCAGTGAAGGCCAATGGATCTGCTGGGATATGAAGGCCAATGGACTTTCTGGGATATGTCTTACAAGGAGATAAGTGCAGCGACAATGTGGGGAAGCAGAGGGAAGACTGGGTCTTGGAGAGGCTGGGAAGCTACTTCCAGAGTCCAGGCCAGGGAAGAGGAGAAGGATGACACTGGAAACTAGGACAGTCGACCTGGCATGGCAGTGGGATGGCATGGAAGGGTCCGAGTCAAAACACTTTCTAGGCAGAATTCAGAAAAATTATATAACTGGCCAATTACCCACCCAGAAATCTACACTCTGAGGAGACTCCCTAGCCCTGCCTGGCATGTAACTGACCACACTGTATTTATCTAACAGGAAGAATTCACTTGTTCAATTTATGACCTTGCTGGAATCTGAAAAACATGGGTACAGACATGGTATAGACTTATCGACAACTCTGTTATAACAGGCTCAAATATAAGCCAAGACAGCAGAAAACACTCAATTTCAAGGTTAATTTGACAGTCTGATTCAATGTGTCTATGGTCTCAACGTGTTAAAATTTGGCATGTAAGTAATACATTTAAGTGTGCATGTTTTTAAATTATGGTTATAAAAAATGCTTAAAATATATTAAAAATAAAATGCAAATGAAATAAATGCTTGCACACCCCCTTAAGTATCTCCAGGGAACTTCTGCAGACCAGAGTCTGAAGACTGTTAGTTCAGGGCCTTCAAGATCAAAAAGTAAATCTAAGAGCAATACTCTGCCCCTACTCCGTAAGGATCATCAGATCATTCCCATACTGCAGCTGGGAGGAGATACCATTCCTCATTATTCTAAAAAAGAGTAGGGAAGCTGAAAAACCAAACTGCAGAAAATGCATTAAGATTCTCCAGTAAATTAGAATTTAAAAGGCTATGACTCAAATCTGAGACACATCATTCACTTATCAACCTTGTTCATTCACTAATTCACCCAACAGTATTTACTGAGCACCCATCATATGTCAGGCACTGTCCTGAGACTTGGGATACATCCATGAAGAAAACAGACAAAATCCCCTAACTTCATGGAATTTAGAGTCTACTGGTAAACACAAACAAGAAATGTAATAAATGACTTTTGTTATAAGGTGGTGCATGTGTACTAAATCGCTTCAGTCATGTTGGACTCTGTGATCCCGTGGACTGTAGTCTGCCAGGCTCCTCCGTCCACAGGATTCTCCAGGCAAGAATATAAGGTGGTAGGAGCAATAAAAAATTGACTGGGGTCAGAGGAATTGGAAATGGGATGGAAGAGGAAGGCTGCAATTCTAAATAGATGCTCAGGGTGATGAGAAGATGAAAATGGATCAAGAGCTCACATAAATCACAGGCAGGACATCAGCAGTGTGTTTGTGTGTGTGTTGGGGGTGAGAGTGTATGAGTGTGCGTTATAAGAACAAAAGTTTGCTTTTATCTGAACATGAAATGAAGTTTGGATAAGGCCTTCATTCATTTGATTTGCCATCTAGAACTTCCCTTAGCCTCCCATTTCTCTCAATCAGCGCGGTGAAAAAACATCGTTTGTGGAAAATATTTTAAAACTACAGCACCTTCTATGAAGCGAAAGGCCCTCCCTAGACGCCTGCTAAGCAGAAAGTGTCTGCCACTGTCAGGAATACACTCTACATACCCTCTAGTCTGCATGATCCCCTAGCCATGTCCCACCCACACACAGACCCCAGCCGACCAGCTCAGCAAATGTGCACCAGCTCACACTCTGTAAAACAATGGGGTCTTTCAGGCCTTACAATCTTGTGAAGAAACAGGCTGAAACGTCATGGGAAAAATTAGGAAATACAGGAGGAAAACAGCTCACAAAGTGAAGGGTGGAACCACGGCTCACAAGTTCTAAGTCCTGAACAAAGAGAAACAACCGTGACAGCCCCCGCCTGTGCTGACCCTTCCTTTTCAAAAGAGAGGCATCCCTAAGTCCCCTTTCTCTTCTCGGGGATTACGGCAGCAAGACGTAGACAAGACATCAGAATGAGGAATTTTTCAACCTCAAGAAGCAGAGTTAATTTCAAAAGCTTTACCCTCAAGAAAACCAATCCAAATGACCAGTCTTGTTCAGTGATCCATAGCACCAATGTGATAACAGTCCAACTGGACTTCAACCACCACACAAAGGAAAACAGAAACTCCTTCCACTATACCATATATTTTTTAGCTCTTCCAAAGTATTCTTCCTATGAAATCTCATACGACTAGCCCCACCTTGGCAAGCCTTTCTCATCACCTGCCACACCCAGTTTACATCTTTCCCAACTGCCTAGCAGGATTCTCTGTCTCCCGGCCTCTGCCAAAATCTGTTCCACTTGCAAATTACCTGTCTCCTGTGTGTGTGTTAGTCGCTCAGTCATGTTCCACTCTTTTGCGACCCCATGGACTGTAGCCTGCTAGGCTCCTCTGTCCATGGGATTCTCCAGGCAAGAATGCTGGAGTGGGGAGTCATTCCCTTCTCTAGGGGATTCCTGACACTGGGATCGAACCCAGGTCTCCTGCATTGCAGGCAGATTCTTTACCGTCTGAGCTACCAGGGAAGCCCTACCTGTCTCCTCTTACCCACCAAACAACATCTCTATTGCCTTAAAAAAAAAAAATCTCAGTTTGAGATCCAGCACCTACTGCAAAATGGATTTCCAGATTAATCAAGTACATTTGCAAACCTGTGAACAAATGCACCTTTCTGATTTAATACTTCTTTATTTAATCCAACTGTATTTTCCAATGGATAAGTTAAATCAAACTTTTCTAAACTCCCTAAGGAGAAAATTTGCACCGTATTTCTGTCTGTAGGATTTTATCAACTGTTAAGCACTGTAGGCATGTCAGTTGTCTCCCATGATGGTCAAACTGTTTTGAGGAAAGACTCAGAAGTGGTTTATTATTATAAAGCACTATGTGGAAAAGGTGTTTATTTTACTCTTGGAAGAAAAAAGCAATGTATATGAAAATCATAAAAATGTTTTAAAATGTAAAACAATTTCAAAAGAAATTATATCTCATAAATAAAGGAGTCCAGGGATTTCCCTGGTAGTCCAATGGCTAAAACTCCATGCTCCCAATGGAGCCCAGCTTCCACCCCTGGTCGGGGAACAAGATCTGGAGTGCCACAACTAAGACCCAGCACAGCCAACTAAGTAAATAAATATTTTTTTAAAGAAAGAAAAAAAGAAAATAAGAGAGTCCAGTGAGGCTGAGAACCTTACAAAGATACCTCACAGACATGTCACCAGTATTACTCCAAGCGTAGAAGAACCACCTCTGGAGAGAAACCATCATTTCACAGTGAGGCAGAATTTGGAGTCAGCTAGTGAACTGAGCAGAATTAAATGTAAATTAATGTAGGCTAAAAAGTAAAAGAGACACTGTCAGAGGTAAAAAGTAAGCTCACCAAGTGAGGCCGCAGAGGTGATTCTATAGTCTACACCCTTGTGAACTTACAGACCAAGTTCTTAAACCACTGGTTCCAACTGCTGCACATCAGAATCACTTTGGAGAGCTTTTTAAAAGCTCACTGCCCAGGTCACATTCCATGCTAATAAAATCAGAATGTGTGGGGTAAGAGCGGGGCATCCATGGTGTTTGAAGATCCCAGGTCATTCCAATGTGCATCAAGGTTTTGGATCCACAGTGCCAGTCTCTCCTGGCAGAGCACAACAACTGACATTAAAGAAGGCAATGGCTACAGTCCAAAGTTGGGCTTCCGAGGTGGTGCTAGTGGTAAAGAATCCATCTGCCAATGTAGGAGACTCAGGAAATGTGAGTTTGATCTCTGGATAGGGAAGATCCCCTGGAGGAGGAAATGGTAACCCACTCCAGTATTCTTGCCTGGAAAATCCATGGACAGAGGAGCCTGGTTGGCTACAGTCCATGGGGTCGCAAAGAGTTGGACATGACTGAGCATGAGCAAAAATTACAAACAGCCAAGGGTAGCTGCCTCTGTTAAGTGGGAAATCAGTCCCTTGTTTCATCTTCTTTGATTTTCATATTGTGGTCCCTGACATAGGTTTTTTTTTTTTTTTTTTTTTGGTAGTTGTTTTGTTTGTTTTTTGGCCACGCTGCACAATTTGAGGGATCTTAGCTCCTGGATCAGGTATCGAACAACCCATACTGCCCGTAGTGAAAGGACAGAGTGCTAACCACTGGACCACCAGGAAGAGTCCCAGTCACATATAAGAGTCCCTCAATGAATCTGAGGCTTTGAGATTTAGACCAGGAAAGGGAAACTAGGCATGATGGTAGATACAGGCCCTGAGAGCAACAGTAATAATTGGAATGTTGCTCATTGCATGATCAAGTGACCTGGCTTCAGAGTTAGCAGCCTGGATGCAAGGTCTCGGCCCAATCACCAGTTAGATGTGGGGCTGCCCACAATTACCCAGTCAAAGGACCCAAGTGGTCCACCTGGGGCAGGGGTTCTTAGCCTGAGGTGCTTATCAGCTTACCCACATGTAGGCTGCAACCCCAGATCCTGAGAGGTCTGGAATGGGGTCCAGGGATCCATAGAATTTTTTTTTTAAGATTTTTTTTTTTTTATGTGGCCCATCTTAAAATCTTTATTGAATTTGTTACAATATTGTTTCTGTTCTATGTTTTGGCTTTTTGGCCATGAGGCATGTGGATCTCAACTCCCCGACCAGGGGTTGAACCTGCATCTCCTGCATTGGAAGGCAAAGTCTTAACCACTGGACCACCAGGGAAGTCCCAGGGATCCTCAGATTTTAAGAGCTTTCCAGGTGACTGTTTTGTCATATGGATGTGGAGAACCACAGCACAGTGATTATGAGAAAGGACTCTGAGGCCATACCACATGGGTTTAAATCCCTGCTCCACCTGTTACTGGTTTGGGTTTGGTTTCATTAACTGTAAAAACGAAGCTAACGGATGACACCACTTCTGTCGAGAAGCTTAACTGATTGAGCTTACTGGATTATTGTTAAGGATCTGTCATGATACCTGGTAAACAGCAAATGCTCAATTTTACATTATCACATACATACACATATGTTTATTTGTCACAGGATTAAATGGCATATGAATATAAGGTGCTTAGCATTATCTCCACTTAGAAGTGCTCAGTAAATATTAGCTAGGCTGATGCTGACAATAGCGATGGTTGGAAAAACTTACTGGAACTGGCTATCTTCTGTTTGGGATTTCATCTTCTCCTCATGGCATGGCAACCTTTGCTTCAGAAATAAAACCTAAAATATATGAGGGTGGGGAGGAACCTTTCTGCTCTCTCTTCATTATCTGGAGGCCCACTAACCGGGGAGGGTACTTCTGCTGCAAAGACATGATAGGAATGTGGGTTTAATGGCAAAGAACAAAAATGTGGCGAATCGCTCCTCCCCAGTGATGATGAGCAGCAGAACTCAACAGCCGGAGGAAACGCCAGCGCCTCATTTCCTAGGGGGAGCCCAGAGTGGAAACAAGTTGTGTCCAAGGTCACAACTTTGTGTCAGAACCAGGATCTGACTTCAGCACAGAGCCCTTCAGTTGCCAGGTGGCTGCCATGGAGCATCCTTGGTGACAAGCATGTCTGGGAGGCCGCCTGTCAGAGGGGAGACGTGGTACCTGAGGCCAAGGCCCACGTGAGGGGTGAGGAATGTGGTGCCCTGTTTCCCCACCGCTTCCTTCCTCACTCTGACCAATTCCCTTCCCTGATCCAAATTCCACACCCTACAGGCCATTTCCGGCTGAGATGGAGGATATGCAACACTAGAAAGCAGCTGTGCTTTGCTCCGCGGCCAAATTGTTTTCTCGGGGATGTTCGGTTCCAATTTTATAACATGAGACAATTAAAAAAAAGTTTTAATTTCCCAATGTTTCATTGGGAAATTAAAACTTTTTTTT
>NW_011494607.1:9335395-9407633 GCF_000754665.1 Bison bison bison
TTTCATTGGCACAGAACTGTTCAGTGGTACACATATATTAAGGAATACTTGCATAGTTCTTATCCACTGAGCAAGGACAGGAAATCCTGTCTTCCAGCTGCTGAGTCTCAGACCACTCCATCTGAATATTCTTGCTGACAAATGTGACCTTGTCTCAGTTCTGCAGAATTTAAATATTCCCTCAAAGTCATTTCTGCTTGATCTTAGCAACGTGACCAAATCGCAAATTCAAATACCACTTATTAAAAGTACAACATTCACGTCCAGTAACCAGTCCCTCCTCCAATTCCAATCCAGTGACCCTGGGCTGGAACCTAATCTAAAAGATTACAAAGCAACATCCTGATGAGTTGTCATGGCAACCCCTAGATGTCAGATACCCCATGTCCCAGGGCTGTAAATTCTCATTTTTAGTCTACTCATATCCTACTACTTCATGTATAACAACCAACTACAATGCAATTTGATATGTCAGCTGCTAAGCATAATAAGAGATGCCACTTACTATTATAGCCAATAATAAAAGATTTCTAGCTTCTTCTGTTTTCAAAGATACTGCAAATCACTATGTATTCTAAGTCCATTGGACTGGTCCTCAAAGAGAGGCTATTTAGCCAGAATTCCTCCATTTTTACTTAATTAGTCAATATTTAAGAGCGCCTTGGAGATGAAAAGAACTCTGGTGAAAGCTTGGCATTATTATTTTCTGAACAGAAGGAAATGCACTGATCTTCAAACTTTCAATAGACACAGTATATTTGATCCAAAAGAGAAAACCCACACACACACACACACACACACACACACACACACACACAAACCCTGACTGTGATCCAAGCCTTTCAAGGGCAGAAAGCTACAACAAGGGTGCCTTGCAAGACCTTCAGTTCTTTACAAAAAGGAGGAGAGAGATTCGTATTATTGAAATCTAGATAATGTAACATCTTGTTTTAACTGGCAGTTTGGTTATGGGTTGAACTGTTGAAATCCTAAGCCCCAGTAAGTCAGAATGTGACTGTATTTGAAGACAGAGCCTTTAAAGAGGTATTTAAGGTTAAATGAGGTCACCGGGGTGGGTCCTAATACAATCTGACTGGTGTTCTTATAAGAAGAGGAGATTAGGACACAGACACAGGCAGAGGGAAGACCATGTGATCTTCGGCCATCTACAAGCCAAGGAGAGAGGCCCTGAGAAGAAATCCACTCTGCTGACATTTTGATCTAGGACTTCCAGCCTAGACATAGAAAGAGAAATTTCTGGTGTTTTAGCTGCACAGCCTGTGGTGCTTTGTTATGGCAGCCCCAGCAGATGAACACAAGTTTCCACCTTTTCTGCTCTATGTCAGTTCTCCAAGAGTAGCTTTATCTCGGGCACAATGGGGTCAAACTTTCCCCTGCAGGTCTGTCTTCACCTGGAGCCCAGATGGGGTTCGCTGAGTTCACACACTGGCAGACTGAGTTCTAAGACAGTCGGGAAAGATCTCCCTTGAAATTCCCATTAGCTAAAAAAGCATTAAAACCTCCTCTATAAGTAGCCAAGCTGACTGCTAGAGCTGTTTGCTTGTTTTTATTTTCTTTGCTTATCATTGAGCATTCTGCTGATGAGAAAAGAAATGTCCAGGAGAGGAACAACAGGCCCACAGGGAAAGTGACAGAAAGGCATAGATGATACACAAACCAGATTATCAGTCTTGAAGTAAGCCAGAAGTAGACATAAGATATATCACACTGCGTGGGCGTTTAATCCTAAAAATAAATAGAATGCAGAGAGGTGTATAGGTGTCTGCGTGCCAACAACTTTGAACCAACGCTAACCACTACCTGTGTGGAGGTGCAAATTCTTTTTCTGTTAAAATTCTGTAAGACCTTTTCTCCTTTTGGGTCTTGAAAGTCAATTTCTACTTCATGTTTCTTTCTATTTTCATAACAGCTGCCAGAAAGTTCAAAACCACACTTTCCGCATGTCTCTAGCAAATCCATAAATGATCTTGTGATTTTTTTATTATTATTAATTCCTAGGCTCATTTTCCAGCTTTTTGTTATTGGCTCTAATGGGGTGTATTTTGGAGACAAATGCCTAAGCCGCTTCAGTCATGACTGACTCTTTGTGACCCTATGGACTGTAGCCCATCAGGCTGCTCTTCCATAGAATTTTCTGGGCAAGAATACTGGAGTGGGGTGCCATGCCCTCCTCCAGGGGAATCTTCCTGACCCAGAGATCAAACTCATCTCTTATGTCTCCTGCATTGGAAGGCAGGTTCTTTACCACTAGTGATATCTCAGAAGCCCCAGATGTTACCTTTTTATAATAATATGGGGTATTATTAACTAGATAGCCTTCATTAAGCCTCAAATATTTACAGGTGCTTCTCTTCCAGAGCCTCTTATGGATCCGTAGATGGGAGATTTCATGCTCAAACAAAAATCTGCTTCAGTTCAGAGAGAAGCTAAACAACATCAATTTCTCATACTTATTTTAATCACAATATGAATTTGTAAGGTAAAACACAGAAGAGAGCTTTGCTAGGAAGCTGGGACCATGATGAAATGAGAAGCCAGCCTTTTGCATTCAGTTGCTTGCACTCAGGATGTTGGCCGGCACCCAGAAGACACATAAATTCCTTGAGGTAAAGGATTTACTGAACTACTGGACCCTTCCTTTCTTCCATGTGGGTGTCACCATGGCAGATGCACAATGAAGCCGTCCTTGGGAACAGTCTTCAGCCTGCTTGCATGGACCTTGTCTGCCTGCGTCTGCCACTGCACACAGGCCTCCAGGCCAGCTCCACTTCCAGTAATACCTACTCAGCTATTTACAGTGCTGCCTTGGCATTACATAGGTCTGGGTTTGTATTTACTGCCTGTGTGATCCCAGACAAAATATTAAACACTCTGAGTCTCAGGTGCCTCATCTGAAAATTGGGATAGTATAGAAAGTCCCTACTGGGGCTTACGTAAGGATTAAATTAAATTACACACATAGGTCCTAAGTAACATATCTGGCACACTCGAAAACATTAACTATTATCATCCTTTTTAAATTAATTTTTATTAAAGTATAATTGATTTACAATGTTCTATTACTACTGTACAGCAAAGTGAATCAGCTATACATAGACATATATTCACTCTTTTGTAGGTTCTCTACCCATATAGAGTCATTGCTGCTGCTGCTGTTGCTTAGTCGCTAAGCTGTGTCCGACTCTTTGAGACTCCATGGACTGTAGACCATCAGGTTCCTCTGTCCATGGAATTCCCCAGGCAAGAACACTGGTGTGGGTTGCCATTTCCTTCTCCAGGGGATCTTTCCGACCTGGGGACTGAACCCAAGTTTCCTTTATTGGCAAGTGATTCTTTACCACTCAGCCATAGGGAAGTCCATATAGGTCATTCAGTTCAGTTCAGTTCAGTTGCTCAGTCGTGTCTGATTCTTTGCGACCCCATGAATCGCAGCACGCCAGGCCTCCCTGTCCATCACCAACTCCCGGAGTTCACTCAGACTCATGTCCATCGAGTCAGTGATGCCATCCAGCCATCTCATCCTCTGTCGTCTCCTTCTCCTGCCCCCAATCCCTCCCAGCATCAGAGTCTTTTCCAATGAGTCAACTCTTTAATGAGGTGGCCAAAGTACTGGAGTTTCAGCTTTAGCATTATTCTTTCAAAGAAATCCCAGGACTGCTCTCCTTTAGAATGGACTGGTTGGATCTCCTTGCAGTCCAAGGGACTCTCAAGAGTCTTCTCCAACACCACAGTTCAAAAGCATCAATTCTTCGGCGCTCAGCCTTCTTCACAGTCCAACTCTCACATCCATACATGACCACTGGAAAAACCATAGCCTTGACTAGACGGACCTTAGTTGGCAAAGTAATGTCTCTGCTTTTGAATATGCTATCTGGGTTGGTCATAATTTTTCTTTAAATAAAATTCCCTGCAACATACCATAGGTTTTTATTAGTTATCTATTTTACATATAGTACTGTCTATCTATTATCATCATTTTTTAAAGAATGATTGTTATTCAGTATAACCTCATCATCTTTATGGGCTTCCCTGATGGCTCAGATGGTAAAGAATGCACCTGCAATGCAGGAGACCTGTGTTCGATCCTTGGGTTGGGAAGATCCCCTGGAGAAGGGAATGGCAAACCACTCCAATATTCTTGCTTGGAGAATCTGCATGGACAGAGGAGGCTGGTGGGTTATAGTCCATGGGGTCACAAGGAGTTGGACATGACCGAGTAACTAAGAATAGTACAACACACAATCTTTACTTTCTTGATGTATAGTCTATGTATTGTGCCCATCTTTGCATGAAATGTTCCCTTGGTATCTCTAATTTCTAGGGAACATTTCATGCAAAGATAGGTACAATAAAGGACAGAAATGGTATGGACCTAACAGAAGCAGAATATATTAAGAAGAGGTGGCAAGAATACACATAAGAACTATATAAAAAAGATCATGATCCCAGATAACCGCAGTGGTGTGATCTCTTACCTAGAGCCAGACATCCTGGAATGCAAAGTCAAGTGAGCCTTAGGAAGCATCACTATGAACAAAGCTAATGGAGGTGATGGAATTCCAGTTGAGCTATTTCAAATCCTAAAAGATGATGCTATGAAAGTGATGCACTCAATATGCCAGCAAATTTGGAAAACTCAGCAGTGGCCACAGGATTGGAAAAGCTCAGTTTTCATTCCAATCCCAAAGAAAGGCAATGCCAAAGAATGTTCAAACTACAACACAACTGCACTCATCTCAATTTAGTTCAGTCACTCAGTCGTCTCTAACTCTTTGAGACCCTATGGACTGCAGCATGCCAGGCTTCCTGGTCCAACTCCTGGAGCTTGCTCAAACTCATGTCCATTGAGTCAGTGATGCCACCCAACCATCTCATTCTCTGTCTTCCCACTCTCCTCCCACCTTCAATCTTTCCTAGCATCAGGGTCTTTTCTAATGAGTTCTTCACATCAGGTGGCCAAAGTACTGGAGTTTCAGCTTCAGCATCATTCCCTCCAAAGAAATCCCAGGGCTGATCTCCTTCAGAATAGACTGGTTGGATCTCCTTGGAGTCCAAGGGACTCTCAAGAGTCTTCTCCAACACCACAGTTCAAAAGCCTCAATTCTTCGGCACTCAGCTTTCTTTATAGTCCAACTCTCACATCCATACATGACTACTGGAAGAACCATAGCTTCAATGAGACATAACCATAGCTTTGACTAAACCATAACTTTTGACTGGCACTCATCTCACACACTAGCAAAGTAATGCTCAAAATTCTCCAAGCCAGGCTTCAACAGTATAGGAACTGTAACTTCCAGATGTTTAAGGTGGATTTAGAAAAGGCAGAGGAACCAGAGTTCAATTTGCCAACATCCATTAGATCACTGTAAAAGCAAGAGAGTTCTAGAAAAACATCTACTTCTGCTTTATTGACTATGCCAAAGCCTTTGACTGTGTGGATCATAAAAAACTCTGGAAAATTCTTAAAGAGATGGGAATACC
Organism: Bison bison bison; assembly: GCF_000754665.1. Lineage (NCBI taxonomy): Eukaryota > Metazoa > Chordata > Mammalia > Artiodactyla > Bovidae > Bison > Bison bison. The sequence continues at coordinate 9,340,901 of NW_011494607.1, forward strand.
AGACCACCTGACCTGCCTCCTGAGAAACCTGTATGCAGGTCAAGAAGCAACAGTTAGAACTGGACATGGTACAACAGACTGGTGCCAAATAGGAAAAGGAGTACGCCAAGGCTATATATTGTCGCCCTGCTTATTTAACTTATATGCAGAGTACATCATGTGAAATGCTGGGCTGGATGAAGCACAAGCTGGAATCAAGATTGCCAGGAGAAATATCAATAACCTCAGATACACAGATGCCACCACCCTTATGGCAGAAAGCGAAGAAGAACTAAAGAGCCTCATGATGAAAGTGAAAGAGAAGAGTGAAAAAGTTAGCTTAAAGTTGGCTTCAACATTCAGAAAGCTAAGGTCATGGCATCCAGTCCCATCACTTCATGGCAAATAGATGGGGAAAAAATGGAAACAGTGAGAGACTTTATTTATTTATTATTTTGGCTCCAAAATCCCTGCAGATGGTGACTCTAGCCATGAAATTATAAGACGCTTGCTCCTTGGAAGTAAAGTTATAACCAACTTAGATAGCATATTAAAAAGCAGAGACATTATTTTGCCAACAAAGGTCCATCTAGTCAAAGCTATGGTTTTTCCAGTAGTCATGTATGGATGTGAGAGTTGGACTATAAAGAAAGCTGAGCTCTGAAGAATTGATGCTTTTGAACTGTGGTGTTAGAGAACTCTTGAGAGTCCCTTGGACTGCAAGGAGATCCAACCTGTCCATCCTAAAGGAAATCAGTAATGAATATTCATTGGAAGGACTGATGCTGAAGCTTAAATTCCAATACTTTGGCCACATGATATGAAGAACTTACTCATTGGAAAAGACCCTGATGCTGAGAAAGACTGAAGGCGGGAGGAGAAGGGGACGACAGAGGATGAGATGGTTGGATGGCATCACCAACTCAATGGACATGAGTTTGAGCAAGCTCTGGGAATTGGTGATGGACAGGGAAGCCTGGCATGCTGCAGTCCACCAGAACGGGTCGGACATGACTGAGCGACTGAACTGAACTGACAGTCTATGTATAATATTATAAGTTACAGGTGTACGATACAGTGATCTACAATTTTTAAAGGTTATACTCTATTGGTAGTTATTATAAAATATCTGCCCTAGTCCCTGTGCTGTATATTACATTTTCGTAGCTTATTTATTTTATGCATAGTAGTTTGTACCTCTTAATCTCTTACCCCCATCTTGCCCCTCGCCTCTTTCCTCTCCCCACTGGAAACCACTAGTTTGTTCTCTTTATCAGTGAGTCTGCTTTTTTTTTTAAATTGTATCCAGTAGTTTGTTGTTTTTCTGTAGATTCCACATATAAGAGATATCATACAGTATTTGTCTTTCTCTGACTCATTTCACTTAGCATAACACCCTCCGAGCCCATCACCTCATGTTCTTGAAATCTCCCAAGTCCCTGAACAGGCTCTCTCCCAGGATTATTTAATTTCTGTGTGATGAGAGGGAGAACCAGCCCCCAGTCCTGTGGACCAGTCAGGAGGCACCACACCTGAATCGAAAGAGTGAGGTCTGGTTTGGAATTATATCTCACTTCACGGGTTGTATTTACATGTTCAGAGGGTGAGTGTTTAGAGAACCAGATTGAGCATGAACTTGTGAGTCTGAAGAGCCAGTCTTCTTGGGGGTTTGCTGGCCAAGCAGCAGAGTGAGAACACTCCCCCAGCTCCTTATCACCGCCTTCATCAGAGACGCCGCTGCCCACGGCAGGGTCTTCTGGGCTGTGCGGATCAGGGAGCAGGCGAGGTAGTTACATTTCCTGGAAATACAGGCAGCAGTTTCCTGTGGCTTCCTCTGTTTTTGATGTAGAGCTGAGCACACGTAAAACACTAAACACATCAAGGATCAGAGCGTCAGTCAGAGGTGGTGCAAACACTGAAAAATACTGTCGTTTCCTCATAAACACACTGAGAAGTGCAAAGTACAGTACATCTTCCAAAGATGTCCCTGCTAAGAATCTCTACAGTAGGGCTGCGAGGCGACAGGAAGGTCACAAGCTACCCTTCCACGCCTGTACTTTTATATCTATGACCTGATGCTCGAGTTGATGAACATTCTCATGAACCGAGACCCAAGTGAGCAAGAACCAAATTTCCATGAAGGCCAATGTTTTGCATAAACCTTCGCCTGAAAAAGCTCTGGTCTGGTCACAGGGCTTCAGTAAAGATTTCTCTAGAAGTTGAGGCCTGGTCAGAAAAAAATTCACTCTCTGAAGTGGAAAGTAGTAAAATGATTAGATGAACTTCACTGTTCACATAACTATCCTAAAAGCCGGTTCAGGATTCAATAAAGCAATGCACACTGCATTTGGGAAACAGCCAGGCTCACAGGAGGTGACCACTATGTGTCCTTCAAGCTTAAAGCGGAGAAAAAGGTATCTTGGCCAAGATTTGCAGCAACATAGAAGGACCTAGGGACTATCACACTGAGTGAAATAAGTCAGCCAGAGAAGAAGAAATATCGTATGATGCCCCTTATATGTGGAACCAGGTATAGATGAACTTAATCACAAAACAGAAAGAGACTCACAGACTTAGAGAACAAACTTATGGTTGCCAGGGTGGATGGGATAGTTAGGGAGGCTGGGATAGACAGGTACACACTGCTATATTTAAAATGGATAATCAACAAGGACCTACTGTACAGCACAGGGAATTCTGCTCAATGTTATGTGCAGCCAGGATGGAAGGGGAGTTTGGGGGAGAATATACATGATTATGTATGGCTGAGTCCCTTCACCATTCACCTGAAATTCTCACAACATTGTTAACCAGCTATACCCCAATACAGAATAAAATGTTTGTTTGTTTGTTTGTTTGTTTTAAAGCTATCTTGACTAAGGCTATGAGAACTTGCTGAAGATGGGGGGTGGAAGAACAATGGGCAAATGCACAGATTCATACAATTTAGAGCAACACAGAATGGTTGGTCCTGGAGGCAGGGGGCCTACTTTCCAAATTTCACCTTTGCCGTTCCCCAGCTGAGTGACCCTGGCCAAGCTACTTAACCTCTCTCAGCTTCCAATTCCTCGTGTGATTTTTCTGTTTGCCATCACTGGCTCCTCTTCCTTTGTGAAGAACTGCCCTTCCACACCCACTGGAAGACCTAACATCACAGCCAATCACATGACACAAAGACAGCTTAGTTCCAAGACACAGTTAAAGCTTTTTCACTCAAGTTAGTCTGCAGCTCACAACCAGGAACACCTTGGTTATACAGCTCATTTGCAAGAGTTGCTATGAGAATTAAATGAAGTACGTAAAGTACAAGAAAGACTGGCTGCATCCTTACAAAGGTTGGTCAGCATAGGGGCTGGAGTCTTGACCACATGGGTTCAAATCCCAGCTCCCTTCACAAGGTCTGTTTAGATAAATCACTTGACATCTTTGTCTCAGTGTCCCAGTCTATAAAAATGGAGATAACGATAGTAACTGCATCATAAGGTTTTAAGGATTGAGTCAACTTAGATAAAGCCTTTAGAACAGTGCCTGACATGCAGCAGTAAACATTCCATAAATATTGGAATGGTGGCTAAGTGGTGTCCAACTCTTCTGTAACCCCATGGACTATAGCCCGCCAGGGTCCTCTTTCCATGGGATTTCCCAGGCAAGAATACTAGAGTGGGTTGCCATTTCCTTTTCCAGGGCATCTTCCCAACCCAGGGATTGAGCCTAAGTCTCTTACATTGGCAGGTGGTTTCTTTCACCACTGAGCCACCAGGGAAGCCCTCCATAAATATTAGCTATCAGGATTAAAAAGAGTGACTCTGACAGCTATTAAAAACTGTATAAAAGTCACTGATCTAGACTTACTTAACTTTAATAAGAAAAGAATCATTCTTCTAGATAATCCAGCTTGATGGAAAATCCCTTAAGGACAATTAGAGAGAGCTCAGTTCCTCATATTAGAACTTAGCCAGCTCTAACATTTGGTCCCCTGAGTGAACTTACTGACGAAGAGGATATGACCTGAGCAAATGACCCCCATCAGTTGTACTGCCTGATGGCCCTCTTTCTCACTGTCAAGACATCTCAGTTATGAATTCATCTGTCATCAATTTAATTATGAGTCAATTCTTGCATATCACACCTCTCTAAAACCAATAAAAACTGATTTTGGTCCTTTATCCCACAGGGCTATGTCCTTAGGGTGATCACCCTGATTAACCAGCAAGCCTCACTCTTGTTGAAATCTGTTTTAACTGCAACTCAAGCCTATTTTACGTACTAATTAAAAGCAGCTTCTCCATTTCTGCTTTGTGTGTGATATAATCACTAATTTATTTATTCATTCATTCATACAATAAACTTATATTGAGCCCTAACTTGTGCTGGGCTAGGTTCTGGATAAAACACAGCAAGAAACTTAAGAGACTAGAGAGGAAAGTAAGTAAATCAACCGAACACTAGAAAACGGTGCTAGGATAGAGGTGTACCAGAGGTGTGAGGAGAGCTCAGGTCTGCAGAGCGGGACTCAGAAGAGATCCACGCAAACCCATGCACTCAGCACAAGGCGTTTGGGACGGCAAAGGTTTGTCCAGGGCACAGCAGGGGTGAAGGAGGAAAAAGATACTGACTGAAAAGGTATGTAGGTCTTAAGACACCCTGGAATATCAGGTCCCCTGGGAAGAAAATGTGCTCTTCTAAGTAACAGAAGTCTTTGAAAGATTGTAAGAAAGTCATGACAAGACTCAGTTCTGCTTTTAGAAAGATCACTCTGCTGGGCAGTATGGAAGATGAATGAAGGGACCATACTATGAAAACTGGGAGGCATAGAGAGGTTACTGTGTTTACCTAGAAAAGAAGTGGGAAAGCTTAAAAACAGGGAGAATAAAAGATGAAGCAAAAGAGAAAGATTCTGGGATTCCAGAAAACAGGAGAACCTGTATTCTGTGAAGTTATGCTTGCTTCTTCAGCTCACTAGACACTGTGGGCCTGTCACTGTTTGGTTATTTCAAGAAGGCACATGAGAAGATACTCTGCTGCTGCTGCTGCTAAGTCGCTTCAGTTGTGTCCGACTCTGCGCAACCCCATAGACGGCAGCCCACCAGGCTCCCCTGCCTCTGGGATTCTCCAGGCAAGAACACTGGAGTGGGTTGCCATTTCCTCCTCCAATGCATGAAAGTGAAAAGTGAAAGTGAAGTTTCTCAGTTGTGTCGACTCTTAGTCACCCCATGGACTGCAGCCTACCAGGCTCCTCCGTCCATGGGATTTTCCAGGCAAGAGTACTGGAGTAGGGTGCCACTGCCTTCTCCAGAGAAGATGCTCACCATTTCTAATTATTAGAGAAATGCAAATCAAAACTACAATGAGGCATCCCTCACACCAGTCAGGACGGTCATCATTAAAAGCTTAAAATAATAAATGCTGGAGAGGGTATGGAGAAAAGCGAACACTCCTACACTGTTGGTGGGAATGTAAATTGGTGCAGCCACTATGGAGAACAGTATAGAAGTTCCTCAGAAAACTAAAACTACAGCTATCATATGATCCAGCAATCCCACTCTTTGGCATATATCCAGAGAAAAGTCTATACATGTACCCCAATGTTCATTGCAGCACCATTTTAACAGCCAGGACATGGAAAGAACCTAAATGTCCATCAACAGAGGAATGGATGAAGAAGGTGTGGTGCATATATACAATGGAGTATTACTCAGCCATAAAAGAATGAAATAGTGCCATTTGGAGCAACATGGATGCAACTAGAGATGATCATACTAAGTGAAGTAAGTCAGACAGAGAAGACAAAATATCATATGATATCATTTATATGTGGAATCTAAAAAATTACACAAATGAACTTATTTACAAAATAGAAACAGACTCACAGATATGGAAAACAAGCTTAGGGTTATCACAAGGGAAAGGGAGGGATAAATCAGGAGTTTGGGATTAACAGGTAGCCCATCAGGCTCCTCTATCCATGGAACAATGCCTCCTCTATCCAGGCAAGAATACTAGAGTGAGTTGCCATGCCCTTCTCCAGGGGATCTTCCCGACCCAGGGATTGAACCTGCATTTCCTGCACTGCAGGCGGATACTTCACCACCTGAGCCACCAGTGAAGTCCAGATACACACTACTATATATAAAACAGATAAAAAGGGCTTACTGTATAGCACAGAGAACTACATTCAATATCTTGTAATAACTTATAATGGGGAAAGAATCTGTAAAAGTATATATAAACTGAATCATTTTCCTATATACAAGAAACTAACAGAACACACTGTAGATCAATTATACTTCAATTAAAAATAAATTGAAGACTACATGTGTTTACAGTACAGCAATGGGATGTGTGAAACTGCAAAACCATTCCCTATGACCCAGGAGTAGCAACACCCTTATCTGAGAAGCCTAGAACTTGAAAGTAAAAACAAAGGGCCTTAATGTAAACACTCATTCCTCCTCAGCAAGGAATCAAACATTATCATGAGCAACCATGTCTAACAAGCTCGGGGACATCCTGGCTTCTCCATCATCCCTGTGAACTGAGTGAGATTCCCCTCCTGTCAGGCCCAGGGTAGTTTTGTTTCCTTAGTAACTATTTCTTGCCACTTTACTTCCAAAATGGTTTCCCTTTGAATTCAACTAGATAAATGTCATGAGCCCAGCCATAAGCATAATATTCTCAGTGAGCACACATTTTACATCACAAGATGACCACCTGATCACATCTGTTTGTTTTGTGATGCCCAGGCCTTGAGAAAAAGGTGGGGAATTCTCAAAACAAATCAACAGTACATTTTATCTTAAATATAAAATATGATGGAATTCCTTGGGTGCCTTGTAGTCAGCTTTGCTGAGTGACCCTGTTGGGAAATACTGAGATTTTCAAAGAAATAAACTATGACTTCCACAAACCACCTTTGACCAGGAAGAAGGGACACAAAGAGGGTTAATTAAATCCAGGTCAGAACTCCATTAAATGAAGCCTCATGGCCTGGTGGGTCTTGTAGAGACAGTCAAATGAAGCTTAATTTTAAAGGGACATAGGTCATTCCAGAAATCAACAAGTGCTGAATCTGAAAGTTCCACCTATAAGTACTAGAAAATACTGAGGAAGCCAGAAACATTTCTCTCTTAGAAATCAGTACTTACCTGGTTCTATTAGTTTAACTAAACTTATAAAACAATGGACTTTTGCTTTAGTCAAAAATATTTATGCATAAGGATGTAGTCATATTCTATATGAATCTAAGGGAATTTTGCAATAGTCTCATATCCTCATTGAAAAATACATGCATATTTATATCTTTCTCTCTCATTCTCTCTATCTAGTCAGTGTTAGGAAAGTAAAATTAATGAACTCCCCAAAACTCTCAGAGAAAACTTATGGAAAGACACATACTGGCTAGACATATTTCAACAGTAGTTACCATAGAAACGAGTCAGTAGGTATCAGTTTTGGAGTTGTGCCTTTTGATAAAATATTAAATTTCTGAGAGTATTTGCACAGCCATACAACAGCACAACAGCTGGTGTCCACCTGAAATTATACATTTAAAAAATTATTTATACTAGTTCTCCTTTTGGGTTACTAGTACCCATGAAGAAAAATACATTCTTCATAAGCTGATTCTAAAACATCTTCTTCTGCCTTTGCACTGTTTCACCTTGTTTCATACTGAAGTGAGAGTGGTAAAGGCATAAAGAGAGGACTCTAAGGGAACCAGTGTGGTCTTGCTTGGGAGAGGCTCTTGAAGGCTGCTAACTAGACAATAACTCTGCTAAATTGCTTTTTAAAATACACTGCTACTGCTGCTGCTAAGTCACTTCAGTCATGTCCGACTCTGTGTGACCCCATAGACGGCAGCCCACCAGGCTCCCCCATCCCTGAGATTCTCCAGGCAAGAACACTGGAGTGGGTTGCCATTTCCTTCTCCAATGCATGAAAGTGAAAAGTGAAAGTGAAGTCCCTCAGTCATGTCCGACCCTCAGCGACCCCATGGACTGCAGCCTTCCAGGCTCCTCTGTCCATGGGATTTTCCAGGCAAGAGTACTGGAGTGGGGTGTCATTGCCTTCTCCTTAAAATACACTGCTAAGTTGCTTCAGTCATGTCTGACTCTGTGCGATCCCATAGATGGCAGCCTACCAGGCTCCCCCATCCCTGGGATTCTCCAGGCAAGAACACTGGAGTGGGTTGCCATTTCCTTCTCCAATGCATGAAAGTGAAAAGTGAAAGTGAAGTCGCTCAGTCCTGTCTGACTCTTAGCGACCCCATGGACTGCAGCCTACCAGGCTGCTCCGTCCATGGGATTTGCCAGGCAAGAGTACTGGAGTAGGGTACCATTGCCTTCTCCACTACCATGTATAAAATAAATAGCTAGTAGGAAGTTGCTATATAACACAGGGAGCCCAGCCTGGTGCTGTGATGACCTAGAGGGGTGTGATGGATGGAGACGTGGAAGGCTGAGAGGGAGCCTTATATAAAATAAGAGTGGGGTTCGATCCCTGGGTAGGGAATATCCCCTGGAGAAGGAAATGTCCACCCACTCCAGTATTCTTGCCTAAAGATCCCATGGACAGAGGAGCTTTATGATTGAGTCACATTGGTGTATGGCAGAAACCAACACAACATTGTAAAGTAATTTTCCTCCTATTAAAAAATAACTTTAAAAATATCCTTGTAGTTTATTTATTTTAAATATAGGAGTCTGTACCTCATAATACCCTACCTTATTTTGCCCACTCCCACTTACCACTCCCCACCTGGTAACCACTAGGTTTTCCTCTACATCTGTGAGTTTGCTAAATTGCTTTTAATTAAACATACTTATATATCCTTTTTCCATGGCAAGATGACTCTTTTTCACTGTGTGAGAAACAATGACCTAATGCCTCCCTGATGGACTAAGAGTTGTAATTTTGCCATACGCGGGGCTCATCAGATGTCTCTTTTTCACTTGTATTTAATAATGTACTTCCCGTGAGCTGCAGGACCCTGAAAGCACACATTGGCACTCCTCATTTTGAAAATAAAGAAAAATTATACGTTTTAATACAAAGATAAGAATTGCAAAGCTAAACAATCACTAACTCAGCTGTCTTTAATAAGGAACAGCACGTTAGTGGCTGCACTAAATTTTTCCAACTCAAAGCCAGTGACCGGAGTGTTTGCTGATTAATGCTATAATGATATCTGGCTTATAACCAACAGACAACCCAGTATGTATGAGATATGCCAGGAACAGCCTAACAATCTCTTGACCTGGAATCTAACATGTTCATGAGCCACAGACCCAGGAATCTTTGAAATTGGGGTTGGTGGATTTAGTTCTGTTAGGAGGGAACATTCTGGCATGAAGCCAAGAACCTCAGTCCCCTTCAAACAATGAATTCAGCAACAATCCTGACTTCCAGACAGAAGTAAATCACATTAACAGCTGAGAAGAGGCTATGAACTTTCTGTTTGAAGGTCAACTAGAAAAGAAAACAAGTGAAAGATCAACTGAAAATGTCATGGGTGAGCCTGAACCAGGCAGGTGTCAGCTCTGGAATTCCAGGAAGGTCCCGGCGAGACAGTAAAGAGATACAGCTACTCTATAAAACATTACGATTCTCTTTTTGCTTCCAAAACTATGTACATATGGATGTACATATTTCAGTAATCTCTGGCAATAAGCACACATTTATGTCAACTACTAAGATGTAAATCTTACTATATGACTAAGAGATGGACCTTATCTTCCATATGACTGAGAGATGATGGTTATCTCCAGTGGGATCAAAGGTCATGCTTGTTTTTCTATCATAAATATATAAATAAACAAGCACATATGTACATATATATTCTATTTCTAAAACATCACCATATAAACATTAGTGAAATAGTGGGATGATTAGAATAACAAATATATGAATCAATCCCAGAACAAACCTCTACTACTATTGCAGACATGCTAAGGACAATAAAGAACTGAAAATTAATCTTACAGGTCACAGGTAAGTTGTAACCTTAAAGAGTTCTGTTTGTACTAGTTATGTACTAGGTCAAAAGAAATTTAATTCAAAACATTTTGGATTGTAAATGAAAAATACTGTGTTTTTATAAATAATTTTATTAAACATTAAAAAGTTTAACATAGGCTAATCCCTTTGAAAGTGTATTTTGCCTCATAATAAAGGTAAAGTAGGTTGTAATGTAATTCTAAGATCAATGAGGGAAGTTTTATGTTTCAAGGAGGAGAACTGTATTCAAAAGTTTAATTTATATGATTTTGAAACATAATTTCTGTGATGATGAATTTCTCAAACATTTCAGAAATCCTGTGCTTTGGTCGAGGATGAAATCCATAATACTGAGTCAAGACTTGTAAAACTCTCTGCTACTGTCTGCTTTACAAAATTCCTATGTTAAGAAAAAAGAACACAAAGAAAAGTGTTATTTCTCATCCCCCACTATAACAGAAACTTACCAGAATCACAAATTAAATAAGAGGAGATATAGTTCAAAATTCTTAAATAAGAGGAGACACAGTTCAAAATTCTTGAATATTTATCACAAAATTAGAAAGCAAATTGACTTTTAAAACCATGGTTGCCACAAAATCAACTATTAGTCCCCAGCATGTAGACAACTAGCTCTGTGGAGTAGCTGGAATAAACACTGACTACCACAATAGCTCTACCCTTACAGGGACCAGGGCTTCCCTAGAGACTCAAATGGTAAAGAATCCACTTGCAATGCCGGGGACCTGGGTTCAATCCCTGGGTCAGGAAGATTCCCTGGAGAAGGGAATGGCAACCCAACTCCAGTACTCCTGCCTGGAGAATTCCAGGGATAGAGGAGCCGGCAGGCTATAGTCCACAGGGTCACAAAGAGTGGGACACAACTGAATGACTTTCACTTTTTCCAGGGACCAAGTCTCTGTCTCCCACATCACAAACATTTGCAGGCTACAGAAAACACCCAAATGTTACTATTGCTCTAGCCAAGCAAACTTAAAAAGTTAAAGCTGCTAATTCCTACTAAAATAATTTAATGCTATTCCCACAGTCAAATAGATACCACATTTTAATTCTATCACTCTTCTCTCTGAGGCCAGAAATTAACAGTTGACTAAATGCACATATGATTCTCATATAATACAAAATACAATAATACATATGCATAAGTGATAATCATATGTCACTTAATAATGTATTATAAGGGCTTAGATAACACTTAACAGCAGCTGCTGGTTTGTGGGGTGGTAGTATCTACCCAGCTAGAACCAACTGGGTCCTGCTATCTGATCACTCCCATGGCACCTGGGCTGAGACCAGCGTCTTCCAATGGCCCCGCTTCGCCTCCACTCCCACGGCAGGTGGGGGGTAGGGTGGGACAGTCATATACCTTCATGTTCCTCCAGAGGTCATTACAGTCAGATCGCACGTATACAGACCCTCCCTCCTCCAGGGGTCTCCTTTCCTCAGCTACAAAATGTGAGTTTTAAAAGAGACAGTGTAAAAATACAGTGGCATAATGCTAAAAGCACAATAAGCTACCACCCCACAAGTTCTGTCTGCTTTCGATGTGCTGTGCCTAGTAGCTCAGTCCTGTCCAAGTGTTTGCAACCCCATGGACTGTATGTGGTCTGCCAGGCTCCTCTATCCATGGGATTCTCCAGGCAAGAATACTGGAGTGGGTCACCATGCCCTCCTCCACGGGAATTTTCTCAACCCAGGGATTGAACCCAGGTCTCTTGCATTGCAAGTGGATTCTTTACCGTCTGAGCCACCAGGGAAACCCCTACCGAAGGTGGAATTCAGCTAAAGATAGAAAAGAGGGCTGGGGTGTGGGCAGGAAGAAGGGAACCTGTCAGCCACATGGTGGATAGCCCTTCTGCTCCTCCCCCACAACCTGACATGTTTGCCACAGGGAACTATACAAAAACAATAAAACTACCTTTTACTTTGTTAACTGCCCGTTCATTACTAGCTAATGAGATAAAATGTGAGCTAAGTGAAAAGAAGTTTTTTAAAATAACCAGAGGTATGAGGTAGGGGCAGATTCCATAACAAAAGTTACATCCAGGGTCATGTTGCTTTTCCCTGTTGGGATACTATTCTGTTACAGTTGACTACAGTCTTTTTCTTTTTTTGGAGCATAGTTGCCTTACAACGTTGTGTTAGTTTTTACCGTACAGCAAAGTGAACCAGCCACATGTATACATACATCCCCTCTTTTTTTTTGAACCGCCTTCCCATTTACGTCACCACATAACATTGAGTTCCCTGAGCTATACACTAGGTTCTCATTATTATCTATTTTATACATAGTTGGGTATATACATCAATCCCAATTTTTAAAAGTTACTTTTAAGATATTTTTATTAGTGGACTTTTTTTAGGGCAGATTTAGGTTTATAGAAAAATTATACAGCAGAGAGGTCCTCTCCCTCCCAGTGTCTCCTGTTATTAACATCCTACTTTAGTATGGCGCCACTGTTACAGTTAATGAATCCATATTAATTTGGTATTACTAACCCCAATCCACAGTTTACATTAGGTTTCACTCTTCACGTTACATCATTCTCTGGGTTTGAAAAATGCTCAATGTCATCTAGCCGCCATTACGATATCCTACAAAATAATGTCACTGCCTGGAAAATCCACTGTGCATCACCTATTCAGCCTGCCTCTGCTTCCCCCAAGGCTCTGGCAACCACTGCTCTTTAATGTCTCTAGTTTGGCCTTTCTTGTAGTTGGAATCATTCAGTATATGCCCTTTTCAGATTGACTTTTTCCATTAAAAATATGCATTGAAGGTTCCTCCATGTCTTGCTTTGTTGTTCTGTCACTCAGTCATGACTGACTCTTTGCGACTCCATGGTCTGCAGAACGCCAGGCGTCCCTGTCCATCACCAACTCCTGGAGTCTACCCAAACCCATGTCCATCGAGTCGGTGATGCCATCCAACCATCTCATCCTCTGTCGTCCCCTTCTCCTCTTGCCTTCTATCTTCTCCAGCATCAGGGTCTTTTCCAATGAGTCAGCTTTTGCATCAGGTGGCCAAAGTATAGGAGCTTCAGCTCCAGCATCAGCCCCACCAATGAATGTCTTGCTAGCCCATTTCTTTTTAATGCCAAATAATATTCCACTGCATGGATGTACCACAGTTTACCCATTCATCTTCTGAAACACACCTTGGTGACCTCCGGTTTGGGGCAATTATGAATAAAGCTTCTATAAACATTCGTGTACAGGATTTGTATAGACTAAAGTTTCCCACTCATTTGTGTGAATGTCTATAATCACAACTGCTGAACTGCATAAGTCTATGATGAGCTCTGTAAGAAACTGCCACACTGTCTTCCACAGTGGCTGTACCAGTCTACCATCTATAATGTTTAAAAATCCATCTACCGAAGTGCACCTTATTTTATCAACACAATGTGACTAGAAAACACTACTAGTATATTCTCTATGATCTAAGTGAGGGAGAGTTAACTTTCAGAGCTAGACAAAACTTGTAAGACTTATAAGGACCCTAGCTGATGTCTTTGAGCAAATATACCTGACTTTTACAGCCTCAAAAAATGTAACTACTCATGAAGACCATCTTTAAAATCCCTTATAGTTATTACACCTTATACAACTCTTAAGAGGGAAATTATGATTTCTGTGATATCAATAATTCCATCTGACTTTTAATTTGTTTTGGTATCATTTCAATAAAACTTTAACAAACTGCAGTTTAGACTTTGGAGAAAATGTTAAAAGATCAAGACATTGAAAATCACTTGGATTGTTGAGCTGCTGATTTTGATGCTATTTTGGTTTTAGGTCACGAAATTTTTATCCTGATAACAAAAGAAAACATTATATTTTCACTGAGGACATTTTCTGAATAGTATTATGGCCTTAATACAATATTTATCCCTTATTTCTAAGGGAGTAATTGTTGCATCCTCTTTCCCATGAACTTTACAGTTTGGTACCACTGGGGAAGAACTCTGTGAACTTAGCAAAAATAAGGATTTGCCCCCAGAATGAAAAATTCTTTTCTCAGCATTTAAATACTTTCGTTTTTTATTAACAGATTTACTACTGAAATAGTTCCTTCCCCCTCCCAAAAAACACCTCTGGAAATCACCTACCTGTAACAGATAAAATTTTTGATTAAATCATTGATTAAAATAACAGAATTGAGGAATAATAAATCTCAGTTGTAGGACATTTAAAAAGAAATACTGTTTTATTACTTTCATGTAAATATAATAAGAGCAAACATTTAGATATTTACTGGGCACTAGGTGCTACTCTAGGGTCTTCACATATATTCTTTCAATTAGCCTTCAAAATAACCCCGTGAGATAATTTTATTATCATTTCCATTTACGGAATCAAAAATTGAAGCTCAGGAAAGTCAAGCAGGGTGCTGCTATGACTTCTCCAACCTCCCTCTTAGGAACTGCAGTCCCACCCAGTAGCCCCTGGCTAATGACTGAGTCCAAGATTCTTGTGGACACTGCTTGCTACATGGACAGAAGAGTATCAGTGGTTTCTGGGGTCTCCCATGTGTGTCTACTGCCCAGCCATAAGAACCCTCCTCTCCCCCTACACTCAGGCACATACAGATGTGTGCTCTGGGCTGACACTCACAGATGCTGTCATGCCCTAGGAAGCATGGTCTGGTACGGTATCTGACACATCCCATGTTCACCTGCTGGACTTGACCCCTCCATAGCAGCTGTTCTATCTCCCCTGAAAGTGAAAGTGAAAATCACTCAGTCATGTCCGACTCTTTGTGACCCCATGGACTTAGTCCATGGAATTCTCCAGGCCAGAATACTGGAGTGGGTAGCCTTTCCCTTCTCCAGGGGATCTTCCCAACCCAAGGATCAAACTCAGGTCTCCCACACTGCAGGCGGATTCTTTACCAGCTGAGCCACAAGGGAAGCCCAAGACTATCTCTCCTGAGCCCCTACCTACTCTCCCAGGTTCTTTCAGCTCCAGCTAATCACCTTAATCTGCTGAAATTAACCAAGCAACAACCATGAAGGATAAACAACGCTAATATAACTTTTGCTTTGAAAACAGACTACTGATTTTAATCAACTACTAAAAACAATTGTTGAAGGATAGCAAACTCTTCCTTTCAATGCAATTCATTTTTATTAATAAAAATAAGTGGACATTTCTATGTAGCTGAAAGTAACTTGTTCTCTTAAGTAGGTAAGTGTATCTTTTCAAGTTCATTAACATTCACTAGTTTAGCTCCATTCTTACACAGATGAACTTCAGACTGAACTATGAGGGGGCTAGAAATAATTTGAATCTGAAATAAGCCTGAATTTTAAAAATTTTTAGTATTTTAGATTTGAAAATAAAAATTTGAAGGAGGTAGAAACAGAGTTGATAAAAACCTCTGAAGGTCTACTCTCCAGGAAACTGTTTCTAAGATCTTCAGGCCTAGATCTTCATTCCATGACAGGAGGCTGGCAGTGACAGAATAACAAGGCACGAAGAAGCAGAATGGGTGACAGCTCAAGAAGCTATCAAGAGAAGAGGAGTGGGAAGGAAGTGACAGAAGTTAAACTCGAGTGATAAATTGGTAGGTTGAGTCTGAGTGATGACTGCTGGAACAGAATGAACAGAGGGTCCTAACTTGAACTAGAACAGTGAGAGCTAAGAATCACGAGCTTACAGTTATTCTAAAATGTACATAAAGCTAGGGCACCTTGACTATACCTTCTTGCCCTTTAAACAGGGACTTCCCTGGTGGTCTAGGGTTAAGACTTCGCTCTCCAGTGTAGAGAGTGGGGATTCCATCCCTGCCTGGTTGGGAAGCTAAGATCCCACATGCCTCATGGCCAAAAAATCAAAACATAAAATAGAAGCAATACTGGAACAAACTCAATAAAGACTTTAAAAATGGTCCACATTAAAAAGACTTTTTAAAATAAATAACTGGCACAAAACAGGTACAAAGCAAATTATTGTTCTTTTGTAAGTGCAGTGTGTACAGTGGAGATGATCAATTTCCAAAAGTTATAATAAAATATCTGTTTCAAATAGAATTATCCCACTTTTATTATTGTTATCCACTAAAACCAAGTTTCTCCAGCTAAACTGAAAACCATAGTTTCATCCTTCAACAACTGCTCAGAATTGCTTAAAACAGGTTCCAACAAGTTTCCAGGCAAAAAAGAAAATCAGTTATGTGGGCCTCCTTCAACCCCTTCCTCTTGGCTATCGGATGCAGGGCAGTGAATTAACTAATATACATTTGCCCAAAGCAAAATAACACATTCTCTTAATTCATTTACTTATTCTTTGCAGAGTTACCCCCAATTCAAGAAAAATAGGTACTTATTAAAATTCAGATTTAGAAAAGATAAACTAGATGATATAAATGGATTTACTGAAGGAATCATTTGAAGATGACCAAATCTATTACAGTACAATCTGATTCATAAAATCATATTTCATAACCAACTTTTCTAAGAACACAGATACTCCAGGGTATCTCTGCTCAAACACCAATGTGGCCATTATGCTGAATTTGATCAGGAAAATGAAGATTTGCACTGAAATTGTTAGATACTGCATGTTGAAGTTTTCAAAAGAAACCTAATGTTAAAGTTATATGAAAGTTTCCTTTTAATACACATGAAAAGAGTATTTGTCAATTTAGGATACCCATTTAAGAGTAAAGTTTTTGATATTACAAATGAGAAATGTCAGATTCAAATCAAATATCAATTACAAATCAAATGTCAGATACTATAAAAATGCTTTTACTTTTTTTTACTTTGCAATAAAGATTGAAGACCAAATATAAATGGTCAACTTGCATACTACTACTATAACAAGAACATGGATACAGTTTAAAAGAGACTTTTTTAAAAGTCTCATTTATTGGGGATGGTTACAGCACATGTGGGGAAGGCAATGGCACCCCACTCCAGTAGTCTTGCCTGGAAAATCCCATGGACGGAGAAGCCTGGTAGGCTGCAGTCCATGGGGTTGCTAAGAGTCAGACATGACTGAGCAACTTCACTTTCACTTTTCACTTTCATGCATTGGAGAAGGAAATGGCAACTCACTCCAGTGTTCTTGCCTGGAGAATCCCAGGGACAGGGAAGCCTGGTGGGCTGCCGTCTCTGGGGTCACATAGAATCGGACACGACTGAAGCAACTTAGTAGTAGTAGTAGTAGTAGTAGTACAGCACATGAGGCATGAATTTGGGCAAAAATTAATTTATTAAGGGCCATCAAACAGCAATGTTAATATCATCTGTGCATTAAGGTAATCAAAATTATCCTTTTCTGATATTAGAGGAATTTTTCGTTTTTTTAAAGTATAGCTTCTATCTTCTTTTTCATTCTGAGATCTTTCTAGTCACCATTGCCTACCTTCTGCTTAGGGCTTCCCTCGTAGCTCAGTGGATAAAGAATCTGCCTGCAATGCAGGAGACCTGGGTTCAATCCTGGGTCAGGAAGATCCCCTAGAGAAGGAAATGGAAACACACTCCAGTATTCTTGCCTGGAGAATCCCATGAACAGAGGGGCCTGGTGGGCCACAGTCCATGGAGTTGCAAGAGTCGGATACAACTTAGCGACTAAATCACCACCACCACCTTCTGCTTCAAAGTGGGCTAACTGGATGTTACAAAGATCAGACAGCTGTTGTCTGTGATGGGGCTTTTTGTCGAATGGGAGGGAAAACCATCAAATAAACAAATCCAGATGTAAATGAGTAATTAAAATTCTAATAAAGGCTAAGAAAGATAGGAGGAGGGAAAGTATAAACAACTGATGGGGGTGCTTCTTAAGGGTGGGAATCAGGGAAGGCTTATTGGAGGAAGTATTAAGATGAGACTGAAGGATGAGCCAGAGTTAGAAAAATGAAAAGCTGGTGGGGTGGCACTTTCAGGAGAAGGAGCAGCCATGAGGAAGACCAGTGGCCTCTGGTCAGAGAGGTACATAAGAGGTCAATGAAGGGAAAACACCCTGATGCGACTGGAGTGTCCTGTGGGGGCCAGGTCAGCAGAACTGCACAGATGTGGAGGCTGGACTCTCTGGGTGGCGGGGAGCTGTGGGAGGTCAGGCTAGGGGTAGGATGCACTGACTGCTTCACGAGTAGTATCCTGTCCTCAGAGTCCAGACCAGGGAACTGCCTTTGATTCAGTTTCTGTCTGTCTTTAGGTGCGGAATCAAGGGGGAATCGAAACAACAGGCAAGATTTTAGAGACTCTCCTGCTATCAGAGAATTCAGATACAAAAATAGGAACCATTTAGAGAAACAATGGAGACCTCTCAGAATTTTATGATCTCTGTTTCAGAGGTAAGCTCTGTCTTGTGGCCTGGGAAAGAATGATGAGGTAAGATCATTTTCCTGTGTCACTTTTCAGAAAACAGGTCAGAATCACAATGGAAATGACTCAAGATGCCACCTTTTGGAAGATGGGTGACTGTCTCTGCCATGGGAACAGAGTGTGAATGTGCTCAGTTGCTTAGTCATGTCCAACTCTTTGCAACCCCATGGACTGTAGCCCACCAGGCTCCTCTGTCCACGGGATTTTCCAGATAAGAATAGTGAAGTATGTAGCCATTTCCTCCTCCAGGGCATCTTCCCAACCCAGGAATTGAACCCTGGTCTCCTGTACTGGCAGGGGGATTCTTACAGCTGATCCACTTGGGAAGCTCACAGAAACAGTGAGGGTTTGTCAACTGTCAGCTGAAAGGAAAGATGTACATTTGCTCCTGGTTACATACAGGCACTGTGTTGGGATGGGACCCCCAAAAAATCTGGGCAGGTGATACGACTTCCCATCATCTTCCTCCTGGGACTGCAAAGTCTGTGGCAGTGCAGGTCCCCTCTCCCTGGGAAAATGCAGTGAACCACTGTGTAAGGCACATTTTGTGCCCACTTTCTAAGATCCATCCTTCAGTACAAAATAAAATGTTCATTGGAACATTTTGTTGTTGTTGTTTAGTTGCTAAGTCGTACCCAACTTTTGGGACCCTACAAAAGACTGTAGCCCGCTAGGCTTCTCTGTCCGTGGGATTTCCCAAGCAAGAATCCTGGAATGGGGTGCCATTCCCTTCTCCATGGATCTTCCCAACCCAGGGATCAAACCTGTGTCTCCTGCATTGGCAGGTAGATTCTTTTACCACTGAGCCACCTGGCAAGCCCTTGGAAGTTTTTAATATGTTATAAAAACAAAATATAAGGTTGTGCAATAAAAAGTAACACTGTTTTCACCCAGAAGGAAATAAACTCTATCAACAAAAAACATTTTTCCCAGCAGAGTAGATAATTTAAACGCAAACTCTGCAGATGAAGACTATAATTTATTCCATAGGTGGCAGGTTCTAGGTGACAGACATGTTCTTCCTTCTTTTCTTCCCACCCACAGAGTTTGGGCCATTTCTAGACAATGTTCAGCTGACATGCTTTCAAAAGATGTAAAAAGAGGTGATGCACACTCTCAGTGGAAAGGGAGTGTTTCACCAGTTTTGGTAAATAACTGATCGAGACCTAAACTTTGGATTTCTAAAAGAAAGAACAAGATGATTCACAAATGCCTAAGGAAAAAGTAGGTCTGGCAGCCAGTTCTGAATGAAAGTAAAAAAAGAAAAAAGTTTGCACTTAAAAGTGAATCTTGATCAAATTTTAGACAAATCATTTAATTAAATCCTCTTTTCTTTTCCCATGTCTCCATTCAGTACACTTTGCTTTTCCAGTTTAAGAAAAGCTGACCTACCCAAATCAGAATTATAAATAGTTAAGAAGTAGTTATTTGTTGTTAAAAATTATTTCCTTGTGAAAGGAGTCAGTTTTCCATATGTATTAAAGATCACTTATAAAAATGGGTTTATCGTTTAAGAGAGAATTTTTCAAAAACACATCTAGTATATTGAATGAAGCCTCACTGTTCCCTGTCCCTCCTTCCCTCTCTCCTTCTATCCATCCATTCATTCACTAATTAGGCAAATGTTAATTGAGCCCCTGCTCTGGGCCAGGCATGGGGATTCAGCACTTGGAAGACAATAGTGAACAGAATAACCTAAACGCCTACCCTGATGGAGCCTGAATTCTCATGCTACATCCACAGAGCTATAGAACTGATTGTGAAGGAAAATGAACTTTCAGAAAAATACTAAACATTTCAGTTTTTCAAGATGAAAAAGTTCTAGAGATCCTTTACACAACAATGCAAACACAGTTAACACTACTGAATTACACACTTAAAGAAAGATTAAGAGGGTCCATTTGATATTGTGTGCTTTTTACCACAATGGAAAAACTAAAACAAATTCTCAAAAGGTCAAAAATACATGTAGTCAGTGTTAAAAATCTAAGATCATGGTATCTGGTCCCATCACTTCATGTCAAATAGATGGGGAAAAAGTGGAAGCAGTGAGAGATTTTCTTTTCTTTTCTTTTTTTTTTTAAGCTTTAAATTCCTTTAATAATCTGAAGTATTTATTAAATTCTAAATTATGTAACAAAAAAATAATTTCACATAAAAACAAAAAAATGACCAAAGGTGAAAGAAAACCTCAACTAGGAAGTAAAGCCTTCGGGAACATCATAAAATGTGTGGTCGTCAAGATTTGCAGGTTTATTAGCTATTCTTTGTACAGTTCTTCTGTGTATTCTTGCTACTTCTTCTTAATATCTTCTGCTTCTGTTAGATCCATACCACTTCTATCCTTTATTGAGCCCATCTTTGCATGAAGTGTTCCCTTGGTACCTCTAATTTTCTTGAAGAGCTTTCTAGTCTTTCCCATTCTATTGTTTTCCTCTCTTTCTTTGCATTGATCACTGAGGAATGCTTTCTTATATCTCTCTGCTGCTCTTTGGAACTCTGTATCCAAATGGGTATATCTTTGCTTTTCTCCTTTGCCAGGCAAAGGAGATTTTATTTTCTTGGACTCCAAAATCACTGTGGACACTGACTGCAGCCATGAAATTAAAAGACGCTTGTTCCTTAGATGGAAAGCTATCACAAACTTAGACATCATATTAAAAAGCAGAGACATCACTTTGCCAACAAAGGTCCATATAGTCTAAGGTATGGTTTTTCCTGTAGTCATGTATGGATCTGAGAGTTGGACCATAAAGAGGGCTAAGTGCCGAAGAACTGATGCTTTCAAATTGTGGTGCTGGAGAAGACTCTTGAAAGTCCCTTGGACAGCAAGGAGATCAAATCAGTTAATCCTAAAGGAAATCAACCCTGAACATTCATTGGGAGGACTGATGCTGAAGCTGAAGGCCCAATACTTTGGCACCTGATGCGAAGGGCTAATTCACTGGAAAAGACCCTGATGCTGGGAAAGATTGAAGGCAAAAGGAGAAGAGGCTGGCAGAAGATGATGGACACGAACCTGGGCAAACTCTGGGAGATAGTGAAGGGCAGGGAAGCCCTTCTACAGCATTCTACAGTCCATGGGGTCACAGAGTCAGACGTGATTTACTGACTGAACGACAAAGACAACAGTATTTACTGAGCACTTACTATATATCAGGTTCTGATGTCATCTCACTTAATCTTCACAATAACCTTAGGAAGCAGGCCCTGTTATTATCCCCATTTTACAGATGGATACACTGACAGGGAAAGCAACTTATCCAAGGTCATGTATCCAATGATGCAATCCTCAGATGCAATCCAACTTGTCTCCTAACAAGTTAAACTGTTCCCTTATATACACAAAATTTTGAAAATAAGCTATACTATTTTCAATAGGACCTACAGTTAATAGCAGGAAAAGAGTAGTAATCATACTACGATAGTAAAAATAGCTATAGTCACATCTATTTTCATTCTTCAACTTGGTTTTTCAACTCTTGATGATTTCTAGCCCAACTTACTGCCCTTCTGATGGTTATTTTACCTGAAAACCTATGTGCTGGACAAACTGCTTGTGACCATTTGTCTCTAAGCCATAATATGCTTTTCCTACTAATGGAAAAAAAAATCACACAGGATGGTTTCTTTTAAAACAGACAATACTGAAACCATAAATATTTTTAGCCCTTTGTACTTTTCATCCAGCAGCTTGGCTGAGAATAATATAGAAACACTTAAAAATAGCCCTTCAGTACTCTGAAAACCATCAACTAGTTTAGCACATACCCAGCACCTGCTTGACTTAATCAACATGATTTTGCTAGTCGAATAAAAAAAGAAAATCCTTTCAGTTTCAGAATTTTGCTCCCTTAAAAACCAAATGTGTCACCAGGGCACTTGGTGTGAGGTTGCCCCCTCTCTTTCTAACTTAGAAGGTGACACCTGGATCAAGTCATGGGTAACTAATGAAGATGCGACTTTCCCCTTCTTGCAACACACCTCACAGCAGTGAGAAAAAGCTCCCCAGGCAAGAGCCTTCATAACAATTGTTAGGATTTTAATGGCGAGTTATTTTGTTCTACAGTTTATAGGTGTTGTTCAGGTTAACCTGAGGACACAGAGAATAAATCAGCTGCTACAGAAAGGTAACGTTATGTGACAGGAGATATGCCCTCTGACCTGTTTTTCCAGTACAATCCATAGATTTCAGGACAGAAACAAGGAAGAAAGGGGGACGGAGGGAAGAAAGAAAGGCAATAATTTATTTAGACTCTACTCTGTTCAAATGCTTCGTGCTTAGAATCAAATTTCCAACTTGTAAGAAGTTGGTGTAAGAAGCATTATGTTGTAACAGAGCAGGAGTAGCTGGCCTAAACAAACATCACCACCACAGGACTTTAAAGCCCACATAATGTAAAGCACTGATTTTCAGATTGCCAGTTATGCTTATTTAATAACATAAAGATTAATACAGCTTGGTGCCAGACAGCCTTTTCCCTGCAGCCAAACCGAATGAAGATTTTATAACATCACCTTCCATAATCAAAATTCCTTGGAACATGAGGTCTCTGGCCCAAACCAAAGAGAGGTAGTTAAAAAACATCATATATACATATATATATATATATATATATATTTTTTTTTTTAAGTGGAGGCAGAGCTTTAGAGTGAATACATAATTGTATTGTCTAAAGGGGACATTTTCAAGAGTGAAAGGGGATGTTGTCAATTAATCCAGAACACAGGTGTGAACTGGGACAGTCCTGGGCAAACCACAAGTATCCCACATCCCACACCTATGAGCCCAAGGGGAAAGTCATAACCAGGCTTCGGTGTAAACCATTTTGTTTCCTCTGACACTTTTAGGTCTCCTAAAATGTATGAGACCATGCTAATAAAATCTAAATTTTCTACTTAGCTTTTTAAAAAACATCTCTCTTTCCTTAAGAGTAAAATTTGGAACGACTAGAAAGCATGCCTTCTTCCTGCTTTATCATTCAAATTCCCTAGGCACAGACAATAAAACTCTATCTAAAGCAAAAGTCAATGGATATATCACCCTGGACAGAGGATGACTTGTTTTTTTGCCAATTTGGCTCATTTCACCAATCGCTGATGAATCACAAAGATCCAGAAGACCTATTGGTTTGAAAATAGAACACCAGGGATGCCAGAAACAAGATTTTTAAAGTTCCTATAAGATCAGAAATGAGCCCAAATGAATACAGTCAAGTTGACAGAGGCTCCAATGTGAAGTTCTGCCTAGTTGATCCATAGAGGTGGCAGCTTCCTGATTCAACAGAGGCAGTGTGACCAGGCTGCCAAAATGTCCCTTTGGCCACATGAATAAAGACACTGTTCTCAGACCAGAGAAGTCCAAGTCTCATCATACTTGGCTCTAGTCAAACTACTCATGGAGAATGGCTTTAAATTTTTCTCACTACATTTTAAGGCACCTTCTCATAAACCGAAGACTGAAGAGGAGGAAAGATCAGAATGATGAATGAACTCCATCTGAGGAATACTAAAGAGAATGGACTGATGCTGAAGCTGAAACTCCAATACTTTGGCCCCAATGTGAAGAACCGACTCAGTGGAAAAGACCCTGATGCTAAGAAAGATAGAAGGCAGGAGGACAAGGGGATAACAGAGGATGAGATGGCTGGATACCATCACTGACTCAATGGACATGAGTTTGAACAAGCTCCAGGAGTTGGTGATGGACAGGGAAGCCTGGCGTGTTGCAGTCCATGGGATCGCAAAGAGTTGAACACGACTGAGTGCCTCTGAACTGAACTGACTGAAAGAGAATTTAGCATGAAAATCTTGGAAAAAGAAGACTTACAGAGGTTATGGTGTTGTCTTTATTCAAATAACTGAAGATCTGCCATGAGAACTGTTAGCTTTATTTGCAACATAGAAATTAGGATCCCTTATTTGTAATTTGAGGTTGGTAAATGCAAAACTATAACATTTAGAATGGTAAACAACAAGGTCCTATGTATAGCACTGGGATCTATGTCCAGTCCCCTGGGATAAATCATAATGGAAAAGGATATATATACGTGTAAAAACTAGTCACTCTGCTGTACACCTGAAACTAACACAACACTGTAAATCAAATACATTCCAGTATGAGATAAAAATTTATTTTAAAAAAGAGGGGGAAAAAAAAAGAAATGAGGATCCCTTAAAGGATGCATCTGCAACCGATGGTGCTGAACCTGAAGACACTGAACTTCCTGTCCACTTGCACAAATGGTAAGTACATGGCGGAGAATGCCACACTCTTCATGAATCAACACCAAGCACTAGCGTGGGCTGCACTAATAGATTTTCTTCATCATGGATTGCAGAATTCTTCTCTTCTAGCCAATCTAATGAAAGAAAGGGCAACCCAAGCCAAAATAACAATTTTTAATACATCTCATGGACAAGTCCAAGTGTACTGGAAAGAGGAAACACAGCAGTAGCTACACCATATATTTCATATTTGACCTAAATTGGCCACACAGAAGCCTCAGTCACCCTAAAGGACTTCTGTGGTCCAACACAATATATACACAGAATTAAATGAAAACATCATTGCGGAACAATTTTTTAAAAGCTATCACTGCACAAGTTGCTTTCAACATACAAATAATTCTTATTCCAAAAGACCATTTGTACATAGTAATGGGATGTATATTTAATTCTTTCTTACTTTTTGGCATCCTGAAAAAAATTGCTTTCAAAATATCTATATCCATGTATAAAAATTTAAATGCAGGCACTTTAGCAACAAATCACAATCAGATAAAAATGCTTAATGTAAGAGACCCTAGAGCCAGGAACAAAACCCAAAAGATAAGACATATTAGAGAAATACAGAGAGAGAAGCAAATCAATAGACTATAATCTCAATATTGAGCACAGAGCTTGGCAGATAGTTGGTAAATGCTCTCTACAGAAAGGCTCAATTAAGTAGAGTATAACTGATTCGAGAAAAAATAACTGTGTGTCTTCCTAGATCTTTTCAAAACTACTTGACACTATTTGCCAAACATTAAGAAATCAATATATTAAATTATGCTAATAAAATAAGTGGTGATAAAATAACCTGCTGTGTGTAAGGCCTGGGTCACCCAATGGTGTGACATCCTGCAAACTTAGTCAACAAGGGGGGATTTCAGGCCAGATTTTAATTGCCTGCTCTCCATCTTTGAATTTGCAATATGGTTGGCTATAAGGGAAAAAAAAAAAGACTTATAGCCACAAAAGGGTACATCACTTATACTGTCTGTATCTTATATTTAAAGTATGTACCTTATATTTAAAACTGTTTTTTTTTCCTTGGACTTTAATCCTACAACAAACCAACTGCAACTGCAAAAGCAATAAAATCCAGTACCAAAAAAACCCAACATGCTGGGGATTTACAGCAAAGGACCAGCAGCTTGACATATTCTAGCTGTATAAAGAGGTCTTCTGTCAACTCATTATCTTCTGCTTACAAGTATTTGACTACATTTTAAAAGGCTTGAGGAGCTTTAATGCTTCAAACTCTAAACTATCTTCCTAGACCTGATGCAGGCAGTACATAAATATATTTTAAAATAAAAGAAAGTGAAAAGTCCCCCCATTTATCCAAAGGTAACCATTGTAAACAACTTGTTCTCCTTCCAGAAATTTATTTTGCATTTGCCTCTAAACCCACACATAGGTGTACATACAGTTTTTTTAATAAAAACATTAATAATCTTCCATTTACATTTTTTCTCCAAACATTTTAACATGGACCTCTTTCTAAGGTAATCTTCTCTTCAAAGAAAATTTTAAAATCTGGGTGTTATTGCATGACCTTACTAATTAAGAGTTTTTTAGAATCACCATAACTTATTGAAGTTTTGCAAAAAAATTTAAAGTGAGATGCAAATTATGTAGAATAAATTGCACAGATCTTAAGTAAAAAAAGAAAAAACCTATCCAACTGAGCATTCATATACCTTAGATTCCCTACAGCCAACCAAAATCTTTATTTGCCTCCATGAACTTTCCAAAGTAAGTCAAGATTGTTAAAAAATAGTTGGTTCCCAATCAATTGACTGACTTTCTCAAAAACAGATGGGTGGGAATTGCCTTCACAAAATTCAGAACCATAATATGACCCCTTGTATAGCCCCTGTATATAATAGAAACAGAATCCCTAGCATTGTTAGAGAGGCACGAAATTACTATACACCATTCCCTCTCTTCTAACGCACTATTTGAGATGTTTGGGTTTGTTTTTTTTTTAATACTTTATATTCTTCAAGTGATGTGTGGCCACACAAGGCTGATGTTCCCAACTCAACCTCATTATCTGTCTGCTGTTGCCTCTCCAGTATCAGCCTGATTTATTCATTTCCATTCAACAATTATTTATTAAAATTTTACTTTGCACAAGACACAGTGCTAGGGGTAGGGGGTACTACAAATGCACACCCAACATCCATGAGTTTTCAGTCTAGTGGATCAAAGGCTCATATACAAGTGTCTACTTGCCAAAGCATCCAACTGGCAGTTGAATGATGAAACCAAGACCCAAGAGAGGCCAAGGAGAAAAGTAGGGCTCAGCTGTGGTAAATGGGGAGAAACAGTAGAAGAGGCGGAGAAGGCAATGGCAACCCACTCCAGTACTCTTGCCTGGAAAATCCCATGGACACAGGAGCCTGGGGGACTGCAGTTCATGGGGCCACTAAGAGTCGGACATGACTGAGCGACTTCACTTTCACTTTTCACTTTCATGCATTGGAGAAGGAACTGGCAACCCACTGCAGTGTTCTTGTCTGGAGAATCCCAGGGACAGGGGAGCCTAGTGGGCTGCCGTCTATGGGGTCGCACAGAGTCGAACATGACTGAAGCAACTTAGCAGCAGCAGCAGCAGTAGAAGAGGTGTCACGTGACTTGGCCCTGAGAAGGCAGGATGTCTAGGATTCCGACTAGCAAAGATTAAAGGGAAGCGAAAAGAGGTGGAGAAGAGAGAAAACTTCTAAAGGGAAAACACAATAAACAAAATTTTCAAAAGCAAAACAAGCAAAGGAGTACTACATACACCAGAAAAGCAGGTAAGGGAGAATGCCGGCCAGAAGCAAAGTTCATGCAGTCACACTGGAGAAGGACTCAGGATACATGTTTCACCTGAAAGATCAATAAGACTTTGAAAAATGATCTTCCTCTCCCTGTAAGTTATACTCTCTGACTGAGGACTCAGCCTCAGAAGGGACCAGCATGAAGCAAGAAGGACGAGGAAGATCCTGGCCAGCTGTCCAGGTCTCAGACCACAAACCCGAACCCACAGAGGGACGAATGTTGTGACCAGGACTTTCTCCCAATCAATCCAAAAAGTACTGAGACTTTGCAAACACATTTACCAATGGAAACTTGCTTCACGATTCCTTTAAAAGCTGCTCAGTTTTGAAATAAGAGAACCTCTAAACACTGAATTAGGTCATCTACCTGCTTTCTCTGTTTTTCCACAGGTCACTGAATGTTAAAGTTGCTAGGAAAAAAAAATCATGTAATTGTGGGATTTGGTATATATCTGAGCTTCACAGCATCAGGTCCCCTTACTCAGCTGGTCCTCCTGTTTCCTGCTGCTGCTGCTGCTAAGTCACTTCAGTCGTGTCCAACTCTGTGTGACCCCATAGACGGCAGCCCACCAGGCTCCCCTGTCCCTGGGATACTTCACGAAAGAACACTGGAGTGGGTTGCCAGTTCCTTCTCCAATGCATGAAAGTGAAAAGTGAAAGTGAAGTCGCTCAGTCAGGCCCGACTGTTAGTGACCCCATGGACTGCAGCCCACCAGGCTCCTCCATCCATGGGATTTTCCAGGCAAGAGTACTGGAGTGGGGTGCCATCGCCTTCTCCTCCTGTTTCCTAGAGGGGCTGTTTTATGAAATATTATATTTCCTGGCACACAGCCAGGTCATGTCACATTTCTCAGCCTCCCATGCAGTTAGTTGGTGACATGTGACTGAGATCTAGCAATGAAATGTGAGCAAAAGTGATGATGCTAATTTACAGGCCTGGTCCATAAAAATCTCCTATGTGTGATCCTCTTATGTTCTTTCCTCCTTTCTTGATGTGATGTAAAACTCCCAGTAATTGTGGAAGCCATGCACTGGAAATGGAGAAACTACAAAATAAAAGTAATCTGGATTTCTGAAGGACAACCAGGAGGAATGCCACTTATTAACACCCATTATGCCACTTATTAACACCCATTATGGACTTTGAGATTTGGGGGGTTATCTTTACAAGCAGCGAACTTTATCTTAACAATACACAAATTCTGAGCATGCTTTTGCCTTAGTTAGGGTCTACTGAGAAGTAGGAACCAAGACAGCATTAGAAACACAGAAGATCTGCTGGGGGGAGGGAGCAAGAGAAGGTGAGAGGTCCTTCGGACCGCAATGTGGACAGTGAGAGGGAAGGGAGGAGGGATGAACAGGAAGTCTCAGACTGCAGCACAGTTCCAAGAAAGATCTGGTTAAGCGAATGTGAGTTCTTAAGACAACATGGCCCACTGAAAAAATCTTGCATCCCAAAGGAATGAGGCTACAATGGGAACCTTCATGTCTTTGATGAGGAGGAGCCCAGGGGCTCAGGGTGGTCCTAGAGTCAATGCAGAGGTGGCCCCAGAGGGGCACCAAGTGGGCAGTCAGCCACTTTATGCTCCAGATGCAGATATAAACATCTCATGGTCATGTACACCACATTCCTCAAACTTTCAAATTTCAAGTCTTACCTTCCCTTTCCTCCCTCCACTTACCCAAATGCACACGTACCTTTCCTCCTCTGCTCCTGTCTTTTAAGAAGAGTTGTTCCTTCTGTAGTCCAAAGCTAATCTCTCCATATGTTCCAGCTAATATGTCCTCAGATCTTCTTAGAGATATCATTCCATTAATTGTCTCTTTCCTCTTTCTCTTTTCTGGATTCTATCTACTCTAGTATGTAACATGCTTAAGATTTTCAAACTTAAAAACTAAGTTTAAAAAAAATTTTATTGAAGTATAGTTGGTTTATAATGTTCCAGGTATACAGCAAAGTGCTTCAGTCATATATATATACACCTACTCTTTTTCAGTGTGCTCAGTAGTTCAGTCATGTCCGACCACTTTGCGATCCCATGGACTATAGCCCGCCAGGCTCCCCTGTCCATGGGATTTTCCAGGCAAGAATACCAGAGTGGGGTGTCATTTCCTTCTCCAGGGGATCTTCCTCACCCAGAGATTGAACCAGGGTCTCTTGCATCTCCTGCACTGGCAGGCGGATTCTTTACTATTCAGTTCAGTTCAGTTCAGTCGCTCAGTCGTGTCCGACTCTTTGTGACCACATGAATCGCAGCACACCAGGCCTCCCTGTCCATCACCAACTCCCGGAGTTCACCCAGACTCACGTCCATCGAGTCAGTGATGCCATCCAGCCATCTCATCCTCTGTCGTCCCCTTCTCCTCCTGCCCCCAATCCCTCCCAGCATCAGAGTCTTTTCCAATGAGTCAACTCTTCGCATGAGGTGGCCAAAGTACTGGAGTTTCAGCTTCAGCATCAGTCCTTCCAAAGAAATCCCAGGGCTGATCTCCTTCAGAATGGACTGGTTGGATCTCCTTGCAGTCCAAGGGACTCTCAAGAGTCTTTTCCAACACCACAGTTCAAAAGCATCAATTCTTCGGCGCTCAGCCCTCTTCACAGTCCAACTCTCACATCCATACATGACTACAGGAAAAACCATAGCCTTGACCAGACGGACCACCTTTTTCAGATTATCTGTTAATCCCAAATTTATCCCTCCCCCACTTTCCCTTTTGGGAACTATGCATTTGTTTTCTGTGTCTGTGAGACTATTTTTGTTTTGTAAATAAGTTCACTTGCATCATTTTTTAAATTAACTATTTATTTACGTTTTGTTGCTGAGTCTTTGCTGCAGTAGAAGGGCTTCTCATTGTGGTGGCTTCTGCTGCTGCAGAACACAGGCTCTAGGGTACATGGGATTCAGTAGTTGTGGCAATGGCTTAGTTGCCATGTAGCACGTGGGATCTTTTCAGATCAGGGATCGAACCCATGTCCCCTGCATCAGCAGGCAGATTCTCAACCACTGGACCACAGGGAAGTCCCCATTTGTATCATATTTTTTAGGTTCCACATATAAGTGGTATCATATGATCTTTCTCTCTTTCTGATTTACCCCACTTACTATGATAATCTCTTAAATCCATCCGTGTTGTTGCAAATAGCATTCTTTTTATGCCTAAATAATATTCTACTGTATACATACATACATCATATCTTCTTTATCCACTCATCTGTCAGTGGACACTTAGGCTGCTTCCATGTCTTGGTTATTAGAAACTAAGATCTAAAAATGCTCATTGACCCTCTTTCTTTCCTTCCCTTCCCATCTCATCTTCTTGCAAGAGTGGTAAGAATGCACTATTTATTTCTTATGTTGTACTACACCACAACTTCTCTCACTAGGATCACACAAACCTACAAGTTGAAATATCCTGGAATCCTTGCCAACCTCTCTGAAATGCTTAACACTATTGATAACTCCTTCCTTCTAGACACTCCTGCCTTGGGTTCTAGGACATGTTATCTTTAAGTTTTCCTCCTCTGGCAAACCATTCTTTCTAAGGCTTCTTTTTATTGGCCTCCTCCTGAAATATCCACTTCCCAGGGCTTCTATCATTGGTTCTCTCTGTTCTGTCTCTCACATTAATCTCAACCCTACCCCGGTCTCATGACTTAACCGAACACCCCTACACTGATGACATCTCCCATGCAGTCACTGAAACCTGGGAGTTGTCCTCAGTTAGTTCCTCTCTCTCCAGGCTGTGCTGTGCTTGGTTGCTCAGTCATATCCAACTCTTTGCCACCCCATGGACTATAGCCCGCCAGGTTCCTCTGTCTATAGGATTCTCCAGGCAAGAATACTGGAGTGGGTTGCCATGCCCTCCTCCAGGGGATCTTCCCAACCCAGGGATCAAACCCAGGTCGCCTGCATTGCAGGGGGATTCTTTACTGTCTGAGCCACCAGGGAGGCCTAAGAATACTGGAGTGGGTAGCCTAGCCCTTCTCCAGGTGATCTTCCTGACCCAGGAATTGAACCGGGGTCTCCTGCATTGCAGGCAGATTCTTTACCAGCTGAGCTACCAGGGAAGCTGACTCTTGGCACCATCAGCTCCTAATCCCCATCCCCACCCCCACTGTTTCATCACTCTTCGCATGGACTACTATAGGAACATAGGAACTGATCCTAGAACCTCTGAATCCATTCCCATAGTCACATCTCCACATAGTTGTAAGGCTGTATTTCTAAAGCACAAATGTGATCAAGAAAATTCTTCACTGAAATTTCAGAAGTGGTTCCTCACTGTCTACAGGACAAAGGTCCATCTCTTTAGAATAGTACATAAGATCCTGAACAGTTAGGCTCCCATTTATGTTTGAGCCTGATCTTCCTCCATGTTGCCAAGCTCTAGTCATACTGAACTATCTTAAATTCACAGAAGGTGGTATGTGTTCTATGTGTCTAAAACTTTATACAAACCTTTTGCCTTGAATGCTCCTTCCACTGCCCTTGTCCAACTGAAGTAATGTACTACACGTTCTTTCAATATTCAGTGTGGGATTCATTTGTTCACAGATGTCTTTACTGATTAACCCAACCCCTTCTCATCCTCACACCCCCATTCAAGTGGCCCATTCAATTGGCTCTTATACAATTAGTACTGGTTCATGGCACCTATCGTGTGATTCCAGGATGGCAATGTTATCCTGTTCCTTTTTGAACAGCATTGACACAAAGTAGGCACTTAATGAATGCTTACTGATAGAAAGAATGAATGATGAGCAAATGCAATCCTCCTTCTTAAGCTGGGCCTGATAAAATTTAAAACAAAATTCTCAGAGTGGCCCAAAATCATGACAACACTGATCAACATTATAGGCACGCACTGGTGGCCAAGTTCAAGTAGCGCCATCTTTAATTTACATGTGAAAAGTGAGCACTTGGCATTAGAGGAGAAAGACTCAAATATTCTACATAAGATCACTGTAAAGATAGCTCAAGGGCTTTTATCCCAAGGGACATGCATTCATTCTCAGTAATTGTATAAACCAGGGTTCACGTTTCACACGGGACTTTCTCATACAAATTGGAAGCAGAAGACAGTTAAATGAGGCAAAGAAAAGCGTGGCTTTGAAACACAAGGAACCACACGTGCGTTTTGCATTAAACGCTGTTGTAATTTGCTCACAGAACGTAGTACAGAAATTATCCTAAAAGTTATAGCTTGTAAATTTGATATGTAAATAGGCATTTAAAATTAGAAATCTCCATGGCCACTGAATACAAAAAGAGTAAAAAGAAAACGGGAATGAAAGATAAAACACACAGTTTCAAACTCTCTGGGATATAGCTCCCTCCTGCCTGATCACTGGGAGGCCAGTTAGCACATTCAGCGTACTGGGTAAACACAAGGGTTTACGGAAAATGGACCTTTTTATGAAAAATCATGGGTCAAACAACTCTGTGACATATCTGCTGTTAAAGGAAACACATTTTTTTCTCCTACCTGACACGATGATGCATGATGTACTTACCCACAGACATAACTGAACACGGTTCCCATCCCAAAGCTTAGTGAATACCTTTTTTAAACTTGGAAAAATAAATCCCCAAACATAGTTCTTGTAACATATTAAATCCTGCCAAAGATGGATGTTTTCAGGGACACAGTCCAAAGAAAGCTTTTCATTTATTTAATGGTCTCTGAGCTAATGGTATCAAGAAAATGTGTACTTTTGTTCTAAAATACACAAATCACTGATGCTTATACAATATATAGCAACCACTTGACTTAGTTACTGCTGTTCAGCTTTAAAAGAGTAGCGTTTTACCTGGAACTGAAACCTGAGACTGAAATTCTGCAAAAAGTCTGGGATGACATCAAACTTAGTATTTTGCCAAGCTGCTGCTGCTGCTGCTAAGTCACTTCATTCGTGTCCGACTCTGTTCAACCCCATAGACGGTAGCTCACCAGGCTCCCCCATTCCTGGGATTCTCCAGGCAAGAACACTGGAGTGGGTTGCCATTTCCTTTGTAGGCTGAAAAGCTTATGGTGGTAGTGGTTCAGCTGCTAAGTCATGTTTGACTGTTGCAACCCCATGGACTGTGGCCTGCCAGGCTCGTCTGTCCATGGGATTTCCCAGGCAAGAATACTGCAGTGGGTTCCCATGCCCTCCTCCAGGGGATCTTCCCAACCCAGGGATCAAACCCAGATCTCCTGCATTGGCAGAAGGATTCTTCACCACTAAGCCACCAGGGAAGCCCTTGAAAAGCTTTTAATTCAGGCTAAAATGCTCCAGAGTACCAGGAGAAACTCTTTAAATAAATACTCAGGGAAAATCTGCATCTATGGGTGACTCAGTTGTACATACAAAATTTATCCTTGAGCAAACCAAACAGAAATTTGAATAATCTCCCTCTATTTCTCCTCTTTACACTTTTCAAATTCAGTCTCAGCATTGTTCAATCTCTGCCCTTTTTACTCTTTGCCCTTTGTCTGAAGTTTTCAACTGAGTTACTTGACAATACTGTTATAGTTATGGAGGGAAATGTTATTATTCTTCAGAGATGATGCTGAAGTGTTTAGGGTTAAAATGTCACAAGGTCTACGACTTACTTTCAAATGAAACTTTAAAAAATATGACCCCCTTTCCCCAGTAGTGGTGGTAGTTTAGTTGCTAAGTCATGTCCAACACTTGCAACCCCATAGACTGTAGCCTGCCAGGCTCCTCTGTCCATAGGATTCTCCAGGCAAGAATACTGGAGTGTGTTGCCATTTCCTACTCCAAGGGATCTTCCCAACTCAGGAATTGAACCTGGGTCTCCTGCATTGCAGGTAGATTCTTTACCAACTGAGCTATGAAAGAAGTCCCTTTCCCCAGTACATATACACAAAGACACAATAGCAAATGTTAACGATCAGTGAGCATAAACTTAAGAGGAGAGGAAGTGTTCCTTATACTATTCTTTCATCTCTCCTCTAGGTGTGAATTTTTCAAAAGAAAGAGGAAAAAAGTTTTTAAAAATTACTTTTCTTAATGAATACCAGTTTTTCATATTGTAAATCCATTTTCTAGCACCACAAACCTAAAGTTTGGGGGACCTTGTGCTAAAGAGATGTCAGAAACAACAGAAGACACCTTTAACTGTCTTCTATGAGCACAACTTCGGTTCAGTTTGCACGTGCTGGAGGGGACTGTTTGTGACACCTAGGACGGAGGTGGAGGGCTGGATGAATGCACCCCTAATCCAGGCACTTCCCTCCGGAAGTCTCCAGAAAGCTGGGGCCTCAGGGTCTCCTGGTCTCTACCTCCCAGGGAGCTCCTGGTTACTCATCCTGCCTCCAGGATCTACCTGTGGCTCCTGGGATATGGCTGGGAGTTCACTGAGGGTTTGGGGCTCAATCCAAAGCCCACACACATGGGACAAATTTGCCAAATACACTACTGTGTAGTGTATTAGAGCTCCTAATTTTAAAAGATAAGTGTTATAAATATTCTTAAATGCTTTCAAAATTTCAGCTGAGTCCAAAATGCTTCTTTAGATATTTATGTGCAAATCTTACATGAGCAATTTACTATTCTAATCAGTACAGATCTGGTCAGAGAAACAAAAGATTGGAACTAAAAACATACTTCATATCTGACAAAACATGAACAGTCTTTCTCGTTCAATTATACTGGCATAGATGGAAAAAAGGCGCTTTTTTTTTGGCCTCACTGAGCAGCTTATTGGATCTTAGTTCCCTGACCAAGGATCCAACCCAAGCCCTGGGAAGTGAAACCGGGGAGTCCTAACCTCTGGGCCACCAGGGAAGTCCCAAGAAACACTTCCTCACAACAGGCATGTTGGAAAGACTGCCTGCATCCTCACAGAGTATGCTTTCGAGAGGGAACATGGTAGAAGACAGTTTCTTCTCTCTGCAGCTATTTTTCTTTTCCAAAATCACTTTCCATTTGTCCTAAGTCAAAGTTTCTAAATAATGACACCCAAACTGTACTCAAAACAGGGCACTAAATGCCTGTTTCCAAAGGTCAGACAGAAGTGTCAGCTTCTAGAGAACTGATTTCACACTCTGCACATGATCTTTTTTTGGGGGGTAGGTTGCAACAACATGTTACAAACATAACTTTCTCTAATGTTTGTGCTAATATGATGCTAAACTTCTAACTCACACACTGAGATCTTGGCTACTGTCCATCTCTCCTGAACATGGTTGTCTTTTAATTAGCCAAATATGTCTGTAATAATAAATATAAAGCTTCATAAGAACTCAATAAGCCCAGGTGAAATCTTTACCACCTAAAGCGTTTAGATTGCTTATAATCAACTAGATGGTGTTTTCTCAATGAGAAATACAGATTGCAAGGTAAGGTATCTTTTGATCTGTTTACACTAAGTGTTTACTTACATGGCAGCCATGGTGCTAGAACATGCATATGTGCTCATGTTGTTCTTAGTACAACACTGTGAGGTACGTAATGTTACAGGCATGGGACAGCAGAGAACAGGGAGGCTCTG
The DNA here is from genome assembly GCF_000754665.1 of Bison bison bison. Lineage (NCBI taxonomy): Eukaryota > Metazoa > Chordata > Mammalia > Artiodactyla > Bovidae > Bison > Bison bison. The sequence continues at coordinate 9,376,829 of NW_011494607.1, forward strand.
AGAAGGGGAAATGAATAGGCATCAGGCATGACCACGTGGCACTGTATGTAACAGTGTTCATTCTACATGATCTCACCTAACTCTCTCTACAACCCTAGCACGTATCAGTAACCCCATTTTACAGAGGAGAAAACTGGGAGGAACATAGCCAAGATTGCTAAGCTGGGAACTAAACCCCCTTTTGCATCATGAGCACAATCCCTCTCTCTGGTCACCAGATTCCTCAAGCTTAAAGCCAGAAACCGGAGGCAGAGGTCATGGCCATGGAGGGGACTGCCACAAATATTACCTCCTGGTCACTGCACCCACTGAGGCTACAGAGACCCATTGCCTGGAGGAGGGGAAATATACAGCCATGCCCGAGGGTTGAAAGTAAGTTTCTTTTTAAATCCAGAGGATGTGATCCACTGGGTGGCTTTATATTCTGGTTTAACCCAGGGCTTAAAGCCTCATGAAAACAACCTGCCAATCTGACTCCAAGGCTGACTCAGCCTTCCAGAGACTCTATAAATGACCTATCACTGAGAGAAGGGAAAGCTCTAGAAGACCCACTGGAAGGTTCTTCTCAGCTGCCTTCCTGCTTGTCCCTCATACTTCCCTCTGTATGACTAACTCGGGGTCTAAATTTACATGTATAATTATTCACAACAGCCAAAGGTGGAAACTACCCAAATGTCTATCAGCTGATGAATGGATAAACAAATTGTGGTATATTTGTGGCATACAATGGAATATTATCCAGTCATAAGGACTGAAATACTGATACATGCTACAGTGTGGATGAACCTCAAAAACATTATGCTAAATTAAAGACGCCAGACCCCCTCAAAGTCACATATCATACGTATGATCCCATTTATATGAAGCATCCAGAAAAGGTAAATCCATAGAAGCAGGAAGCAGATTAGTGGCTTCCAGGGGATGAAAAATGAGGGTATTGGGAGTGACTTTTTAATGGGTAGGCGGATTCCTCTGGGGTGATGAAAATGTTTTGGAACTAGACTGAGGTGATGGCTACACACTAAATTGTATACTTTAAGAGGGTTAATTTCATGTTATGTAAATTCACTTCAATTAAAAAAAACACACATACGCGAATGCACACTCCTTGGGCAGTCTTGAATAACAATGTACAGTACGCCAAGCCATAAAGATGCCCCACCCTGGGCTCTTTTTACATTACACACAAATAGACAGAGACGGATTTCCTGTAAGTAAGCTGATCTTGAAGAAAAAAATGTTAGAGAAAGAAAATGAGAACTAAGCCAATTCAACAAAACAAGATTCAACACTGTATTTTTTTCATTTTTGTATCTCCTCTATCCCACGAAACCAAACATAAACCCCAATCACCGAGTACACCACACACAGAAGAACTGGTACTTACAAAGACCAGTAAAATGAAATCTGTCGTGGGCTGTCCCCACACTGTCCCAAACTTAAAAGAAAAATCCAACAGGCCCTTAAACATACAAAAAGAGGCACAATCTCGCTGATAATCAAGGGTATTCAAAAGAAAACAACTACAGAATCACTCTTCACCCACCAGAGTGGGGAACCTGGAAGATTCCAGCTCTCTAGCTGCAGTGAGGTAACCAGGTATTTCATATTTTCCTGGTGAGACTCTCCATTGATGCAACTTTTTTGGAATGTCATCTGGCATCATCTCTGACTCAGCTCTTAGGAATCTATCCTTCGAAGTGGGTAAGTGAGAATATGCGCACAAGAATTTTAACTGCGGTGTTTTGTGGAATGGTAACAACCTAGGATGCCCCTGAATGCCATCAACTGAGGAATATTTAAAGAAACTATGGCGCAACTAGTGCACCTCTGGGGTCGCAAAGAGTCGGACACGACTGAGCGACTGAACCGAAATGATGGTGCACCGATAACCATGAGGGACATTCATATATTAATAAAGAGCCATCAGATTTATGATTATTGGTAAGGAAAAATGTTGTGACACAATAGTAAGTAAAAAATAAGTTGCAGAGTATTATTCATGATTTTATCTTTACAAAGAAAAATTATATATGTATGCACATATATATATTTTTGTATATATGTATGCATACATTCAGAGCAAGGAAAATAAACAATCTGAGAACTGAGAAGAAAGGCAATAAACTTTTCAATATTTACCTTTATATCATTTGAAACATTTTAACAATCATGTAATTGTCCTGCAACTATATTTTTACATAGAAAAACTTTAAACAGGATTCTTTTCTCTGCACTTGACTTTAATGAGTGAAAAATACAAATGTGAGAAATATGGATATGACAGTCCCATCAAAACCTACTTTGAGGGTATGACCTGAAGTTGAGGGATTCAGTTTATAGCTCCTAAGCTGTCTGTATTCCATCCCATTCCAGTGGGACTTAAAGTGGGATCTATGTAGACCAGCCCCAAAGCCAGAAACAGGGAGGAGAGTTTAGAGACTTTTTAGCAGTTTTCCAGAGTTAATTTTATGTCTGTCGAATGTAATAATTTTTTAAAATCTTATGATTTTAGATGTTTTTAATTTCATTTTTCTAGTAATTCATTTTTATTGTATTTTATAAAATCATCCATCCATGATTCAAACAAAATGGTTAATGAAGCACAGTTCTTCAATGTTCATAATGATAAAGCACAATAATATATTTAGGAGCTTTAACAATGAAAGATTAAATTGTATTAAACATATTAGGACTATGCTAATATAATCAAACACTTATGAAAAGATACCAAATTGATTTGCTGAAAACTTTCGGGTGATCAGAACAGATTTCTAACCTAAGTAAATGATTAAGCAGTTTCTCTCATTAAAAACAATGAACTGTAGATTATATTTATATAAAAATATTTCAGTTTTTCTTACTGAAAACTAGGAGAACTGGAGAATAAATGAAACCCCAGACAACTCCAAAAACCAACTACCAAGAGTTCAATCAAAGACAATTATAAACTTTTGCCAAAAACTGTGGATAAGAAACAAAGTTGACCTGACTTTCATTTTTCTCCCCTCTCATGCTTCTGAGTCAAGATGCTAATGATGACAGAGACAGGCAGTAAGAAGGAGAAGCGAGGGGCCGGCAGGGGTGGGCGGTGGGGTCTGACTTTCCAGAGCTGACTCTTTGAAGTTTCACTTACCAGTAATCTACGCTAGGGGTGGGGGAGGGGTGGGAGAGAAAGCGTTTACATGCTCCTAAGTCTGAGTTTTCCACACGGAGACATATTTTCTAACAGCAGAATGCATCAAGTTGTAGTTACCAAGAAAAACTGGCTGGAAAAAGAAAGAACCAAATAGGCTTCCAGCCAAAAGCTAAAATAACAAAACCACGATCACTTGTAAATACAAATTTATTCTCTCCTCCCTAAAAAAATTTATACTAATGCTAGAGTGAGGTGCATTTCCAAACTTGGCAGTGTAAATAAAAATAACTGTGAATGCCACGGTGGTGGATGAAATGCTTTAAAATTCACAGCTGTAGTGCTGAAACTGGGAAATCCTGGACTGTCACCAAAGGGGACACAGCCACTGGAAGACGTATGACACAGTTTGGGATCTTGAGGATATCTGAGAAGTTAGGAAAAACAACTGGGTTATTTTCATATCAGTTGAAGTTTATATGATAAGGGAGCCCTAAAATGAAAAGAAACCCTGAGTATGGCAGTGTTATGACACTATCTGGATTCCTTGTAGCAAACAGCATCATCAAAAGAGACTGAAAAATAGATGAGTCTATGGCCCTGGGAAGTGGGGCAGGCAGTGGGCAGCTGGATGATCTTCTAAAGCATGGTTCCCAAGGAAGAGTCTTCTGCCTCAATTGCTCTGCTTTAAGGGTGTATCAAATTGGCACCCAAATGATGACTTCAGTGGGCAGTGACCAATTAAACACCTCCACCATCAGAACTCTTATGCTATGTGAACGAATGAATTGGAACACCAAATTTATTAGGTGTTCGGAAAGACGGATTAGGCCAGACTGACCAAGGTGACAAAAAGCAGTCTCAAGCAGCTCCGAGCTATTTACAAAGCTCCCACTCTGCAGTGATGCTAAAGTAACCTGTAAATTTAGCTCTTAAAGGAGGGCTGCTGAAGACCTCCAAAGTCCTTAGCCCAGCTGGATTTCTCCTCCCCTGGGTTTCCACCAAGCCTACTGCACAGAGTGTAGATGGCCTTCCCCTTTGTCAAACTATTTGGCCCCTTTTCACTCTTTGTCCCCTTGACCTCTCTGCAACAGCTAACATTGCTCAGCAACTTTTAAAATTTTCTCTTGTTATTATCCTCTCTCCCCTAGCTTAGCTGCTTCCCCTGTGTCTTCCTTGACTGCTGCTCCTCTCCTTCCTCTACCAAACTGAGGGTACTTCCCAAAGCCCTGGGTTTCTCATGCTGAGAAATCATCTGTTTCCAGGGATATCAATTCTCTCCTTGTGCAGAAGCCCCGCTTCATCACTCTCCCCTCCCCTGGACTCCTCTCCCTGATTTTCAACTCCCCTCCAGTGAACCACTTGTCTAGCATGTAGTGCCTCTACTGCATGTTTAACCCTTTCAAAAGGCTTCATTTCTTCCCCTTGTGCGATTGCCTCATTCAAAAGAGACTCTCTCTTGATCTCATTCGTTTCTTCAACAGCAGAAATGCCACCCAGTCTCCAAGTTGTACAGCCTTCTTTACGTCTTCAGTTCAAATCATTCCAGGCCTGCTGATTCGTTAAAGCTCCCCTCTGTCTCTTGCTACACACTTGCGCCAACCAGATCCTGTTTGACTCAGAGGAAATTCTGCTTCTTTTCTTCCCAAATCAACCATCACAAATACAGTCACTGTGATCTCCCAATCACCACCCCTGCCATCTTGATCTTTCCATCACTGTCCCCAGCAATTCAAGAGACCGCCCCACCAGGAAGATAGAGGGGAAGGGATAGTTAGGGAGTCTGGTACACACTGCTGTATTTAAATTGGACAACCAGCAAAGACTTACAGTATAGCACAGGGAACTCTGCTCGATATCATGTGGCAGCCTGGATGTAGGGGGGGCGGTGGCGGTGCTGGATACATTCTCCCTGGGGAGAATGCATACATGTATATGAAACTATCACAACATTGTTAACTGACTATACCCCAGTACAAAATTAAAAGTTTAAAAAAAAAAAAAAACAAACCTCCCCACCATCCACATATCCTAGTAACGAGGGGTACGTAGAGCAGAGCGTTCAGAGCTCAGGCTCTGAAGCCTGACAGCTGGGTTTTGAGTCCCAGTGCCACCACCATTATCCTTCAAAGAGTTGACAGCATCTGCCCTAGAGGGCTGCTGTGAGGGCAGGATTACTTCATTGATGTAGAGAAGCTGGAATAGTGCCTCGCACAGTGAGCACCCCTTTAGTACTAGCTTCTCACGGCTCCCGTCTGAATGGCCCACACAGACATGTCCTCCTCCCTATGGGATCATCCCTGCCCTCACTCAGCTTATACTGGATGGGAGACCCTTTCTCCTCCATGGCTGCTGGATACAAATGCTACCCATGGTTAGGGCTCAGGGCTAATTCCCACCCAGCCAGTGGGTCTTCTTCCATTACTCCGGCTGCACTCGTCGCCCTTGACTCTGAATTTCCATAATACTTTCTGGATGTCCCTAAATCAAGTTATTCTCTGAATGACCAAGTGTGAGAGGCAGCGCACACATTGCACAGAGCACTGGATCTGGAGCCAGAGGCCTGTCTCTTTCCTCTGGGCTCCGCTACACGGGTCCTGCGCCTCTGCGCCTCAGCTTCTTTCTTGAAAATGTTATTCTGTTATCTCATTGATAAGGTTTTCTCAAAGGATGAAGAAGATCATCCCTTTGTCAGGTATATTAATAAACGCTGGTTTCCTGCCAGGGAGACTGTAAACCCCCCAAGGGCAGTTCACGTTTCTCCCAGCTCCAAGGATGGTCTGTTGTTGTTCAGTCGCTAAGTCATGTCCAACTCTTTGCACCCCATGGACTGCAGCGTACTAGAACTGTCCTTCATTATTTCCTGGAGTTTGCTCAGACTCGTGTCCCTTGAGTCAGTGATGCAACGCAGAAATTCAAAAGACATGTATGTGAAGGGCAGATGGAATAAACGAACCCCTTACTGTCAATATTCTGAAATGGACTTTTCCATATCTGTGTTAAATAACCGACAGCTTCCAACATAAAATGCATTTTCGCATACTCGGTCTGCCAAGAACATAAAATGATTTTTACGTTTGCTCTAATGAGGGGTTTAAACGATCCACCTAACCTTTATCTGTTCTATGATACTAAAATCCTTTTTCAGGCCTCGTTTTTGTTTTTTTTTTTTTTTTAACAAAATACAGAAAATGCACAGCAAAAGAAGAAAGAGCAATGGCGACACAAAGTAATTGGAAAGATTTTTCATAGCTATTGATAAAAAGGGAATTTTGAACCACCACCTTAGTCATAAACCAGCGTCAGACGAATCTGAAGCGGCGAAAAATAAAGCGTGCAGGAGAGCACCGGGACCCGGGTTCAGGCAGCCGGTGAACAGAACTCGCAGGACGAACTGCCGGAAGTGGTGCTGTACCTTTATCACGGCCGCCCCCACCTGACCACCTGGAGCAGCCTCAGAGGAAGCAGACAACCCCCACACACTTTCCAGCTGCATCTCGGCAGCCACAAAGTACGCACACATCATCAGCCAACGTACAAAATTATATCAGAAGCATCAATGTGAAAAGGGGAAAATCTTCAACTCGTGATGAGTAACCTGTGTTATTTAGATTCGGTCACCAAGACCTAAAGCTAAGCTTAAGGGGAGACCCCTCTAAACACACCCACACAAGCCTGATAACTGGCTACCTGCGTGCAGGATCTCATCATCAGATATTCGAGGCTCTTGAAAAACTAAAGCTACAAACCCCTTGGCAGAGAGTGGGAGCCCACAGCGGTGAGGGGTATTCTGGGGGCGGGGGGTCTGTGGTTCTGCTCCCCCTGGTGTTCAATGATGAATGGAAAGATGTGACTGGATTCAAAAGCAGGGAGGACTGCTCTTCGCCTTAGAATTGGACTGGACAAAGAAAAGATCCAGGGCCCTGTGACCACCCGATATTGTCCTACCAATGAAAAGGCTGGATTTTATTGAATGAGTGTAATTCACATGTTTGGAGCAGTATTGTTAAGAGGTTCTTGGAGTGTTCAGAAATCCACATTAAGTGGAGAAAAAAGAGGGGAAAAAAAAATAAGAGCAACTGTTTACAAGTCATTTTTAAAACTTTGCTTTGTTCCACTTGGATAATTTTTTAATCACCATTTTAGGCAGTTACATTCAAAAGCACCTGCACTGCAAATCAGGAAAGAACACACCTGTTCTTCAAATATGACTTGAAAATAACTTGATTCCCCCATCATGCTCTCATTTGATCTTGATTTTGGAAAGTGAGAGGAAAAACTGAATAAGCTCAAATGCTGACCCACACCATGTAACCCTAAGGAAATCATCCGTGGACATTAAAAAAAACGTGACTTTTACACATATACCCATAATCCCTCAAAGTACACACAGTAGTTGGAGGCTGGAGTAATCGCACTTCACGGACATAACAATAACCAGGAGGGATTTTCTACAAAATGCAAGAGATGTCCATCATAGCAACAGAGGAATGAAACTTTCAGTTCATAAGTGATACGCCCTAAGTTAATGTCCTTCGCTCCACTCTAAAATAATTTTCATTTACCACCAATAACCACAACAACGTTCTTTGTCCACTGAGGCTACATTTCCATTTGCCTTGTAACCTGCCTAGGGCCACCCTGAGTCAGAGCACAGAAAAAAGACAGATTTCTTCCTCTGCACAGTCAATTTAAGTTCAACAACTCTGGTCAGTCTAAACATACAACACCCATCTTTAAACGATCATCATTAGCGTTAAGAAGCTACAAAGACTGAAGTCTTCTGTTGGCAAATCCTAGAACTACCCTTCCTTTACACAGGATGCCTTTGGATAAATGTCTGCCTTCATTTTTTTTTTTTCCCCTAAAAACAGGTTGGGGAATTTGTAATTGCCTTCTTTGCAAGAATGCAAATTTGATTGCCTGAAGATTCCCCTAAACAAAAGAGGGAGGGTTGGAGGAAAGTTCAATAAAGTTTTGAGAACTGTAGCTTTCATTATAGATTTTGGAATGTAATTTCCTACCATTTACCTGCACCTCAAATTCCTCATCTCCCAATAAACATAATCCAGATACTTATTGCTCATTATACCCTAGTATAATGTCATCCTGGTAACAATCTCATCTTCATTATCCACTATTTATCTGCCAGAAATTATCTTGGAGGAAAAAAGTATAACTGTAAGAGAAACCTTAGTGATACAAATTCAGTCTTTTTGTATGCTGTGTGTGCTCAGTCGCTCAGCCGCATCCGACTCTGCAACCCCATGGACTGTAGCCCACCAGGCTCTTCTGTCCACGGAATTTTCCAGGGAAGAATACTGGAGTAGGTTGCCATTTCCCACTTCAAGGGATCTTCTCAAACCAGGGATCGAACCTGAATCTCTTGCACCTCCTGCAGTGGCAGGCGGATTCTTTACCACTGCGCCACCTGGTTACCCCTTTCCAATTCCGTATAGATGAAAAAGTTTACTATTTTCATGCTTCCATCCAAAAATGTGTTAAAAGCAGAAAAATGATTACACCTTAGATCCTTTTGTAAAGGCTGCCTTGATATCTATTTTGATATAGTATTTGAGGATTAGAAGTCTGTAGTTTTTTACTACATATAATATAGATAAATAACAAGGTCCTACTGTACAGCACAGGGAACTACATTAAATATCCTGAAATGAACCATAATGGAAAAGAATATGAAAAAGAATATATATAAACGAATCACTCTGCTGTATACCAGAAATTAACACAACATTGTAAGTCAACTCTATTTCAGTTTTTTAAAAGTTTACAGCTTTTACTTTTCTTCTAAAGAGTATCATAAAGCCAAATTTTAGACTCATTTCCAAGACAATTTAATAATTTAGCTGCTTTTATACTTCTACTCCTACATATATGCCCAACAGAAACGTACTGTGTGTTCACCCAAAGTGATATGTACTGGAATGTTCAACAGCAGTGCCATTCAGGATGGCCAGAAAACTGAAAACCATACAAATAGACAAACAGTGGTATATTCATACAGCGGAATACTATACAGCACTGAGAATTTAAAAATCGACCATTATACGCAATGACATGAATGAATTTCACAGACACGAAACAGTGCATGCTACATGATTCCATGTGTATAAAGTTCAAAAACAGGCAAAGCAAACAGAATTACAGGTGTGCAATTCAGAGTGGCTCGGCATAGTAAAGCTGAGCTAGAGAGTTTAATTCAGATTCAAGACTTTATCATTAATTATGCAAGCCAGGCTTCTCTGCTTTCTGCTTCTATAAAATGGAGTCAACAGCAAAAATCAAATGACATAACAGTGCACTTTTAGCAAAAAAAAAAAAATGCTTATCACTGTTGCCTAAAATATTAAGTGATACTGTATTATTGAGAATTCTTTAAGTTACAAGATTGTATACAAATATAAGTATAAATGTAACTGGAAATACAGTATTACTAATTTTGCTATTTAAAGGACTTTCTAACAAAGATTTGCTGTTATTTAGTCGCTAAGTAGTGTCTGACTCTTTTGCAACCCCCGTGGACTATAGCCTGCCACACTCCTCTGTCCATGAGATTCTCCAGGGAAGAATACTGGAGTGTGTTGCTATTCCCTTCTCTAGGGAATCTACCTGATGTAGGGATTGAACCCACATCTCCAGCATTGCAGGCAGATTCTTTACAACCGGAGCACCTGGGAAACTCTAAAAAGATATGCAACATTTATTCTACTTATACCTTACACTCCATCCTCGGACTCAGCTGACCTCTCTATTTTCTTGTGCTTTTCCACCTTTTCTCGCTTGTTTCCACTCAATCCCCTTCCTACCCCGCCATGCCCCTTTCCCTCTGCCCACTGGAATCTCACCCACTCTTGAGCACTGAATCAATGCACCCCTCCCTGCCATGGTGACATTTCTTTCCTTTTCCATTGAGTGCTTCCAAGTTCTTGGAAAAGAGTGTTGAATAGCTATTTCTCTCTTTCTATGATATAACAAGTCATATGCTCATATCTTGTCTCCTCAGTAGGCTGGATCTTTTCCTAAAAGAAGGGACCTGTGTGATATTTATTTTAATCCCCTTCAATACTCTGTACATTGCAGATATTAAAATGCTCGCTCTACCAATGCTCTTTTTGTGTGCTCAGTAAAGCAGGCACGTCTCAAAGTAGGGCAAAGGTGCAGACTGAGATTTCTTCTTTTGAGTAAGTGGATTCTGTCAGTGGTGTCTCATCTCTAAAACTCTCTGTGTTAAGCTCTGATATTTTTCTCTAAGAGCTCTCAATCACTCTACACTTTAGAATCTACACCAGCACTTTCCAACAGAAATAAAATGTGAGCCACATAGGTAACTTAAAATGTTCTAGTAGTCACATTGTAAAAAGTAAAAGGAAATAGATAAAATTTAAAACATTTTTATACATAGTATCATTTCAACAGGTAAACAGCATTCTTATTAAAGAGGTATTTTGTCTTTTTTGGTACTAAATCTTTAAAATCCAGGGTATATTTTATACTCATGGCACATCTTGACTTGGACCAGCCACATTTCAAGTGGTCAAAAGCCGCATGCAGCTAAGTGGCGACTGTATTAAACAGCACAGACTAGACTGGAGTATGTGATTGCAAAGCATTCTGAAAAAAATCTAAGATCAGGTAAACTCTATATGGATATGCAGTACTCTTCTTCAACCTTGCTCTTAAAAACTGAAGTATATACTTCAGACATTTGTATCTTTAACAGCTATCAAGTTCACCATTGATCTCATGTCTACTCAATATTTAAAATGGTGACCAAACATTCTAAAGTTCAGAAAAGTATGATAATTATTAAAAATAAATTTATAAATTACAAATAATTTTGTACCTTGGACTGGCTTATTCATTTTATGTCTTACCAGAGCACTCAGCCCAGAGCTTTGAACACAGAAAGTTCTCAGTATATATTCATGATGAATGAATGAACAAATAAAGAAAACAAGCGAGCAAGCTTACAGAAAAAAGTCTAGCCTTCCACCTCCCAATTACTAATATGATAACCTGTGGTGACATCTATTCAAAATCATTTATGGATAAAGAAATCGAAACTTAAAGACTCACACTAAGATGGAATTTAGATTTTGTTTAAGTCAGTTCTAGAAAAGGAGGGGAAACCCTGCTAAATTAAAATGAAAACTGGATTATCACGCACTGAAGTTAATAAAATGCCTATAGTACCTTACATTTTACAAAGCCATTTGTCATATTTATCTTATCTAGATGCCATATATCACCAAATAATATCTAAGCCAAATATCAAAGTACAGTTTCTTTGTCCTACATGTTAAAAGAAAACAGATCTGAAAATATGTGCTTAAGCCAAGTAACTCATGGTTATATGGCCTTAAAAAAACACATCTTTTATTCATGAGAAGTTTTCCCTATTCATTTTTGCCATACAGTAAAGCATATTTTATATCTGATTGTAAGTCATTTAAGAACTTCTTTATTTTGGAATCTTAAGACTATCATGCTAAGTATTAGTTTTACTGTGGACATCAAAAGAATAAATGACTAATTACATAAAGGGAAAAGGATGAAATGAATCACGGGTTCCACTTGAACTTCATCAGTTAAAAGGATGAGTAGCAAATCTTTAAGGAAAATAAGAAATGAACTTAAATTAGTCATGGTCTTTTGAGGGGGAAAAAAGGTACAACTATTTTACTTGATCTCAGGTTTAGTATCTAAAAGATAAAGGGCACTGTGGAGAATCACTATAAATACTCAGACTTTGAAGGTTCCTATAAGGTCAAAACATGGAATATGCACAAGCAAAAAAAAAAATACGAAACCAATGTGATATCTTTTTATCATTTAAATATCTCTTTTGCACATTCTTAAGAGGTATTCAGAACCTTAATCCACTCTGCCAATTTTAAAGACTACAGAAGAAAAATTTGAATGAACTAACAATTTTAAAATAAGAATCTCATCCTATATATTAAAAAGGGAAAAAATCACTATTATATTATATTGTAATTGTTATAAGCTGCCCCAAGACATAAGCAACATTACATTTACTTTAGGGGGAAAATGGGCAAAATAATTTCAAACTAATTCAGCAACAAAAACTTGTTTGGCTTTATCTACATGTAACATACTCAGGCATTTATTTTTTACTTTTTAAAAATTGAGATATAACTGACATACAACATTGTATTTGTTTCAGGTGGACAACAGAGTGACTTGATATTTGTGTGTGTGTATACACACACACAGACACACACACACATATATAGTGAAATGGGCTTCCCTGGAGGCTCAGTCGGTAAAGAATCACCTGCAGTGCAGGAGAACTGGGTTTGATCCCTGGGTTGGGAAGATCCCCTGGAGGAGGGCATGGCAACCCACTCCAGTGTTCTTGCCTAGAGGATCTCCACGGACAGAGAAGCCTGGTGGGCTACAGTCCATGGGGTCACACAGAGTGCGACATGACTAAGCACAGCACATACTGTGAAATAATCACCCAAGGAAGTCTGGTTAATACCCATCACCACACATACTTACAAATTTATTTTTTCTTATAAAATCTACTGTCTCAGTAACTTTGAAACATAACATACCTTATTATTAACTATAGTCAAGGTTCTAAAATCAATAATGTCACATATGAACTGGTCATTTTCAGTTGAACATATACTTTAAATAAAATCACTGAATCCTAAGAATTACAAAGAAGGATCTTAGAAATGTTTAGGCCAGTGCCTCTCAAAATCTAATGTGTAAATGAATCCCCAGGGAAATCCTGATAAAAATACAGATGATGATTCCATAGTTGTGAAGTGGGCCTGAGATTCTGCATTCTAACATGCTCTGGATGACGCTGATGCTGCTGGGCCTGGAACCACACGTCAGGTACCAAGATTAGTCAAGCCTAAAGGAGAGCCAACAGCTTTTGTTTGGAAGTCTCCAGCCACCAGGAGCTGAAACCTGCCTCCACCAGCAGACACGGCAGGCATCTGACTTGTGGAACAACAAAGAAAGCTGATTTCCTCTTCTAATGACGGAAGACACCCTTTCTCTCCCTACATCTTCTCTTCGCCAAACTAAACATCCCCACTTCCTTAGCTATTCTTAGAAGTGGCCAGTTTCCAGATCCTTAAACATCTTGATCACAGAGGATGCTCCATCCATGGTCAGTATCTTCCTTAAAATAGTCCCCAGGAATGGGGCATGTTATTCTGTACATGGGACAACTAGGCCTGGGAATACTGAGCAAAATCACTGCATAGTCCTATCTAAATGGGACAGCTCACTAAACGTGGCTCTACGGAAATGTCACCTTCAGTAAGAAGCAAGGACCACACTACACTGGCAGCTCAAAGTCTTATAGGGAAGCAGGTACCAAGCAGGTGTGCAAATTCTGTACTTGAACAGGTTATTTTTGTTTTTTAACTCAAATGTAGGAATTTACATTTATGCCTACTAAATGTCACCTTGCTACCTTGGGTTTGGCATTTTCTTAGGTAATTTTAAAATAACATCAAATCAGAAATATTTTCAGAAAATAACAACTCACAAAATCTGTTAAAAAATGTATTATCTAATATGTAATAAGTATATACATTTGCAAAAAAATCCACACACAGTTAAAATAATTATTTTAAAAGAACATTCTTGGGACCATTATTCAGGCTAGAAAATAAAACATTTTGAGGACCCTGGAAGCCCCCAAAGAATTCCTTCCCTACTATATCCTACTCCATCACCTCTAGAGGTAACCATTATACAGATTTTTTTTCTTTTTTTTGCTGGCAATCATTGCCTTAATTTTCTTTATAATTTTAACATCTATATGTCCCTAAGCAATCCACTTAGTTTTGCACGCTTTTGAACTTTATATAAATGGAATCATTCTATATGCATTCTTCAGTGTCTTGCTTTTCTCACTGGACATTTCTAAGGTTAACCCATATTGATGTATGCATTTTTGTTTAACAAACACTTACCTAGAATTTATTACATGCCAGTCACTATCCTAATCATGTCACAAATATTAACTCATTTAATCTTCCTAACAACCCTATCAGGCAGACACTGTCATTTACCCCAATGTACAGGTAAGGAAACTGATGAACAGTGAGGTTAAGAAACTTGCCCAAGGTCACAAAGTAAGTGGGAGACCCAGATTTTGAACCCAGGCAGAATCCTTGCTCTTAAACACATCTCGCACACCCTCCTGTATGTGCTGTTATTGACTCTTTTTTTTTTTATCCCCACAGCCAAACAGTATCTCAATGGGTAAGTACAGCAAAATGAGTTAATTGAATACAATGTTGATGAGCATCTGGGTTGTTTCCAGTTTTTGCTCTTATTAGTCATTGTTTCTTTGAACATTCTTGTCAGTGTTTCCTTTTTTTAAAATTTATTTTTAATTGGAGGATAACTGTTTTACAATGTTGTATTGGTTTCTGCCATACAACAACATGAATCTGCTATAAGAAGACATATATCCCCTCCCTCTTAAGCTGCCCTTCCACCACCAACACCCCCATCCCATCCCTCTAGGTTGTCACAGAGAATCAGGCTGAGCTCCTGAGTTACACTTCAACTTCCCATTAGCTATCTGTTTTACATATAATAATATATATATTTCAATGCTGCTGTCTCAATTTGTCCACCCTCTCCTTCTCCCCACCATGTCCAGAAGTCCGTTCTCTACATCTGAGTCTCTATTCCTGCCCTGCAATCAGGCTCATCAGTATCATTTTTCTAGATTCCCTGTATATGCATTAATATACGATATCTGTTTTCTCTTTCTGACTTACTTCACTCTGTATAACAAACTCTAGGTTCATCCACCTCAGTGCAACTAACTCAAATTCGTTCCTGTCTGTGGCTGAGTAATATTCCGCTGCAGCCTTCTCAGGTGGCTCAGTGGTAAAGAACCCACCTGCTGAGCAGGAGACGAAGGTTTGATCTGGGTCGTGAAGATCCCTGGAGAAGGAAATGGCAACTCACTCCAGTATTCTTGCCTGGGAAATCCCTGGACAGAGGAGCCTGGCGGGCTAGAGTCCATGGGGTCACAGAGAGTCAGATGTGACTTACTGACTTTACAGCAACAACAAATATCCCATTGTACATATGTACCACAACTTCCTTATCCATTTTGAAGCGCATGAGTAAGACTTTTTCCAAAATGTGTATCTAGGAATAAGATTGCTGGACTGTACCTGGTTGAACTTGGTTCAGTAATAAACTGTTCTTTAACATAATTGTATCAAGTAAGGCAATGGCACCCTACTCCAGTACTTTTGCCTGGAAAATCCCATCGACAGAGGAGCCTGGAAGGCTGCAGTCCGTGGGGTCGCTAAGAGTCGGACACGACTGAGCGACTTCACTTTCACTTTTCACTTTCATGCATTGGAGAAGGAAATGGCAACCCACTTCAGCGTTCTTGCCTGGAGAATCCCAGGGACGGGGGAGCCTGGTGGGCTGCCGTCTCTGGGGTTGCACAGAGTCGGACACGACTGAAGTGACTTAGTAGTAGTAGTAGTAGTATACTCCTACTAACTACGTACAAGGCCTTCCAAGCATGCACATCCTCACCAACACACGGTTATATCAGATATGTAAACGTTTGCCAATCCAGAGAGAGTATATGGTGTGTTACTGTAATTTTACTTAACATACATTATTCAACTAGCCATTTGGGTTTCTTTGGTGAAGTGCTTGTTCAAGTTTATGAATGTACAGTATCATTTTTCTACTGGGCTGTCTGGCTTCTTCTTACCAATTCATGCGTTCTTTACATATGCTGGAACAGTACCACAGATGTCCCACAAATATCACCGACCACCTTGGGCTTGTTTTCTTACTCCTCATGTTTTAATGAACTGAAGTTCTATTTACATTTTTTTCAAACAATTAAAGTGAAGGCCTCCTCATACATTTTAAACTTTTTGTACTATTACAGAAGAATTTTCTAGGTCTGCACTTAAAGAGTCCTTCATATCCCTTCATTAATTACATCTTAAGAAGGTCTTACTTGGGAATGGTCAAAGTATACTGACAATGACTGATACGGAACAATTAAACTGATGAACCTGACATCTATAAGATCTCGAAGGATATCAGCTAGGTAATTAGGACCATTTCAGCAAATCCCGCGATCATTTTAAGGACGTAAGCAGATTCAACTCCTTCTGTTAAAGCCGTCCTGACGTCCAATCTTTGCCAGCTCTCTTTTCTTCCAACTCCAACCACACTTACCTCGACTATTCATCCTGGCCCTTGATCACATCCTGCTGTGTGCACTGTATTTCAAATGCTTCATGCTTATATATGTGATCTCCAGAAATACTAACTTCCCTACCGTCTGGGACCATGCTTTCTACTGGGTCCGTATTCCACACACCATAACCTGGGCTTAACGGAGTTCCCTGCAAAGAGCAAGCCCCTTGACAAGTAATTCTCTATTTGCACAGTAAGTGAATTTAGGAAAATTAAGAGAACTTCAGAGCCAACAGATATAACACATACGTTAGGAAACTGTACAAAATAAAAACATAAGTTAGTTAGAGAGATATCTAACAAAAGTTGAGCGAGAAGAAAACACTGATGAAATATATATCTGAAATCGTAGCCTGGGAACAGATTGTAAGGAGCTTTAAAGGCTCTTCTGAGGACTCTGAGTGTTTTCTATGGACAGTGAGAAGCCACAGGTGATTCTTAAGAGACAGTAAGTTCATTTATTCAACAAATACATGCTTAATGAGCAGCCCTGTAGTGTCACTTTTCCAGGCCCCTGGACTTAAGTGACCAAAGGAGGCAAAGACCCCAAAGTCTGGAGCTGATTTCATAATGAGGGAGACAGATGGACAAGCAACCTCATATACAAGAACGCAGAGGGTGATAAGAGCCTCAGAGAAAAGGAAGGAGAAGAGTGGGTGCCTGGAAAAGAGGGTGGTCCCCCCACTCCACAGGGTCAGGGAAGGTCTCTCTGGTGGGGCAAGAGACAGCTTAAGGTCGCAGAGGGAGCCCGGGTATCCCCGGGATCTCCTGCCAGTTCCCCTGGACCAGGCTCTGTGGGCATTTTAACAGCCAGAGGCAAGCCAATGATCCCCATCCTCTTTCACACCCTGAGTTCTGAGCCTCCTCCTCCCCTTAGTACTCCCCAACCACCCACCCCCTCCAGAGGCCCTTCTCACCCCATTAGGATTCTCCAACTCAAGACCGGTGGAAAAATCATCCCAACACCTTGTTCTCTTTGGCTGATGTGCCCAAGCTCAGGCCTACCTCCTCCTGAACACTTTGCCAGCAAAGGTCCGCCCAGTCAAAGCTATGGTTTTTCCAGTAGTCATGTATGGATGTGACAGTTGGACCATAAAGAAGGCTGAGGGCTGAAGAATTGATGCTTTCAAACTGTGGTGTTGGAGAAGACTCTTGAAGAGTCCCTTGGACTGCAGGGAGATCACACCAGTCAGTCCTAAAGGAAATCAACCCTGAATAGTCACTGGAAGGACTGATGCAGAAGCTGAAGCTCCGATACTCTGGCCATCTGATGTGAAGATCTGACTCCCTGAAAAAGCCCCTGATGCTGGGAAAGACTGAGGGCAGGAGAAGCGGGTGGAGGAAGCCTGGAATGCTGCAGTCCACAGGGGTCACAGTGTCGGACACCTCTTAGGGACTAAACAACAACCTACTCCCTGGATTCTGAAGCCAGAGCCTCCCTTGGGTTTCTTCCTGGAGCCTCAGAATCCAGCCTCCTTCCCAGGATGTATTCTTAGACACAGGCGGGAAGCCAGTGTATGCTCCCCTTCCAATTCCCTTCTTGTCTGAATGACCCCTTCCAGAAACCAGCTCTGGGAAGAGATAGCAACAGAAGCACCCAGAGCCACTGTGGGGTCTCCACAAGCAAGAGACCAGGGTCAGGGAGGGGGCTGTGTTGGTGCACATGTGTCCACATATGTACACAGAGTGTGTGCATATGTGCACACATGCCTGGGTCTGTCTAGGAATGATGTGAGAAAGGGTGTATGCATGCAGGCAGGAGCAGAAAGAATCTACAAGAATAAAGGAGAAGAGGTGCGTGTTCACATAGAGAAAGAAATGTAAAGACTTGGCAAGAGGGAGGAAGAACAAGAGGCAAAGAAAGGAAATGCTAGCGGGGAGCAAGACACCAGGGTAAAGACAGTAAAGGGAGGCATAAGTATTAAAACTAAAAAATGCTGAGAAGATGGCATGGAAAAACAAGAGCCATCCAGGACGAACTGTGAGAGAGGCAAGACTGACACAAAATTTCAACTAGTAACATTCTCATTTTGTGCTTCTCTTTAAAGCCTTTAGTATTTCCCAGATCAAGGCTAACATAGCAGGTAAGGCACAAAGGCCACTGGCTGTAGTAACTAGGAAACCAGTGATGCAACATTTCTAAAGATGAAGTGTTCAGAAAGAAAAAAAGCTGTATAAAGGTAAATGTAGGTGCTGATTTCATAGTCTAGAAATTCAGTTGCTTTCACTACAGAATGCGAAAAGGAGAGGCCCTGGGGTAAGACCTCTGTGGTCTTACCGAGCTAAGATAGCGATCTCTGATGGTCTGGCCAAACTGCAGGCAAAACAAACCAAAACTGAACAGCAAAATAAGAAAGCGCCCACAAATAGATGCAAGCAGAGAGGCTGCAACTCACAAATGCACACCTAACCTCCCTGTGATGTTCAGGGTCTGCGGGTCTCAGCCCTTCAGCCCTGGAGACGGGGCAGCACCGTCCTTCCTGTCGTAACTGCTCCTTCTCACTCGGCCGTTTCCTCTGACTCGCATTTTCTGTTACCCTTCCTCTTGGATTCCTCTGACAATGACTCACAGGGCAATCAGCCAGTCAGCGGTCCCACAACCCTCCACAACAGACTCTGTGGAGAAGGCTGGCAGCTTGGTGGACCAGAGTCCGGACCGGTTTTTTCCTTTCTCTGTTCAGGGAGGATTTGCTTTTCAGCCACATTTCCCTCAAAACACAGCCCTGGGAGATGCTTACTGCACAGATTTCTAAACGATGAAATGATCTGAGTTTGGCGACGTGGTCATAACGAAACTAAAAACAGTAAGATGAAAAAACAATAGTGTGATCATCACACCTACAAAAAACAACTTTAAATTTGGGTGAAATCAAGAGATCAGAAAAAAAAAAAAAGCTCAAACTAATATTTTCCAACCTTTCACTAACAGCTAGGGCTAAAACCACATGTTTTGAAGGTCTTGCACTGTGTTATTATTAGAAGTCACAATTCTATTGATACTGATGAGTCATTTGTATCGGCGGAAACCAAGAACTTCCATCAACATCATGTTACACATAGTCACTGTGGCTTGGCTTTTTCTTTATTACTGGTCAAAGCTGCTTCAGAATGCTTATTGAAGCTAAAAAAAAAAATGGAGGCAAACTCCACAACCATGTGTAAAGCTTTCCTTTCTCTAACTGATCTCACTTTAATCATCTTTCTCAAGATAAGTTTAGGATGCTCTGATCAACTTGTATCTGCAAAAGGAAGTTTATTTATAAACCTCAAAAAAAGTAACATTTTCACTTTCCGATGAAAATAAGCAGAACTGAACTCCAAAAACAAACAGCGAAACCATTTCTGAAAACACATGCCAGGTTTAAAATGACCCGAGGTCAGGTTTGAGTTGTTTTTTTTTTTTTAACCTTAATAACATGCAACAGATACAAACAAAATCTGTCATTACTTAAGGACTTGAACCACATAAAACCAAGTGGGGCTAGCTGCTGAACACCTCCTGCCCACTGCCCCAGTCCCGGCACACACACTTCACTGACACGGGGAGAAGTGGGTCAGGTCTGGGTTACACCAGGAAAACCTCGGTTAACTGTTCAGAAGAGTTCCCTCTGGTGCTAAGGAGGAAATAACAGCAGAGCCCCTTTCTCTTACTCTCATCCCCACTCCCCTCTCCCTATAAGGAGCACCAAAAAATTAAAAGGAAGTAAAAATCGATTTTCTTTGGGGGCTTCCCAGAAATACTGTGATGCTCACACAGTCACCAAGTTAGAAATATGCCCAATTTTCTACCCCGGGGAAACAAAAGCTGTGTCTGGTTGCTGGAGGGAGAAGGGAACCCAGCTCAGCAGCGACCACAGATCTGAAAATAGTCTCCCCGCAGCGAAATGGTCGAGGTGCTCTCCACGGCGGCGCTGGTGCTGTGGGCCGATCGCAGTGGGGCCAGCTGAGGGCTGTAACAGCTGCATGAGTCAGCACGCGCGGCTGGAAGGAAACTGCTGACATGCTAAATGGCTCTCGCAGACAGAAGGCGCACACACCTACCCGGCAAAAACAAAAACAAGGTACATGCAAATCGGCAAACAGGAACCTCTCTCCCCTCACAGCTCCTATTTGCCAAGGTTCAACCCCAAACAGACAGAGCAGAGATGCCGCTGCTCAAAAAGCAGTGCTGATAACTAATAATACTGAAGAGTGGTAATAAACAATTCACTCTCCGTGTTGTGATGTGGGGAACAGCTGCACTCAAATCTCACGAGCCAGTTCATTTTAACCAGTTTTTAACTGGATTTAACTGCTTTTCCTCCCTTCTGACAAAAATCAAAATAGTTGCCCGATCGACCACAAAAACTGGTAACAGACAAGCACAGTTCCTGTTTTTCAGAGGGGACTTACTTTCAAACCCACAATGTAGAGATGTTTAACACAAGTGGAAATTTAAAATTTATTGTTTGATGTGCTTAAACCTGTACACAAATTCGGATCCCATGAACATCCTGGTGTAATCACATCTCAGGCTGGCTCCTACATGACTTTTCACCTCCTTTCTCTCACTTAATACAGGACCCAAAACTCCAGAGGGAAACGGATTATTCGGAATTCAGAACACATCGTCCCACACAGAAACACCATGATGTTCAGGATATTCCATGAAGGTTGTCTCAAATTTAAAATTCAAGTCAGAGGTTACATTTGTAGTTTTAAAAGAGAAAATAATACTATAACAATAGTTCCAAAGCCAATTAAAAACTAAAGAAAACATTATTGAGTGACTGAAGCACCTAATTAGAGGCAGTCTTCTAGGTGAGACTTTCGGACTTTGTCCAGTTTCACTCTCGTTCTCCAATATGACCTTTCGTGGTTAATTCCACTTTAAAATGCATGACACTCTCCTATTTTGCCATAACATTTCATCAGGAAAATCGTTTATCATCTGTGAGTTTCAAATTTTTGTTGCTGTTGTTCCAAAAAATTCACCAAGAGTTGGAACAGAAAAAAAGAAAAAGAAAGGAAGAAGAGCTACAGAGAGGGGGTACTAGAGAGAGGAGACCAGAAAGAAATGGCGTCAGAGACAGAGGAAGGCACAGAGGCAGTACTAAACAGAAGACAGAAGAAGAGTACGAATTAGGGAGAGGTCTCCCTACTAGACAGTGTACTCCAGAGAGCAGGGAGGGACTCTCCTTACCCAGCTACCCAAGAGATCAGACCCCCAGAGAATGAAAGATGAGTACAGGGCATTTCCACAGACTGACACTAGATGGCGCCATCAACTCAACATAGCATGGTTGCTGGGGGAGTCTGCATGGGGGAGGGGTAAAATGGAAGCCAGTTCAGACTCATCACGACTGGGTGTTCAGAAGGCAACACGTCTATCTAAAAGCAGGAGAGTTGGGACTTCCCTGGTAGTCAGGTGGTTAAAGCTCGGTGCTCCCAACGCAGAGAGCACAAGTTCAATCCCTGGTCAGGGGACTAAGATCTCACATGCCAAGACAATAAAAATTTTAAAATTTTAAAAAGCATGATTTCCTTAAACAGTCAGCCTCTCCAAATGTCCAGTTGTCACCACTAGTCATGCTCATAGCATGGGGCATGTCACTTTTGAAATAGACTTATCAACTCAATTTTTAATCAATAGAAGTGTAGGGTGGGGAGGCAGATGGGTGAAATCCATTCTCTTTTTTCTTTTCTTTTAAAATTCAACATTTAAAGATAATAGAGTATTTCAGGTTCACTGCTACTGACTGACTGACAAAAATTCCTAGTTACAGACCAAGTGGTTTTCCCCTGAACCTCCGTTTAAATGTCAAATAACACACCATCTTGCTACCCAGGTTTATGCAATCAGATCAAGTGTCTGGCAAGAGAAAGATGATGCTTTCTGACAAACGTACTATCATATTAAAAATCATCTGCTCTTCATATTTGTAATACTGTGGTTTATACATTCTAATCTGCTTGTCCATATTCTCTGTCTCCACGGTTGGATTTATATAGAGCCCTCTCTTTACTCAGAAATTTCCTACCGTCACCAGGTTACCAGTGTATGAGATTCTACTAGCCCCACTGCTAGGGTTTTTACTTCTTTTAGTTTATCTCCTATTAATAAGCTGATCCTTCAGAAAGAAGTAATACACTAGGTTGTTGCTGCTCAATCCCTGGGTTGGGAAGATCCCCTGGAGGAGGGCACGGCAACCCACTCCAGTATCCTTGCCTGAAGAATCCCATGGAGAGAGGAGCCTGGTAGGCTTCAGTCCATGGGGTCGCAAAGAGTCAGACACGACTCCACACCTAAACAACAACAAAAGACAAAAGTTTTCATAAAATCCTTTTATGAGATTGGTTTTGAAAGGGAAGAAGGGGACTGTTTAAGTGCACTGAGTGGCCTAAAGGGAGCAGAGGAGAGAGAGAAGTTAGGACAGAAAGTGGACACTGGGAGAACTAAGAGCAAGCCTTGCATGGCTTCTTTACAATGCTGTCAAGATCATCACCCCGATGCCAATCTTCTCAAGGAAATACATGAAAAGGGTTAACTCTAAGTAAGTCTACATTTTCCACTTGCTGAATGGGTAATAATATCTTTTATAGTTAATTTCATTTTTTTTCACAGTTTGACTCTTCAGGGCTCATTCATTTGCATAATATGGAAGCCTGAACCTCTATAGATGTTCTACAAATCAGTGCAAGTAATTCTCATACTAAATCAGCAGCTTTAATTTAAGCTCATCATTGTTTGCATAGAAATCTTTATGCACTCATCTGCTTGATTTTTTTAATCACTTAAAACCTCCAACAGTGACACACTAAGCATCTCCCCATTTAGCCATCTCCAAAATTTGAACTAAATACTGAAAAATAAGCACAGTACAGTCATATGCTTGATCATTTCCCAAATTGAGCTTCAAGCGTATGCTTAATGTTCCAGCAGCTCCAAGGATAATGCCACTTGACTAAAGATGACAACTTGGACATCCAGCCCAGGACACAGCTGAGTCAGCATTCTAAACAGTCACCCTGCAAACCCAGGGTAATCGGGGTCACTACCGAACCAACTGCCTAGCGGAGTCCTTTAAAATCATTCAAATCTCCTGTTGAGAGTTGCAACATGCTAATCTGGCAAGATAATCTCTTCCTGAAATTGACTAGAATGGAGCAAAGGTTACCTGTTTTTATCTGTTACTAGCAGCTAATATTTCTCATTAGGAACTCTGATGGAATTGGTTCTGAATGAAATTCTTCCTCCTCAGTAGAAAAAAAAAAAAAGAAAGCTATAAACAAATTCTTCACATAACAAGAGGGTAGGAGCGTGAGTTACAGAAAAACCCTGGGAACAGAGTCATAGGATTCATGTTCTGTGTCTAATTCTTCCTGTGTCTTGACATGTTATCACTTCCATCCTCTGAAACCTCAGACGGACACTGAGAACTGAGGAATGCAATTATCAGAAAGTGAGTTAGGTGAAAGAAGAAAGACAAAGGATGCATTCACTCAGGCTCACTGAGAAATTATTTTTCAATTTTATCTTTCAGATAGATGTCAATAAAATATCCAGTGGAGTGAGATGGCCTATATTTCCACTTCTGAGATGTGATGGAGAAGCAAAAAGGAAGAGAGGGTGCAGAACAACAGGTGGTTAAGAGAACAGGTTCTAGCATCAGACTCCTCGTGTCCAAACCCAGCTCAGCCACTCATTAGCCAAGTGACATCCGTGCCTCAGTCTTTAATGATCACACCTGCCTCCGGGTGGTTATATGAATTAAATAGTTGATATGAAAAACACATATAAGGCTCCCAACACAGGTTAGCTATAATAGGAAAAAAAGAAAATAGAGGAGTTTTAGCACATAATAAGTCCATTTGTTTTAAACAGATGCTGTCTGCACTCCTAAATTGTGCTAAGAACAGTCTGTATAATCATCCTGGGTCTGCAGAGGCTGGAGACCTGTCCGGTCTGGGACAGACAGGGGCTTCTGATCAGCCAGACTCTCATTTTCACCCAAGCCCCTTGCCCCCAAGCCCACGCATATTAGACAACTGGGAGGGCATGCCTAAAGCTTCTAATCACTCAAATATTGTCAAAATGACCCTCAACATGCCCAAAATAAGAATGCTAACTTGCATTTTTTTTTTTCCAGTAGGGAAACAAACAATATTCTTGGCAATTAATTCTGTTTTTATCAGGTTCTAAAGACACAGGTAAATAAATCAATTCTGGACTCTGTATACAGAAACCATTATTGGCCAAAATGACTCAACACGTTATACCATGGTTTATGCAATATTCCAAAGGGCCACAGATAGAAGTGAATTAATAGGCTTGGGAGACTTGTTGTTGTTCAGTTGCTCAGTCATGTCCAACCCTTTTTGACCCCATGGACTGCAGCATACCAGGCTTCCCTGTCCTTTATTGTCTCCCGGAGCTTACTCAAACTCATGTCCATTGAATTGGTGATGCCATCCAACCCTCTCATCCTCTGTCATCCCCTTCTCCTCCTGCCCTCAATCTTCCACAGCATCAGGATCTTTTCCAATGAGTCAGCTCTTTGTTCTCATCAGGTGGCAAAAGATTGGAGTTTCAGCTTTAGCATCAGTACTTCTAATGAATATTCAGGACTGATTTCTTTTAAGATGGACTGGTTGGATCTCCTTGCAGTCCAAGGGACTCTCAAGAGTCTTCTCCAACCCCACAGTTCAAAAGCATCAATTCTTCAGCGCTCAGCCTTCTTTACAGTCTAGGGAGACTAGGGGGAAAACTAGCTAGTTTCAGACAGGTTCAGATGGCAGCTGACTCCATAATTCCTTGGGCAGGGCTGCCCCAACCTCCCAACAAGGTCACGTCCCTCCAGTACATCCTCCAGTGCATATAATACCTTTCCTTCTCAGAGTCTGCAGTAAGTCATCTGTGGCTATCTGATAAACGTCATCCTTCCTACTAGATGGGGTGCTTCATGAGGTCAGGGCGGGGATTGGGCTTGCTCCCCAAAAGCATCATGTTCACCTAGCACTACATCTGCCATGTTACGGATACTCAATATCTGTTTAGTGAATGAATGAGCCACTTGCCTCTAAAGAATGCCATTTCTGGACACCTGGCCCATTTTATCCCATCCATGAGCTCCTGATAATTAGGAGAATACAGGATGGGAATAATATAAAACCTGCTTATAATGTGTAGATCCTGGGAGACTAAGCAAAGTCGCTGAGCAGCACCTTGGCTTTGTTTTTCTACGTATAAGAACAGGAATAACCACACTGGGCTCTCCCAGCTTTAGACTCCAAAGTCTAAGCCTTCTACGGGGTAGACACATGCAGCCTGAGGAAACCCCTGAAGCATCCACAGAAAGTGGCGAGGGAGAGACAAAAGGATGGACTGGAGTTTTGACAATGGACTTGGAAATGCAGAATGCTTCCCTCTGCACTAAGCTGGAGTCTGTCCACATGCCAGCTGTAGTAGGCTCGGGAATAAATGAAGATAATCACGAGAAGTATGGGGAAACTGGAAATAGGAGGATGGCAATGCTTGGAAAAAGGGAAGATGAAAGCTGACACAGGCAGGAGAGCGAACCAGTAACCAGGCAGCCACGGGCAGGGGCATCAGTGCTGTCCTCCCACCACCAGGAGTGGAACAAAGAGGTCAGGGAGGCAAATGACACATCTCAGAACCAAAGGCCAATTTATAATCAGGCTGAGGAACAAAAGAGAAGTTAACCAGGGTAATATGCTGGAGAAGTCGTGATTATGAGGTCACTGGGGAAGACTGAGAGACATTTTGGCTGTAATTCCAATGACGAGGATGAAGAAGTACGTGAAATGCTTTCAGATCAGGAAGATTTATTATTTTGGAAAAAAGTAGCTCAAGGAAAAACAAAGGCAACATTCCTGCCTGATTTTTGAAGTAGTGCCACTCGTAGGACTGAGTTCAATTTCCATATTCTTTAGAAAAGAAATGGTCCTTGAAAAGGACACACTGGTGCTTCTGAGACTTCCAGCTTTAGGGAAGCTGAGTAGCATGCTGATGGTGAGAGTAAGTTTCAGTCTTAGAGAAACTGACATTTGAAATTAACAAGAAAAAAACAAAAGATTGGGGGAAGTAAAAACCTTAAATTGACAAAGAAAGAACTTTTCTATTAGATATCATCACAGACCAAAAAAAAAAAAAAAACAGATGAGTAATAATTCTGGGCAATCTGAGTTTACAAAATGTTTAGTTCACAGCAGGTTTCAGTTTTGACTTGAACAACGTGTAAATATTTACATGAAATTTAAAAATGGGACAAGAATAGGTCATATGCTGTCACTGGCAATCCAGGAGGGATTTTCTATCATTCCAAAAGCCTTGGTGCTGCTTTCCCTAACACGGCTTCAGCTCTGCCGAAAGCTTCTTTTCTTCTCCAGAGTAATGCCAGTTTTTGCAACCAGCCCTGACTTCTGAACTGTTTGTGCCTCTGATAGGGTCCTATGTCACTGGAACCTTCCTGACACGGAAAGGAGACAGGGAGGCAGATGCAGTGCTTGCTGTATGAATCACAGATGTTGACAGATTATGCTGCATCTTACGTTGTTCCCTATTCCTTGTACTCTAGGGTAGAGACTGGGTTCTCTGCATGCTATGACTCCCAACGCCATGCCCAGTCATTGACTCTGGGCTAGACTGTGTATACAGGACAAGGAAATAACCTTGAGACAGTCAGGGCAACACACACTGCCTTCTGATGAAATCCTTTCCAATAAGAACCTTCCTCTTCTGTAGAATGGGCACAATGCCTGCTTCTCAGGGTTGCCTTGAGGAGTCAAGGAAGGAAATGAGGAGTCAATGTTCAGGGAAAGGAGTCAGCACTGTTTCTGGCACATGGTGAACATTCAATAAATCACAGCTATTGTTTTAGTGGGTGCTGGCAAATGTCAAATTCTCCTGGAGGCATTAAACAGCCATGTTACCCGATCTGGTCAATAACAATTAAACAGAGGGCAGGTGACCCAAAGAAATAGATTATTTACCTGCGGAGGATTATACAGTGCCTTTGGTATTAATTATATGGCCTTTCACGTTGTATTCTCTGTTAAAAAGAAAGCTATCAATCCCTGAGTGGGACTCAGTGTTGATTTCATTTGATTCCGTTTGGGGTTTTTTGCCTTTTTCAATATTCCTGACCACAGTTAACCATTCACTTGGTGTAGACTCAAAAATCATCTACGATATGTCAGGCCTTTAGAAAATAGCCAAAGACAGAAATATGAAACAGTAAGATGTTCTAGTTCACTCAGTAGTGGGCAGCCAGACAGCCTACGGGCCAGCTCCGGCACTTACAATGTTTCTACCCGGTGTGAGCAAATATTTAGAAAGTAGGGGATTCCACATCAAAACCCTGATATACAGCTTCCCTCGGAAAAATCAGACAGTGTGGAGACACAAAGCCGCTATTCCCACCCCTTCCTGCCTGATGACAAGTAGCTGAGATGGTGCAGTGGTTGCCTGCCACTCCATGCCATGCCCCCTCCTCTTCAAGACGGTGTGAAATGAAGATGAAGGGCCCCATGTTCCAGAATTATTAAGGATCTCAAGAAGAACAAGAGCAGAAGATTAAACCACGTGTGAGGTCCTTCTGAGAGGGGAGGGGGCCTGGGCAACAGTGCAGGTCACGTGCCCACCAAACTGGTCCTGCTCCCCACCCCTCAGCCAGACAGGAGGGTATTTATGTATCTGAGTATAAGCCAACATTTTCAAGAAGCCAGACACTGCACCCCCTGAAATCTGAGGTAGACAAAAAAGTAGGGCAGTGGAGCCCAGCCCCGATGAGCTAGAGAGCCACTAGGATCTCTCTCTTCCCTTGTTAAGGCTGGATCCATCCCAGAGACACTAAGCATGAGTTAATCCAAGTAAAATTAAACTGCTCGCAACAATACAGATTGGCCTGGGCCCTTTTGTCGGCGTCCCAGGAGCCTCAATCACAAATTCCGAGGAACAGTTCACAAGCACTAATGAGTAAGTCCTGTTGCTTGTGCAGACAGTGGGCTCAGAAGCGAAGGGCTGGCCTAGGAGAGATGTGAACCTGACCATCTGGCTCTCTGCGACTCACTTTGATCACTAAATGAATTGCAACAAATTGAGGAGCACATGGCTAGAGTTAATTGTCTCATCTGTAATCTGACCCTACTTTTAGGCAGTTATTATTACCCTCTATCAGGTGGGAACATTTCCCACCATCGCTGCAAAGTGCATTTTCCTGATGAACTGTAATGGATTATTAAATTCCATATCGGGATAACAATACTTTGCACTTCTGCAGTGCCTTTCATCCACGGATGTCAGAGCAGTTTACAAATAATTAAGCCCCTCACACTGCAGCCAGAGGTGAGTGATTGAAAGGGACTGGCCTGAAGACACTGAGTCAAAGGCATAATTCAAAAGAAAGACAATGAATGGCTTTCTCTCAGGCACTAGAAACGCTGAAAAGTTATGGGGGTAGGGGAGAGGGGGGTCCCTGACTCCCTCCCTTTCTTTCTGCCTTACCTCTTCTCCTTTATAGCAGATCTTCGCCTGCAACATACAAAGAACTGATAAGTAACTAACAGATGTGCATATAATTTAGCTATGAGCTCACAGACACATATATGAGGAGAATGCTCTTCCATGTAATCCTGGCATATACAACACGAACTGACATTTCAATCCACCTGCAGAACTGACAGATACCAGAATTAACACATTTATGACTACCAAATGGCAAACATAAAGCCTTCCAAAATCCAAAGTGAAAATATTACTCGGCACAAATAAAGTATATTCTAACAAAACTTCTTTATTCCATGGTTGTGTTTTCCATTTCTGGGACGCTCATCTGAATGATATTCAAGTTTCAGGAACAGCAAATAGGATGGAAGTGGGCAATCATCGCATTTTTTTTTTTTAAAGCAGAACACTAGAAGGGAAAAACATTTCAGCCACTCAAAAGTTTTGTGGTGAAATTATAAACTCTTGAAAAACTGCATTTATAACGGAAATGCTGACAGACCTTTCACGAGAGCAGTTTGAATGCAACACTGTTATTTAGCCATCTCTCTTACAGACTGAAGGCTAATTCTAACAAGATGTCATTTTGACTCACATTTATTATTACCTGTAAGAATGAAAACCGCCGTTTACTCACAAGCTGCGAGCTGCCGGAGCACCAGGGTGGGGCAATCTCACATTGTAAGCGAGACGCCGCTGCCTTACCAAAATAGCCCCTCCACCAACCAAGTGGCAGCCTTTCCCCGCACAGCTTCTTTCATGTCAGCCAGAGCCTTCGCAGCTCAACATGCCTTTCCTACATGTTACATTTTAATGATCTGAGAAAACCGTTATCAGAGTTAACATCTCTAATTTTACTCTAAACAGACAAAAGCAAAATATCTCATTAGGCATCATCTCCGCCAAGGTTCCCACTAGGCAGGAAAGGATTTTTATCTAAAGTAATTACCCATTTTAGTTAAATACACTCAACAGATGAAATTTACACCGGGAGTGAGAGACTGCAGCACTAGACCGCGAAGGTGAAAGCCGAGGGACGCTACGTCCCGACCGTCCCCCGCCCCCCCCGCCCCGGCCAGGCGGCCGGCGGAGAGTGCGCAGCTCAGCCCGGAGTTGGGCGCCCTCGTCCCTCCTGTTTCCCAGGGGTCACGGGTCATCGAGACGACGGTGACCAGACAGGCAAATTGCGAAGCGCTCCTTCTCCGGCCACAGACAAAAACCATCTGACGGCGGTGCGGGAACTTCCCCCCAAGTTATCAAACTCGCCTACATGCGAGACGGTGCTGCAGATACCTCGCGCTCCCACGACCCTGGAAGCCTGCGGTGCGCGGTCCCTTTCACACGCACACACCCGGCCCTGCCCACTTCCTCCCACGGTCCAAATTCTTGCAAATGCCCGGCCAAACCGAGGTCACCGAGGTGCTCACTCGAGTCCCTTCTCAAGGAGCGCCGCCCGCCTCCCTCTCCATGGGTGCTCGGCTCCTGAGCACTCACCGGGTGAGAGGAGAAAAACTTCGAGACCCTACAGGGCGCCTCGGCGAGGGGGCGGTGGAGCGGTGTCCCCTGGATAAACTCCTCTCCTAGGTGGAGCCCAAAAGGGGTTTGCAGACTGAAGTGCAGGCAGGGAGAAGAGGGGGTGTGTGTTGCACTTAGATTTCATGCAGAATCGTGGAAAAGGAAGGTGCAAGATTTTTCTGTCTGAAGGCACGAGCCTCTCGGCTCGACCTCCCCGGGATGCATGCCAATGACCCGGTCCTTGGCTAGTAGCGATAGTACCCAGCGCGCAGCCCGAGGTCTGCGCCAAGAGTCCCCGGGCTGCCTCTTCCCGGGACCCTAAACTTGGGCTTTGATACCCCGCCAGTCGCTGTAGTCTCAGCTACCCGGCGGCGACTGAC
>NW_011494607.1:9408888-9409167 GCF_000754665.1 Bison bison bison
CTGGGGGCGAAAGGGGTGGTTGGAGAGGTGATGGCTGGTGTGTCACGTGGGGAGAGGGCAGAGCCGGGGCACTAGACCCTGGAAGGGGAGTGGGACCTTGAGACCTGGGTTTCCGGGCTTGCCTAGCGGTTTCCCAAGAAGGGGCAGGAAAAGATGCTCCGCGGGCCCCTCAAAGCTGACCGGTCCCCCTGTTGGGAGCAGACGGGGTGAAAGAGTAGCTTCTGACCTGACGTTGATACTGACTTTTGAATCCTTTCCAGGAGGGCCTCCGCCTGTCCC
>NW_011494607.1:9409267-9447016 GCF_000754665.1 Bison bison bison
GTGGCCTCTTAGTCCACACGCCAGGGTTTGAAAAGGGGCGCGTGCGATTACGAAGCTTACCCAAGAGCCTACCTCGCAGCTGAGGCCCCAGTCCTGCTGGGTTCCAGCCCCCTCCTCCGCCGCCCACTCGAGAGGCCGCCAGGGTGTTGCTGCTGCACTTGAAGGCCATCGCGCGGCTGCCCTGTCGGAAGAAAGCTTGATGGTGGTTAGGGTTTTACAGAAAGTAATTAGGACTTCGACTGAAGGAACATTTGCAATAAAAGGAGGTTGTGTTAGTATAGTGCTGGTGCCTGCAACTTTACGCCTGCCAGGGCCAAGAAATTCTGCCACGTTTCCCTGAACACCTATAACTTGGCCCCCTTGTGTACAGGCAGTATTCTGTATTATTACATGTGGTGCTGATTTTTAATGAAGATTATAAAACTTTGGCTCGCTCTACTGAGAGAAGGACCATAAATCGCCCCTGTAAAATGGGCACTGGCATATGCTGAGGAAGCAGCGAAGCGCTGCCCTGGGAGTCTTGTGATATCAGCCAAAGTGTTGCTCTGAACCACCTTCGTTTGAGGGCAGAGTTTTCAAAGGCCCCATTTTGAACGTCTGCGTGGAAAGCTAAGCAATGGCTGCAAGGAAGCGGAAGGGGCCAAGGTAATTTTTCTAGCAGCATTGCAGAGCCTCTTGGAATAGGTCAAGACCCACACTGGGTATTTTCCTCTGCTAGCATCTCTAGTTTTCTGATGAACAGCGGCCCCAGGGGTAGGAGCAGTCCTCAGTCCCCTGATTCGATGAATCTGGTGCTCCTTTTGACAAAACATCCTGGCTTCTGAGAGGTCCCTGCCTGACCTCACAGTCAGGATAGAATTTTGATGATCTGCCTTGGCGGGGCCATTTCTTATAGTCTTCTGAACAGTGATGTTTCTGCATTCCTCCTCCTTGTAAGCATGTGAGTGTCAATGTGATAACTTTGCTTTTTAGTAGAACCAAGCAATGTTTTCTCCCAAGTGCCAGGCTTGAGAAGATCGCTAGGAGGGTGGAGTAGATTAATTTGTTTTGAAAACAAATTGTGCCCACCCAGCTGTGAATGGAGTTGGGTGCATCAGAGTAGATTGTGGTGAGAGGGTGGGGGTTAGCATAGGTTGTGGTGAGAGGGTGGGGTTGGGGGGCGGTGGCTGGTGGAAGCTGATCTTGCCACGTTGTTTCTGGTCCGGGTTGGATATGGATACAAGAAAGGCTATTAGGTCATTCCAATTAGCCTATTTGCCAAAGACTCAGAAGGGGAGCTTTCTTAGTTTGAAATTCTCAAGTATGGGATGGGACAGCAATTAGAGGTGCAACTATTATAGGTTGTTTCATTTAGTCATTCAGGGAGGTGGAATTAGAAGGAATTGACCTCTAAGTCATGTCTGGGACTGCAACCATGGGCTTCTGTCAGTAAGACAAAATCTCTGCCCTGGAGGAGCTGGAAGTCTGGTAGGCAGTTAGTTATTTCATTTTCAAAGTCAGAAGTGGGTAATTTGAATTAAAGCCTGTAAAGCATATTCAGAATCACATAAAATTAAGATGGTAAATCAAAAACCGGACACTCTTTATCAGAACTGCTGCAGAGGTCAGGCGGCGGACGGCCTTAGCATACTTGTCATGGACATTTGTTGGCCATCCTCTGGGCTTGAAATGCTGCTCTGGGCACTAAGGCTTTTACAATGTGAAACAGATGCAGGTCCTTTCCTCTGTATATTCATGGCGGTAACTTGAGTAGAAGTCAATTTATTTCCCATGCCTACAACTTTCA
Source organism: Bison bison bison (assembly GCF_000754665.1). NCBI lineage: Eukaryota > Metazoa > Chordata > Mammalia > Artiodactyla > Bovidae > Bison > Bison bison. The sequence continues at coordinate 9,411,054 of NW_011494607.1, forward strand.
ACCTTTCCTGATATACTTTTCTTCTTACCTAATTAGATGTGTGTGCTGATCCAGAATAGGGGCTTCATCTGTTGTAGGTTTCTTAAAGGCAGGATACGATTTCCAGAGACAATAATTTGTATGATAGTACTGAAGTCAGTAAATTTTGTCCCCATAAATCTCCTTGATTTTATAAAATAAAATAGGAAAGATTAAAATATGCAGGAGACAAAAAGAGCAAAGGAAGATAGAAGAAAGAGGTGAGCGGTTCTCAAGTCTTTGATTTTCTCATTCTCCAGCACCCTCTTAAAGGATCTGAGGATGTTGAGAAGATATAATCATTTTGCTTAGGCAGAATTTGAAATGTTGTACCTTGAACAAGACATGGCAGGGCAAAGTTAAAATTAGATGAGAGAGAATGGAGTAAGATGTTTAGAGGGAGAATATCAAAGACAAAAGGAGGCAAAACACTGGAGGAAATTTCTGTTAAATTTCTCTTAAGAAAGTTCTGAGTTCTACTCACTGAGCGAATTCCTTAGAATTATGACTGAGATTTATTATTTCAAAACCAGATGTTTTGAAGTATATATAAACCATAAAATCTCAGCCAGTACTGCACAAGTAACACCTGGAAGAACTGGTGAGATTTGAATAGTTTTGAGTGGTGTTTTGTTCAATAATTGTTAAGCCACCTCTTTGTGGCAGGCACTGTTCTATGAGCTGGCATGCAGAATTCATTCTAGTGATGAGATTGGGGTGGGGGAGAGAGACAGACAATGAACCAAATATATATTTATATATAAAAAATATACTACTTGACCATATATATATATATATATATCAGTCTGAGACATAAATGAGCAGAGAACAGAGCTATCTTGATGGAGAGCTTTCCACACATGGGGAAGAGCAGGTGCAAAGGTCTGAGGTGGGGTGGTCAGGGACAGCAAAGTGGCCACAGTGCCTGATGCAGAAGAGCAGGAAGCAGAGTGGCAGGAGACGATGCCAGAGAGCTAGCCAGGCTTTGAGTTTAGGTGAAATTTACAGGGGGTTCTGCAGAGAAAGGACCCTGTCTGGCCTTGACTCCTAAAAAATCATTTTGGTTGGCAAATGGAGGAGACAAGAGTGCAAACATGGAGAGCACTTAGGAGGCTATTGATATAGGCTAAGAGGGAGGTGATGGTAATTTGGACTGCAGTAATAGCTGTAAATGGAATCTAGATATATGTTGAAAGTAAACCAGATGCAACTGACTGATGATTCAGCTGTGGGATGTGAGAGAAATAAGGAGTCAAAGGAAATTCTAGACTTTGGCCTAAATAGCTGATTAACAGAAATTCCATTTTGTGAGATGGGAAAGGCTACAGAAGGAACAGGTAATAGGGGAGGGAGAAGTTCAAATGTTTGCATTTGGAGAAAGTAAATACACTTCAGGCTTCTCTGGTGGCTCAGTTGGTAAAGAATCCACCTGCAATGCAGGAGACCCAAGTTTGATCCCTGGATCTGGAAGATCTGCTGGAAAAGAAATGGCAGCCCACTCCAGAATTCTTACCTGGGAAATCCCATGGACAGAAGAGCCTGGCAGGCTACAGTCCATGGGGTTGCAAGAGTCTGACATGACTTAGCGACTAAACCATCAACCAACCAACCAACCACCAAACTTCAGACACCTGTTGACGTCTAAGTGAAAACATTGAGTAAACAATTAAACATGGGAGACTGAGACCTCAGAAGAGAGATCTAGACTCAAGTTGGAAATCTGTGTGTCATCAACACAGAAAATCTGGAAACGTGGGTGGAGAAGAGAAGAGCTCTGAGGATAAGCCCTGAAGCAGGGCAGCATTTAGAGGTCAGAAGAGGGATAAAATAAAGATGTGGCCAAGGTGACTGAGAAACAGCAACAGTGAGAGTAGGGGAGAGGGCAGCGTAGCATCCTAGAAACCAAGTGAAAGTGGATGTTTTGAGAAGCAGGGGCTAATCAGTTGTGCCAGTGCTTTGAGGGGTCTAATTGAAAGAGAACATGCCATTGACTTTTTTCTAAATTGAATATTTTATTTATTATTTGTTTGTTTCTGCTGTGCCACAGGGTATATGCAATCTTAGTCCCAACCAGGAGTGGAACTGTCGCTTTCTTCATCAGAAGCTCAGAGTTTTAACCACTGGACCCCACCCAGGAAGTCCCCCCACTGATTTTTAATGATCTGAAGAGCGCTGGTGTCTTTGACAGCAGGGAGTGATATGGACTCACCCTGGCTGAAGTGAGTCTGGGAGATACTGGGAGGAGAAAAAGTAGAGGCAGTGGATGTGAACCACTCTCTAGAGGAGCTTTGCTGTGAAAGACAAAATGGAGACATGCGTAGAGGGTGATGGGAGAAATTAGACCTTGTTGGTAAGAATAATTCAGTCAAGAGGGGAAACTGTTGAAGTCAAGAAAGAGTGGACAACTTCTAGAGTGAAGTTCTTGAGTCAGGTAGGGTCAGTTCATCCCCCACAAGAACAAGGAAGGCAGCTCAGGTAGGGATGCTCAGGGAGGCTGGTCTGGAGTGGTGGGAGATGCCAGGAATCCTCGTCTGGGTGATTCTGTTTTCTTAGGAGATTGAGAAGTGAGGTCATCAGCTGGTGGTGGAGAAGGGAAGGGTGTAGGAGTTGGAGGAGAGAGGAAAAGTGGGCTAGTGCAGCACAAGGTAGCAGGACTACTGGGCAGCTCAGATGGACTTTGAGGGTCACTACTAGAGTCTTTCGGAGAAGGCACTGGCACCCCACTCCAGTACTCTTGCCTGGAAAATCCCATGGACGGAGGAGCCTGGAAGGCTGCAGTCCGTGGGGTCGCTAAGAGTCGGACACGACTGAGCGACTTCACTTTCACTTTTCACTTTCATGCATTGGAGAAGGAAATGGCAACCCACTCCAGTGTTCTTGCCTGGAGAATCCCAGGGACGGGGGAGCCTGGTGGGCTGCCGTCTCTGGGGTCGCACAGAGTCGGACACGACTGAAGGGACTTAGCAGCAGCAGCAGCACTCGAGTCTTTATGGAGATGACATTGCCAAGAAGACTTATTTCTCATCATATAAACTCTCATACAAGTTTTGAAAAATAATCAATGTATTCCAAACTAGAGAGTGTTGTAATTTTTCAGAGTAACTAGGACCATGCAGAAATTTTACTGCTAGCTATTGTTAAATTTAGCTGGCAGCCTTTTTGCTTTTTAACTACTCATTCATCTTATTTATCACATCTTTATCTCCCTCAAAGTTCACCTTAGTTCCTAAGAAGGACTGGAAATAGTCCTTAGGAGAAAAAAACGTTCTTACATCATTATCCATGGTAACATAGCCCAAGATCTTCTATTACAATGAAGAATTGATACCACTATTATCTAAAAATTTAAGTGAAATAAAATTCTTCTTCAGGCACAGTTGAATATCTGTTGTGCTGATGAGAGATGAAAAATTAGAAAACGCTAGATCCTATCCTTAGGACACTTAAGTTTAGGTAGAAAGTCAAAGCTAACATAAATGAAACAGTGGACAAATGTAGTGATTTTATATTTAATTAATTTTATTAATTATTTCATGCATTACTTATATTAAGGTTTAACATTATTTACATAGAAATGATATTTATTAGCATTTATACTATTGAAAAAATTAAGAATATACAAAAAGATTTTTTGTATGATGGCAAAAAAGAAATGGAAAAAATCTAAATGCCTACAGCAGAGGACTGGCTGAATTAGTGGTGGCTTATATATAAAAGTGAATATCACAGATTCATAAAAAATGACATTGAAAAAGTATGTATATTGGTGTTTTAGTGCTTTATTAGTACATTTTCTTTAAAAACTGCAAAGCAGTATGATCCCCAAAGTGGAAAAACTGTCTAAGTGGCCATAGAAAAAAAGTGTGGAAGGATATACAGCCAGTGTTAAAGTAGAGCTTATGAGTGGTTTTTCTTTTTGCTTAACTGTTTTTTTTTTCTCTAATATAAATGTATTACTTATGCAATAAAGAAAGCCAATAAAAGTTATAAAATTCAAGATGTGTGTAATTAAATTCTAATAAGAACTTAAGTGTTGTAGGTGTTAAGAGGGAAAAAAAATTTTTTTATGAGGGTTGAAACAGCCAGGAAGGTTTTCATTGAGAAGATGGAATTTGAGTTGAACATCAAGGCTGGGAAGGATTCAGAGAGGAGGAAAAGTGGCTGGACACTCAACACCAAAGTATCCCCAGAGGCTGGACTTTAGTCTGACCAAACCATCCATGTGTTGGAGTCTTAGGAAGGAGTTAAGACATTATGACATCAAGAAAAGTAGATCAGAAAGTTATGGGAGACACTGCCTGCTGTGACAGCCAACAAGGAGCCCTACTGCAGCGAGGAAGGGCCATTGTCATGGTGACAAGGTTTTTGAGAAATATGTTTCTCCTTCCTAGCCCCTCTCATTGGCCAAAATCTTGTATCTGTTAGAAAGCAATCACTTATCCGCCTGCCTTCACTTCTTTCATACATTCCCTGATTCCTTGATTCTGAAGGACAAGGAGATTTTTTCAAACATAGAGGTTGGAAGGTCATTCTTGGCAGGGAAATTGGGATACTGCAAGTTCAAGAATTGTAGGATGTTAAAAGTAACAGCCAGTAGCACAATATAAGACTAGAGAGGTGGGTGTGGATCAAAAGCATGAAGATTTAATTTTATCCATAGGTCACAATGCCTCTTCAACTTTCCAGGGACATGCTTGTAAAATGGCAGAGATAGGATGCTAACAGCTAGGAATCCTGGAAAATGGCCCCAAATGCTCTTCTACAAGCATAGCATGTCTGTGAAATCTCCTGTTACATGTTAAAGAATTCAACTAAACTTCTGTTGCCTCTATGATGAACAAGAGTTGATTTTACTATAAACTCTTATTTAAATAATTTGGTGTCCATTAGGACTAAAATTTCTCCTCCCACACTCAAAATCTTTTATTAAAATCAATGCACTGTAGGAAAATGCTCTTTATCTGTGTCTTCAAAGATGCTTGGAGATACAGGAAAGCCTGGCTGGGTGGCTTTCAACGAGCAGTTGCCAGCTGTCAAAGGGGCATAATCAGTTTTGGTTTTAGAAAAGAACACAGCATAAGCAGCGTGAAGGGGCCAGAGGAGCTGGAGACAGTAGCAGAGATCCGGGAACAAGATGATAGGAGCCCAAACCAATGCATGGAATGGAACTTAGACCAAAAGGAAGGGGTCTACTGAAAGACATTCAGAGATATTCAAGATGTAAGAATCACCTGCTTGAGGGAATGGGGAGAGGGAGGAACAACCAGAGGGAAGAGCTGATCCTGGGATGTGGGAGGAGAGAAAAAGCACTCTGGTAAAATGAAGTGAAGAGGAATGAGGGCTGGGGCTAGAACTCTAAAAGCAGTGTTGAGGATGGGTTGGGCAGGAATGGAGCTACCTGCAGGGGAGATGCTCCAGAGATGGGCACATCAGCAAAAGCAAGGAGGACTTTTCAAGGAGGGGTCTAGGAACAGCATCCCATGAAAAGGAAAAGTCTGGAGGGACAATAGGGGAGGTTCTAGACCCACTTCATGGGGAGGGGTAGAATGAATGGGAGATGTGGGTCCCTGGAGGGACTGAGAAAGACACGGAGATAGGAAGAGAGACTGGTAGGAAGAAGAGACTGGAGATGAAAGGATGGAGTAAATACAGATGCACAGGATATGAAGGAGGAAATATAGCATGAATCCAGAACTCTGGGTGGGCAGGAGTAGCCATGGATGGACAGGAGAAACTCAGACACTTGTGCTCATTTTGAGCATTAAACATAATCTGGGGGACAGATGGGCGGTCATCAGATATCTACTCAGAAAAGTGGAACCTGAAAATGAACTGGATTATCATCAAAGAAAGGACAATGATAAAATTTTGAGAGTTAGGGATAAGTAAGAAAATGGGTTGAGAGCTGGATTTTTGTTTCCCACAGGAAGAGGGTGATGAGTTCAAAGCTCAAATAAGCAAACTAATAGTATTGGTAATAATAATGACAATGATAATAATAATATTGCTTTCCTTTCCCCTTTTTAAAATAAGTAACTCTAGCAATATTCTCTTGTCCCCCTCAGAGCTTGTTGCAATGCCTAGCTTTTTTTTTAAATGAGTAAGTAAAATTTCAATGTTTGTCTCTTCCTTTGCCCACCTCATAAAGATGTTTTTTGGTCAATAAATGGATTATTTTCACCAATCATCACATATTTGCTTAAGAAACTTGAAGAAGTTTGGTTGTAGACAGAAGTAATCTGACAATTTTCTAATGACTATGAAAAGAAAGCCTGGATGCTTTTATTCTAATACCAATGTGTTAATACTAATTCTACATCCCCCCCCACTCAATCCAGCTTCTGAGTTTTTGAGGGGCACAGAGCTGAGTTCACTAATCCTATAGCAGTTTCCCCCAAAGAATCTAATAGGCTATACTTAGAGCTTTCAATCTGTTTTTAAAAAACAAACTTGTTTATGTGATATAATTACACAAGGGCATCCAACCTGAACGCTGGTAACAGCCACGCGCTGGTCAGCGCAGCTGTCCTGCAACGTGCGTGCGTCAGGCACGGCGCCTGCGTGGATGACCGAGATCCGGGCCTCGTCTCTCTCCGTTTTGCGAGGTGTTTCCTACAGAAGTCTCCCTCGGCACCACACGCCCAGGTGCTCACCTCACTGCACTTCAGGGGGTAGGTGTGTGTGGAAACCTGGTGACTCGTGCCCAGACTTGAACGGGGCGTTGGGTGATCTTGCAGATGAATGAAAACACCGAGTCCCTGTGTTTGTTCCAGTTTCACTTCAGCACCTTCTGGATTTACAACTTTGCCCAGATTTGTCGTCATCGTCAGCCAGATCCTGTTGTTAGGTTCCCTCCATCCTTCATTTTTCTGAGGCTGGAAAGGGCGGTGTGAAGGTTGGTCTAGGATATGTTTCGGAATCGTGCTGGGCGGTGATCCAGAAAAGGGACCCAGATTCCCAGGTCTGATGAACAGTTCATGTGAACCTAAGCAGATGGTGAATCAGAGTGCTTATGTATTAATGTCTGTAACCTCCGGTGAGTTCGTTTCAGGATAGCCTACTTCACTCTGAAAAGAACAACAGGAAACACTATGAATTTCTTTTCTCCCAAACTTTCTTTTTTCAAATTCAGCGATAGACAACGTTGCTATTCCTTTCTGATCTCACTTGTGTTACCTACAGCCTCACCTGTGGGTTCCTTTCAATCATAAAGAATATCTTTGAAAAATATCTTACTTAGAAATAATTACAAACTTTTGGAAAAGGTGCAAGATTAATACATAGAACTCCCCTATCACCTCCAGCTCAGATATCCCGATTGTTAATATTTTGACACATTTGTGTGTTTTCTCTCTTTCTCCCCCTTTCTATCTATAGGTATCTGCATACACACTTATTATTGTTATTCTTTTTCTGAATATTTGAAAGCAAGTTTCAGCATCATGGGCTTCCCTTGTGGCTCAGCTGGTAAACAATCTGCCTGCAATGTGGGAGACCTGTGTTTGATCCCTGGGTTGGGAAGATTCCCTGCAGGAGCCAATGGCTACCCATTCCAGTATTCTGGCCTGGAGAATTCCATGTACTGTACAGTCCACAGGGTCACAAAGAGTCGAACACGACTGAGTGACTTTCACTTCATTTCAGCATCATGCCCATCAACTCCTAAATGGGTGAGAGAATATTTTCAAAAGACAATGACTCTGTCATCCAAATCAGGAAGTCAGCATTGCTGTAACCCTGACAGCCAATCCAGAGACTCTATTCAGATTTCACCAACTGTCCCAACAACATCTTTTTCCTTTCTGGTCCAAGATCCAGTTCAGGATCATGGTTTTGTTTAGCTGTCACATCTCTTTGGTCTCCTTCCCTCTGGACCAGCTCTCTGTTGATGTCTCCTCACCCCTGCCCCCTACTGTCTCCAGGGAAAGGGCCAGGAAGGGGGACGGAAGCATGGCAATACTCCTTTTGACTGTTATTTGATTCAAAGCGTTGGTACTACATACACTGAGCAGTTCATTTAAGATTTTGCAATCTTTGTTTGTAAGCTATGTCTCAGTTTAAAAAGAAAAAGGTAGAAATAACCAGGTGGAAACAAATGTTTGTACTTAAATGATAATTAGTAAACCATCCCAAATGAGTGAAGCACCCTCACCTCACAAGGACTTCGCAATGCTTTTCTCATTGCTTCTTTCCTGCCCCAGCAAACTCCTACTCACCCAGCTCTGCACGTAGTGAAACTTCTCTCACCCATCCTCCCAGCCAGGTCAGGGCTGCCTTATGTGTACCTTGAACCCAGATCCTTTGCGGCATTCATTACACATACATTCCATTCCTCTTTTTAAACGCATCTTTTAAAATTGTGGTAAAATGCATGTAACATAAAGCTTACCATCTTAACTATTTTAAAGTGTACTGTTCAGTTAAGTACATTCCCATTTCTGTGCAGCCATCACCACCATCCTTCTCCAGAACTCCTTTCATCTTGCTAAAGGAAAGAAAACTCTGGAGACTTCCTTGGTGATACAGTGGTTAAAAGGTCAGCTTCCAATGCATGGGGTACAGGTTCCATCCCTGGTTGGGGAGCTGACACCCCACATGCCTCACGGCCAAGAAACCAAACCATGAAACAGAAGCAATGCTGTAATAAATTCAGTGAAGTCTTTAAAACCAGTCCACATCAAAACAATCTTTTAAAAAACGAAAACTCTTTACCCATCAACTCCCATTTCTTCCCTTCCTCAGCCCTTGGCAGTCACGCTTCTTGTTTTCTCTATGAATTTGACTACATTAGGTACCAGTTTTTCCACATCCTTGCCAATGCTTGTTATTTTTGTTTTTGTGATTTTGACAGTCGCCATCCTGAGGAGTATGAGGTGGTATCTCACTGTGGTTTGATTTGCATTTCCCTCAGATTAGCGACCTTGAGCACTTCTTCATGTGCTTGTTGGTCATTTGTATGTCTTCTTCGGGGAAATGTCTGTTCAAGTTCTTTGCCAGTTTTTTGATCACGTTATTTAGTTTCTTGTTGAGTTGTAGGAGTTCTTTATATAGTCTGGGTGTTTACTCCTTATCAGATATATAAATTGCAAATATTCCCTCCTGTTCTATAGGTTGCTTTTTCACTCTTTTGATTGTGTCTCTTGATGCACAGAAGTTTTTAATTATCCATGTAGTCCAGTTTATCTACTTTTATTTGTGTTGCCTGTGCTTCTGGTGTCATAGCCAAGAAATGATTGCCAGTTTTCTTAATTTCCTTTTTGGATTGTTCATTTTCCTCTTTTCTGAGTGGAACACTTTGCTCAATTTTAATCTCTTTCTCTGTGCAGTAATCTTCAGGAGTGTAGAAACAGTGTCTGGTTTCACTCACAACTCCACCCCAGGTTCTTTGTATAGCAATAGTCACTGGGTACATGCTCAGTAAATACTAGTTCAACTTTTCTAATAATGTCAGGCTAGCTTAGTAGACTCGTTGTCTGTTCTTATATGTGGATGAAGATTATGCTTTATTTATTTTGACTATCTTGACTATCTTTTCAGCCCCCTACCCTGAAAAAAACAACAACAACAAAGATTTACTTAGTGCTTACTATATGCTAAGCATCTTTGTGTTACTTTATTTGTTGCAACAAGCCAGTGAGGTGGGCATAGAGTCAGAATACACTTTGTTGAAAGTTTGGATTCTGGAGCCAGACTTCTCAAATTTGAATCTGGTTCTTCTCCTTGCAAGCTGTGTGACCTTGGACAAGTTACTTCTCTCTGTGCCTCAGATTTCTATAAAAGGGATTCTTAAAATGTGTAACCTTTGATTTGTCTTAAAGGATTAATTAAGATATATTAGTTGTTCAGCACATAGTAAATGCTTTGTAAATCTTAGCAATTATTATCTCAACTTGGCAATTGTGGGAGCCAAGATTTGAAGGGGAAAAGCTGCCCGTGATCACCCTGAAGCAATCTAGAATCCCTAAACACCTAAGCTCTGCACCAGAGTGCCTCCCATATACATCATTCTCCTTACATTCAAGACCAGGCAGTGAGGAAACTCACAAACGCCTCACTGATAAAATGTTTGAAGAGCTTGTGAGAAATAGAAACTCCCAGGATGCCAGATCAGAGTGTGCAAGCATATGGTCCTTTCATTTTTCAAAATTCACTTGGAATTTCTGGGGAGACTCAGGGTGTCCCGAGGAGAAATCTGATTCCAAAGACTAGAAGTCTTCACTCGGCAGATCATGCTCTGTCTGTAGATCTCCAGTGCAGACAGCCAGCATGGCTCAGGTGGATCCATCACAGAGTGGGGAGGGCACAAGGGGAGGGTCAGGGGCACCTCTGGCATTATCCCAGGCCAGAAGAGGCTGGAGTCTGGCTCATCTTCCCTGTGTGTGCAGACTCTGCTGTCAGCATAAGCACACCACCCTCATCTTTGCCTCTGTTTCCAGTGATTCCAGAGCTCTGAAAAAATGGAAGTGATCTTATCCTTCAGAAAAGACCAGGACACCAGTCCCAGACTTCCAAGTTCAGGGGAAGCAATGACCATTGCAATAGTCACAGTCATAGCAAGTTCACTAGTATCAATGGCTAATATTTATTGAGCACCCATTGTTTTTAGTGCTTTACCTACAATAGCTTATTTCTCCCTTAGGTGATCGGCACATCCCAGTTTTCCCAGGACCTTCTCAGTGTTTGCACTGGAAGTCCAGCATCCTAGGGAAGCCCTTCAGTCCTGAGCAAACCAGGAAAGTTGGTCACTCGGTTTTATCTTCACAACCACCTTAGGTAGTAGGAATCTTGGCACAGAGGAGTGGAGTGCTTTCCTTAAGAGGCACCCCTATCAAGTAACTGAGGCAGGATTTGAACTCATGAAGTCTGGCTCCAGAGCCTATTCTTCTAACTAATCCGCAACACAGCCCAAACCAGTAAAAGCAGCCTCTGCCAGTAAATGCTTGGGTTTGGTCCAGATACCAAATAGATGGCAAATAGTACTGGCAGCTCAAGGAGACATAGTAAATTGTGCAATATGAAATTTCCCAAAATTAAAAATGGAAACTCACATTTTATTGCTGACAAAACGCCAAAGATTGCTTTCTAGACTCCCTGACTCTCAGATTGGGTTTATTCTGCTTTTGGTTGTGCCTTTTATTTTGGTGAGAGTGAGCATGGGGACCAGATCTGTTATTGTCACCTGGTTGGGGGTGGGGGGATGGGAAGGGAGAAGTCACTTTAAGGCGGGGGGAGGGAGCAAGGTGAGATTTTGGTTCCCTGTGACCGGCTTTCATCTCCTCCACTTCCTCCATCATCTTTGTGGAACATCACCCACTTAGTTGTCACCTTATTCCTAGTCTTCTTTTGCCAGATGGCAAAACCTCAGGTCTACTCCTTAAGGTGAGTGTAGGGAGGTGACTCATTTACCTTATGTATTAGTCAAGATTCTCCAGAGAAACAGAACTAACAGGATAGATAGATGGTAGATTTATTATAGAAATTGACTCACATGGTTGTGGAAGCAGAGAAGTCCCACAATCTGCCATCTTCAAGCTGGAAAACCAGGAAAGCTGATGGAATTATTGACTTAGAGTCTAAAGACCCAAATTTCCCTGGTGGTGCTAGTGGTAAAGAACTTGCTTACCAATGCAGGAGATGCAAGAGACGCAGGTCTAGCTCTGGGTCAGAAAGATCCCCTGGAGAAGGGCATGGCAACCCACTCCAGTATTCTTGCCTGGGAAATCCTATGGACAGAGGAACCTGGCGGGCTGAGGTCGATGGGGTCACAAAGAGTTGGACATGACTGACGTGACTTCATATGCACACGCACAAAAGACCCAAGAATCAAGAGATCTGACATCCAATGGCAAGAGAAGATGGATGTCCCAGCTCCTGGAGAAAGAGAAATTTTGCCTCTCCTCTGCCTTTTGTTCTGTTCAGACCCTAAGTGGATTAGATGGTGCCCGCCCACATTGGGGAGGATGAGCTTCTTTACTCAGTTTACTGATTCAATTGTTCACCTCTTACAGACACACCCAGAAATCATGTTTTACCAGCTACCTGGGCATCCCCTAGCCCAGTAAAGTTGACACATAAAATTAGCCATCACAGCTTCTGAGGCTCTGCCCTCTGCTGTGCTGGCTACCAGTTTAACCCTCAGTGAGGTTTCCCACCAGCATAGCCCACCAGCATAGCCCACGCAGGGCACAGACCAGCCCTGCCCTCCGATATACCTCAGGGCTTCTGTTTACACACTCTTATGCTTCTCTGTCCTGGGGAAGTGTCTTCTCCTTCCAGTCTCCTCTGGTCCAAGAGATCTGGGGATGGGTGGTTGCCATGGCAAATGATAGTGATCTTCGGTTGTATTATACATCCTCCCCCTGCCTGGGAAGGGTTGGAAGAAGGAAGGGAGACTGGGAAAGACAGCTTCAAGCTTTCAGGTAGAGTTCTCAGACTGTACCCCAAACCACAATTCTCTCCTGATACCCAAGCTCTCATAGCAGCATCCAGCCTACCCTTCCTGCCCAGTGGGTTTCTTCATTGTTTAGGGGGTTTTGTTCTCCTTTCCTCTCTGGGGTTCTGAAGTTGCTCCCTGTGATGCAGCCTCTGTTACTCTCCTCTCTCCTCTGGCTCATCATATGGGTATGTGCAACTTCAGGAAAATTGGGCAATGCAACTGAATGCACAGACTCTGTTCGGGAGGTGAGAACTGCCGTCACATCCACGCCTAGCTGAATCTCAGCATGTGGCCCCTCCAAGACACTCCCTTATACCCATCATTTTTGTTCTTTGAAAGTTTCAGGAGCAAATGTTGCCTTTTTAAGGCTCTGACTCTTCTTTTTTAATATATCTGAAAGCTGACCAATTAATTAATTAATTTGCCTGAGCCATGTAACCTGTGGGTTCTTGGTTCCCTGACCAATGATGGAACCCTCACTCCCTGTAGTGGAAGCAGGGAGTCTTAACCACTGAACCACCAGGGCAGTCCCCTTCCAGATTTTTTTTAAGTCTTTCTTATTTCAACATCGTGAGAGAAGAAATGTGATCTGTGTAGTTGATGGCCAGACATCAGATGGCCAGAATGGCTGCCTTGGGTGGGTTAGAAGCCCACCTCTGATCCGATCAACAATTACCAAGTGGGCGAGGGGGCTGGGGAGAGGGAAAGGGCATCACAAGGAACAAGGTCATCCAAGTCTTCCCCTTCAGCAGCCATGTGTGTAGGTCATTCTCTCTTGAGGGGGACTGTTGGGGTATAAGCTGTAATCAATATCTCGAACATATTCATATGTCAAAAATGAGCTATCTTCTGAAATACTAACTTCCAACCTTGTTTTTTGTTTGTTTTTGTTTTCTTCTCGGGGGTATGAAGGGGCTTCCCAGGTGGCTCAGTGGCAAAGAATCTGGCTGCCAAGAAGGAGACTGTTCCATCTCTGGGTGAGGAAGATCCCCTGGAAGGGAAAATGGCAACCCACTCCGGTATTCTTGCTTGGGAAATCCCATGAACAGAGGAGCTTGGTAGGGTCACAAAAGAGTCAGATGCAACTTAGCAACTAGATGGCGGCAGCGGCAATGGCGGGGGTGTGAAAAGTCACAAAGAGGAGAAGCGTTTCGGTGGGCACGCCTTCTGTGGTCATCTAAGTCTGTGTTTTTGTTGCTTAGATGATTTGAATACAAATTTAAGTGCCATCAGATTTCACACAGATAAATAATGATTCACAGCTTCAGAAGAATACTGCTGTGTCCTTTTATGCTGCCTTTCATAAGACTTTGCCCTTAAAACACTAAATGTCATCAACAGTATCTCCAACATGTTAATAGGAAAAACAGGTCTGTAGAGCAGTAACATTTTATGATTAAAAACACATTTATTTAAATGACTGAGTCACCTCTATTTGAATATTGCCTACTGCTCCCACAATAATAGCAGAAGTTTTTCACAGATGCTTTTCAACAGGCAACCCCTGCTATGTCTCTGCTAACAGTGTAAACCCTTGCATAATATGCCTGGATTTGATGTGTGCTCATCGCTTATCAGAAATTCCTCAGTTGCAGCCTGTCACTGATGAAATTATTTCCAAGGAGAACAGTGGGCACTTTTGGAAGATTCACTAATGCCACCGGCCACTAGGGTCACAGTTAGTATTCCACAACAGTAACAGTCGTGGTTTATGAAAAAGTCAGTCGTAATGTAATAGCATCCTTTGTTCACCTAAAAAGGAGGGTATAGAGAAAAATCTGACCCAAATATATAATCAAATGCAATAAAAATTGCTCCAATCTATTATTAGTTTATTTAAAACCATGAGTGACTCAAAGCACTTGCTGTTCTTTAGCTGAAATAGACACATACTGTTTATTCCATTATAAAAATCTCAGATAATTCAAACCTTACTCATTCAAAGTTTTGTGAGTGATGTTTGTATGTGTGTCCATGTCACATGATGCTCCTGGTATTTCATTTTTTCTCTTGATAAATTCAGAGCTTATAATTTTATTTTCCACAATTCAGTTCACACAAGTTTTCAAGGGCACAACAGTTGTAGAAGATAAAGCATGCTTGTGTTTTTCTCATGTCATAGATAGTAACATGGAGTCATGAAATCTTGCTGAGAATGACAAAGAATAAAAGAGTCAAGGTTTAGCAACCAGAGATCTGTTAGCTTCAAATCTTTGCTCAAATCAATGATTAATTCCATTTCCCAATAATTTCCTTTTAAAATATAGACTGCATTCCTGCCTCTGTTTTCCGGTACCTGCAGTGAACTCGAGTATAAAGATCTTGGTGATGTTTTGTAAAGCACACTAGGTAGGGGATTTCCAGATGCAGGTTACTTCATTCCTTAGACCCCTCCTCAGCCCACATTAACGTTTGTGTTGAGCTGCCTGTGTTGAGACTATTTTTTTTAACTTTAAAAAAATTATAGTGGATTTTAAATGTTGTGTTAGTTTCAAGTGTCCAGCAAAGTGATTCAGTTATTTATATTCGGATTCTTTTTCATTGTAGGTTATTACAAGATATCAAGTAGAGTTCCCAGTGCTATACAGTAGGATCTTGTTGTGCATTTTATCTGTAGCATCATTAATCCCAAACTCCTGATTTATTCCTTGGCCTCTCCTTTTCCCTTTGGTTACTGTAAGTTTGTTTTCTGTGTCTGTAAGTCTGCTTCTGTTTTATATTAAGTTCATTTGTATCTTTTTTTTTTTTTAGGTTCCACATAGAAGTGATATCACAAGATACTGTCTTTGTCTGACTTACTTCACTTAGCATGACTATCTCTAGATCCACCCATGTTGCTGCAAATGGCATTATTTCATTCGTTTTTTATGGCTGAGAGGCTATTTTTGATAACACATTTGTGTTTTGTCCCGTGAGCAACCAGGCAGAGAGACTGCTGGGACAGTTAACTTATTTAGCGTAATTTCAAGATGTGAATAACAAGTTCTTTTTTTAAATAAAAAAGGAAATGAAATTAAAAACAAGATGTCAATTTAATCTGGGAGACTTGAAACGACAAGCTTGCCCCTTGTCAATTTCGTTCCAGTTCACCAAGTCTCAACAATCACAACAGCAGAGGGAAGGAGGAGAGGGTGTCCCTCAACTCCTGTTAACCCTCCTAGCGTTTGTGAGTTTAATCTGGGCTCCAGTATTATTTTAAAGGGTTTTTATGTTCAGACTCCTGCTTATATTGAGAAAGATTTTTGTAGATATAGATCTATTTGATGTTAACCAAACAGCATATGATTGCCATAAGGTAATTTATAGGGGGAAAAAAACCCACTTGAATCCTTAGGTATTTAGATAAGTGTACACAAGTAAATTTGAGGTCTAGAACTAAGCCCTGTCTAAACACAACTTCATGAGATTTTGATTTGGGCAGAAAAATTATAGCTACTGCTTGCTCAAAACATTTTTACGTTAAGACAGCCTCACCAGCTTGACTGTTCTTTTCACCTTCTCTGTCCTCTTGAGTGCACCGGGACAAGGGTGATAAACCCGACTCAGGCAACTGTTGTAAAGGAAATTGAAAGCCATGTAAATCCAAGGTTTATATTAACTGCTAAGAGCTTAGGCACCAGTCATCAGTACCTACTTAGAAGCCTGCATGCTCCACATCATACTCAAAAACTAACAGGGAAAAACACCAAATAGAAATCATATATTGGTCCTGAAAGTGTTTTTAGTGCTCCATGGAAAAAAGAAAATTCAATTTTGCCTTTCAACAAATTTAAGTAATTCCAAATAGAAACACTTTTTCTTCCCTCAAAATTTTCACATCTTGGGACAGAAACAATCATAATTACTATAATTTGAGGCAGACACTGGACAAGTACTTCATGTGTGTGCTTTTCTTAGTCTTCATAACAACCCCACATGGTTGTTTTTATTATCTCCCTTTTACAATTGAATAAACAAGGGCTCAGGTGAGTAGGGAGTGGCCAGTGCAGTTTTCAAATCCTGTCTTTTGTAATTTCACTCTACTTCTCTTAGGAATGGTATTCCAGAGGCGAGACATCTTTACCTTCATGGCCCCAATCTGTATCTTGATTTATTAGTCTTCTTTAAATGAGAGAGACTAATAAAAATGATTAGTTCTGACTTTTGACTTAATCCTAAAAATGGCTGTATTAGACAGCATGCCATCCTGTTGACACTGGGTTACCCTTTACCTTGACTTGGGTCTTCTTTCTTACCTCCTATGGCCTCATTTGAACTCACAGAAATTCATTCTGTTCTGTTATCTTTTCCCTCCGTTGCTGAGTTTTCTAATGTACCATCTTCAACAAAAGTTATAGCAGACTCACATCCATGAAAAGTTGTATGCACATTGGGATATAAATCTAATGAATTTTTAGGTAAACTTTTAACTAAAATATAACTTACTTATGGTAAAGGGTACCAACCTATGCATTTACAGCTCCATGAAATTTCACAAAGTCAACCACCCATACATATAACCAGCACCCAGATCAAGAAATAAATTATAACCAAACTAATGATATTTTAAATGCTAAAGGGATTATTCTTATTTCAAAGTGTATGTAAATAACCTTTTTGTAAAGGTAAGGATGCACTTGAAACGTGTTTCATTATGCTCCACTGTGTTTTATGCACTGATTTTCAGATCTTGTGTTTTCTTAAACCCATGATGCATTTAAAGAGAAGCTATGGCCAAGCACCAACGTCAGAATCTACAAAGCACGTCTTCATGCAAATAAAAATAGAACACATCCAATAGAAATATAAGCAAAGCAAACATATGTGATTTCACAAAAGAGGCAAGAGATGGCTTGTGGACTTAAAAAAAGCTGATCAACTTTATAGTAATGATATAAAGACAAATAGAAGCAACAATAAAACACTTTCCCCCATCCAGTGTTTGGCAGATACTTTAAAACTTTGATATCATCAGGCATGGGCAGTGATGTGCAGCCATGGGGTCGTTCATCTATCCCTGATGGTTATGTAATTCGGTAAAAACACTTGAGAATAGGCAAAACAAATTTCTTTTTAAGTAAACAGAACTTATGTTGAGCAATAATAAGCAATAGACATGAACACCTTTCCCATTCCAACCTCATGTCAAAACTCAGCATCGTACAGTTCGTAGAGTGCTTTCTCCTGCTTATTAAATTAAAAACCATCTTTTTGCAGTAAACACCTAGGAAAGACATTTCTTGTGGATTTTTAAAATTTGCTTATCTTCAAGAAATGACCCCTTTAGGGAAGATTTTTGCTCTTTGCTCACAAGTGGATCCTTGTTTCATACTCACGGTAGAAGAAAGTTTCCAGTAAAAGCCTGCTGGTTTTAAAGTTTAGTTTGTCAACTGCTTCTGAGTATGGTGTACTTCCCTGGTGGCTCAGACGGTAGAGCGTCTGCCTACAATGCAGGAAACCTGGGTTCAATCCCTGGGTTGGGAAGATCCCCTGGAGAAGGAAATGGCAACCCATTCCAGTACTCTTGCCTGGAGAATCCCATGGATGGAGGAGCCTGGTAGGCTACAGTCCATGGGGTCGCAAAGAGTCAGACACGACTGAGCGACTTCACTCACGCTGAGTGTGCAGGATTAAATATATTACACACGCTGTTTTACATCTGTCTCCATCCTTTATTGTTAGCTCTCATATCGCCAGTGGCAGGTCGGCGGCTGCTGTTGCACTGGACAAAACAGGCATTGTTTCTATTAGAGAGCGTGAGGCAGGTCTCCTCTCTGAGGGAAAAGCGTGTCTATTTCCAGGTGCCGGGCCCCACATGTGTTCTGTGATGAGTCACAGAGGATGTTACAGGTGGTGCAGAGTGAGGCTTCAAAGAGTGAAAAAGATACTGATGGAGCTGAGGTCTAGGATGAATGTAACAAAGGGACTGGAACTAATAGATGCTGCTGCTGCTGCGTCGCTTCAGTCGTGTCCGACTGTATGACCCCATAGACAGCAGCCCACCAGGCTCCCCCGTCCCTGGGATTCTCCAGGCAAGAACACTGGAATGGGTTGCCATTTCCTTCTCCAATGCACGAAAGTGAAAAGTGAAAAGTCGCTCAGTCATGTCTGACTCTTAGCAACCCCATGGACTGTAGCCCACCAGGCTCCTCCGTCCAAGGGATTTTCCAGGCAAGAGTACTGGAGTGGGGTGCCATTGCCTTTTCCAAACTAATAGATGAGTCTCAGTTAAATACCTTAGGACCCAAACTGCCTTAAGTTCCAACTGTACCACTTAGTTTTGGATGATCTCAAGGAAGACTCATTCTCTTATGCCAAATGGTTTCTTTTCTGGATGATTTTTAAGTCTCAAGATTTGCACATAGATTGTGGATTAGTGCCCAAATGTGACCTATGTTAGAGCCTCTGGGAAGCCATGATAAAAATGCCCTAGTCTAAACTACTGATGGAGAATCTGAGGGTGCAGCCCGGTCATCGGCTTATAAGAAACTCCGGGAGATTCTCCTTTTTATTTATTTTATGTTTTTCCAGTTTTGTTGAGATATAATTGACATGTTGTGTTAGTTGAAGGTGTACAACCTTCATAATGATCTAGACAGGTTTATATAGAAAAATGTTTGCCTCAGTAAGTTTAGTTAAAATCTATCACCTCACATAGCTATAATTATTTTTCTTGTGATGAGAACTTTCAAGATTTACTCTCTCAGCAACTTTCAAATACACAACATAGTATTGTTGTATATTGATCCCCAGAACTTGTTTATTTTGTAACTGAAAGTATACCTTTGAATCACCTTTACCCATTTTGTCCACCCTTTACTCCCTACCTCATTCAACCACCAATCTATTTTCAATACTTATGAGTTCAGTTTTCCTAGATTCCATATATAAGTGAGAATATATAGTATTTGTCTTTCTCTGTCTGACTTCAGTTCACTTAACATAATGCCTTGAAGGTCCATCCATGTGAACCTTGGTTGGCTAAGCTGTTCCTGTGTCTTGGCTATTGTAATTTATATTGCAGTGAACAGTGGAGTGCAGGTATCTCTTCCAGATAGCAATTTCATTTTCTTCATGTATATACCCAGAAGTGAAATTGCTGAATTGCATGGTAGGTGTATTTTTAATTTTTGAGGAACCTCTATGCTGTTTTCCATCATGACTGCACTAATTTACATTTCCACTAACAGTGTACAAGGGTTCTCTTCTCTCCATATCATCAACACTTGCTATTTCTTATTCCCTGGTTAGCATTATGCTCTCCAAAACCTGCAAACTGCTTCAATACTATTGGGGCAAGCCTCCACATATAATTATTGTGGAAAAGTAAAATTATAAAGTTTTTGACTTTTAGAGTTCAAAAGAAACTTAGACATCACTCTTCATGGAAAGAATCTAAAGGCCAGTGGTTAAGTGATTGGTACCCTCTCATCCAGTGATATAGTCATGAAGTCAAGAGAAGAAAATGCTGTGACCAACAGCTTAGAGCTTAATGATACACGTCCACTCTTCATCTCTGAGTTAAAAGATGTGTTTATATTATATTGTGTTTAGAGTTCTCTCTCTTTTTGGTGTTATAGTTATTTAGTGCACAAAGCAAAAATTTAGAACACACGTTCATCAAGAAAGAAAGAATTAAATTTTAGTTTATTTCTCTGAGGTCTTTTTGTATTTTATACATACTTTATTTTGTACATACCACAGTTTATATGAAGTTTTATATCCTGCTTAGATTTTTTAAAGTTAAATTATGGTAAGCTTGGTTTTACAGTAACAATAAGCACTTAGTAAAAGTCGTTTGATATTGATACCAAGTTTATCAATGTTATAGGAGCAGCAGCGGTTGCTAAGAGAATCTGATACTTTGTTCCCATGGGAACCATTGTTTTACAATGAGAAATGTAGACTCTCTAGATTCAAAGGATAAAAAGTTTGGGATGGGAGCTATTTCACCTGCTAGAAAACTGTGAAAATTACCAATCTGTAATTGGTGTAGTATTTTCCACTGGACATTGGCTGTTAACTTTAAGTTAAAGGTAATTAATGATTTTGAGTGAATGGGGGAAAATTCTGCTGAGAAAATGAGGATCAGAATGAGGTGGAACTGACAACAACTGTAGTTTGTAAACTTAGTGACAAACTGTTCCTGGATGGGCACTATTCCCTGAACCTCACTTTGAGCAACAGTAATCCATACAAGTGGCTCAAGTTCTGCCTCTGTGGGTTTAAGGATAAAAAATATTCAAAAAAATCCCCCCCCAAATTCCAGGAAGTTCCAAAACACAAAACTTGTATCTGACATTTACCGGAAACTGTTCACATACCATTTATATTGTATTGGATACTACAAGTAATCTAGAGATGATGTAAAGTATATGGAGGATGTGTGTAGGATGTATGCAAGTACTATGCTATTTTATACAAGGCATGTGAGCCTCCGTGCAACTTGGTAGCTAGTGTAGGTCCTGAAACCAGTGGCCTTCAGATACTAGGGGATGACTCTGTTGCCACAGGCAGTGGGTTAACTGCCTTACCTTCTCTGTCTGACTTCTTTCCTCTACTGATGTTCCCTGCATTTTAGGAAAAAAAAAATATATGTTTACATTAAAAAATTTTTTAAATATATATATATATATATATATATAGTAGTTGAACTTCAGCCATTGTCTCAGAGTCTGCATCTGAGCACACACAAACTAAGACATGTACTGAAAAACCCAAAGAAAGGTGATGAGAATAAAATCTACTCAAGGGGACTTTCCAAAGAGACGGAGTCATCACTGGAAGATACATGCTCACACATTCACACAGTTGCTTACATATTGTCAGGGATGAATGCTGTGTTGTGATGGATGTTATGTCATATGCTCCTCCACCCCAAATTAAATCCTTATTATCCCAGCTTTGGCGGTTCAGACAGTAAAGAATCTGCTACACTGTAGGAGACCCAAGTTTGATCCCTTTGTTGGGAAGATCCTGTGGAGAAGGGAATGGCAACCCACTCCAGTATTCTTGCCTGGAGAATTCCATGGACAGAGGAGCCTGACGAGCTACACAGTCCGTGAGGTTGCAAAGAGTTGGACACAACTGGGTGATTAACACTTTCACTTTTACATCCCAGCTTTGGGGAGTCCTGTTGGCAGACAGCTGTCACTGGTGACACTGCTTCAGGATTTGTTTCGATTGAAGAAAGAAAGTCATACCTCCTTTCCAGGATGCCCCCATGTAATGACAGATCCAAGTGGGGCCAGAAAGCCCCAGCCCTCTCAACTCATCTGGAGCTCTGAAGGGTCATTCCACCTTCAGGAAGTACCTCTGTGGTCAGGTGAGACAGTCCTTTGAGACCGGGGGGAGGGGGCAAGCTGGTGGGGGTGCTTGACTCCTCCCTGCTTCCCAGCTCGTTTCCTTCCCTCAGGTGATCCTAGGAGCAGCCCTAAGTAGCCTGCTGTTCACTGATCTCCAGCTCAGAGTTTGTTTTTCGGGAAAATCAACCTAGACCCTATTCAAGATTGTAAGGAATACAGTTCACAGCAAATAGATGGGGAAACAATGGAAACAGTGAAAGATTTTATTTTGGGGGGGCTCCAAAATCACTGCAGATGGTGACTGCAGACATGAAATTAAAAGACACTTGCTCCTTGGAAGAAAAGCTATGACAAACCTATACAGCATATTCAAAAGCAGAAACATTCCTTTGCCAACAAAGTTCCGTCTAGTCAAAGCTATGGCTTTTCCAGTAGTCATGTACGGATGTGACAGTTGGACCATAAAGAAAGCTAAGCACCAAAGAATTGATGCTTTTGAACTGTGATGTTGGAGAAGACTCTTGACAGTCTCTTGGACTGCAAGGAGATCCAACCAGTCCATCCTAAAGGAAATCAGTAATGAATATTCATTGGAAGGACTGATGCTGAAGCTGAAACTCCAATACTTTGGCCACCTGATGTGAAGAACTGACTCATTGGAAAAGACCCTGATGCTGGGAAAGATTGAAGGCAGGAGGAGAAGGGGAAGACAGAGGATGAGATGGTTGGATGGCATTACTGACTTGATGGACATGAGTTTGAGCAAGCTCTGGGAGGTGGTGATTGACAGGGAAGCCTGGCGTGCTGCAGTTCATGGGGTCTCAAAGAGTTGGACATGGCTGAGTGACTGAACTGAACTGAAGGAATATGTTGGAGACCAAATAATCTTCCTACCCTTGTGCGTGTGTGCATGCTCTGTCATATCTGACTCTTTGTGACCCTGTGGACTGTAGCCCGCCAGGCTCCTTTGTCCATAGGATTTCCCAGGCAAGAATACTGGAATGGATTGCCACGCCCTCCTCCAGGTGATCTTCCTGACCCAGGGTTCAAACCCACATCTCCTGCACTGGTAGGCAGGGTCTTTGCCACCAGCCACCTGGGAAGCCCCTACCCTCACATTCTGTTAAGAAGGAATTTGAGTTCTAGAGCAAGTGTCAGCAAACTTTTTCTGGAAAAGGCCAGATGGTAAATATTTTAGGTTTTTGGGCCATTTGGTCTCAGTCACAGCCATTCACCTCTGCCCCTGTAGCATAAAAGCTGCCTGAGAAATATGAAAATGAATGGACATGGCTGTTTATTGCTGAAACGTTATTTACAAAATAAGTGATGGGTTGAATTTGGCTCATGGGCTATACTTTGCTGACCCCTGTCCTAAA
This sequence comes from Bison bison bison, assembly GCF_000754665.1. Taxonomy (NCBI): domain Eukaryota; kingdom Metazoa; phylum Chordata; class Mammalia; order Artiodactyla; family Bovidae; genus Bison; species Bison bison. The sequence goes on from NW_011494607.1 coordinate 9,434,168, forward strand.
GCACAGAAAACAGGGAAACTAGTAACTAAACAAGAATATCTCTGATGGTGATAGTGCCATATAAGAAATCAATTAGGGTGATGTGATCAAGAAACACTATTAGTTATTTTAAAATTTATTTTAGCTTTTTTGGAATAAGTAATATATTTACATGATTCAAAAAGCAAAAGGACTGGAAAAGTATCTCTTTATGCATATATATCCTGGTTCACTCTGACCCTAGTGAAATGATTTTATTTACTGCTTTTGTGTTTCTTTTAATATTTCTTAATGTGAATATAAGCAATTACCAATATGTACCTTTATCTCCCTTTTCATGTAAGGGTAAGCATTTAATACATTTTGTTCTACATATAACAGTTACTTAGTTAACGTGTCCTAGGTCCAGTACTCTTGCCTGGAAAATCCCATGGACAGAGGAGCCTGGTAGGCTGCAGTCCATGGGGTCGCTAACAGTCAGACACAACTGAGTGACTTCACTTTCACTTTCCACTTTCATGCATTGGAGAAGGAAATGGCAACCCACTCCAGTGTTCTTGCCTGGAGAATCCCAGAGGCAGGGGAGCCTGGTGGGCTGCCATCTATGGGGTTGTGCAGAGTCGGACACGACTGAAGTGACTTAACAGCAGCAGCAGGTCTCACCAAGGTCATCCCCATTTGTTTTTCTGTAGTGAGTACTGTTTCTAATACGCACTGTTCAGACTTTCAACTAGCCCACCCACATTAGGGAGGGCAGTCTGCTTTGTTCAATCTACTGCTTCAGATCTCATCCAAAAACAGCCTCATGGGAATACTCAGAATAACATTTGATCAAATAATTTGCAGCCTGTGGCCCAGTCAAACTGACATATAAAATTAGCCATCACATCTATTAATGGACCAAGTGTTGCTGCTACAAATCATGTTGTAGTGAATAACCTTGCATACATATCATTTCATAAGGGTGCAGATGAATCTCTATGTAGGATAAATTCCCAGAAGTGGGATTACTGGGTCAAAGCAAGTAACTCTGATAAGGAGTTACCTTATGAGGAGTTGCCCTATTGCCATCCACTAGATTTAGTCTAATTGGCAGTCCCACCAGCATATGTGTTTATTCCCCTACAGCCCTACAGTCAACAGTTATATTATCAAACTTGGGGAAATGTTTGCCAATTTGAAATGGTTTCATTGTGAAGCTTTAATTTGAATCGAACTTCACGAGTGAAGTTGCAAGTTTTCTCATATATATTTCATTTGTATTTCCCCCTCTGTAAATTTTTTGTTCATGACCTTTGTTCAGTTAGGCTGTTGGACTTTTCTCAATGTTTTTTTTTTTTCTTTTTAATAGTTTTTAAAGCAATTATTTATTTCTTTTTGGCCACAATGGGTCTTCATTGCTCTGCAAGTTCTTTCTCTAGTTGCAATGAGTGAGAGCTACTCGTTTTTGTGGTGCTTGGCTTCTCAGGCAGATTCTTATCCAGCGTGCAACCAGGGAAGTCCTTCTCAATTTCTGAGACTCATGAAACGTTAAGCAGTTGGACTGTTTGTGATTTAGGGTGCAAACATTCTCTTAGTTTGTCATTTGGATTTCCTGCTTATGTTGCTTTTGTATCAGTTTCTATCAGCCTTTTCTTCTTTGGCTCCTGGATTTTGAACCCTGACTAAAAAAGCTTTTGTGGGGTGCTTTATATGGAGTGCTAGGGGCTTGATGGAGACACCCCAAGTTCTTGCTTTTGTGTTAGGGAAACATTTGTAGAAAAAGTGCTAGCTCCTTGAGGCAGCCCCTGTGGAAAAACCAGAGTGTACAGAGATGAACTGAAATGAGAAGGAAAACTAAAAATATATTTTGAACCAGTGTGAACATTAAAAATGAAGTAAAATAAACAGTATCAGAGAATCACACATAATGAAAGTAATTATATTGATGCTAGACTGGAGAAATAGAATTTTGTGTGTGGGGGGGTGGAGAAAAAGTTATGGTTTGTCATAATTCCTCCATCTGAACTGGGAATACATAGGTTTGATACGAGTTTTGATAAATACAGCCTGACTAATTTAAAATTGATTTAAAAATCTTGCTGTTTCATCTTCATCCATTGAAAAGCAGGTTTGCTTATCCTGGTAGCCTTTTATGGTACTTGAATAGTGGTCTGACTACTTTTAGAAATGAATAATGGATTAAAAGTACACTTTGCAGCTTACATTAGTTACTTTTGTAATGCAAAATAGAAGCATGATAATGTACCATTCAGCATGCTTTAATATGATTTATACATACACTACACAGCATAAGTAATTCATTATGCCCTTCACAGTGCATTTCCTGGGTACAGAAGCTTGTGTTTACCAGTATTTCATCTCATAATCGGGTTGTCTAATGGAGGGTGTCTGGGACCATGAGTGATTCTGCACTCCACTTGCCCCCTGACTCATGCTGTGACTTTAGGCAATACTTTTCTGGGCCTAGGTGCTTGTAAAAGTGAGTGGCTCACACCTTGTGGATCCAGCTCAGAAGAAGGGACTGTGGACTAATGACTTTAGGACTGTAAATGGCTTAGAAGTCTGGAATTAAACAGGCTTCCCATTATTCATTATTATTCCAGGAATTATCCTACTCTACAATGGTCATTTAATAAGGCAACAGCTCAGTTCTGTACATCTGGAAAGAAATCCTCTATTACTTTGTAAACAGTGAACCTTGTCACATAATGTATTTTTTGATTTGCAAAGTATGGATTTATTGAACAGCATAGTGATAGTTCTGGACATCAGTTGCCTTGAGCCAATTGTATTCTGTTTTTAGAATAAGCAGGTCCAGATTTGATGGAAGCTTGTGAATTGGAAGTGGAGGAGTGGTTCTAGGAAGTAGGCCTGACTCTAACATTTGTGGAGCCTAGGGCAACAGTACAAATGGAGGCCCACATACCATATGTTTAAATATTTAAATGGTATAGATCAAACTAGCAGACTGCTAAATAAAATATGTTCTATCCTCTTACCTTGACAAATATATCTTCATAATGACCTAGAAGACCAGGTTTGAATTTTGGATTACTCCAAAGGTCTCAGAAATCTCATAAATCACATTTCTCTCTTTTTTTTCCTCTACTGCCTGATGGTCACCAAGATAGTGACTAGTAACTGTCTCCAGACTGGAATCTGAACGCACACATCCTGAGATATGTTTTAACCTCTCTACCCATTTGTGATATGCAAATCATGTTTCTTTTTTTTTTATATAATGCTGATGACTGTCTTTATGAAAATGGGAACCGTTAGAATAACTGAAACCTCTAAAATAGTGAGATTTGTGCCTGTTATAAATGCTTTGACACAACTGGATTCCTTTGACAGTCTAGATTTTGACCTGGTCTATTTAAATTTTGCTGGGAACATAATTTTCACATCAAACTTCCATTGCAAATTGTATGATGAGCAAAATATTCAGGTTTTGCCCACCAACTTATTTTTTCCTGACACATAAACTGCTATTTTAGATTCAAAGAAATCTTATTGGTCAAATAGATCTAATAATGGGATTGATATAGAAAAATTTATACCCATAGAGAATGCACCTTAAGCAGTTTTATTTTATAGCTGATATTTTTATTTTTGCTTGGGTATACTATTCTTGTTTGTCAAGTCTCCACTTTCTTTGTTAAAATGTAAAATGCATATTGGGCAAATGCTCCAGGGCAATTTGCATAAAAAGTGATGACAAAGAGCAATTAGTACTTCATTATTATGCAGTGAAATGCTACTTTGCTTGAAAGTGACTGGAGTTTCTCCCCCTAACCCCCCTTATAAATCTGGTACAGCATTGTTCTAAAAATAGTAGTTAAGAAACCTCTGTTTGTAAATCAGGATCTTTGACTTTCTGCTAGAAATCCAGGGGCGGGGAGAAAAGCAAGCACTAAATAAAGTTATTACCCCAAATCTTTATAATGAAAAAACAAGCACCAGAATTCTGTTAGGTAAGACAGGTCAGAATTTACCGTCTCATCAAATTAGATCTATATCTTACTTTACCCCATGGGATCAGCTTTCAAAGCAGACATATCATACATTGATAGCAACATTCCCCCCCCTCCCCCATCCCCAACACACACTCAGTAACAGGGTCATGCCACACACAGCTACACAGCAGAGAACAAAAAATCCCAAGGTATCTCTAGTTAGGAAGGCTTGATTTTTGAGTACAGATTTCATTACCATGAAATTCCTTTAGGGCAAAATAAAGTGCATCAAAGAAGCAGTGTTGAGAGGCAGACTTTGTAAATGTTCACCCCATCACCTGTGTTACCAGGCTCTGCCTGTCTTTGATTTGCAGGAAATGCTCTTTTTTTTGGTCTGCTTGTTTCATGTTGAGCCAACATAGTATCTAAAACTCTGAAAGCCAGCATATGCCAACATTGCATGTGTGTGTGTGTGTTTGTGTGTGTATGTGAGAAAGAGAGAGAGAGAGGAGATGACCAAGTAACTGGATACTGGAAGGATGAAAAGGAAGCATGGAAAACTACCAGCATGGGTGTGCGTTGCTCAGTAATGTCTGACTCTTTGCAACCCCATGGACAGTAGCCCTCCAGGCTCATCTGTCCATAGGATTCCCCGGGCAAGAATACTGGGGTGGGTTGCCATTTCCTCCTCCAGGGGATCTTCCTAACTCATGGATTGAATCCACCTCTCTTGCGTCACCTGCATTGGCAGGCGAATTCTCTACCACTGTGCTGCCTGGGAAGCCCTCAGTTCGGTTCGGTTCAGTTGCTCAGTCCTGTCTGACTCTTTGAGACCCCATGGACTGCAGCACATCAGGCTTCCCTGTCCATCATCACCTCCCAGAGCTTGCTCAAACTCAGGTTCATCAAGTCAGTAATGCCATCCAACCATCTCATCCTCTGTCTTCCCCTTCTCCTCCTGCCTTCAGTCTTTCCTAGCATCAGGGTCTTTTCCAATGAGTCAGTTCTTCACATCAGGTGGCCAAAGTATTGGAGTTTCAGCTTCAACATCAGTCCTTCCAAAGAACACCCAGGACTGATCTCCTTTAGGATGGACTGGTTGGATCTCCTTGCAGTCCAAAGGACTCTCAAGAGTCTTCTCCAACATCACAGCTCAAAAGCATCAATTCTTTGGTGCTCAGCTTTCTGAGCGACTTCACTTTCACTTTTCACTTTCATGCATTGGAGAAGGAAATGGCAACCCACTCCAGTGTTCTTGCCTGGAGAATCCCAGGGATGGGGGAGCCTGGTGGGCTGCCATCTATGGGGTCGCACAGAGTCAGACACGACTGAAGTGACTTAACAGCAGCAGCAGCTTTCTTTATGGTCCAACTCTCACATCCGTACATGACTACTGGAAAAGCCATAGCCTTGACTAGACGGAACTTTGTTGGCAAAGGAATGTTTCTGCTTTTTAATATGCTGTCTAGGTTTGTCATAGCTTTTCTTCCAAGGAGCAAGTGTCTTTTAGTTTCATGGCTGCAGTCACCATCTGCAGTGATTTTGAAGCCCCCAAAAATAAAGCCTCTCACGGTTTCCACTGTTTCCTGATCTATTCTCCATGAAGTGATGGGACCAGATGCCATGATCTTAGGTTTTTGAATGTTGAGTTTTAAGCCAACTTTTTCAATCTCCTTTTTCGTTTTCATCAGGAAGCTCTTTAGTTCTTCTTTGCTTTCTGCCTTAAGGGTGGTGTCATCTGTGTATCTCAGGTTGTTGATATTTCTCCTGGCAATCTTGATTCCAGCTTGTGCTTCATCCACTCTGGCATTTCTCGTGATGTACTCTGCATATAAGTTAAATAAGCAGGGTGACAATATACAGTCTTGACGTACTTCTTTCCCAATTTGGAACCACCCTGTTGTTCTATGTCCATTTCTAACTACATACAGTTAGAATTCCTCTAATTTCTTGACTGGCATACACATTCCTCAGGAGACAGGTAAGGTGGTCTGGTATTCCTATCTCTTTAAGAATTTTCCAGAGTTTGTTGTGATATACACAGTCAAAGGCTTTGGCGTAGTCAATAAAGCAAAAGTAGATGTTTTTCTGGAATTCTCTTGCTTTTTCGATGATCCAACAGATGTTGGCAATTTGATCTCTGGTTCCTCTGCCTTTTCTAAATCCAGTTTGAACATCTGGAAGTTCACAGTTCACATACTGTTGAAGCCTGGCTTGGAGAATTTTGGGCATTACTTTGCTAGCATGTGAGATGGTGCAGTCACATGGTAGTTTGAACATTCTTTGGCATTGCCTTTTTTGGGATTGGAATGAAAACTAACCTTTTCCAGTCCTGTGGCCACTGCTGAGTTTTCCAAATTTGCTGGCATATTGAGTGCAACACTTTCACAGCATCATCTTTTAGGATTTGAAAGAGCTCAACTGGAATTCCATTACCTCCACTAGCTTTGTGCGTAGTGATGCTTCCTACGGCCAACTTGACTTCGCATTCCAGGATATCTGGCTTTAGGTGAGTGATCACGCCATGGCGGTTATCTGGGTCGTGAAGATCTTTTTTGTATAGTTTTCTGTGTGTTCTTGTCACCTCTTCTTAATATCTTCTGCTTCTGTTAGGTCCATACCATTTCTGTCCTTTATTGAGCCCATCTTTGCATGAAATGTTCCCTTGGTATCTCCAATTTTCTTGAAGAGATCTCTAGTCTTTCCCATTCTGTTGTTTTCCTCTATTTCTTTGCATTGATCACTGAGGAAGGCTTTCTTATCTCTCCTTGCTATTCTTTGGAACTCTGCATTCAGATGGGTATATCTTTCCTTTTCTCCTTTGCCTTTAGCTTTACTTGTAACCCAAGGGGTACTTGTAACCTTTACTTATAGCCTGCTTTACTTGTATCCTAAGGGGTCTCTCTGTCACAGAAGATCAGAATCAGCCTCTGCAATTTGGGCTCAGAGGCTCAGGGCTGTGGTACATGTCTCCAATTGGGACAGAGTATGTGGAAATCCTTAGACACATTGCTTCAAAGCATCAGTAACTTGTGCCTTCATTCAGCCCAGATTTCATTTACCTTCTCCTTTGTTCCTCTTCTCAGGCCACCAGTGAAAACTCTGTAAGTTCACACAGCTTGTACCATTTCCAAGATGCATTGCCTAACCTGGAGGTAATGTATGATCATTTTATACACTGCCACAGATTCATTATTCATACAGCTTTCTATTAATTTTTAATGCCTCCAAGTTCCTACTTATTTAACATATAATGCAGTTGGCCAGACATCTATATAAAGCTTTGAAAAGTGGCTCTGAAGTACTCTTCCATAGATCCCCATCTATTAACCAACTGATGAGATGGCACTCCTCTTATCCATGGGGAGGACCCCTGCCTTGGGTCCCCACACTTATCCCCATGATTTGTATGCCTTTCCATGAAGGAAATCCCCAGCCTGCAATACTATTTGGATGAAGTCCAAGCCTGATCTCATTTCTTCCCTTCAGGATACTATTCTAGTCCATCGAGTCTATAAGGTTGACCAGATATCCAAAGGAGCTCTAGAACTCTCATTTCTGATATCCTAGTGCCAAGGTTGTGCCTGATGCAGGAGATCAGCATGATCACCTAACACTGTCCAGCAAGTTATTTCTTTTGTAAGATTACATAACATTTGACCTGTAGAATGGTGCTGACATTGATGTGGAGTAGCTGGCATTCACACGTGATGAAGATGAGAATTTTCATGTTGGGCTACAAATAAGTACCCAGTGTTCTAAATCTTCACCAGTAAATCACTATACCTCTCATGGGTTAATTTTCTAACAAAATCATTTAGCTATACCCTTCTCCATATGGAGAGTAGCCCTGCCCTGGAGAACTACTTTAGGTTCTTGAACAGAGGTCAATGTAGACCAAGTATTTAGAGTGTGTGCCAATGGTGGTGGAGAAGAAGAGGGGGGATCTATGGCATCCAGAAGGCTAAGAGTAGCCAGGGTGGTGACATGAAGGTCCTTGGATTGAGAACCCTGGGATTTGGGTTCCTCCTGGCTCTGCTACCTCCCAGCTCTGTGTCCTTAATTCAGTCTCTTAATTTCTCTCTGCCTCAGTATCCTCATCTATAGAATGAGAATATGCAATAGGCTTGTCTTATATAGTGGTTCCCATACCTGACTTTGCAGCAGAAAACCCAGACAGGCTGCTGAAAAATTCAAACTGCTTCTAGGCACACCTTCCCCCCAAGTTTTAGATTCTGCAAGTCTGGGGTTGGGACTTGGTATCTATTTTTTTTAACTCCCAGTAGATTGTGGCAAGCAGCAAGGACTGGTCTTTATTTCTCTTAGGAGCCTCCTGGCTTTAAAGGCTTGGAAACTTAACATCCCAAACTCCAATGGCTGAGGCAATAAAGGTGTTGATGTGATGCTGGTGGAGTGTCTAGAGGAAAGAATTGGACAAATATTTTCCTGCAGTGCCAGTGCTGGTCAAAATGATGGCTTGTGTGTAATAACGAAATGCCTGGTATCATTCTGAATGTTCCACACACATGGTTTTTGGTCAGTCTTCATGTCAGTCTCTTACTCTCATTCTCTAGATGGCACAACAGAATTAGAGAAATCACTGGAATAACTGGTGAAATGCTGATATTATTGACAGTTTGGGTAAAGGAGCTGAGAAAGGGAGGGATTACAGGTAAACCCATATTTTCAAAGTTGGCAGATAGGAAACACGATTGAAATGATTTATGGTTTATTTGATTGCTCTGTTTTTTCATTGATGATGGTGGTGAGGGCTCTGGGCACGATGAGCATTTATTTAGTTGTGACAGTGAGTTACCCGATTCCCTGAGATACCCAGAACTGTCCCCCTGGAGGTCAGATGAGAGCTTGGCCTGGAGGTTGTGGATTTGGAACTCATCAGAGATGAGAAGGGCAGTTATGTGAGTGGGAGGTTAGTCGACCAACTTCCAGGACAGAGTGGAAAGCATTTTTTTAAAGAGAACCAGCTTGAGAGGGAGAGCCGGGTGGGCAAGACTGCAGCATCAGCTCAGCAACTAAAAATCCCCATCCTCTGTGGAAGAGCTGTTCTATTATATAGTTTGGTCAGCAGCTCAGCTCCATATTTTCATCCACCAGGATGTTCAGATCAATACTCCCAGTCCTCATGATTTACTGAACCTGAATTTCTCTAACTGCTCCATTAACTCTTTGGAAAGGTTTCTCCTCTGTTAGCACTGGATCATGATTTTCCATAAAATTTGCCCTTGAGCAAGCAATTCTCTCATCATTCGCACAAGGGAAATGGTCTTACTTCCCCCCACTGCCCCCACTCCACATTCTCCATCCTTCCTCACTTTCTGGAGAGTACTGTTTCATGAACCCACATTTTGCCTGCTAATTAGTGTTTTTGAATAAACACTTGCTATTGAGATTGGAATCAGTTGGGAGTTTTTGCTCAGGCCAGTCTGTGAGTCCTAATCCTTCATGTCTGTTCATTGTTCCCCAACTTGGTTATTGAATGTAGGGTTTGTTTTGCACGGTAGACACATTTTGATGCTGAAGAGTTTGGTGCTGTGGTCACAGTCTCCGCATGTCCAGTCCTGCATTCACGTTTGTGGTCTGTTTTCCTTGCATGCTGGGCACAGAGGGATCCGGTGGCCAGACAGCCCTTAATAAAAGGTGAATTCACTCACAATGTACCTCTTTGTTCCAGGAAATATTTTGCTCCTCTGAACATCAGCTTCAGTATCATGAAAAAACATTTGTTAAGCCCCCAAATGCCAGACTGTTGCACTCAGAACTCCATAAAAAGAATTTCCCTGCCATGGTAAAGCTGTGTGTGATGGAGCCAGGCCTGGATGCATGAGCAAATTCTATGGCCCCTCATCCACAGTGTCCTGTAATTTGACAGGAAAAATCTTTCCAGGGATCCCAGCAATGCTGTTACCTGTGTGTGGGTGGGAGTGTGTGGAAACAGCAGTACCTGCAACAATGATGATGGTTTAGACAGACACCCCCCAAAAGAGAAAGGGGAACCAGCTATTTTATCCTCAGGAAGCTACCGCATCAGCCAGTGGCACCCTCTTCAGCAGTTTCCAGGAAGGGAACTTAACTGTTGATGTCCCTGCTAGTTACTGCATTTGGGTAAGTGCCGCAGAGCATTCTTGCCTGTTAGAAGCTGTTGATCCAGTTTGAGATAATGCAAACACATAAATAAGGGCATGATACATGATCACATACAAGGCACAGACAAAGAAGTAGAAACACTTGAGGGGCAAAGGACGTGTGTGTGTGCGTGTGTGTATGTGTGCGTGTGTGTGTGTGTGTGTGTGATAGGGAACTGTAAGGAGTAAATGGGTTAATTCCTAAAGTATTTAGAGGAATGTCCTTCCCTTAGTGAGTGCTGTATATGAGCCTTTTAAAAAATGAATGCATAAAAAGAAACAAAATTGGCTCATGTGTAGTGATATGGATGAGCCTAGAGTCTGTCATACAGAGTGAAGTCAGAAAGAGAAAATCAAATATCGTGTATTAATGCACATATATGGAATCTAGAAAAATGCTACTGATGAACCTATTTACAGGGTAGCAGTGGAGACATGGAGAATGGGCTTGTGGACACAGGGTGGGGGGAAGGAGAGGATGGGCTGAATCCAGAGAGTGGCGATGACATCTATACACCGCCATGAGTAAATAGCTAGCTAGTGGGAAGCTGGTGTATAACACAGGGAGCCCAGCTCAGTGCTCTGTGATGGCCTGAAGGGGTGGGAAGGAGGCCTCAGAGGAAGGGGATACATGTACACATAGAGCTGATTCATGTTGTATAGCAGAAACTAACACAATGTTGTAAAGCTTATATTCCAGTTTTAAAAAGTGAACGAATGGATGAGTGAATGAATGAGTGGATAGATAATACAGAATCAAGTTTAATTTAGGAAAGCTGGGAAAATGCCCAAGTAACTGGGTCTCTCCTTCTTCCTATACCAGGTTGACTGAGGCAGCCTTGGAGTGGAAGTTCAAGGTTAGAGGAGGTTCAGGTGCACAAATTTGTCCTGAAAGGCTGGCCCATCAGACCAGCCTGATGGAGGGACAGGATTTATCTCCAGGTATAAGCCACTCTTCCGTGTGGCACACTGACACACAGATCATTCTTTTAGGACAATTCCTTAGGGGGTAGAGAGGGTGGGAGATGCCCATTTTGTTTGCTTTGATCCAGGCCCTGGGAACTTAACTCTCAAGGTAAGTGACCACTGGGTCCAGGTATATATATATATGTATATAGATAATGAAGGGATGTTTTAAGTAGAAGTTCTATGAAGACCAAAGAATTGGTTAAAAGAGCTTGAACTTGCTCTCTGTCCTGAGATTGCACAAAGGCATGGATTTTGATGTCTGGCCACAGTGTCTGCTCACACAGGAACTGCTGGAAGCCTTTCTGGTCCTACGCTCAGATGTGCCACGTTGATCTTGTCGCCAGCTTGTCTGCCTGCTGCCGTAGACATTTGCTTCTTGGCCTTCATCATAGCTTCCAGAGAGTTCTCAGGCTTTGCTGGCCTACGGCGAGCACTCGAGCAAGATGTTTGGCTCTCTGAGCTTTTAACCTGAGTCCTCTTAGTGTGTGGTTTCTCCAGGTCTGGATTCTTTCCCATACTGTGGCCACAGGAGGGCAGTTTTAACACCCCTTAGGAGCTCCTTGCATCAGATTTCTGGATGGGCAGCCCTGAAATTCTTTCTGTATTGTGTTAGGGAGCACTCCCCAGGCAACAGGACCTGAGAGAGTTACTAGAGTTGAGAGTTACCTCAACTACTCGGTGGTCGAGGACAGATGCTTCCGGCACCTGATGGGTGAAAGTTCCACTGGGGTGCACAGGGATCCATGTGCACAGGGATGTCCAGCTCCAGGCACCCGGGAAACTTGAAAAGTTCATTCTCGTCTGGGTCCACACTATCATGGGTTCTGGTTCAGCCACATGGCACACACTTCACAGCCATCCGTCAAGCTCATTGACCGGACTGTCTTTGCCGACATATGCACACGAGTTTGGGAAGGACAGAGGAGTGTGTGTGAGTGTGTGTGTGTGTGTGTGTGCATGCACAGATTTTCAAATGCCTTCCTCTGTACCTTGTTGGATACCAGAACCCCCTTGTCTGCTTTTAATATCAGCAGTCCATGCATGTGATCTTTCTGGCTTAAAATTCACCTTTTAAAAGCTGTCCCTGATTAGTTCCAATGTGCTGTAATGACTTTTGTATTCTTTTTTAATTATAAATTTTGGTTAACACCGCTTTTGATGTTTTTAGCTCCTGCACTTTATATAGTATAATTTTTATCACACAATAAGTATGGAATTTGTGCAGCTGACTTAATTAGTTATATTCCCAATAACTAATTAATAAGTTAATTCCCAATTAGTTATATTCCCAATAGTCATCAGAGGGAACAAGTAATTTTGTGAAAGCAAACCATTATCCAAGGAATGATATGGAGTTATACTGTAGCCCTCCGGGCTACATTGTCCAGGGGATTCTCCTGGCAAGAACACTGGAGTGGTTTGCCAAGCCCTCCTCCAGGGGATCTTCCTGACCTGGGGATTGAACCCATGACTCTTACATCTCCTTCACTGGCAGGCAGATTCTTTACCACTAGCACCACCTGGGGAGCCTGGAGTGGGAAAGACTAGCTCTGTCAGCCCTCTTTGATTGCAGATGTATAAAAAGTGGACTATTGATATAGCACCTGCCTAGAAAAAGATATCAGTGGAGATATCACAATGATTTTGTAGAGAAATACCACTGTACCTGCTAAAGCCTTTCTTTGGAATCTTCTCTCCCTCTCTAATGTGGAATATCTATCTCCTCTAAGCTTTCAATGACCTGAGAGGAAGCTTCATGACAGAATATAAAGACATTCGCTAATAATGACTGCTTAAGA
>NW_011494607.1:9447116-9484359 GCF_000754665.1 Bison bison bison
AAGAATAAATATGAGATTAGAAAATGTGCTCGAAGGTCCACTATTTGACTTCAGCAAGGGCTAGTGTTTGTGGGCCTCTGGGAGGAATGGTGCTCTGAGGGCAGGACATGTGTAGTAATCATACCTGAAGTATCAGCATCCAGCCCGATGCCCTCTTTGAAGAGGGCACTCAGATGTTTATGGTAAATGAATGGATATTTTAATTAGCTTGAATATCATCTTTGGGGTGCCTGGGAGTGTGATATAGAACATGATCCCATCTGAAATAGAAGAGAATGATTATGTCATAATAAATTTTTTGCTGTTACTGACAAATACCACAATTTAGCTGTATAATTGATAATAATTTTAAATTTGTGTTGTAATACTAGTAATAATAACTAGTATACATATGCATGCACACATATAAAAATATGTAGATCACATGTTAGACACTGCTTTTAACCGAGTCAATTCTAACAGTTTTAATTTTAATTAAAATTTTTAAAACTTAAAAATTTTAAGTAACCCTGTGAATAGATATTCTCTATACCCAGGGAAGCCAAGGCACAAAGAAGCTGTGATTTTTTCCAGAGCTAAGTGGCAGAGGTGGAATTTGAAACCAGACAATCCAGCTCAAGAATCCATGCTATATTGGATGGACCTAGAGATTAATTATACTAAGTGAAGTAAGTCAGACGGAAAAAGACAAATATACCATGTCACTTAACATGTGGAACCTAAAAAAATAATACAAATGAACTTATTTACAAAAGTGAAATAGACTCACAGACATAGAAAACAAACGTATGATTACCAGAAGGGAAAGTAGGGGAGGGATAAATTAGGGGTTAGGGATTAACTGATACACAATACTATGTATAAAAGGGATAAACAGCGGCTTCCCAGGTGGCTCAGTGTTAAAGAACCCACCTACAACTCAGGAGACACAGGTTCGACCCCTGGGTCAGGAAGATCCCCTGGAGAAGGAAATGGCAACCCACTTCAGTATTCTTGCCTGGGAAATCCCTTGGACAGAGGAGCCTGGTGGGCTGTAGTCCATGGGGTCGCAATGAGTGGGACATGACTGACTCAGCGACTAAACAACAACATACCAGAAAAAACACCCCAAAACTTGTGTCTCCTTCCCTCTTTTAAAATAAAATGAATAAACAATAAGGACCTACTGTGTAACACAGGGAACTATATTCAATACCTTATAATAACCTATATGGGAAAAGAATCTGAAAAAGACTATATCTATGTATCTGGATCACTTGACGTAATCATTCTCTTCTATTTCAGATGGGATCATGTTCTATATCACACTCACAGGTACCCCAAAGATGATATCCTAGCTAATTAAAATATCCATTCATTTGCCATAACCATCTGAGTACCCTCTTTGAAGAGAGCATTGGGCTGGATGCTAACACTTCAGGTATGATTACTACACATGTCCTGAAGCTAACACAACACTGTAAATCAACTTCAATTAAAAAAAAAGAATCCATGCTATTAACCTGTAACTTTTATAGCCTCACACGTTGGTGAGAATTTGCCCATACCAACAAGTGCAGGCAGGGACTGGTTTCATACTCAGGCAAAAAAGGTAAATGTTTATTTGTCTGTCAATGAAGTGCATCAGCAATTATGATGGTGACAAGTTGGAAAGGACCGAGGAAACTCAAAGTACTTGTTAAACTCACTTTTAAAAATCTGAAGAACATCAAAAAGAGAAAGGAACAATGATGGCTTATAATCTGCCAAACCACAAATGTAGGACAATGTACATTTTTTTCCTGGTTGAAGATAAAAATGCTAGCAAATGGACAAAGAAGAATTGAGCATCCAGGAAAAGCTTAAATGGTGATCCTCTTAGGAGATAATCACCCGGACACATTGTCCATTATAGGTGAACAAAAATCATAGAATCTGATCTTTGAATTAACCAGGAAGTTAATATGTCTTCTTGAATTGATTAATTTCTGAGCTAGACGGGACAGCAAGACGGGACAAAGAGGCCAATAGGGCTGCCACTTTACAATTTCATTAGGTGAGAGAGAATGCCCTTCCTCAGGACTTAAAAGAAATATACAGTTTTGATAAAGATCAAGGGTGTATTTCTCTACAACATATTTCAGTAAGTTTAATAAAAATGTTGCAAGGAATAAATATGTGTAAACGTTTAAGAAAGCCTGGGAGGATTTCCTCCTG
Organism: Bison bison bison; assembly: GCF_000754665.1. NCBI lineage: Eukaryota > Metazoa > Chordata > Mammalia > Artiodactyla > Bovidae > Bison > Bison bison. The sequence goes on from NW_011494607.1 coordinate 9,449,313, forward strand.
CAAAATGGAGCATAGATGAGTTTTAGCACATCCTGTCACTTAATGGGGGAATTGCAAAGGTTTCAAATGTTATTTTTGATCTTTTAATTCTCCCAGTTGTTTCTGATAATACCTTTTAATTTCAGGCTAATAGCCATAAGCCTTTTTGAAGTAATAACACTGTCGGCTCTTAGGTGTATATACTAGAGGAGATGGCGAACATGAAAAGCAAAATATCCCTTTCAGCTGAGCTAAGGCCAGGACCTCATTCCTGGAATGAAATACCTGTGATGAGAGATGTGAGTCTGTGGGTTAAGGAGCCGGCGGTGTGTGCTGTTGGCTGGGGTGTAGGCGCAGGGTCATGTCTGGAGTTTTCCTGTGTCCTGCCACAGATTCTCCTGTTAGCCCCGTGCATCAGATACCAGGTAGTCCGAGGTATGTTCCATCCCCTACAGTGTGTCCTTGGAGCAAGAAAACCGTTGTGAAGACCACCTTTTCTTCGGGGAATTCCTTGTTAGTTGCTTATTTCATTGACACAGAAAAGACACAAAGGCAACTCTGGCTTGTGGTAATAGATGTTGCACTGTGCTCAGATCCTTGCAACCCCTGCTTCCGCATCTGCTTCAGGCTCATTCCCCAGCCTACGGCTGGCCTGAGTGACCCCTCCCAGGAATTGCTCTCAGATGAAGGCGATACCCCTTCCTGGGGGCAGCTTGCACCCAATGACTGACAGGTAGGGGTACAGAGTTCTGCCTTTTGGCTTCGCTTGGGACAAGTCTTCAGGGTCAGCCCAGTGTCCTCGGGATCCATTGAGGCATTTATTGTGATGAAATAAAGTCCAAATTCTCTTCCTTTATCTGGCTTTCTTCACTCTCCTGCAGGTGTGGTTCCCCAATTTTTCTACCCTTTATACATAGGATTTTCTGATGGGATAAATAATTTGCACTTGATGTAAAAAATTCAAATATTAGATAAACACACATGCATGCGGGAGTGGGCACTACAGCATGTCCATCAGCATCATTTAGTAGGGGACTCAGGTAGCTCCTGCATCATAACACAGCTTTAAGTGTTTCATAGTTCTTTGAACATAGCACTTACACCTTGAATGATCTACCTGAAGATAAATGGACATTGGTAATTAGAAAAATAATACTATGTGGAATGTATTTACAAAGTTCTTTCCTATCATTGTGGGGCTTCCCTGGTGACTCAGTCAGTAAAGAGTCTGCCTGCAATGCAAGAGATTCAGGTTCAATCCCTGGGTAGGAAAGATCCCCTGGAGAAAGAAGTGGCAACCCACTCCTGTATTCTTGCCTGGAGAATTCCATAGACAGAGGAGTCTAGTGGGCTACAGTCCATGGGGTCACAAAGAGTCGGACACGACTTAGTGACTAATACTTTCATACTTTCACTTCCACCCATTATATTGATTCATTTCCTGGCCTTTTTGAGAAAACTTGGGCATGTTAGTCCCATTTTAGAGATGGAGAGAAAATAGCTGAAGACACTGCGTTTGGGGTAATTTCTTTTTGATAAACTCCAATGTCCATGATCAGTCCATGGGCTCAAGCCCGTCATTCAAAGAAAACACCAGAAGAGGCTCAGTGTTTTGTGAAATGGCACATTCTGAAATCTTTGTTACTGAGAGGAGGATATAAGCTCAGGATCAAAGCACCGTCTTCAAAGAAGGGCAAGGTACTTGTTAAATAACTCCTGGCAACTGCTTCAGCACTAGGCACTGTAATTGCAGAGAGCAGGAGCGGAACTAAAAATAGAGAAGTGGATGGGGACAGGACCAAAGCCATCATTGTCACTCAAACTTGGATGTCACTTTTGACAGCATTTGAGCAATTGCTTCTTGGTTTTCAATGTTAGGAATCTAGTAATCATGCTTTGTTGTGACAGTCCTAGAAGAAGGGAAGGGGCAGGACCTGAGGAGCCCATCCTGGGAGGAGTAGCAGGAATGGAAGGTAGAGTTATTATCAGCCTGTGCTGCCTCTTTTCCAGCCAAAATTCCTTTGAAAGCAAAAACCAGAAAGCCATCCCAGCGAGCTCCAATGTCCTGAAATGGTAGAGGGACCTCATGGACAGGAGATACAACTCAACCCTGTTGAGTGACAGACAGGACCTGAGAACCAGCTGGCCACCAGGAGCTGAGTCTCTCTCTCTGTTTCTAGAAGCTGCACAATTGCTGTCTCTGCACATCTTCTCTGTTGACCTCCCACCTAAGCCAGTCTCCTCTGCACAGTCCTCTGGCTTCCTTCACAGCACAGCTGCCAGTCCAGCCCTCCATCATGATCTCCAAGCTCCAGGAGCCACCACCAACTGACAGCAACTTCTGTGTCTCTTCAGGCAGAACCTCATACGGAAGTGCCTCATCAGGCCACATCCTGCTTTTCTCACACTGGACTGGCTGCTTTGGGTTGAAGGGATGCGAAAGATTCTCAGAAGGGGCCACAAATGGGGCAGACAGTGAGACCCGTTTGCTATATCCTTGCTTATCTGTGTTTCCATTGTGCTGTCCATTGTGCTCCACAATATAGTCTAGGAGACATAAGAGGTCACATAATCATTGTGGTGAATCACTGTGTAGAATGTGGCATCTGCTCTAAGTGGGGTTATAATCCGGTTGATGTGATAAGGCCCAAGCCCACGAACAGGAAACGAGTCATGCTAGGCAGTGCCTGAGGAGCATCAGATGACTGGCACAGACAGGAGGGGTTTTAAAGATTTAGAGAAGGGAGAGACCATTGTGGGTAAGGAAAGTCAAAGAGGACTTCCCAAGAGAGGTGGGGACAGAAGTGGATCTGAAGGGATGGGAATGATTTGGAGAGAAAGTGGAGAGGAGAGGCATTCTAGGTTAGGGCAGAGATGGTGTGGGTGGGTGTACATGATGCATGCCTAGGGGACTACAAATAGGCCAGCCTTTTTTGAGTGTAAGGTACATATTGGAAAGTATAAGAAGGTACGTTAGGAAAAATGTGCATGCTCAGTTACTCAGTTGCTTGGTCGTGTCGGATCCTTTGCGACCCCATGGAATTTAGACCGCCAGGCTCCTCTGTCCATGGGATTTCCCCAGGCAAAATTACTGGAGTGGGTTGCCATTTCCTTCTCCAGAGGAATCTTCCTGACCCAAGGATCAAACTCTCAACTCTCAACCAGTACAGCATCTCCTGTACTGGTAGGCAGATTTTTTACCCCTGGGAAGCCCAAGTTAGGAAAAATAGGGAGAGACAAAATGTGTAGGACCTTGAATATCAATCTAATCATCTGAATTTTATTCTGAAGAATTTACTAACTAATTAAGAATTTATAAATTAAGAATTTATTAATGATGTTGCAGGGCATGGTGGGTAAAGCAGTGCTCTGGGGTGACCCCCTGCAGTGGAGGAGGCCAGAGGCCAGGAATAATTGAGAGACCCTTACGAAGTTACCAGTGAGATGAGTAGCCGCAACTATTGAAACCCATGCACCCTAGAGCTTGTGCTCTGCAACGGAAGAAACTGCTGCAGTGAAAAGCCCACACACCACACCTAGAGAGTAGCCACTTGTTGCAACTAGAGAAAGCCTGAGAGCAGCAAGGAAGACCCGGTGCAGCCAAAAATAAAATAAATAAATAAAAGAATCACCTGGAAGAGTTGTTACTATGCATATGGCTTGACCCCACCCCAGAGATGCTGATTCACTGGGGCTGAGTAGGGCCTGAAATTTACATTGCTAACAAGTTGCCAGGTGCTGGGGACCCTACTTTGAGAACCATTCCCTAGTCTGAACTGCCATCATCACTTCTCTGGGTTCTCATGGTGGCTTCCTGAGTAATCTGCTTCCAGTTTCACCTCCATTTCCTCACAGCAGTCAGAGTGATCATCTAAAAATGTAAATAAAAGCATGTTATCGTTCAGTTGCTAAGTCGTGTCCAACTCTTTGCAACTCCATGGACCATAACCCACCAGGCTCCTCTGTCCATGGGATTCTCCAGGCAAGAATACTGGAGTGGGTTCCCATTCCCTTCTCCAGGGGATCTTCCTGACTCAGAGCTTGAACTTGGATCTCCTGCATTGCAGGCAGATTCTTTACCACTGAGCCACCAGGGAAGCCCTGGCCTCCTGCTTAAAACTCTTCTGTGGCTTCTGACCACCCCTGTGTGGTTTACAAGATCCTCAAGATCTGGCTTTACCCAGCTCTGCAAATCATCTTGTAGCATAGTCACAGCCACTGCACTTTCTGTTGTCTCTCTTGAGCAAGTGCTCCCGAATCTGGCACTTGCGTTGCTCTGGGAAGCTCCTCCAAGGGGAGACGGCTGACTCTCTCTCATCCTTGATCAACCTCAGATGTTACCCCCTTCTAAGGACATCCTTGAACACCCCATCTGAGGTGGCCTGCTGCAGTTTCTACTTAATTCCTCACTCTTGTTCTTTCTGTTCATTGTAATTCTCATGAACATTACTTGTTTATTATTCTATTTATCGTGGTCTCCTCCACTAAGATTGTAGGCTCCTGAAGGACAGGGTTCTTCACAGTTTTATCCCCAGGACTTTGCACAGTGTCTGGCAGAATAGGAAGTACTCAGTAAGTATTTGTTCAGTGAATATACATGCATCTTCCTGAAGTGGCAAGGCTAAAGTATTTAAGGCCCCCAGAGTTCCACAAAGATCAGTGTATGTGAATAGATGCCATGGAGAAGAACATCGCCTATACCTTCAGCTGTTGGAGGGATCTAGTTTGGTACAGTCCGGCTAATCTTTTCCTTTTGCATGTATTAATAACATATAGGGTGATGAAGGCAGAGGTATCACATCAATTGCCAGCACCCTCATCCTCTCTTCTGTCTTTTTGCTTCTGTGACCTGCTCACAGCCTCTCGCTGTGGCACTAATCTGGTTTGGTGTCAGACCTTTCTCCTCATTACCAAAATATACCTCCCTCTTTCCCAAGCTTTGAAGACTCTGCTCTGCCACTATGTGACGCTGGGTGATAAGTGGGGTAAACAGGTTAACTGCTTTAACTTCATTTATCGTTAAGAGACACCAGGGTCCCTTTGATAATAAAACACATCTAAGCTGTGTCTGAGGGAGCAGCAAAATTGTTTTTGAACCTGTAAGAAAAATTCAGGTTTTTACATACACATGTGCTTTGTTTTGGATTTTGTGTAGATATGAAAGAAATTGAAATTAAAATATTACTGGAATAGTAGGGTTATAAAACATAAGGAGTGAAAAAGGAGATCCTGAAAAACAGGTTGTAAGATGGCTTTTATATTGATTAGATGAGAGTTTGACATTTGTCTCTGTTAAAGCATATGGTTATGCAATAGGAAACATTGCAGTATCAAAGGGGGAAAAAAAGGTTTATTTACAGACCTCAGAGTTGCATTCAGTGACATTCTTGGTCAAGATCAAAATGTGGAATGTTTTTTCCATTCAGAAAAGCAGAGTCACTTTGCCTGAGTCATGACTGCCCACTTTTTTCCATATGGTTGAGTGCTCTATATCGGCTGAGGTTGACAGTTTTCTAGCGACTTTGTGGTTGATGAGTTCTATTTATGGCAGCAGTGGAGAAAGGTACAGTTAGGTAATATTAGGAAGGAAATACTTAGTTTGGTAAAAAATGGAAATTAACCACTGCAGCAAATGTTTTGTAAGGAAAAAAATGCTTGAGTCATGAGAAATGCCTGGCTTCCCCAGTGTCTCTGACCCCATCCAGTTATCAAAAATTCCTTCAATTCTCCCCTTGTCTGGCTCTTAGAGTTATCCCATTCTTACTGGTTTGAAGACTTCCCTGGTGGCTCAGATGGTAACGAATCCACCTGCAATGTAGGAGACCTAGGTCGATCTCTGGGTGGGGAAGATCCCTTGGAGAAGGGAATGGCAACCCACTCCAGAATTCTTGTCTGGAGAATCCCATGGATAGAGGATCCTGGTGGGCTACAGTCTAAGGGGTCCCAAAGAATCGGGTACGACTGAGCAATTAAGCACACACACACACACACACACACACACTAGTTTAAAAGTTCACAACCTCAGCCAGTGCTTGGCATTGGTCCAAACTTCTCCCTTTCATGGCTATTGATTAATCTCCTTAGAACAACCCTTGATAGCTCTCCTTTATGATCTAGACTTCTGTCTGGGGATAGTAGACAACCCCCACTTCTTAGTCCAGCATCAATAGCTTTATATCCTGTGTGGTTTTTAAAAAATTGTGGTAAAATATACACAACACACAAGTTACCATTTTAACAATTTTAAGTGTACAATTCAGTGGCCTTAATAATCACAGTATTGTGCAACCATCACCCTATTCTATTTCCAGAACTTTTTCATCATCCCAAACAGAAACTCAGTACTCCTCATCTCCTCTTCCCCTCCTCTAGGACCTGGTCACCTTTACTCTACTTTGTTTTTTTTTTAATGGAATTTATTTGTTTCTGGCTGCACTGGATCTTTGTAGGATCTCTCGAATTGCAGAGAGCCAGGGCTCCTCTCTAGTTGAGGTGTGTGGGCTTCTCATTGTCGTGACTGCTCTTGTTACAGAGCACAGGCTCAAGGACAGGCAGACTTCAGTAGCTGCAGCACAAGGCCTCAGTTGTTGTGACTTGTGAGCTCCAGAGTGCGGGCTCAGCAGTTGCGACACACGGCTTTGGTTGCCCCACAGCATGTGGGAACCAGTGTTCGATCCCTGCATTGGCAGCTGGATTCTTATCCACTGTACCACCGGGGAAGTCCCTTTATTTTCTAGGAATTTGCATATATTGCAAGCATGCATGCTAAGTCGCTTCAGTTGTGTCTGACTTTTTGCAACCCTATAGACTGAAGCCCGCCAGGCTCTTCTGTCCAGGGGGTTCTCCAGGCAAGAATACTGGAGCGTTGCCATGTTATCTTAGGGGATCTCCCTGACTCAGGGATTAAACCTGAGTCTCCTGTGGCTCCTGCATTGGCAGGCAGATTCTTTACCACTGAGCCTCCTGAGAAGCCCTTGCGTGTATTAGATACTTCATATAAGCGAAATCATACACTATTTGTCCTTTTGTGTCCGGCTTATTTCACTTAGCATAATGTTTTTGAGATTTATTCACATTGTAGCATGTATCAGAACTTGCTTCCTTGCTGAAGACTGAGTACTATTCCACTGTACATACCCCATTTTGTTGATCCATTTACCTGTTGGCAGACTCTTGGATTGTTGCCACGTTACCTTCGGTGAACAGTGCTCTGTGAACACTGGTATACAAGTGTGCATTAGAGCCTCTGCTTTCAGTTCTCTTGGGTCTATACCTGGAAGTGGAATTGCTAGATCATATGGCAATTCTTGGTTTAACTTTCGGAGGGACATCTCATATGGTTTTGACATACCCACACCTGCTGTTCTCACTTTTTGGGGGTGCTTTTTCTCAGAGTAGACTGCTTCTCTGAGTGTTCCCTGGGTACACACATCCCTGGTCTTCCCTCAAGCTGAACTCAAAATGCTTTTTCCTCTTCCACATCTTCAGTCAGCCAGCCATACTCTTCAGTAAATACTAAAACAAACTCTTCCTCCTAATGATAACATATCTCAGCATCTGCGATCTGGAAGTGAAAAAGTAATTATGAGGACGTGTCTCAAACCCTGGCTTTTTCTCTAAAGAAACCTCACAGCCCCACGTTCAAAAAACCCTCCTTCCCAGTTTCCTTCGTATGGATGACAATAGCTCCTTAAGAATTTCTCTTTTTTTCTTCCTTAAATTCCAGCCCCATAAGTTCCAACTCAGGCCTGTTGTCCATCTCCCTTGCCCATCACCTAAACCCTTTACAGACCAACTAACCATCTCAGATTGTCTTTGCTGTGTTTTTCTCATCACCTAGACTCTGAACAGTTGAGAGCATTTGAGTGCTGACTCAAAAGGAAGTGTCAGTCTTTATCAGAGTTAGGGATGGGGATAAAAGTTGTGAATACCTCCACATTCATCATGTCTCCTTCTCTACTCACCTGGAAGCAGTCTTTATCTCCTGCATAAGAATATTTTCCCCAGGTAAATCTAAGCTATGTGAGAGCAGATTGGAAGTCTCTTCCTTCTTTGTTTGAAAAACCTCGTATTAACAACAGATTCCTTGCCTTGACATTCCTGAGTTCCCAATGGGTTGGCCTCAGTCTGCCTTTGCAGTCTTATTCTGCATGACTGTCCTTCCTGCTCTCCAGGCCCCAAGGAATAGCACTGCTGGCTGGTCCCTAAACTGTTCCTGTGTTTTCCTGTCTCCATCTGTTCCCTCTTCTTCTTACCCTCTTTTCTCTTCTCTGTTGCTGCTGCTGCTAAGTCGCTTCAGTCATGTCCGACTCTGTGCGACCCCATAGACGCAGCCCATCAGGCTCCCCCATCCCTGGGATTCTCCAGGCAAGAATACTGGAGTGGGTTTCCATTTCTTTCTCCAATGTATGAAAGTGAAAAGTGAAAGTGAAGTCGCTCAGTCGACACCCACCCAATTTCTACCCATTCTTCAAGTTCAGGTCAAACACTGTTCATTCCATAAAAGTAGCTGTCCTGAAGATTAAATAAACCAATGTGTGCAAAGAATTTAGTGTGGTGTCTGACATGTAATAAGCCCTAGATAAATAGTATATAATAAATACTTGGCCTGTACTATTATTGTTTTTGTAAACATCTTATGTATAACTTATCAGCTTTTCAGCCTAATTTATTTTTGTATTTTTTACATAGTCTCTATCAGTTTGGACACATTTGGCAACATAAAACCCCAACTCAGCTAGTTTAAACAAAAAGTGGATTTACTGGGTCATATAGCTGAGAAGCCCAGGGATTGAGCTGAATTCTCTCTGGTTTCTGGACTCAGCTTTGCTCTCTTCTATATGTTGTAATTCTCAGGCTCTTGAGGAGGTTGGATGGGTGTGCTAGCTTCAGTCTCCCAGAGTTTGGGAGAAGCTAAACTCTACTGTCCAGCAAACTTAAGTAATGCCTCTTGGGGCTCACTGCCTCTGATGGGGTCATGTTCCATTCCTGAACCAATCACTCTTGACAGAAAGATCAGATGCTTTGACTGGCAATGTCTGGGTCAGGTGTAACCCAGTAAGCTCCAGCAAAACCAAACTGACTAGGAGTGGATGCATGCTGCTGCTGCTGCTGCTAAGTCTCTTCAGTCGTGTCCGACTCTGTGCGACCCCATAGACGGCAGCCCATCAGGCTCCCCTGTCCCTGGGATTCTCCAGGCAAGAACACTGGAGTGGGTTGCCATTTCCTTCTCCAATGCATGAAAGTGAAAAGTGAAAGTGAAGTCGCTCAGTCGTGTCCGACTGTTAGCGACCCCATGGACTGCAGCCTACCAGGCTCCTCTGTCCACGGGATTTTCCAGGCAAGAGTACTGGAGTGGGGTGCCATTGCCTTCTCTGGGGGGTGGACGCATGCACCCACACAAAAGTTGGAGGCATGCCAAAGATAGGGCGAGTGGATGCTGGGGAGTGAAATCTCTGCCCAGTACCTTACATAAAGGAGATGCTCACTAAATCTTTAGTAAATGGATTTGAGTTAGGTTTCTCTTTAGTGGTCAGAGGATGTGCAATGTTAACTGCTCATCAATTACTAGTTGAACAGGGGAGGAAACTAACATTTGCTGGGCACCTGCTATGTACCAGGGACTGGGGCTGAGGGATTTACATAGCTTGTCATTTGATTTAATCCAACAAAAGTCTGTGCTACAGATTTTGTCATTATGCCCAATTTACAGATGAGGAAGCTAAGAGTAAAAAGGTTGGTAATATTTGGGGTTTGTGTAGAGCTAGAATTCTAGCCCAGGTCTGCCTGACCCAGAGGTTGTGCTGGTTTCCTACAGGTCATGGCACCTGCATTCTAGAGGGCTATTTCTCTCTCTTCAAAGATCGCTGGGGCTGGGAATTCTGTAATCTGTCCCTGAAGACTATTCCATGCTGTACAAATCTAAGGTTTGAGAAACTCCTTCATCTTGCCATTGTTTTAAGTGGATTGCATTTCAACTTGTCTTCTATAGAAAGTTGAAAACCACTGCACACTCTCTAGGAGAATCTTTGTGGATTTGATGGTAGTAATTAAGTAGCCACTTCATCTTTTCTTCCTTTAGGTTAAAGGGATTGAACCCTTTAACCTTTCCTTGAAGAGCCTATTTTCAGATCCTTTGACGTAGGACACATTTTTGCTTAAGCTCTGGACCTTACTTCTCAGCCAGAACATGACTTGAGACAGCTCTCAGACCCAATTTCTTGACTGTGAAGAAAACAACTTAGCTGTGCTGACTATCTGCTTACCCTCAGCAGGATCTCTGGGCTGCTGCCAAACCCTTTCTGCTACTGTTAACTCCCCTCCCCACAACAACCACACACACACGAAATAATACACACATGCAAACACAAAACAGCACATACAAACAAGAATAAACAGACATGAAAACACCCACCCACACCGGCAACATACACACAAAACCAACACACACCCACACCAACAATAAACAAACAACCATGCACACACAACAACATACACACAACAAAAAACCAACACACAAAATACAACAAAACACAACATACATACAAACACACACAAATACACAGCAACACACACATACACCCAGGTCCGTTCTGAAGCCATGCTTTTGCTTCTCAGCAGTGGCCCCTGGAATCACCTTCCCTCAACTCCTGACATGAGGGAGGTACCTGGCTTCCTCCTCCTGAGCAGCAGATTCACATCATTCTTTCTTTGAATCCTTGGCAATCTAATCACTTTATTTCTCCACTCCCACAGTAGACAAGAGAAGAATGTGATTTGCTGGTTTTGAATTTTAAAAAATGAAGCAGAAACGGGAGCGCGTTTCTTGATAATTCTGTCTCTCCACGCTCTGGACTGTGGAAGGATCTGGTTTCCGGTATAATTGGCCTGTGACCTGTAGGCCCTGACGTAGGCTCTTCTGGCTTTCTTTGAACATAGCGAAGAAAATTTTTAAAGAAGGGGATGAAAAAAGAGAAAACTCTGGGTAACGAATGATTTTGTGTGTCTGTGTTTTTCTGTAGTTGCCAGCATTTCTGCAGTGAACATGAATTCACTTGGAAATTAGGAAAAACATCAGTAAGTGTTAAAATTAACTCTAAATAGCTAAAAGAATAAAACAACAGCCAAATCTTAAGCAGATAGAAATAAAAAGATGAATGGCAGAAATAATTAGAAAAACTAAGAGTCATAAAGCAATCCTTGGAATAAAGGATCCATTTGGTATATAATGTTGATAAAAGGAAGAACACAGAATGAAAATATTATAATGATAAAAGTCATGTGATGAAAACACAGCATTAAACATTAAGAAACAAAAATTGACAGAAAAATAATAAGTCATTAGGAGACCTAAATACCAGATTTTGACAGCAAAAAAGAGGACACCAAAGTTTGAAATACTACAATTATGAAAGTTGATTTATAGGCCAATATTGAATTTTGGTCCATAACAACAAAAAATGAGTCTTTTTAAAAGCTATTATTTGAAACCCTGAGCAAAACAAATAATATATAAGACCACAAAGAAATCTTTCACAAATTTAAATAAGAATAAAAATATCTAAACTCTCAACCACTTGGAAATTTAAAAAAAATCTTTATGAGCATTTCATTAAAAAATCAAAACTATAATTGCAAGCTATTTAGAAAGTTATGAAAATTATGTATAAGCATTCATGGAATGTGGCCAGATCAGTACCAAGAAGTATGCTTAGAGCCTCAAATACTATCAAAATTAAGCCAGAAAAATGAAAATTTAAAAGCTAATCATATGACTAAAAAATTAGAAATAGAAGAATAAAATAAATCCAAATAAACAGAAATAGACAAAAAAATTTACAAATTAGAAAGTAAAGTATAATCAATTTATTCAAGTGTTTTCATATTTTTAAAGGTTAACAAAATGGAAATACTTTTCACCATTTGAATCTAGGAAAAAAGGAAATACAAACTAATAATATACAGAAAATGGATATTGACATATTGCAGAGGAGATTTAAATGAAATAAGATAATGTTATATGTGAAAGATAATGTTAATACATGTGAAAATATTGGTAAATGGATGATTTTCTGTGGGAAATTGCTAAAATTCACTAAATAAAGTATACATATGAGAAAACCAATAACCTTGAGAAGGAACTGACAAAGTTATCAAAAAATAATGTAAAAAAAAAAACCCTCCTTTCAAAAAAGTCCTGCTGGCTTATTAAGAATTCTTGCAAAGTTTTAGAAAACATGTGATTTCTATGTTATGTTAAACTATCCAGTAACATAAGTAAAGTTTGAAATCTACTAAATTTTGTTGATGGACATTTAGAAAGAGGACCGGCAATTTTACTCCTAGAGTCCACCAAGAGAAAGGAAACATCTACACAGAGACGTGTATGCAGATATTCATAGTAGGATTATTTATAATAACCTCAAACTGGAAACAATTCAGATGCCCATCAGCTGTTGAAGAGAGAAAATTAGATACATCCACACTAAAGAATTCATCCATAAAAATGAATTAAACATTAAATCAAAAAAGAAAGAAATATGTGCTATCATAACATGCTGAAACATGAATAGACCTCAAAAAGGGTTATTTCAAGCAATGGTGGATCCTTAGGACTGCAAAGTACTTTCCTGTCTTTGAGTGAGGGGCCTTTTGACAACCCAGCCCCACAGTGGTCTATAGTTTGGCCTCCTGTCTTCAGGGGTGCTGTCCTGTTGTGAGTAACCAAAGACCCTATCTTTCAAAGCATCACAAATATGGAAAACATGGAAGACAAACTCCTAACCAACAGCAGTCCTTGGTGGCTTCCAGACCCATGAGGATTCTGAAGCCCTGGGCTCTGAAACATAAAAACCCTCCTTCTGGGTTTCTTTTTACATTGAAAATTCAGTCTTCTCTATAGGTAACTTAAATGTGTGAGTTGAATCAGGGAGGCAGATAGGAATCATAGGGGCAAATAGCACAACCCCAAGAAAGAGGAATTAGAAGCCAGTAACTCACCAAGGAAAGCCAGCACGAAACTGGTTCAGAGCTAATGAGTGGGAAGGGCCCAGCTACCCTGCTCTGAAGTCACGTTATTAGCTGCTCCACAACCATTTTCCAACCTAACTTTCTAAATAATTAAAGAAATAAAAAAGAAACGAGGTTCTCGTATATAAGCTCCTAGAGCTTTAGTCTTTATTACTAATAAATTTCCACCATCCCCCACCACCCGCCTTGACAAAGTGTGGGAGAAGCCGGCTGGTAACGAGATTTTGCCACCCTGACGAGTGTGCTCATTAGGGAAGCCGCTTGGTTTGAAGACCCGCCCCAGCCAATCTGATTGCGGATTTTATTGAAATAATTTTATAAACAAGTCTTCAGACAAGGTTTAGTCCTGATGAATCCTCCGAGCTCATTACCACCCTCAGGAAGAAATCTGAAGAGATAAAAATAAAAGTCGAGGATTAAAACAACACTTTCACCTTAGGCAAAACAGTCTCCCTGAGCCTCAGATTTCTCCATCTGTAAAACAAGGATAATGACATTTCCCTCTCCAACTCATCAGAAGAGCCAATGCGAAGTTCTGGAGTGTGTTCTTGGCAGTTGGGAAAGAAGGTAACACAGAAACCTGATTATTTTCAAAAGCAGGAAGAACGCAATGGTGGTAAATTCATGTCTGATCTCTCTCAAGATAGGGTAACAGTAATGTCCAGGAGAGGCTACATATGGTGCGATCAATCAGCCCCATGTCTTGGAAACTCACCTGGCTTGAATTAGAAAGCTGTTTTTCCTCCAGTATTTTCTTTGATATTAAGGAGTTCTTAGTCCTGTGACATTTCATCATAAAATCATGAAATATATTTGTCACAGCTGCCACTACAGAACCAGCGAGACCTTAGAAAGATATTTGTGTCCGAAGGCACTCGGGTAGCCGGCACATATTCCCAGGGCTTGGAGACGATTTCAGAGCAACTTGGCCCCTCCCTCCCTCACCAGTTGTCTATGTCAAAAGGCAGAAGATTTAAAAATTCCTATTGACCATGATCAGTATGAGCTCAACAGAGAAGGATGTGCCTAAATGTTAAGATCATTCTACAGAGCCAAAGTCAAGAGTCTGCACAGAAGCATCATGTTGAAAAAGTGTGAAAGAGCTGGATGGAGCTCAGGGATGATGGACAGATCCCTTTCAGACGCAAGTGACAGTGTCTTCTGCTCCCACTCGCTTTCTTACTTTTGCATCAAACATAAATAGTAAGTGAAGAGATGTAATTCAATAGCAGAGCTTCAGGTGTCTGAGATTAGATGAAAGGGATCCTTAGCACCAAGGCACAAAGACTTGTTTAAAAAAAAAGAAAAAGAAAAGGCAGAGACTAAAGGAATGATAAAACACAAACTTCAGTCGGAAAATCTCTCATGCTTCCGAGGGGCTGATTTGAACTTCCCAGGGTCGCCCTGTGCATGTATTGCACGGGTTCAGCCACTGCATGGCTGTCAGCTATTTCACATAAATAATGAGAAAGTCACTTGCTGCCACGGCCCAGTTCCAGTGGACTGAAGGGTAAGTGTGGGTCACCTGTTTTCAGGCTGGGAGACTTAATGAGAGGATGATTCTGCTGATGCGTGAAGAGATGCTGATTTCAGGACAACGTCCATCTCCAAGGCTCCATGTCCACCCCGGCTCCTCCAGGCCCTAATTCCTGGCTGAGGGTCTGCCCTGTGCTTATTTCCTTTCTCAGGTCACTGCTACCACACGCACCTATGAAGGTACTCAAACTCACCTTCTAGAAAGTGGAGCGCCTCACCCAGCCCTACGAGGCGGCCTCCCCTTAGACACAAGCAGGCTGGGGGTGTTTAAGATAACAGCATCGCAGGGTGCAAACGGCCCCCACCATGGAGCCGGAGGAACCTATGAGATCATTTGGAAAGGCTTGTGAATTCACTGCCATTTGCCTACTTGGCTTTGGATGAAAAGCAAATCTTAAAGCTGCTCAAAATGTGTCTGATTCATCTGTAACTGAGAATGAGACCAATCAGGGATAAGAAGTGAGTAAAATCCTTGTGATCACAGAGCCAAGAGAGCCTATTTTAAAGCACTTAATGTATTTTTTTCTTAAAGATATATACACCAACTGTAATTAAGCTCTCCCTTTCCTTATGATCTTGGCAAGATGTTAAAAAAGAGATAGAGGGAGGGAGTTGACTTGCCAAGTGGATTTTTCTAAGCGTTCTCAGCCCTAATTAAAAGTCCTTTGTGCAAGGCCAACCAGCAATCAGATTCCTAATTAGAGTTGAGCAAACTGCCTTGGTGAACTGTGAGTTTCTCTGAACCCAGGAATATGGGGAGAAAGTCTGTCCATCTCAATAGGGCCATTTTTTTGGAGCCACATACACACCTGAGTCCAGAAAGGCATGTACACACAAGGGCAAGGACACAAACCTATTCTTGTTGTGTTGATGCCTCTTTTGTCTTGAAATGGCTCAGCAGAATCCTGTATATTGTGTTTCTGTGTGTGTGTGCATGCCCAGTCGCTTCAGTTGTGTCCGACTCCTTGTGACTCTATGGACTGTAGCCCACCAGGTTCCTCTTTCCATGAGATACTCCAGGCAAGAATACTGGAGTGGGTTGCCATGCCCTTCTCCAGAGGATCTTCCTGAGCTAGAAACGGAACCAGTGTCTCTTGCAGCTTCTGCATTGGCAGGTGGGTTCTTTACCACTAGCGCCACCTGAGAAGCCCTTCCCTGGTGGCTCAGATAGTAAAGAATCCACCCGTAGTGCTGGAGACCTGGGTTCAGTTCCTGGGTTGAGAAGATCCCCTGGAAGAGAGCATGGCAATCCACTCTAGCATTTTTGCCTGGAGAATCCCCAGGGACAGAGAATCCTGGTGGGCTACAGTCCATGGGGTTGCAAGGCATTGGATATGACTGAATGACTAAGCACAGAGCAGCACCTCTATTTTATTTGTTGGTTTCAGTATCACCAGGAATTATGCCTTTTTAAAAACCTGTCTTTGCTGCTGCTAAGTCGCTTCAGTCGTGTCCAACTCTGTGTGACCCCATAGACAGGCTCCCCTGTCCCTGGGATTCTCCAGGCAAGAGCACTGGAGTGGGTTGCCATTTCCTTCTCCAGTGCATGAAAGTGAAAAGTGAAAGGGAAGTCGCTCATTCGGGTCCGACCCTCAGCGACCCCATGGACTACAGCCTACCAGACTCCTCTGTCCATGGGATTTTCCAGGCAAGAGTGCTGGAGTGGGGTGCCATTGCCTTCTCTGAAACCTGTCTTTAGGATCTGTCATTCTGTGACTTGAGATTTAAATTTATTGAATGCTGGTATTTCATAGTTTATGTCCAAATAAAGGAGACCATTTTGCCCTTAACTAGATTTCTCTTGGATTCGTGAGCATTGTAATAGTAAACATGTCCAACACAGCTCTGGGAGCCCCATAAATGCTAACTCACTTTACCCCTATGAGGATGCCATAAGGTTCTGTTGTTTTCTCCATTTCACAGGGACGAAGCTGAAGCACAGAGAAGTTTCGTAACTGACCCAAAGTCACATTGTAAGTGATGGAGCTGAGGTTTGCCTACTGTCTATCAGGTTCTAGAGTCCGGGCGCAGCCCCAGCACCCCAGAAGTACAGCAGTGCCTCCTAGCCGGCCTAGAGCAGAGGGGGATCAGGACCACCTGGCCTCAGGTCACAGGCCTGAACATCCACACAGCTGGGAGTGCAGCTCAATCTCCAAGGCTCCCCTGGCTGCCTTCCTGATTACTGGGCAGGGTTTTCCAAGATCCACATTTCAGATTGAGACCTTCTGAAATGTAGGCCTTGAATAAAGAGATTATACTGGGATGTAAAAATAAAGGAGTTGCTATTCTTCATTCTCAGAACTGTGGTGAGAGCAGCAACAATGGCATTCTTGTCTCACTCAGAGATGACCATCAAAAGCCGCAGCCCCTAAGGCGTCCATCATAGAGAGACACTCACACCCCTGGCTCAGCCCCTGAGGCATCCACCATAGAGACATACACACCCCTGGCCACAGCCCCTGAGGTGTGCACCATAGAGACACTCACACCCCTGGCCACAGCCTCTGAGGCATCCACCATAGAGAGACACTCACACCCCGGCTCAGCCTGTCTCTTGCATGTCTGTTTCTTGATTTCCTCCTGCCCCTTCCCCGCCAGAATGTATCCCTCTTGAAACAGAGTGGAAGTGCTCAGAGTTACGTAATTCTCTTTTCCTCCTGCTTTCATTTGGGTCAGCATCATGTGAAGGCTCTTTTTGGGGTTGTCCTTGACTTACTCTTTGTCTTAGAAAGAGAAATATTTCATCTATAGATGTTTGCTTTCAGTGTAAAAATACAAATATTGTATATTAACGCATGTATGTGAAATCTAGAAAAATGGTATAGACGATCTTACTTGCAAAACAGAAATAGAGACACAGACGTAGAGAACAAACATATGGACACCAAGGAGGAAGAGCGTGGGTGGGGGGTGGGATAAACTGAGAGATTGGGATCAACATACATACTCTATTATGTATAAACTAGGTAACTAATGAGAAACCTTAAAAATAATAATAATAATTAAAAAAATAAAAATACAAAATCTAAATAGGATAGTATCAGGCATTTTCGGAGAAGGAAACGGCAACCCACTC
The DNA here is from genome assembly GCF_000754665.1 of Bison bison bison. Taxonomy (NCBI): domain Eukaryota; kingdom Metazoa; phylum Chordata; class Mammalia; order Artiodactyla; family Bovidae; genus Bison; species Bison bison. Next base: position 9,466,933 of record NW_011494607.1, read on the forward strand.
CAGTATTCTTGCCTGGTGAATCCCAGGGACAGAGGAGCCTGGTGGGCTGAAGTCTATGGGGTCGCAGAGAGTCAGACACGACTGAAGCGACTTAGCAGCAGCAGCAGCAGCAGCAGCAGCAATTTTCAGTGCTACGTATTCTAACTACCCATAGTGCAAAAGACATACCTCCCCATATTCCAGGGAGGTAGCTGTTTACAAAATATCATTTAGGGGAGGCCCAGTGTGATGAGGGGGTGACAGCATTGGAATAATGGAACAGGAAGGAAGTCACAGACACCAAGAGACAGATGTGGGGGATGGGAGGAGAAAAAATGAGACTAGAGAGGGAATTATGGGACAGGTGAGAGGCCCCAGTGAAAGGCTTTCTCCAGATCCAAAGGGAAATGCTATGGCTCTTATGAGAAAGAAGAGAAATATGCTCTGTGGGAACGTGGGCAGACGACCGGGTTGGGTTTCCATCCACCGCCAGGAACAGGTTCTACTCTGCGGCTGGAGCTCAGTGTCCCGCTTCTCCAGGAGGTCCTTAGACGTCACCACCAAATCCATTCATGAATTTCAGCCAGAAAGTCAGCAAATGGGGCAAACCCACAGCCTGGCTGGTTGTTTTGCACTTTTCACGTTGTGTTGTAATTATTTATCTGCCTGCATCCCTCACTTATCTATATATTAGACTGCAAGGTTCTGGGCTTTATTCAAATTTGTATCTTCAGGGCTTGCTTCATGGCCAGCCCTCGACATTGTTTGGAGACAGCTGGGGGGTTACAGTATCAACCACGTATTCTGTAATGTACATAAAGTGCCCTGTGTATACAATGCCTTTTATTGATAGGTAGCAGGCACTTCATAAACATTCACTCACTGAATCAAGAGCCCATACAGTGACAGCAAGTCACAAGTTCAAACGCTGAAGTTCTGGAAAAAACAAAATGGATAGGGTAGGAAGTCTAAGATCTGAAACACAGACCTCCCATAGGGAAGAATTAGGAGAACCGTGAAATGTTTGAGGATGGACACACTGACTTCTGAAACGCTCAGAAACAAGGCAATGGCAAGGATTTCAGGATGCTTCCATCTGCATCTAGTTTCCAAGTTTCACTTTCTCTCCTCTGAAAATCACTGGGCCATTTCAGAGTTTCAGCATTCCCTGAAAGCAAGTCTGAGGAACCAGCCCATGCACCGCCACCATACCTGAACACAGGTAAACAGCTTCCATTCATGTGAGTGTTGATGTGTGTAATCTACATGACCCTCAGGAAATACATTAAGATATATACACATATACATACATTTGGATGATCTAGGTTACAGAAAAATGCAGTTACCTGATTAAGAAATAGTGTTCATAGCCAGAGACAAATGAGATTTTAAGATTAGTTTGTGCTTGGTGTTTATTCTCCTTTTCCTGTGAAAACATTCTTTAAAGTTATAATCAGACACCAGTCCAATCCGGAAGACAATTTGTTACTTTTTTTCTTCTAGCCCAGCTTGTCTTAAGTGCCAATTATGTCAGGCGCCTTGTTGCTTTTTTACATTCCTTTCCTCACTGACAGCTACAGTTGACTTTTCTTAGTTAGTACATAAAATGATATATTCTCCTGTGTGTTCAAAAACTTGGCTCTGTAACTGCCAGCTAACTTTTGAAATAATATTGTCATGCTGCCCTTCTTTGGGGAGGAACCCCGAGCTGAGGAATGGGTTGGTTCTGCTCCCTGGCTATCAGGATGGGGGTAAATATTATCCAACCAGATCCTGTGCCATGGAGGAATAAAAGGAGAGCAAACCATGCTCAGTGGCTGAAAGTTTGCCACGGACCAGAGATATTAATTTTGCAAAACAAAGGGTAAATGGAACTCATCCAAATAGGTCTTTTGAGAAGATAGGGTTGAAACAGCCATCAGAGTGAAGAGTCTGGATAGACACAACTTGGGCTGTTTGCTTATACTTCAACTGGTAAAGGGCTGGGATCAAATACAAACAGCTTTACAATGAATGTTAGCATTTATTGAGAACTTGCTGGGTCTGTGCAGTGACCAGAGCTGGGTACTTGGCATGGATCAGTTCCTCTGTGTTTCAACCATCATCTTACTGGCAAGTTCCTAATTGTGTTCTTGTTTTACCGATAAGGATGAGCCTTAGACATATTAAGAAACTTGCCTAAGGTCAAACGTTCAAATAAGTGTCCTTACTCACCGTGATACAGCTCTGGGAAAAGGGATTTGTATAACACGTGCCTAATGCTTTATGGTTTATTAACCTTCTTTCACTGGTACCACTGGATTTTACTCTCATCTTATCCTATGGGGATTGGTGGCATTGTCCTTATTTTGCAGATGAGAAAATAGAAGTTTAAAGAAGTTTTGTGGCTCACTTTGCCATCCTTAGGTGGAAAGGAGTCTGATCCTATGTTAACTAGAGAATTCTCTGGGGCAAATAGCTATGCTTCCTGTCTAGGGTGAGTTGTCTTAGAGGATGCTGAATGAAGAGCACTAAGCTGACAGTCCTAGCTCCAACACCTTCCATAGAACTTGGATGGGGAGGGAAGTGCGAGGGGGGTTCAGGATGGGGGACACATGTACACCCATGGCTGATTCATGTGAATGTATGGCAAAAACCACTACAATTTTGTAAAGTAATTAGCCTCCAATTAAAATAAATAAATTAATTTACAAAAAAAATAAAAAAGAACTTGGGAACTTCTATTTCCTCAGTGGTTATATATCTAGTTCTCAGGGCTGTGTTGAGGGTGAAGTGGGTTTTGTGAGAGTTGTGTGTTAACATGCCAATGTAAGTTATAAATAATACTATTAAACAGCCACTCTTCAGCTTGTTCTGAAAGCATCTCCATTTACAGCATAAACTTAAGATCTGTCTTTCTCTCTCTTATATTTGGCTGTGGAACAAAGCAGCATAGCATAAATGAATTTAAAGAACTTTTCTTTCATTTCTGCAATTTCTTTTTTAAAAAAACTTAAGGTATAGTTGACATACAACATTATATCTGTTTCAGGTGTGCAACATAGTGATTTGATATTTTATATATTGTGAAATAATCACCACAATGAATCTAGTTAACTTCTGTCCCTATACATACTTATAAACTTCTTTTCCTTGTGATGAGAATTAAGATCTACTCTCTTAGCAACTTGCAAATATGCAATACAGTATTATTAACTAGAGTTGCCATGCTGTACATTACATCCTTATGAATTTTTTATTTTGTAACTAGAAGTTCATATCTCTTTGACCACCTTCACCTGTTTTTGCTGACCCCCCACCTCTGGCAACCGTTAGTCTGTTCTCTGTACCTATGAGCTTGGTTTTGTTTGTTAGATTCTACATTTAAATCAGATCATGGAGTATTTGTCTTTCTCCAACTTATTTCACTTAGCATAATAACCTCTATCCATCCACACTGTCACAAACTGAAAAATTTTATTTTTTATGGCTGAATAATATTCCAGTGTGTGTACGTGTGTGTGTGTGTGTGTGTGTATTCCATCGTCTTTATCCATTAATCCATCAATGGACATAGTTGTTTCCATGTCATGGCCGTTGTAAATAATGCCGCAGTGACCATGGATGTGCAGATAGCTTTTCAAGTTAGTGTTTTCATTTTCTTCAGATAAATACCCAAGAGTGGAATTGCTGAATCATATGGTACTTCTAGCTTTAATTTTTTGAGGTATCTCTTACTGTTTTCCATCATGGTTGCACCAGTTTGCATTCCCACCAACCATGAATCAGGGTTCCTTTTTCTCCATATCCTTACAAACACTTGTTATTTATTGTCCTTGTAGTCATACTGGCAGATATACATTGGTATCTCATTTTGGTTTTGATTTGGATTTCCCTGGTGTTTAGTGATATTGAACATCATTTCGTGTGCTTATTGGCCATCTGTATATCTTCTTTGGGGAAAAAAAAGTGTTAATTAAGTTGCTTTGTCCATTGTTGAAGAAAGCTGAGCATCGAAGAATTGATGCTTTTGAACTGTGGTGTTGGAGAAGACTCTTGAGAGTCTCTTGGACTGCAAGGATATCCAACCAGTCCATCCTAAAGGAGATCAGTCCTGGGTGTTCATTGGAAGGACAGATGCTGAGGCTGAAACTCCAATATTTTGGCCACCTCATTCAAAGAGCTGACTCATTGGAAAAGACCCTGATGCTGGGAAGGATTGGGGGCAGGAGGAGAAGGGGACAACAGAGGATGAGATGGCTGGATGGCATCACCGACTCGATGCACATGAGTTTGGGTGAACTCCAGGAGTTGGTGATGGACATGGAGGTCTGGCGTGCTGTGATTCATGGGGTCAGACATGACTGAGCAACTGAACTGACTGAGTGTCCATTCTTAAATTGGATTATTTGGGTTTTTGCTCTTGAGTTGTATGAATTCTTTATTTTGAATATTAATCCCTTTTCAGATATACAATTTGCATATATATTTCTCTCATTCAGTAGGTTGCCTTTTCGTTTTGTAGATGGTTTCATTTCTCCAATTTCTATCTCCACAATTTTGGAACCCACTCACAGAAGAAGAAAGAGAAAAAAAAAACTTTAAAAAGTGCTGGCCAGAAACTCATACAAATTCTTCTTGAAAGAAAATGTTACAAATATTCAAAATGTTTCAATCTATCAGCCTTAGAGAAAAAATTACTTCTTGGTTAAAGAACAAAATAGCTTGTGCTTATAATATATTGGATGGGAAAATACCTGTAACACACATTAAAAAAAATCATGTGAAAATAAATTCAGAGGTATTTCTTTAAACTTTATTGATGGAAATAACTTCTGGGTGTTATTTGGTGTTATTTGGTGAGTCTCTGTGGGACCCTGGTGGTGACGTGGGGTGAACTTCACTCCACCATCTTTCCTGAACACCATTCAGCATCTTCCCTTTTGTTTTTCCCCTGGATTCTTTAGCAAACGGCTTCCAGTTTGGGGAAAAAAATTTTTTTCAGCCCACACTTACTGCTTTTTTTGCAGTAATCACGCCACATCTAGCTTAGCTCACGGTATGAGAAAGCTTAATAAGACTTCACATTTTGGTTCTTGATGAGTAGCCAGGTCACAGGCTGCTGAGGAAGCAAGATTTATCCTCTCTGAGGACTCAGAGTAAATCCCTTACCGTGTCCTTACGAAAGTATGAAAGAAGCTCTGGGAGAAAAGAGCAAAACAAAACACACCGCTAAAGACTGTGTGCTGAGAGCAGCAGGCATGTACTGGTCAAGGAATTAGATTACTCAAAGTGGTGAGTCATTCCGCAACTATGCAGTGTTTGCGGTTGAAGAGAAACCTTTGCCAGAGAATGACTAAAATCTATTGGCAGCGTCTTTAAAGGAATCATGACTGGGCCCAAACCAGTGAATACGCAAGTGTGCTTTTTTTTTTTTTTTTTTTCTTCTTCTTCTTCTTTTACTGATTCAAGACTGAGAGTAAGAAAACACCACCCCTGTTGACGTCTACAGCTACGGCATGGTCTGTGGGGCATTCCCAGCAACGGCTCTCGACAGGGCCAGGTCCAGCCCCTCCTCTCCGTGTATGGACGTGGCTGTGTGTGTGCAGTTAGTAGAATGAACAAAGCAGCCTTATACAAATTGTTTGAGTCATTTGGACTTGATAATTTAGAAATAAGCCTAGAGGAGAAAATCCCCAAATTTGGTTATTGTTTCAGTTTCCTGTGGCTGACATAATAAAGTGCTGTACACGGAGGCTTAAACAGCAGACACTTTATTGTCTCACAGTCCTTGAGGCTAGAAGTCCAAGATCAAGGTGTCAGCAGGGTTGGTTCCTTCCGAGAGCTGTGAGGGAAAATCTGGCTTATGCTTCTCTTCTAGCTTCTGGTGTTTTGCTGGCAAACGGTGCTGTTCCCTGACTTGAAGAAGCAACACCAGGATCTCTGCCTTCATTTTCACATCGTGTTCTCCCTGTATGTGTCTGTCTCCAAGTTTCCCCTTCGATAAGGACATCAGTCATATTGGATTGGGGCCCACCGGGCTCCACTATGACCTCATCTCAACTAATTACATCTGCAGTGACCCTATCTCCAAATAAGATCACATTCCCAGGGGCTGGAGCTTGGAACTTCAGCATGTGTATTTGGGGGAGGAGTACAAAATTCAACCCATAACGGTTGCTTATCTATCAGCCAGGGATAATTTATTCCAAAAGTAGTAGGTTCATGGGGGCTTCGCTGGAGCCTCAACAGTAAAGAATCTGCCTGCAATGCAGGAGGCCCGGTTCCATCCCTGGATCGGGAAGATCTCCTGGAGGAGGGCTTAGCATCCCATTCCAGTATTCTTGCCTGGAGAATCCCATGGACAGAGAAGCCTGGTGGGCAACAGTCCATAGGGTGACACAGAGTTGGACATGACTCAAGTGACTTAGCACACATGCATGGCCAGTAGGTTCATATAAAATTCCACAGTTGTCAATGTCATTGTCTTTATTAAGTTCAGAAGAAAAGTTCAGAGTTCTAAAAAGTTTGAATATGTTTTTCATATATGAGGATTAATTATTTTAAATGGGACTTCCCTGATGGCTCAGCGGTAAAGAATCTGCCTGCAATGCAGAAGACACAGGAGACTCAGGTTCGATCCCTGAGTTGGGAAGATCCCCTGGAGGAGGGCATGGCAACCCACTCCAGTATTCTTGCCTGGAGAATTCCATGGACAGAGGAGCCTGGGGGGCTACAGTCCATGGGGTTGCAGAGTTGGATGTGACTGAAACGACTGGGCACACATGTTTAATTGAGGGAGACTCTCTAATCTGAAAAAGAATGATCCGACTAAACAGTTGTTTTGAAACACTAGGGTACGGTACCCTGTAAAAACATGGGTATTTATCAATGCAAATGCCACACTTCAAAACTTTAAGATTTTGAGGTTGTTCAAGGAGCTTATTTATTTATTTTTTGTTGATAATCTTTGAAAAGAAAGTGCACGCATGTGTGAGTGCATCCATGTACACCTACCCCCTGTGAGTGCAGGGCGCATATTTGTGTCAGTGCTGTTTCCAACACTTAGAAGTCCATCATGTAAATCAGGGTGAATGTGTGTAGTCAAGGGAGAGAAACACTGGGATTACCATAGTGAAAGGGGAAAATGAGCAGAAATATGGATCTAAGAATATACGCAGTTCTGGGTGAGTTTTAGATCTTAGAAGGAGTGAGGCCCTCTATCCACTAAAACTAACACTAAACATGAGCATTTTGGTTTGAAAGTACATTGGCCAGCCAATATAATTACCTATCCTTTCATCAAGGGCTTATTCCTATCCATCCAGGAGCTCTGCACATCCACATGTGAAGTCACAGCCTGTCTCTTGGTTGGATTCAAGGCTTAGGAAGGGAGCGTGGGCGTTCTTGGGACATCCAGTGGGTGAAATTTCAGGGGAGGTGAGTTCAAGCGCTAAAGTGGAGGCTCTGACTTTTCTCTGTGGCACCATCTTTTGCTGAGGCTTGGCCCCCAAACAGTCTACCATAGCTGACGACCACTGTTGTGCCTCTGACCCGTCCATGGAGGTGAATTATGAGCAAATTCATTCATTAAGGTCGTGGCTACACATTTACCATCAGATATAATAGTTTGTCACTTTAAGATCTTTCTTAGCTCATTAGAGTGAGAAGTGTAGTCAGTTCATACAAGCACAGCCAGATATGCTTTTTTTCAAGAGGGCTGGATACTTAGAAGCATAAAATTTTATAACAGAAAGTGACCTTGGAAATCTTCTATTTCAACCCCTCATTTTATAGATTAGGAAATTAAGTTCTATAGAGGTTAAGTCGCTCATCAAAGGTCAGCCACCAGGAAGTGGCAGAATCAGGGCTTGAGCCTATCCTGACCCTCCCTTTCTTTTCTGAAATTGCCACATGTGGTCATCTCAGAGCTGGGCTGTAAACTAACATGGCGTTGTCCTATAACAGGCACTTGCAGGGGAATCCTGTCCAGTAAATGAGCTGTTATTCTTTCTCTGTGGGCCTTGGTTTCTGATAGATATATTCAAAGCAGATGCTAATGTCTTTTTAATTTGTGGGCAATGCTACATTTTCAAAGAATTAAAAGGGCTGCCTAAAGGACACAAAAGAAGCAAATGTGGGTTATTTATGAAAAGGAAAAAAAAGTAGACCCTCAGATCTACGTCAACTTTCCTCTTTTCCAGGCGGTTGCCCTCAAACAAGTTCATTATCAGAAATTGATGTGATCTGAACAGTTCCCAATAACAACAAGCCCCATATTCCATACTCCATTAAAATTTAGTTTACCAATAGAAGAACTATGGAACTTGTTTTATATTTCTACCACCCACCCAAAAGTAGTTCCATGCTTTATGTATGAGCACTTCTCCCTGGATAAGTTCTGAGCTCCTCAAAGCTATGCCCCCAAAGATTTCATGTCACCTGAGAAGAGCCTCTATTTCCTAAGAGGTACAGTGATGCTTCTGCCAGAAGTTGGTGCAGTATTCTGTTGGTAAACCATGTAGAGCTGGGGTCTAAAAGAAACACATTTGAGTGTATTGGGCTGATTTAAATAGCCTGACCTCTGAGCATGTGAGCATCAGGGCAGGGAGGCAGCGGCAGACCATACAGGACTGAATTAAAATGAAGCCCTGGCATCACTCAGGGAAGCCTTCCCACACCTGCTTCTCATTTCCTCTGGTTATTTCTGGTAATGAAAATTGGAACCGTTGCTATATATTTGGGGGTCTAGAAGGTCTATACATTTTTCTTTCATACAATATGCTTACGATTAAGTGTATGTCTCTGTCTACAAAAAGACAGGACCTAAGTGTTCCTGGAAGAAGAAGGAAAAAAACATCTTGAAGTACATTGCCTGAAAAATAGATTTGGAGGGACTGCTCCTATTTCAGCTAGAAGCCCCTGCCAGGTTGCACCCTTCCTGCTTGCCCACTGACATGTTCATCTACAGTTCTCTTTACCTTTCTATGGGGTGGCTGTGCCCTTTATTAGGGACCTGAATGACAAAGTGGAATAATAATTGCAGCTTGCCTGAAAGAAGCTGAAGGATTTCTCTGGAAGCTTGAAAGCATTTGGATGGAAGCACACCTCTTCCCAAAATTTTTTTTTTTTTGCTTTGCCTTTTCATTCTCTGATAGTCTCCCAGGCAGTCCTGATGTCTATATCAAAAGAATGGGACGTGTAGCTCAAAAATATCAATTGGAGCCTTCCCTGGGGAGCTCTTAGCATAATTTGTGATGAGTTTAGGGCTGGAATTTGGCCCAGTCCCTAATCAATCCTTAGGTGGTCCTGGCTCTTATTTTCATGTTGCTAGGGACAGGCTGCCCATCTTCTTATCATTGTCTGCTTTCAGTTGACATTCTGAAGTGCAGCTGTATTGATTATGACTTTTCCCTCCCCTTTCTGTAGCTACTTGGAATCTCATTGCCAAGGAGTAATAACATGATATATATTCATATGCATATATGCACGCACCGCCGTGTTGAGTATTCGCATTTGCCTGCACGTCTGCTGTGCAGGGTATGCCATGCAAGAGACTCAGTGTCCTCCCCCTCCCTACCACGTGATGTCTATATATTTATGAGAAGGAGAGAGAGAGAAGCACTTGAATGTATGAATCTGCTTGCAATTTCCTAATGGAATCTGGCAGAAGAGCTTTGCAAAAGGACAAGTTCCAGTAAAAAATGTGTTTGTGGAAATGCTTTACCCTCGTGCTTGTTACCTATTTGTCCTTGCAGAGCACTGAAAAGATTAATCATGGAATGAACCAGACTCTCTTTTTGATTAGCAAAGAATACTACTCTGTTGAAGAAGGGGATACTCTTATAATTTTTTCCCTTTTTAACAGGCTGTATCATGAGGAAGAGTCCAGGTGAACAAGATCCTAAAGGGGGAAAAGATCTTGTGATCAAGTGGCCAAGTCTTCCGCAGCTGACTGACTTTTGGTGCTGCCATTTGAAGTGCTAGGAGTGTTCTTTAAGGAGAGAACATGGAAGTTACCGGGCTTCCCAGTGGTGCTGGTGGTAAAGAACCCACCTGCCAATCAGGCTGTTCTTAAGAGACATGGGTTCGATCACTGGGTTGGGAAGATCCTCTGGAGGAGGGCATGGTAACTAACCCACTCCAGTATTCTTGCCTGGAGAATTGCATGGACAGAGGAGCCTGGTGAGCTACAGTCCACAGGGTCATAAACAGTTGGACACAACTGAAGTGACTTAGCGTGCTTGCACCAAAGTTGCCAGTGGGATTGGAGGTAAAAGGGCTTGAAAAGTAGTAGACTCTTCTCTGTGGAAGCTATGCTGTGTTGGGAGCACATCCTGAAAAGAGAAGACTTTATTATTCAGAAATGGTTTCTCCACCTCCATTAATGCCATTATCTATGACTGAATGGGCTATTTAAATTATGGTCTTCAAGAAAACCTTTGCAAAGGTCCCCTCTTGTTTCACATCCATACTCCCTAGACTTTGTGTACCCTTAATCGTGGCCTTGGCGTAGCAAGGGCTGTTGGGATGAATGGAATGCTGGATAGATTTATGGTGGTTAGAAATGCCAATACATGTGACATCCACAAACTTTGGAAATGCCTTATTCTCTGCATGCAGACTTTTTAACTGAAACTTGGTCTACCTGAGGTCCGTGTCCTCAGGTGAATAAAAAATCAGTTGCTTATTTGGGGAAGTCTTTGCTCAGTTCAGCTGGAATAATAAGGCCCTTGGATCACACATATCTTACTCTGGAGACCCTCCATGGAATGGAATGCTGCCAGGTAACAGCCTTGGGCAGAAAAGAAATGGGAGCAAATATTTCTAAGGTGCAACCTTATCTTTCACAGTTTTCAAAAGGACAATATTTTTGTCATTTATATTTTTTTCTTTCAAATACAATCTTCACTTTTATCTGAGTAATTGCTAATAGAGATAAAGATAAATGAGGGCTGTATTTGTTTAGAGTTCACCTAAGGGGCAGAGCCAAAGTGTAAATTCTTTTGCTGTGGACACTTTCAAAAGATTTTAATGTTCCACATGACCTCCAGCACTGTCCTCACATGGAGGGAGGTCCTGCCCTAGGCAGCATGTATGAAATGTGATGGTTAAACATCTGTTGTGGCTACACTGCAGATATCTTAGGGAAGGATTCTGAGAGCTCCAGCAATGGCTGTCAAGCTTAGCAGATGGCAGGATGGCTGTGGGAACAGACTGGTGATTCTAGACTTGGTTCGTATAAAACAGTCTGAGGAGGGAAAAAAAAAAAAAAAATGTGGCCACCTTACAGCATTCAGAAGGTTCTCTGCAGACTAAGTTTTGAAAAGCTTCTCCAAGCATAATGCCATCCACATTTCTCTGCCTTCTGAAGGGACAGAGGCCTGAGTGGCTTCCTTGCTGGGGGGCGGGGAGCCAGAACTGGTAGCTTTGCAACTGACTGAAAATGTGAATGGAAGGAAGAGAAAACTATAACTGATATTTGTTAATAGTTAGGTCAGATCCTCTACATTTTTATGGATTTTTTTTTTTTTTGGTGTAGCTATTCTACTATTGGCTGTGGGTGTGTGTGTTAAAAATCTCCAGCTATGATTGTAGAATTTTCTATTTCTCCCTTTAATTGCCTATTTTATTTCATGTATTTTAAGCTCTCGACTGAACTGAACTGATTTTAAGCTCTGTTATTGGGTACATAGGTATTTATAATTATTATATCTTTCTGTTGAATTATGAGTTCTTCTTTTCCTATGGCCAATTATTTGTAATGAAGTCTACTTTATCTGATATCATTATAGCTGCTCTAGTCTTCTTTTGCTTACTGTTGGCATACTTTTTCCATCCAATTCCTTTCAACTGATCTGAATCCTTTATGATTAAGGTATATCTTATATAGGCAATACCTAGTTGGGTTTTACTTTTTCTGTGTTTTTGACCACCTGTTTTCTAAATAAAGTCCACTTAAAATTGAATGTAATTATTGATATGATTGGATCTAGGTCTATCATTTTCCTATTCATTTTCTTTAGAAATTACAAAATGTAATGCATTTTATTTATTTTTAATTGGAATATAATTCTTCAACGTTGTGTTAGTTTTTTGCTTACAATGAAGTGAATCAGCTGTATGTATACATAGATTCCCACTCCCTTGGACCTCCCATCCCACCATCTAGGTCATCACGGAGTACCAAGCTGAGCTCCCTCCACCGTCTAGTGTGTATATGTCAGTACATTCTAGCAGTTTGTCCTACCCTTTCCTCCTGCCCCCTACCCTCGTGCCCACATGTCCATTCTCTACATCTGCATCTCTATTCCTGCCCTAGAAATAGGTCCATCTGTACCCACTATTCAGTTTCTATTTGTCCCAACTAACACTTACTATCGGAGAAGGCAATGGCACCCCACTCTGGTACTCTTGCCTGGAAAATCCCATGGACAGAGGAGCCTGGTAGGCTGCAGTCCATGGGGTCGCTAAAAGTCAGACACGACTGAGCGACTTCACTTTCACTTTTCACTTTCATGCATTGGAGAAGGAAATGGCAACCCACTCCAGTGTTCTTGCCTGGAGAATCCCAGGGTCGGGGGAGCCTGGTGGGCTGCCGTCTATGGGGTCGCACAGAGTCGGACACGACTGATGTGACTTAGCAGTAGCAGCAACACTTACTCTGTACCATTAAGAAAAAGTGTCTAAAACTTGGAAATTAGGGAAGAAGTCTGTGTGCCCTCTTAGAGTCATCGTAGACCATTGTCTAAAAAGTCCACCTGAGGCTCAGCTGAAGGACAGGGGAAGAGAACTTTGCTTGACTTACTAATTACTGTAAAGGCAAGCAGAGTGCAGTGAGGTTAGTTAACTTCTCAAGGCAACCCAGGGGTAAGCGCTGGACTTGGAAATCAGAGCCCCAAGCCCATGTGTTTGATTACCTTACCATGCTGCCGCCCACTGGTAATTGCCTCATTATTGAGTTTGTGGATAATTACCAGAGGAAGCAGGGAGGGTTACGGCTGCCTTTTGCTAGCTGTGGTACCTGCAGATGGCATTTTCCGTTAAAGTGAAGGGCAGCTGTATGCAGGACCTCAGACACATGTGAGCTAAGCCCCAGGGTCCCAGGGCAGTGAGGCTCAGCCTGAATGCACAAGGTGTTCATTCACCCTGCTGATCTGGAACCCCTCATGGGTACCACTGCCTAACCCACGGTTAGATGCACAGAAGAGAAATGCTGTTTCCAGGAAATATTGCTGAGCATTCTGGTGACATGCATTTGTTTTTCTATTTCAATAGGGAAGTGGGGCTGAGGAAGGAAGAGTAGTATGACCAGCCAGGAAAACACACTGAGGTAGCAAATGTTGATGATGTTTTAGTACTTCCTCATGAAGCAGTGTGACCTCTTGCCACCCAGACAGGCTCTTTCTTTAGAGTTTTCTTGCTCATTCGACACAGCTGTTTGTTGTTTTCTTAAATGCTATGCTTTTTATAGCTCTTCAGTTACTTATAAAGAGTCTCAGTTATTCAGTCCATACCAGTGCTGGTTCAGTGCTGGTCTAATGAGCAGCACAATCACTGAAGGCATATTTTTAGTTGATTCTATTTTTCCCTTGCTCCCCCTGCCCCACCGCTACTCTCACAAGCTCCCTCTTTGGACTCAAATGACTCCAGATTTTTGGAATTCACTAAAAAGGCAAACGACCAGTTGGTCTTTGATGCTTAAGAACAGTTTGTTGCGGACTCACCTCCCTGCCTGTGTTAATGATGTTGGTTTTCCACCATTGTGTGAAGAGTAGGTGAATGGATGACACCTGAACCCACAACACAGAGCTTCTCCTAGGGGCCTGCAAGGGACTCACACCTGTACGGATGCACCTGTTATCTCTATAGAAAAGAAGTCTCATCTTTGTCATGCAGAAGAAAAGAGTTCAGGACTTGGAGGACTTTTGCTGAGTAAGTTGAAACTCTCTCTCCATTCTGCATCCCCACAGAATGCAGTAAAGACCAGTTACAGAAAGGATCCTGCTAGAATCAGAAGGAAGATACTAGAAAACACAGTCAAGAGAACAGTTCAGTATTTGAAGAAATTGGATGGTCTCTCCTGGGCTTGGAGGTCTTTACAATTGTTTATGTGCTATACATACATTCTGCATGATAAACACAAAACATTTGGGGAAATTGTTATAATCTTAGGGCAGGAAGATGTCTCTGGACACAAGATGGGGGGAGGCAAGGTTGAGAAAATCTGCATGTATGTTCTGTTATAGAGGTCCCCCCATCTGGGAGCCTCAGACCTTGAGGGGCACTTGGAGTGATTGCAAGTGTCCTCAGCAAACATTTTTATTTGATTTAATGTCCTACATCAGATCAGATCAGTTGCTCAGTCGTGTCTGACTCTTTGCGACCCCATGAATCGCAGCACGCCAGGCCTGCCTGTCCATCACCAACTCCCGGAGTTCACTCAGACTCACGTCCATCGAGTCAGTGATGCCATCCAGCCATCTCATCCTCTGTCGTCCCCTTCTCCTCTTGCCGCCAACCCCTCCCAGCATCAGAGTCTTTTCCAATGAGTCAACTCTTCGCATGAGGTGGCCAAAGTACTGGAGTTTCAGCTTTAGCATCATTCCTTCCAAAGAAATCCCAGGGCTGATCTCCTTCAGAGTGGACTGGTTGAATCTCCTTGCAGTCCAAGGGACTCTCAAGAGTCTTCTCCAACACCACAGTTCAAAAGCATCAATTCTTCGGCGCTCAGCCTTCTTCACAGTCCAACTCTCACATCCACACATGACCACAGGAAAAACCATAGCCTTGACTAGACGAACATTTGTTGGCAAAGTAATGTCTCTGCTTTTGAATATGCTATCTAGGTTGGTCATAACTTTCCTTCCAAGGAGTAAGCGTCTTTTAATTTCATGGCTGCGTACTATTTTCCACAAGTAGGTAGAAAATGAAATTATTACTTAAATATTAATTTAAATACAATATCAAATTATTGGTGCCAAGTGTCCATCAACAGATGAATGGACAAAGAAGATGTGGTACATATATGCAGTGGACTATTAGTCATACAGAAGAATGTAATAATGCAATTTGCAGTACCATGGATGGACCTAGCGATTATCATACTAAGCGAAGTAAGCCAGACAGGGAAAGATAAATATCCTATGACATTGCTTATATGTGGTAACTTAAAAGACAGGATACAAATTAACTTATTTACAGAATAGAAATAGATTCACAGAGACATATGAAACAAACTTATGGTTACCAAAGAGGAAAGAGAGGGGAGGGATAAACTAGGAGCTTGGGATTAAAGTATACATATTACTATACATAACATAGATAATTAAGAAGGACCTACTGTATAGCACAGGGAACTGTACTCAATATCTAGTAATAATGGAAGAGAATGTAAAAAAAGAATATATACATTTATACATATATGTATAACTAAATCACACTGCTATACATCTGAAATTAACACATTGTAAATCTTCTATATTTCAATAAAAATTGAAAGTAAAAGCATAATTAATTATGATTTATTCATAATAACTTATAATAATTTTTTATTTTTATCTATGGTTAGAAGCTGCTGTTCTAGCAAGTGATTGGCCTCATATACAGAATGTCTTACAAAGAAACTCCTTTTGAGCCACTAGCTAATTACTGGGGTTGAAGAAGATCAAATTATGGTTTTGTTTTCAGGAAACCATAGTCTTCTTTCTTAGTACTGGAAGAGGTGACATCTTTCTCTCAGAAAGGAGGACAGTTCATCTAGCAGATTACAGGAGGTGATTTTGCAGAAATGAGTCCTCCTTAAACGTGCTCTGAGGTGGAAAATAGACCTCACTCCACTAGTGGTGACCTGGATTGATCTCAAGTGTCAATCTTGTAAAGGGTCTATTTATAGAGCAAATCTCGTGTTTGTTTGTTTAGCTTGGTGGCTACACATTTCAATCTCATGCTTTCAAGAGTGTATATAATAATACCATCAACAGAGTAACAATGTCTAATATTTATTACATTACACTTAATACATGCCAGATACCATTCTAAACACTTTACATGTGTTATTTCAACAAACCTTTGCAGTAGTTATTATCATTTTCATTTTATACGTAAAGACATTGGACTCGAGAGCTCAGCGACCTGGCTTATCAGCACACATGGGCCAGAGCCAGGACTGACTCCAGACTGGCTTTATCACCAGCACTGTAACCCACCACAGTATATTCTCTTTATATCAAAATCTGACCCAAAGCTGATATTGTTTAAAATTGTCAATCAACATTCTAAAGTATTTTCTTTCCCTTCTTTAATTTAGGTTTTGATTTTTTTCTCATTTGAAAAGTACACTATTGTGTTTAAAAACAATCTCTTTTTAACTTGTTTTGTCTGGGCTGGGTCTTAGTGGTTGTGCGGGCTTTTTTCTAGGTGTGATGAGTGGGGGCTACTCCATAGTTATGTTGCTCAGGCTTCTCATTGCAGTGGCTTCTCTTGTTGCTGAGCACGGGCTGTAAGGCATGAGGGCTCCGTTGTTGTGGTTCCTGGGCTCTAGAGCAGGGGTGGGGTCAGTGGCTGCGGTGCAGAGTTTTAGTTGCTCCATGGCATGTGGGATCCTCCAGGACCAGGGATCAAACCTGCATCGGCAGGCAGATTCTTTACCACTGAGCCACAGGGATGCTGCCAAATCTCTCTCTATTAAGTAGACTAGCAAATGTATTTGTGGAAATTCACACATACCAGTTTTCTTAACTGTTTAATAAAACCTCTCATTTCTTTCTTGAGGACATTGTCTCAGGAGCTCTGTGGCATAAATGTGAGTGCATATATTTTCTTTTCTTGACCTGAGTTCACTGATGTTTAAAGTGAGGTTTTATTGTAAAACCATTGTAAACAGTTGCTAATTAAAGGACATACATGAATGACCAATCGGAAAATAAAGATGTTTGAATCATTAGACATTCAGTCAGTTCAGTTCAGTCGCTCAGTCGTGTCTGACTCTTTGCGACCCCACAAATCACAGCACGCCAGGCCTCCCTGTCCATCACCGTCTCCCGGAGTTCCCTCAGACTCACGTCCATCGAGTCAGTGATGCCATCCAGCCATCTCATCCTCTGTCGTCCCCTTCTCCTCCTGCCCCCAATCCCTCCCAGCATCAGAGTCTTTTCCAATGAGTCAACTCTTCGCATGAAGTGGCCAAAGTACTGGAGTTTCAGCTTTAGCATCATTCCTTCCAAAGAAATCCCAGGGCTGATCTCCTTCAGAATGGACTGGTTGGATCTCCTTGCAGTCCAAAGGACTCTCAAGAGTCTTCTCCAACACCACATTCAAAAGCATTAATTCTTCGGCGCCCAGTTTTCTTCACAGTCCACCTCTCACATCCATACATAACCACTGGAAAAACCATAGCCTTGACTAGATGGACCTTTGCTGGCAAAGTAATGTCTCTGCTTTTGAATATGCTATCTAGGTTGGTCATAA
>NW_011494607.1:9484459-9497603 GCF_000754665.1 Bison bison bison
TCCTCTCGTCGTCCCCTTCCTCCTCCCTGCCCCCCAACTCCCTCCCAGCATCAGAGTCTTTTCCAATGAGTCAACTCTTCGCATGAAGTGGCCAAAGTACTGGAGTTTCAGCTTTAGCATCATTCCTTCCAAAGAAATCCCAGGGCTGATCTCCTTCAGAATGGACTGGTTGGATCTCCTTGCAGTCCAAAGGACTCTCAAGAGTCTTCTCCAACACCACATTCAAAAGCATTAATTCTTCGGCGCCCAGTTTTCTTCACAGTCCACCTCTCACATCCATACATAACCACTGGAAAAACCATAGCCTTGACTAGATGGACCTTTGCTGGCAAAGTAATGTCTCTGCTTTTGAATATGCTATCTAGGTTGGTCATAACTTTCCTTTCAAGGAGTAAGCATCTTTTAATTTCATGGCTGCAGTCACCATCTGTAGTGATTTTGGAGCCCAGAAAAATAAAGTCTGACACTGCTTCCACTGTTTCCACTCTTTCCCTGTCTGTTTCCCATGAAGTGATGGGACCAGATGCCATGATCTTAGTTTTCTGAATGTTGAGCTTTACGCCAACTTTTTCACTCTCCTTTTTCACTTTCATCAAGAGGCTCTTTCATTCTTCACTTTCTGCCATAAGGGTGGTGTCATCTGCATATCTGAGGTTATTGATACTTCTCCCGGCAATCTTGATTCCAGCTTGTGCTTCTTCCAGCCCAGCGTTTCTCATGATGTACTCTATATATAAGTTAAATAAGCAGGGTGACAATATACAGCCTTGATGTACTCCTTTTCCTATTTGGAACCAGTCTGTTGTTCCATATCTGGTTCTAACTGTTGCTTCCTGACCTGCATATAGGTTTCTCAAGAGGAAGGTTAGGTGGTCTGGTATTCCCATCTCTTTCAGAATTTTCCAGTTTATTGTGATCCACACAGTCAAAGGCTTTGGCATAGTCAATAAAGCAGAAATAGATGTTTTTCTGGAACTCTCTTGCTTTTTTGATGATCCAGCAGATGTTAGCAATTTGATCTCTGGTTCCTCTGCCTTTTCTAAAACCAGCTTGAACATCTGGAAGTTCACGGTTCATGTATGCAAATTAAAGTAGCAAGATACTGCTACACCCACACGGGAGTGGCGAATATGAGAAGAACTAACAGTATCAAGTTTTGATGAAACTATGAAGCAACTAGAACTTTCGTAATCTACTGGTGGAAATACAAAATGACATAGACACTTTCAGAGAAACTGTCTGATGGTTTCTTATAAAGTTAAATATACACTTATTATGGACATGGAACTACAGACTGGCTCCAAATGGGAAAGGAGTATGTCAAGGCTGTATATTGTCATCCTGCTTATTTTACTTATATGCAGAGTACATCATGCAAAATGCTGGGCTGGATGAAGCACAAGCTGGAATCAAGATTGCCAGGAGAAATATCAATAATCTCAGATATGCAGATGACACCACCCTCATGGCAGAAAGCTAAGAAGAACTAAAGAGCCTCTTGATGAAAGTGAAAGAGGAGAGTAAAAAAGTTGGCTTAAAACTCAACATTCAGAAAAATAAGATCATGGCTTCCAGTTCCAGCACTTCATGGCAAATATATGGGGAAACAATGGAAACAGTGACAGACTTTATTTTCTTGGGCTCCAAAATCACTGAAGATGGTGACTTCAGCCATGAAATTAAAAGATGCTTACTCCTTAGAAAGAAAGTTATGACCAACCTAGACAGCATATTAAAAAGTAGAGACATTACCAACAAAGGTCTGTCTAGTCAAACCTGTGGTTTTTCCAGTTGTCATGTATGGATGTGAGAGTTGGACTATAAAGAAAGCTGAGCACCAAAGAATTGATGCTTTTGAATGGTGGTGTTGGAGAAGACTCTTGAGAGTCCCTTGGAGATCGAATCAATCCATCCTAAAAGAAATCAGTCCTAAATATTCATTGGAAGGACTGATGCTGAAGCTGAAACTCCAATACTTTGGCCACCTGATGTGAAGAACCAACTTATTGGAAAAGACCATGATGCTGGGAAAGATTGAATGCATAAGAGAAGGGGACGACATTGGATGAGATGGTTGGATGGCATCACTAATGTGATGGACATGAGTTTGAGTAGGCTCCGGGAGTTGGTGATGGACAGGGAAGCCTGGAGTGCTGCAGTCCATGGGGTTACAAAGAGTTGGACACGACTGAGCAACTGAACTGAACTGATAGATTCACCATGCAAGTCCTGGCTTTCCTGGTGGCTCTGCTGCTGCTGCTGCTGCTGCTAAATCACTTCAGTCATGTCCGACTCTGTGTGACCCCATAAATGGCAGGGATTCTCTGGGATTCTCCTGTCCCTGTCTCTGGGATTCTCCAGGCAAGAACACTGGAGTGGGTTGCCGTTTCCTTCTCAAATGCATGAAAGTGAAAAGTGAAAGTGAAGTCACTCGGTTGTTTCAGACTGTTCGTGACCCCATGGACTGCAGCCTACCAGGCTCCTCCGTCCATGGGATTTTGCAGGCAAGAGTACTGGAGTGGGGTGCCATTGCCTTCTCCCTGGTGGCTCTAAATCTGCTTGAAATGCAGGAGATCCGGCTCCAATCCCTGGATCGGGAAGATCCCCTGGAGAAGGAAATGGCAACCTACTTTAGTTTTCTGCCTGAAGAATCCCATGGACAGAGGAGCATGGTAGGCTACAGTCTATGGGGTCACAAAGAGTCAGACACGACTGAGCGACTAACGCTTTCCCTTTTCATATTCACCACTCCCACCTAGAGGTATTTACCCAGGAGAAAGGAAAGCTATGTCCAGCACAAAGACCTGTACCTGGATGTTCATAGAAGTTTTGTCCACAATAGGCCTAAACTAGGAACAACCCAAATGTCCGTCAGCTGCTGGATGGATAAACCAATTATGGTATATCCACACAATGGAATAGTGCTTAGCAATAAAAAGCAGTTAACTGCTGAAAGACGCAACAACATAGGATGAATCTCAAAAGCAACAGGCTAAGTAAGCGGAAGACGCTGGACAAAAAAGTCTAACTACTGTGTGATTCCACTTATATAAACAGCTAGAAAATGCAAAACCTTAGTGACATAGAGCAGAGCTGTAGTTGTCAGGGTTGGTGGGCACTGATCACAAGGAGAATGAAGGCACTTTGGGGGACAAGATGTGTATTCTATGTCTTCATGGTAGTGGAGGCACGTTTGTCAAAACTCATCAAGCTGCACACTCTCATTCACACCTCAGCAAAACTGATTGGGGGGGAAAAGTTCATCAAACTTTGTGACTGAGCTGTATATGAAACAATTGCATTTTGAAAACTCTAGGGTTAACTTAACGCAACTCATTTCCCCCCATGTTTAATAAAAAGGTTTGTGATTTAAAAATTTTTTTAAATCTGTCATCTTAGGATTGAAATTCTTTCTTCAATAGAAGAAAAGGTGGTGTTTTGAATTCAGTATATTAACCAATATTTGGTGAAAAAATGAAAATTGAAATAAATTTGTTCATAATGAAAATAACTTCATGTCATTTATTCAATGATTGTAGAGTTCTTCAAGGATCAATACATCTTTTCATTCATTGATCTGCTGTCTACATTGGACCTTTTTAAGAGTATTGAAATTTTTATGGTCTTTGTGACATACTTTTGCCATATGAGCCCCTGTGTGTGTGTGTGTTCAGTCATATCTGACTCTTTGTGATGCCATGGACTATAGTCTGCCAGGCTCTTCTGTCCACGGAATTTTGCAGACAAGGATACTGGAGCGGGTTTCCATTTGCTGCTCCAGGGGACCTTCCTGACTCGAGGACTGAACCTGTATCTCATGCACTGCAGGTGGACTCTTTACCACTGTGCCACCTGGGAAGCCCTAAGAAATTCTCCGTGTAGCACAGAGGCGGAATCCAGGACCTACTGGGTAAAATTCAAGGCTGAAGCTAATTGTAAGAGATCAGTTGATCCTTTCAGAGCAAACTAATTGAATTATTAAGTTTATATTTGTAATTTTGCCTATAAGGACCAATGAAAAACTAGTAGTTTTTCCAATCACCATACCCCAGGGCTATGAATAAATTTCTACTCACCCTTTCTTTCAGTCAAAATATATTTATTAGGGCTTTACTTTGAACAAGGCATCGTGCTAAATGGGCTTTCCAGGTGGCTCTAGTGGTAAAGAACTGGCCTGCCAATGCAGGAGAGGTCAGAGACCCGGGTTCTGTCCCTAAGTCAGGAAGATCCCCTGGAGGAGGGCATGACAACCCACTCCAGTATTATTGCCTGGAGAATCTCATGGACAGAGGAGCCTGGAGTGACTTAGCACACACATTGGTGCTAAACACTGTGGGAAATGCAGTTACTTAAGCTATGGTGATTGTAGTCTTTTAAGTCAAAATTCTACACTTGGGAATTGACTGAAATGCCTATAACATAACACATGAATATTTATTTTTGGCTATTTCAGGTACAGGAGTGAAAAGACATATATTTGAAGTCAGAGTATTTGAAAGTGGCTGGGGGATGCTAGAAAAGACACATCCCCCCACATACGTCTCTCACCGACTGCCCCTCAGGCCTGACACGGCTCTATTAGAGGAGCTGTGCTCAGCAGTTTCCTTTCCCTCCAGCCCTGATTCAAAGGTAGATCCCTTTGGAGAAAATGATGTATTACATTGCAAATTCCCTAATATTAGTTAGGATTTTCAGATATCTCTTTTTGCTGATAGAGATAGCCCTTGTTATGCCTCTACCTAGAGACAGTTTTTTTAAATTAATTTTTATTGGGCTATAGTTGATTTACAGTGTGTTAGCTTCTGTTTATAGCAAAGTGAATCAGTTATACATACACATATATCTACTCTTTTTAAGATTCTTTTCCCATATAGGTCATCACAGAATGTTCAGTAGGGTTCCCTGTACTGTACAGTAGGTTCTTATTAGTTATCTATTTTATATATAGTAGTGTGTATATGTCAAACGCAATCTCCCAATTTATTCCCCCTCCACTTTCCCCCTTGGTAACCATGAGTTTGTTTTCTACACCTGTGACTCTATTTCTGTTTCGTAAATAGGTTCATTTGTACCATTTTTAAGCAATATCTTGATCAACTTGTATTTTTTACTTCATGCAAGCCCCCAAAAGCCTTTGCAAGACTTTATTTGCTTTATCTAATAATAGCTAAGGATGGGTGCATAGAGAATGGAGTTGCTACTGAAAATGTCCCAAACAGGTGTCAACATCACCTGGGAGCTTGTCAGAAAAGCAGAACTTCAGAATCCACCTGCAGACTGATTGATCCGGAATCTACATTTTAACAGGATCCCAGGGCATCTAGACCCCATCATAGTGTTTCTTTCAACCCTGACCTTTTCTGCGTCTTTCTGCCTACCAGTAGTATGAACATTTAAGGACTTAATTCCTTCTGCTGGAATATTTTGGGATACACTGAAGGTCAGGTATCTATCTGATCCTTTCTATTAGGGAGAGCCTTGAACCATTCAGCAGGTTTCCTCTGAGATCTCTCCAGGTGTTTACTCACCTCTTGCAGTTCAATGAGCATCTTTGTAAGTAAGAGGAAGAAAATTGCAGGTATCTGAAAAGCTATACACACAGTCAAAGGGGGCTCAGATTATGAGAGCCTGTTCTGCAACACTCTTTATTGAATAAATGTTAAGTGAAAATAATAAATGCCCTTCCTGTTGGCTTGGAAAAGGTTTTTATATGGCCCTGGTACAAACACATGTTGTAATTCTCTCAAAGCACCTGTTGTTTTATTCCTACCTGGGCCCTATATGGATGACTGTATTTACTCACTGAGGTGTGCAAGGATTACTTTAATGGCTAAATCTGTTTCTTCCAAGCTCCAGCTGATGTCTAAGTGTAGACTTTTCTCTTTTGCACAGAGAATGTACCTGAGGTGCAAGCCGGCTAGTATCCTGGGATGGTGTTCACTGTCTTTTCAGGGGTTGCTTGTCCGCAGAGGTGTCCTGCCCTCTCTGTTTTAAGAAGCCACTCACAAACCAGGGAAAGTGGAGGGGGAGGGAGAACAGGAATCAGCAGTCAGCAGGCAAGGCCCTGGAGAAGTCATCTGACCTCCTTGAGCCTTAGTTTTCTGACCTGTAAAATAGAAGGATGGGACCAGGTGATGCGTGAGGTCTCTTCCAATGCTAAATTAAGGAGAAGTAAACTGGGAGTTAGATTTGTGCAGTCACGACACTCCTTCATATTCATTCCCCTGTGTCTTCATCACAGTTCTGAAACAGAGCTCCCATTTTACAGATGAAGAAACTGAGTCCCCATGAGGATGCCAGACTGCCTCCACTTCACCCAACTCAGATGGCAGGGTCTGAACTCAGGACTCAAACCCAAGCATCCTGACTTCACTCCGAGTCCTTCCCACCACACCTTAGCCATCACCAACTCAGGCCATTTGTTGTGTTGAATCATTTTTTTAAAGGCTGTGCCAAGGTCAAACTGTCTAAATCTACCTGCTGCTCTAAGAAGGCTAAAAAAGAAAATAGCTTAAAAATAGTCTCATGCAGGTATTCAACAGTGGGAAAATACACAACAAATTTGGATTCCATTTGGACATTCTGAAGAGGGCAAAGTCCTTTTCTAAGCATTTTCTCCTTAGTGTTAATGAAATGGGCAGAAGCAAGTACCGCTAATGCCATTTCAAGGGGAGAAAAACGGAGGCAGAATAATTAAATGAGCCGCCTAAGATTTCTCAGTCAGAGAGAATAGCACTGAAACATGTACACTACCATATGTAAACTAGATGGCCAGTGCAAATTTGACGCATGAAGCAGAGCACTCAAAGCTGGTGCTCTGGGACAATCAGAGGGATAGGATGGGGAGGGTAATGGCAGGGGGTGTTCAGGATGGGGGGGGGGACACCTGTGTACCTGTGGCTGATTCATGTCGATGCATGGCAAAAACCATCACAATATTGTAAAGTAATTATCCTCCAATTAAATAAATTAATTTAAAAAGTGAACAATAATTGCAGCTGCCCAACATTTCCATTATGTTTTGTTCTCCTTTGGCTGGCTGTTCTGCTTGCAGACATCATGCTCCCTGTTCTCACGTTCAGGTATAGCTGTCCCTAGCTGGAAGCCCCAGAAGCTTGGAGAAGGGGGTTCAGTATCTATAATGAAAGTGAAGAATGGAAGGATTGATGGATATCCTTAGGTTTTGATAACACAGGAAGGAATCTTTCCATTCCATCATTGAATTTAAATATTTTACCAGCTTCTGCTAAACCTTCTCAAATGTTTGACCCTGCTAAAAACAGGTACTTACTTATCTGGAGTTAATACAAATATAGCTTTGTTCCGCATGGATAAAATGCAAAAAAGTCAAGAACAGTTAGCTAGAGTCAGAGCAAATGAGAAAAACAGCTGCTTCCTTTTTTTTTTGTTTTCATTTGTAATAGTCATAACACCCAAGTAGCAGAGAGGCTAAGAGGGTAATTTAGTTTTGTGGTTAAGAGTGTGGGCATCTAACTGTGTTTACGTCTTAGCTCTGCCACTTATTAACCCTTTGACCCTGAGAAAGTTATTTATCAGATCAGTTTCCTCATCTACAAGATGTGAAAAATCATGGAAGCTAAATTCTAAGTAGTTGTGAGGGTTAAATAAGTTAATACCTTCAAAATGCTTATAGCAAAGCCTGTGTAATAGTAGGAACTCAACAAAGTCAGCTGTTACTGTAATTGTCTTCAGTGAGAAGGAAAGAGTTAAATTTTTGTTTTTATTTAATTTAAACTTAGAAACTATAAAGGTGGATTCTAACATACCAAGTTAGAAATGTAGATCACTAACTGAGAAACTCTGTGTGGTTACCCATATCAAGAGGTGAATTGTAGATGGTCTGGGAAATAACTAGTCCATTTAAGATGACCAAGCATAGAAGAAAATAAATGGCTGAAACAAATAACCTAATGTAGTATTAATAGTCTAATCTGTTGTAATGACCACAATCTGAAGTGATGGGATGGTGACAAATGATCAAGAGCCTTCTTGACATCCAGAAAGAAAGAAATCGATTTTAACACACTGGAGAAATATGCTGTGTTTGGTCACAATAGGGTGTATACTTATGGGAAGGACACTTCCTTCATGGCAAATAAATAAATGTTGTCTGGTTTATACATCAGTTTCTAATGTGTAGATTTAGTGGGAGTCAGCTCCCCTCATCCTATTTAATTCTGCACAAACTAAATAATTCAAGTCCTAGAGCCAGAAATATTGACCTCCTAGATTTGGGGAAGTCCCAGAGCACTACAGCCTGTGAAGTCTGGGCACTGAAATCATTTTACATATTTCTAGTATGCCTCTCCTTAGATATTAGAGTTTAAAAGAACCGGGTTCTTATATCAGGCCTCCCAAGGTCATTATTGCTTTCCTGGTGGTTCAGTAGTAAAGAACCCATCTGCTAACGCAGGAGGAGCCAGCGCAATCACTGGGTAGGGAAGATCCCCTAGAGGAGGAAATGGTAACCCACTCCAGTTTTCTTGCCTGGGAAATCCCGTGGATGGAGGAGCCTGGCAGGCTACAGTCCATGGGGTCACAAAAGAGTAAAACACGACTTAGCGACTAAACAACAAAGGTTGTTATACCTATTTTTTCTGTTTGTTTGTTTCTCAGGAAAGACAAGAGTGTTCTAGATGCCTTTGTGGGAATGCTTAAGTTACAAAAGACCATACTAAAAATCAATATTATACTTAAGTGGAAACACTCCTCAGACACCATGAGAAGTGGTAGAATCTGGAGTCAACTAGAAAGTGATCACAACAAGCAAACTTCTCAGAAAGATCCAAATGACTCCTGCATGTGAGTTTTAATAACATACAATTACCTGTAACACACATAGACCCCCTGTTTTGGTTCTATCAAAGTTCCTAGGCCACTCGAGGAAACCAATTACATTGTTCACCATTATCCACTATTGTTCATCTAAAAATTTATTTCCCAGAGCTCACCCTATTTGCCATGCATGGCTCTGATTATCAGTAGTTCTAAAAACTCCAATTTCAATAAGCTAATTTCAGAGTTAGAGGACTGTATCACACAGACAGAGCTGACCCAAAAGCTGAGCGTATGTTTAGGCAATGTCTTTAGAATAAAGGCAGAACAGATGACTGGCCTGATGGAGTAATTCACCTGGTAGGGTAATTTCTAGTGTGTTTGCGATGAAGCTCAGAGGGTGCTAAATGCATGGATTCCTGGAGCCTGTCTTCTGGATTCTAATTTTTTTTAAATTATTGATTTATTTTAGGTTGCGCTGGGTCTTCATTGCTGCGAGTGGGCCCTCTCCAGTTGCTGTGAGTGAAACTCACTGCGTGGCTTCTCTTGTTGTGGAGCATAGGCTTTAGGCATGGGGGCTTCAGTTAGTTGCGGCTGGTGGGCCCTAGAGCATGGACTCAGTAGTTGTGGCACATGGGCTTAGTCGCTCCACTGCATGTGGAAACTTCCCAGAGCAGGGACTGAACCTGTGTCCCCTGCACTGGCAAGCGGATTCTTATACACTGTACCACCAGGGAAGTTTTTCTGGGTTCTAATCTTGACTCAGCCATTTTCTGGGTGCACGTGTGTGTGTGCTCAGTTGCTCCAGCCATGTCCAGGGCTTTGCAACTCTGTGGACTGTAGCCTGCCAGGCTCCTCCATCCAGGGGATTCTTCAGGCAGGAATACTGAGATGGGTTGCCATGTCCTTCTCCAGGGGATCTTCCCTACCTAGGAATTGCACCCACATCTCTTATGTCTTCTGCATTGGCAGGCGGGTTCTTTACCACCAGCGCCACCTAGGAAGCCAACCTTGGGCAAGTTACATAGACTCCTTGTATTTAAACTCATCTGAAAATGGGATTAAATTTCATATGTTGTTGGGAAGATTTAGGTGGTGATACATTTAAGGTGCCTGGCACACAGCATTATCTAAGGGTGGATTACTGTGACATAAGCAGCCATCTTTGGTCCTGTCTTGCCAAACCTGTTGCTGCCTCTGCCAACCTGGGGTGTAATGGAAAAAGTTGCCGTCCCCCTGCCTCAGTCCTGCCCTGGTGTGCCAGTGGTTGATTCTGTGCTTCTTTCTTTCTCTCTTTGTGCCTTCTCTGCCTCCTGATCCCTTTCTCTCCTCTGTATGCTTCTCTCGTCTGTCTCATCTATCTTTCTCGAGACACAGGTGAGAATTAATAATGAACTTGACGTATATCTTTTTAGTTTTATGGGTTCTATGATGGATATATGTGCTTATTTGTTTATTTGCTTTTGTTTTTCAGGAGACTTAAAAAGCACCAGGGACCATATGTTTCATTTGCTTTAGTGTGATCATGGCAGATAGCATGGTACTTCATGCTGTGTGAATATTTGCATCTTAGGAGTATTAGAATTTGCAACTTGTAAATGACGGCGATAGAAAAAAAAGTCTATTTTGAATGAAATTTATCATTTCAAAATATCTTCTTCCAAATTTTGAGGAAGAAAACAACTTTTGAAACTGAGCACAGTTTAAAATTTGTATTCATGGGATATCTAAAGCAAAAGTAATTTTTAAAAATAAAACGTTAGTGACAAAAAGCCACATTTCTACACAGAGGTTGTCACAAGGCCTGGAATAGGTATAATTTCTTAGTGCTAAAATTAAAATCTGTCTGGTCTCCTCTAGCCAGATATTGGTGTGGGCGCATTATACCACATTGCTTAACAGTATGAGGTGCCCACCAGGCTAATTTATGGGATTTGGAATGTTAAGGCCAATCAAGAGATCTAATTGTTTCCACAGTGCTCAAGGATTTATAATAATCTTCAAGATTAGGGCTGTGCTAGTCTGAACTTCCACCTCCACCCCCTGCTTCCTTCTCTCCCTCCAAGCAGTTACATTCTATTGTGTTTGCCAGATTGAAGTTATGTAGGAAACCCATCAAGTGGGAGCCTGGGTTCAAGTCCCAGGGTAAGATTACATGTGAAAATTAGTGGGGGTCTTTCTGTAATTACCCTTTGTGTACTTTATAAAACCGCTGCTGGCCTGGGAATGACTGACAGCCTAGACTCAAGGGAGACTTGCATGGAAAAGTGTGTGTTTATAAGGCTGGGGTGGAATTGCTCAGGGAGAGAGCCTCCGGGAAACACGGACCACTTTGCCAGTCTTTCATCTCCTGAAACACTTTCATTAGGCCTTCTGAGTTGCTCACTGACATGGACCTGGATGACATATTAAAAATCTATCTTAACCAATGTGCTGTGAAATGAACTTGGACAACAAGAAGGTATACACCCCCCAGATTTGATTATTCAAAGCCCTGTAAATACATAGAGGGCAGTGTGATCGATGAGGAATGCCAAGCTCAATATGACAATCCCTTACACAGAGCAGGCGTCTGTGTCCCGGGAACACTGCACTGTTCGCTTAGATAAAAAGAGAAGCAAGAACATATGCAGTTTAGTTTTTTTCTCCAGTGCATCCAAGTTGCTAATTTTTATAGTTATCGAAAAGAAAATATCGGCTTTCTAGTAGGCAGGAAGATTTGTGCTTGAGTTAAAAAAAAAAAAGAACTGTGAGGGAAGACTGAGTTTTATCTGTGCCTTTACGGTGGGGTTAATATTTGCCAAACCATTAACAAGTTAGTGTGTGAAATCTCTAGGTGTGAGGATTAGAGTTACTGTCCGGGTTTTACAGACTACAGTGGAGAGTACTTAAAAGTTGTCTGCCAGACAAGTCATCAGCTGGGGATTGGATTTCATGAGGTGAGGAATCCTGTGATGAAGTAAGGAAACGAACGGGACAGAAATCATCTGGAGAGGTGTAAGGATGGAGCAGGACTGGTAACGGCCACGCCACGTGGACCGTGACAGTCACCAGTCCCTTTAGGATTAGACGCTACCGGATACAGGACAGGGTGGAGATCCTGGGAGATTTGGATCCTAGATTTGGTTGGTGCTAATAGGAAAACAGTACTTTTGGTGGGTTATGTAAGTTGCCTGGACCTCAGAGTTGGTTTTTGGTTTTGATTTTGTGTTCTGATGGCAGGGGTGGGAAGGTTTCTCTTTTTCCTCCATAACTGAATCCCTTTTTCCTAATCCATTTTATCTCTCTGTGAGCCTCGGTTTCCTCATCTGGAAAATAATATAGTAGCTCTGGGGAAAATTAAATAAGCCACTGCCTGGTATAGAAGAGGCATTCGCTTAACATCCATTCCCCTTTGTCTCCTTTCAAAACTGCCATCAGAGGAAAACTGCCATCAGAGGGCTTTTAAATGGCATGGTGTCTAGGATCATTAGCAAAGAATGTCAGAACACACAATTCCTCTGCTGGGACTCAGTGCTCAGGGGAAGCCCTGCAACTGGGCACCTTGGCTGCCATGGAAGGCGGGGTGGCAGCTGCAAAGTGCCAGCTTTTCGTTCCCACCTCCTGGGTCCAGAGTGGGCCCCTCACTCACCTTCATAAATCGGGTGTGAGGACCTGCTAATTAGCACACACAGGATGTTTCCATGCCAGATCAGAGCATGAGATAGCCGTTATTTCATCCTGTTTTTCAACACAAGACTACCTAATTTTCAGAAGACAGTTAAACCTGTTTCTGGGATCATAAATGTTGACAGCTACAGTCACCAGAATGATCTGTCCAACTTATTCTTAGACCTGGGTTTAGGCACTGCCTTTTTCCTTTTTCCTTTTTTTTTTTTAGTTTTTATTAGAGTGTATTTGCTTTACAGTGTTGTGTTAGTTCCTGCTGTACAGCAAAGTGAATCAGCTATACTTATACATACATTCCCTCTCTTTTTTGGATTTCCTTCCCATTTGGGTCACCACAGAGCATTGCGTAGAGTTCCCCGGGCTATACAGTAGAGTCTCATTAGTGATCTATTTTATACGTAGTATCAATAGTGTGTGTAGTCAGTCCCAGTCTCCAAGTTCATCCTATCACCTAGAACAAATGTATGGGCACGGAAAGGGAAAAAGAAGGAGTAGAGATGGCTTTTGAGCTGTTCTTCCCTCCTTCTTTCCCAGGGAGTGGGAGTAGAGGGAGGCAGTCATGTGTAGCTCTGACAAAGTGCAGTTTGGGGTGTGTGGGGGCGGGTGTGTGGATGTGTGTGTGTGGGGGCGGGTGTGTGGATGTGTGTGTGTGGGTGTGGGTGTGTGTGTGTGTGTGTGT
>NW_011494607.1:9497703-9519834 GCF_000754665.1 Bison bison bison
AATGTGTGTGTGAGAGAGACAGATTTTCCATACTAAAGCCAGTGTTGCCATCCTCCCATCCCCTGGGAGGGGGCCAGTGTTCTTAATAACCCTCCCCACTAGAGCTCTGAAACGGAGATGAGAATTGGCTTCACTTGTCTCCCCCCAGTTAGGGAACTACTTGACTCAAAGATCTCCATCTCGGCAATTTCCTGCACACAGTTTCCATTAAATGACAAGCTTGGATGACTGCTTCAAATAACCTGCCTCAAAGCACTTCATTTAAAAAAGCATAAAAACTTTGCCTGGACCGAACGCTCTGCCGGCGACAAGGGACTGGGGGTCATGGTTTTGGTTGACAGCTTCAGGTCGGTGAGAGCATATTTACTGTCCTTTGCTGCTCTCATGTTGGTTGCAACGTGGGCGTGGGCTGCCTTAACACCAGGCAGGGTCCACGGGGGAAGCGGGGGAGCTGGGGGTGGGATTGACGGGTGAACCGTGGCATGTGAAAGAAATTGTGCCCCGACTGACTGAATTCTGTGCAAGGTTGGTTCAGAAAAGTCATTTCCTTCAATCACTCAGATCAAAAAGTAATTATCTTTGGAACACCCACCCTCCCATTCATAAAAGCACAGGCTTCGCCTTCATACAGAAGCTTACCTTGGCTTCACCCTTTCAAGAGTATACTGACGACTTCTCCCTTTTAGCCTAAAATGGCTGCACTGGCAGAAGAGCTGAGAAAACAGCATGCTCTAGGCCTGCAGCAAATTTAAAACAATCCCAGAAAAATACTTTGCCTCCTCCATTGATCAATGAGCATCGGTTTCTGTGACTGGCTTGATGTTAGCTAGAGAATATGCATTCAGAAAAATCCACCAGGACTTCCCTGGTGGCACAGTGGATAAGAGTCTGCCTGCCAATGTAGGGGGTACGAGTTTGATCCCCGGACTGGGAAGATTCCACATGCCTTGGAGCAGCTAAGCCCTTGCCCCACAGATACTGAACCTGCATACCCCACCTACTGAACCTGTGTGCCACAGATACTGAAGCCAGCGCTCCACAGCAAGAGAAGTCACCACAATGAGAAGTCCGTGCTCCGCAGCTAGAGAGGAGGCCCCAGGAGCCGCAACTAGAGAAAACCTGCCAGCAGCAACAAAATCTCAGCACAACTAAAAAAAAAAAAATTTAAAAAACAAGAACCCACCAAGCAGATGCTTTGGAATTTGAGTCCCATCTAAGAGGAAACTGTCACTTGACGACTAACTGTACATCTCAAACGTGGTTTAAAACCTACCATCTGTCCGGGAGTGATGACACTTCAGCAGAAATCCAAGACCTTGCCCTCACAATGAGGTAAATTCTGACACCCTACCCCCTCCCCATGTTGAAGTTACCCTCTTCACCTTTAATCCATTAGTCACAACTGCTTGGTGTTGAAAAATGCTCCTATCCTCATGCCTTTATGGAAAATAAGCAAATTTCTAAACTCCTAACCCAAGCATCCTCTTTGTTCCCCCAGCTTGGGCCCTAAGGCGTGGTAAATTCAAGCTGAGAATTAGCCAGCCAACATTGCTATAGTCAAAGCTATTATTAAATAACATTTACTTTTTCCATTGGCTGGTAAATCGCTGTGGTCTGAGCCCCTTGGGTGTCCCTCCCTCGCCCCCCTCTGAGACCACGGGGACCACCTCAGGATGGAGCCGCCCAGCGGCTCACGCCTGGTGCAGCTGGGCCTTCAGGGCAACTGGCTTGGCTGTTGGACCTCCTTTCCCTCCCAGTTGTGAACTAATTTGAATATCACCCCTGCCTCGCATGCTTCAGCTTGAAAATGACGGATCATACATCTACCTTCTTCAGGATCTCATGAAAACGCTTACCTTTAAGGGTGACATCAAGAGTCCTTTCCTTCTTGGGTAAATGAAGAGCCACTGATTAGACGTTACTCCTAGGAATTCGTCTCAGTGGATGTGCTTAGCTTCTTTTCCTCTTATTCAACTGGGATTTGATCCCTAGGGCTGCCGGCATTTATTCAACAATTTAGACCAGTTAATTAAAACCTCATGGCCTCTAAATACAATGCTTTCTCTGCGACCTGGGAACACTTGGTATGTATGCATGGTAGGAGCATTAGTAAAAGCTTGAAGGTATGGAGAAAGGCTTCCCCAGTGGCTCAGCAGTAAAGAATCCTCCTGCAATGCAGGAAAAGTGGGTTACATCCCTGGGTCAGGAAGATTCCCTGGAGGAGGAAATGGCAGCCCACTCTAGTATTCTTGCTAGGAAAATCCCATGGACATATAGTCCGTGGGAGGACTGAGCAGGGCACAATAGGAAAAAAAAAAAAAATGGAGGTAGTCTATTCCTTTATACTGTCAGGAGTCTTCAAGTGGAACCAAACTGGGAAGCGTGAGGAAGGAATCAGAGTGACTATGACCTTGGACTAGTTACCTCAGCCCAACTCTGGCCAAACTCTCACACCACTTGGAGCTGGAGGTCCCGTGTTTTCAGGGACTTTCCCAGCTGAATTCTTCTCATGGAAATATAGAGATTGTTGGACGCACGGATGATTATTTCTTCAGGACCGTGCTCTACAGTGCGGCTTCTTGCTATTTTGTTTAGGTTTGCATATTCAAATAAATATATAGCATGTAAGACAAGCTATTCTAAGTGCTGGAAACGTTTTTTTAAACATTGAAAGTTGAGCCTTTGAAGTTAAGTAAGTAAATAATAACAAGAAGGGGGTGTTATGGGGATATATATGCCTCAAATTTCACATGTCCAAGCAAAACTTGGACCTAAATGAACTTAGTTCACTGCTGGTCCATGTGCCAAACCAATAGGCAAGACTGTAGCGATTAGAACAGCATTTTTAAGCTTGAGAAGTTTGGAAAGTCTTAAAAAAAAATCCACCCGAGTCCCAGTATTGATCTAGAATATGTAAAATACTTAAACATGTAAAACAAAAAGGAGACACAGACTCCTGCTGAAAGAGCTTATACAATTCTAAAAAGAAATTCATAAATTAAGTACAAATAAAAGGAAAGGTAAAGAAAACTTAAAATCGCAACATTAATACTGACAGATGAGATTTTACTGAGACTAAAATGCCTCTTGCCACAGGAATACAGTACTGTCCACTATGATACACATTCTTTTTAAAAAAATTTTCACTTTATATTGGAGTATAGCCAATTAATAATGCTGTGATAGTTTCAGGTGAACAGCAAAGGGACTTGGCCATATGTATACATGATCCACGTTTGTTTACACTTGCCCAGCCATGGCTGACTCTTTGCGATCCTATGGATTTATAGCCCACCAGGCTCCTCTGTCCACGGGATTCTACAGGCAAGAACAGTGGAATGGGTTGCCATTTCCTCCTCCAGGGGAACTTCCTGACTGAAGGATCCAACCAGCATCTCTTACTTGGCAGGTGGATTCTTTACCCCTGAGCCACCTGGGAAGCCATGTATGTATCCATCCTCCCCTAAACTCCCCTCCAAAACTCCCCTCCAGGCTTTCACATTTTGCTGTTGTTTAGACACTAAGTCTTGTCTGACTCTTTTGTAACCCCATGAACTGTAGCCTGCCAGGCTCCTCTGTCCATGGGATTTCTCAGGCAAGAATACTGGAGTGGGTTGCCCTTTCTTTCTCCAGGGGATCTTCCCGACCCAGGGATCGAACCCACATCTCTTGCCTTGCAGGTGGATTCTTCACCCCTGAGACACCTGACATTGAGCAGGGTTCCCTGTGCTACACTGTATATCCTTGTTGGTTATCCATTTAAAATATAGCAGTGATGATACACTTTCTTTTTTGAGTTCAGTGTTTCTCTACCACTGCGAGCTTTTGAGAGTGACTCAATTCTCCCACTCCTTTTCTCCATTCAAACTCTTAAAAATCCATCACCGTATGGCATATTGTGATAGCATTTGGACTTCACTTGGTGTGAACACATCGTTTATGTATCCAAGCTCTTTCTCCGCCCCTTACTTAGTGCTGAAGTTCAAGTAGTATTGGTTACTATGTGATTATAAATACACAAACACAAACCTTGAAATCATATGGCATTTTTGGTAATAATTAAAATAATGATTAACATTTATAAAGTCCTTACTGTGTATCAGACACTGCTTCAAGTGCTTTCTGTGTTTCAATCCATGTAACCCTTACTACTACCCTATGAAATAGCCCTTTCTGTACAAATAAGTGAACTGAGGTGTTGAGAATTTCCAGGGTCACTCAGCCAGTAACGGCAAAGTCAGGATGTAAACACAGGCAGTCTGCTTCAAGATCAGGCTCTTAACCACCATGCTCTACAGCTTCTCAAAGGGAATGATAACCAAAATACACTTATATTAATTTTTCATGAAATATAATAAAAACACAACATTAAAATTTCTCCTAGAGAGCCCTAAGACCTCTGAGAAATCATCTGTGAGCTCCAATTTGAGAAATAATCACTGAATTCTCTACTGTTGAGCTCTTTACTATTTATAGACATCATTACAGTCTAATGTTCTCTAATTCTTTAAAGTACAAAAATATGTCCTGATTCTATCCACGATTACCTTAGTTAACCATTTGGTATTTTTTTTTAAAGACTATAGCACAGTATTAGTGAATTGGTATAAAAGTTCTACCTGTAAGAGAGGTGATAAATGGTGACATGTAGACACGTTCAAATGTGCTTATCTATATAGCCTTAACTAGGGTAAGAAATTATAGATAAGCGTGGATTTAGTCTCATTGCCTTTGATAGGAATTGTGATGAGGGCGAGTGAGTGTTCTGGGATGAATGGTACTAAACTCTGAGAGATACAAGGAGAGTCATAGTTGGCTGAAATCTTGAAAGGGAAAGCTGGGGACAGAAGGTCAAACCCAGCTTGTCCTGAGGGTGGCAGCTGACAGAAAATTATGGAAACAGTGGTCCAGAGTCTTTTTTAATCTGGACTTTAATGGAAGGTTTTAGAAACCTGGGAATAGTAGAGGGACTGGGAGGAGAAGGGGCGACGGAGGATGAGACGGCTGGATGGCATCACTGACTTGATGAACGTGAGTTTGGGTGAACTCTGGAAGTTGGTGATGGACAGGGAGGCCTGGCATGCTGCAGTTCATGGGGTGGCAGAGAGTCGGACACGACTGAGCGACTGAACTGAATTGAACTGAAGGTGAAAGAAACAGGCATAGAGAATCACCTTAGCCGTTTGCCTTTGGTTTATATTTATAATCTAAATTCCTCATCCAGTTGGGTATTAATTCAAGTTTATTTCTCACTTCTCACTTTATGCTTTCACCAGCTTCATCTGTGTCATGGCCATCACCTATCTTAGAATGTGAACGAAGACAAAATGCAGAGCGTGTTGAAACTACCCAGCCCATCACAGGACCATCAAAAGATAAAGCATGAATGATGAATCAGACTTATTTATCGACCACCTACGATGTGCAAAGCCCTCCACTAGCTGTGAATGGATGAAAGGACGAGTTACCTACGGTTCTGCTGTCAAGTAAGTCCCTAGAGCAAGATGATAAATGGTACACATGAACGGAACAGGTTGTAAGGTCAGCCATTCATAACAGGGTCGCT
Organism: Bison bison bison; assembly: GCF_000754665.1. NCBI lineage: Eukaryota > Metazoa > Chordata > Mammalia > Artiodactyla > Bovidae > Bison > Bison bison. Next base: position 9,503,270 of record NW_011494607.1, read on the forward strand.
TGTAGAGTAGAACCAGCTCCAGTATCAGTTCTAACCATTGGTTGGGGGTCCTTGGGCAAGCTGACCAACCTAATTTTTCTCATCTCTTGGTGGAGATGATGATGGTAATAGTACCTGAATCATAGGGCAGTCGTGACGACTAAATGAGGTGATGGGTGTACAATGTTTAGTAGGTTTGCTGCACAGAACCTGGTTTACCAAATGAGAGCCTGCAGTCTCTGAGGCTTTGCTAACTATGACTGTGTCTGCCCCAGGGTGTGCTTTGGATCTGGTCGAAATCACCGCAGCACGGTCTACTGGAAGGGGAGGAGAGGCGCTCGGGAAAGGCAGCACCAGTTTGGTGGTCAGTGTGTGCGTGTACCACTGCCCTCTACTGGAGAGAGTGCGCACAGCTGTCCAAAGAACACCCAACCTATTCTGGTATTCTTTTGCTCCAACACCCTGTGTTTATAAAGAAAAGTCTCCTTTGTTGGGAGCTTTACAGCCCATATAAGCTAATTTTTCCTTCTTTCAGATACTTTAGAGCCAGAGCAAATTCTATTGTCTGCCAGCCTCAGCTCCTCACCTGCTTTTAACTAATATGGAGTCTGGGCAGGTATTGATTTTTCTGCTTTTCTCTGACTGCACTCATCAGTCATTTTATATTACTAGAGAGTCCATTAGCAATAAAAAATAAAGGATGGGAGTTACAAAGCCCATTAGAGAAACTAACTCTCCCAATCATTGGGGGTGAGGGAAACAATTAAAAGCACGTCATCTTCCAAACATTCTAATAGAGTTATTAGAAAAGTGAATAAAACCAGGATGTGATTATCAGGGATGAAATTAAATCCTCCTTAGAAGTCAACCAGAAGGGAGTGCCCTGACATTCCACAACGTTGTAGTTGGCATGGAGCTCAAATGCTGTATGTGGGTGAGATGAAGAGATTAGCTACTAGAATAAAGGAGCATTACACAACAAAGATTCAGCCATAGGGTCACGCATGGATGAATTTCAAAACTATGAAGGCAGAGTTAAGAGGAGAGAAAGGAGGAGACGGAAAGGGAAGAGGTGGCAAGACAACCATGACATTGAAATTTACTGAGTTAGGGAAACAAAGCTGTGTCTCCACTGGGTTTAGCAGCTTTGTCCAGGTTCAGCAGCCTTGTCCAGGTGTGCAAGATAGTCACTGAAATTCATGGAATTCCCCACTGAGGAAGTGACAAGCGGCAAAGAAAGAAGGAGCAGAATCTGTAGATGGAGAGCCCCATGGACGCATGGGTCCTCACGTTCCTTCAGCGGGGTACCCACTATCGTGTGTGTGTAAGGGACCAGTAGTATTCCTGGCCCATGTTGGCCCTCAAATGATATGAATTCCCTTGCTCCTCCCTGTAAGTGGGAGAGTGTGTAGAATCTATTGTGAATATTATGAATATGGGGACTATCAGGCTGCATTTAACTTAATTTCCTTTTATTTTCATAGCTTCCAAAAGTAAACAGTTTTCACACTCTGGGCTATTTGGACATTTATTCTCTTTAGATGAACATCAGGTGTATTTTAAGTTATCTGATCCTCTTTGGCCCAGAAAGCAACAAACACTTCCACAAAACCTTGTTATAGGTGGCAACATTTATGTTTGTTTTCTCATCCTTACACGGGGCTTCCCCAGTGGCTCAGTGGTAAAGAATCCGCCACAGGAGACTCGGGTTCAGTCCCTGGATTGGGAAGATCCCCTGGAGGAGGGCATGGCAACCCACTCCAGTAGTCTTGGCTGGAGAATTCCATGGACAGAAGAGCCTGGTGGGCTACAGTCCATATGATTGCAAAGAATTGGACATGACTGAAGCAACTTAGCATGCACCCATCCTTACGCAGACAGCAAGTTTTTTTGACATTGTGTTAGGTTTTCCTACCTGTTATAAAGTTGCTCCATAGTATTTTTTCCCTTCCTGATTGTAATTTATTGTCTATAGAGTATATAACAGTAATACTCAGAATAATTTTTTAAATTCACAACTCTACTTCTCTAACATCTGAAGTATTTATATTTTCCGTGAACTTTCAATCTTTATCTGTATACACATTTACATTTTTACATGGAATCTTGCATTTTACTTTTTCACTTGATGCTATTTTATATTCATTTTAATGTTGCTTCATGGCAGTCATAATTATAATATTTAATGGTTGCAAAATATTTCAATAAATTTATGGGTCATAATTTTTCTGAGTCAATTCTGTATCAGAGGCATTAAAGATTTTTTTACTGTCTATTTGTTTTTGCCATTATAAATAATATCATCATAGTCACTTAAGTAGGTTTTTTTCTCTCTGCTTGAATTATTTCTTCTGAATAAATTCCCAGGAGTTAGGTTATGATTCTCAAGAATTATTTTCCTAAAAGACTGTGTTTTATAATATTTTGTCAGAAGCAGTGGATGAGACTAATCTTGCTTATCCTCTTAATAGTACTTGATGCTACTGACCAAATATTCTCTTCCCTAGGGTTTCCTAGCTGCCATCTTACTCTGGTTTTTCATCTACCTTTCTGGCTATTCTTCCTTGGTCTTCTCTGAGGTCTTCTCTGCCTCTAACTTTTCCTTCAATGTCTGTGTCTGTCGGACTTAGGTCTGGGCTGTCCACTCATTTTTTTTGTTTACATTCCCTTTGAAACATCTCATCCCCTCGACAGAGGGCTTTCATTACTGTATCATTGGTCATGCCATGTCCTTGCACAGTAGACTCATATATCTAAATGCCAGATGCAATCCTGGTCTTTCTGTCTCCAGCCTTGTTCCTACAAAAACTTTCTCCATACTATGCCAGAGTAATCTCCCAAGTTAGATCATTTATTATGATTATTATTAGAGTATAATTGCTTTACAATGTTCTGTTAGTTTCTGCTGTACAATGAAGTGAATAAGCTATGTCTGTACATATATCCCCACCCTCCTGAACCTCCCTCCCACCTCTAGGTCAGCCATCTCCGAGCTGAGCTCCCTGTGCTATACGGCGGGTCCCCACTAGCTAGCTATTTTACACATGGTAGTGTCAGACTTTATTTTGGGGGGCCCCAAAATCACTGCAGATTGTGACTGCAGCCATGAAATTAAAAGACGCTTACTCCTTGGAAGAAAAGTTATGACCAAACTGGATAGCATATTGAAAAGCAGAGACATTGCTTTGCCAACAAAGGTCCGTCTAGTCAAGGCTATAGTTTTTCCAGTGGTCATGTATGGATGCGAGAGTTGGACTGTGAAGAAGGCTGAGCGCCGAAGAATTGATGCTTTTGAACTGTGGTGTTGGAGAAGACTCTTGAGAGTCCCTTGGACTGCAAGGAGATCCAACAAGTCCATTCTAGAGGAGATCAGCCCTGGGTGTTCTTTGGAAGGAATGATGCTGAAGCTGAAACTCCAGTACTTTGGCCACCTCATGGGAAGAGTTGACTCATTGGCAAAGACTCTGATGCTGGGAGGGATTGGGGGCAGGAGGAGAAGAGGGCGACAGAGGATGAGATGGCTGGATGGCATCACCAACTCAATGGGCGTGAGTCTGAGTGAACTCCGGGAGATGGTGATGGACAGGGAGGCCTGGCGTGCTGCGATTTGTGGGGTCGCAAAGAGTCAGACACGACTGAGCGACTGAACTGAACTGGACTGAACTGGAGTGTGGCGATGTCAGTGCTACTCTCCCAATTTGCCCTACCCTTGCCCTTTTCCCCTGTGTCCGCATGTCTAGTCTCTACATCTATGTCTTTATTCCTGCCCTGCAAATAGGTTCATCTGTACCATAATGGTCAACAACAGAGGAAGGGATAAAGAAGATGTGATACATATATACAGTGAAATATTACTCAGCCATAAAAAGGAATGACATTGGCTCCTTTGTAGAGATGCAGATGGACTTAGAGTTTGTCATACAGAGTAAAGTAAATCAGAAAGAGAAAAACAAATCACATATTAAGGCATATATGTAGACTTTAGAAAAATGGTACATAAGTTGGATCTTGTAACCTTCTGTGAAAAAGAAAAAAAAAACCCTTGCAGTGGATTTCTGTTGCTCATAGGAAATAACTGAGGTTTCCAAACAAGGATGATAAGACCCTCCACGGTACAAGTCCTGCCTGTTTCTGTCCACTCTGTGCGTCTACCATTTCCTTGGAGGCACCTTCTATCTGCTTCTGTGCCTATGAGTACTCTTCTTCCGTCTTCTCATGCTTTGCGTCTCAGAGAGGCCCTTCCTGAGCACTCCGTTTCTCTGTTCTATGTTCTCCAAGCCCCTTTCCCAGTCATGCCACCTGCTGTGCTTTATTGAAGCCTGTTCCCAGGTGCATCAATCCCCTGGGCTGCCCTGTGCAAGGTTGAGCACCCCTAAAGTCCAGAAAAAGCTTCCAGAAGCAGGCACTTGCAGTAAGAGGCTTTGGGTGTGTCTACGGGTCAGGCACCGACAGCCTCAGCACCCGTCCTCCTCTCATGTGGCTCAAATCCACTCACACTTTATATTACATTCACTCTGGCCCATCACTAATTCTTTAAGATGCTGTCTTACTTCACACTCAGCTGGTTTTCCTCTCAATTCCTTTAAACAAACAAACAAACATCAGGAAGGTTGCTTGGACCACCCAAAGTCCCTGACACTACCCCTAGGCCTGATTAATGCCCGTTTTCTTAGAGGGCAGTTTTGCTGATCTAGTTGAGACCCCTCCCCAACCTTTCCAGAAATCTCAATCTCTCTGGTTACCAGGTTTTTGTCTGGCTCTGACTGCCTCTGGTTATTGTACATTTAAGGAATGAGAAGAACAAAGCCCTTAATAGGTCACTTACATAAATGACTTAGATCACTTAAGTGACTTACATAAGTGACTTAGATCACCTGAGAAGAGGGGCCACTTTTGTCCCATATTCAGAATATCCAGAGTATATTGTGCAGCTTGAATGAGGGCTTTATCCCAGACCTGGCACCTGATCTGGGCCCTGTAGAGGCCATTCTGGCAGCCTCCTGACTGCGCAGTGTTGGATCCTGAGGTCGCAGGCCATCCTGACACCTCCCTGCCTGTAAGGTGGGTCCCCAGGTGAGAGGAAATGGGATGTCCGAGCTCAGATCAGCGAATCAGATCCTCTGGGAGCTCTCAGATGGTGGGGCTAAGCCAAGGCGCTGTGGGCAGGAAGACACACCCGTATCAATCTCAGCAGGGACAAATTACTGCCCTACCCTACCCCACCCTGGGGTGAAATCAACTTTCCACCAAGTGGCTGGTTTTTTTCTTCCAGGAACCACATCATGTCAGGTCCTCATGATGGTTTCTGCTGCTGACAGATCAACCATTCAGCAGTGCAGCAGCCCAATCAACCTTGGCACTTGATCTTTCAACCTTCTGCTAATTGCTGTCTTGTCACTCACTTAGTACATGCCCATAAACAAACAGAGACCTGTGTTAATGAGATGTCTCCAGTGATCTTTTTCTTCACAAACGAGGTTCTCTTATCTCCAAAGATGCTCTCTCTCTTCAGTCATTTTCCCGGTTGTGCTTGTGATCCAAGCTCATGGATCACACTGGACTTCAAATAGGCTGCAAGAAAAGGTTTGGATCAAAACAAAACTAAAACATGTTGGGGAAAATGATTGGAAATGCTGCCTTGGAAGAACAAACTGCTGGGGATGGCAGTTGTGTGGGTCAGGGAGGAGGGGCAGGTGCCCCAAGAATATGATTTATTTAGTCACCAGTCTGCTGATAAGCAGATATCTCTGAAGATGCATTTTTGCAAAAAATCAGTCAGCAGTATTTCTCTTGTAGTGCTCATGTAATGATTTGAGGCTCATAAGCACAGGAAAAGTCATATCTCCCTCACTCTCTTATTATCGGTGACTGACCCAGTACCGTGATCCAAGTCCTGAATAAACCTATGTTTGTGGAATGAATAAACAAATCAACAAATAAATGATGTCTTTGGTAGACATGTGTGTGTGCGTGCTCAGTCGCTCAGTCGTCTGATTCTTAGCGACCCAGTAGCCTGCAGCCCGCCAGGCTCCTCTGTCCTTGGGATTCTCCAGGCAAGAATACTGGAGTGGGTTGCCATTTCCTCCTCCAGCTTTGATGGATAAAGTTTGCTTTATAAGAATCGTGTGAATAGCAAGTTTTTCCAGTGCCTTTAACACAGGACTGGATTTGCAGAACTTTGTTTAGACACAGCATTTCAAGGGCATGCTTTCTGATAAAGGGAAGTATGGTTATAAATGAATAATGCCTTTTCAGAGTGTCTGAGTCACTGCACAACCTCCACCTTATCTGATAGCGGCCCTTGGCAGATCTGCCCTTTCCCGGGGATTCCCCTGGGCTATCACCTCTCGCCTGCCCTCTGTGTAAGCTACCACAGCAGGCATTGGGTTGCCAAGCACCAGAATGTAAGCACCGAGCAGGAGGAAATGGGAGAATATGAGGTCCTGTTTGCAGGAGTGAAACCTCCAGACGATATGCTTTTTGTAGAATCCATGCACATGGTACCTCATGCTGGTATTTTTTTATGCTGACAGAAAGATAAAGCTGGGCAATAATGGAAAAGTTGACTAGTCAGGTAATGGTGAAAAGGAAATAATTTGTTTTGATGAGACATTGTCATGATAAATGTTGGTTTAACCCAAGCATCTGCGTCCTCTCCCACCCACAAAAGTTATCTTCTAAAATATTGTGGAGGAAGGTGCAGGTTATAATAGTACAAGCTACAGCTGACCCTCCCAGGCTGCCTGCCCCCCTCGTCCTGCCACCAAGAAGACAACAGGAGTCTGACTGACGGGGTTCATCATAGCACCTTGCTTTGACATAACAAGATTGTCTTTAGCCAGATAAAAATATTCAGCTCGGGCCTTCTTCCTCAAGAATCTCTCTAATGAAGCAAATCAGCAGAAGTCTGATAGAATTTTATATGAAAATTGCTAAATAAAAGGTAAACAAAAACCAGTATATTACATGCTCCCTTAAAATACGGGAGTGAAATCAAAGGCCTTGGTGTCTTTGGCTAAACGGAGACGGTAACTTAGATGTGCAGTGGGAAGTTCAGCTGTACTCCAGTGCTAGCTTTGTGAAGCTGTGTGAGCCTGGTAAGTCTCGTGTACTTCCTGGGCTTTCGTCTCCTCTTCTGGTGAATGTGTGGTTTGGACTCTCTCTCCCTTTCTTTCTTTCTCTTCCTTCCTTTTTCTTACCTCCTTCCTTCTTTCCTTCCTTCGCTCTCTCTCTTTCTTTCTCTTAATACAGGGAACATTTCTTCAAATGATATTTCCTAGGAAAGGAAAACTGACATTACCGTGGGTCTTCTTTGGTTGAGAGAAGCAGGAGGGGTCAGAGGTGCCCACTCCCAGAAACCCCTGAGGCACATCTCAGGAATACCTGGAGTCCAACTGGGAAAACCTTCTAGAAAACTGTCTAGCTGTGGGAATATATGATCTACCAGCTCTGTGACATTCTGCTTTCCTAGTCTCACTGGTCAGAGAAGAGGGAGGCTTTTCTGATCAAGAGGACCAAGAGAATGGGAATATTCATTCCAGTCCATTTTCTAAATAATCCCATATTAATGATTATGAGAGTCTAAAGAGTTTAAAGGATTCCTATGGACTTAATTTAAGATTCCCAACTGCAGAGAAAATTAGGCTAAATCATTTACCTTCATGATGTGGTTAACCCTAAGGCCAGCATTTCTCTGTACAAATTCCTTTCTGTGTGTGTGGGGGGGTCGGTAGGTGGGGTACATGTGTGCTTAGTCACTCAGCTGTGTGACCACATGGACTGTAACCTGCTAGGCTCCTCTGTCCATGGGATTTCCCAGGCAAATATACCAGAGTGGATTGCCATTTCTTTCTCCAGGGAATCTTCATAACCCAGGATTAAACCCAGGTCTTCTGCATTGCAGGCAGATTCTTTACTGCTGAGCCACTGGGGAAGCCCCTAAATTCCTTTATGACAAGCCTTCAAAACTAAAAAGAGAAAGAAAAGGCCACAGTAGGGAAAATTTCCCTCAAGGGCATTTGAGGAAATTGCCAGACCCAGATTAGAGGTACCACCTACACCTCATTAATAGAAACAAGGCGAAAGTTGTAAACTAGCACCCAACCCTTTCAACCCCCAGGAGCCAGGCAGCCTCCTCTGGGCAGGCATTATCTCCGGTTTGCCCTGCAGTGGTGTTCAAATATCACAGCTTCCACCTCCCCTCAACGTAGAAAAGGCTAGCAAGTTCTGTCCAAATGGACACAAATATGAGAATCTCTGTATCACCAAGCACAGCGCCAGGTATACAGCAAGCACACAATCAATATTTATTCAGTCAATAAAAGGATGCATAAATGAAACTCCTCATCTCTGTATCCCTTTTGCCAGTGACAACCCAGTTCTGGACATCTTTCAGATCCATTCAACTGAGTTATTGAAAAGGCGGGTGGGGGACGTGACCACACAAAAGAAATCAAGAGCTGGCATAGAAAGGGTGATCTGAGCCTGCTCCCCTGGTAATAAAGGATGCCTGGTGCCTGCCGCCTTGGATGATGACAGCCGTGACTCGCCTGCCCATCATGGGCGTGTGGGCGGACAGGCCACCTCCAGGATGCTGCTGTGGGGAGAGTCATCTCTTATCAAGATTTCCATGGCCACGGAAGCTTTCTCACCCCACCGGCAGGGACATTCCCCAGCCAGCCTGTGGCGGCCTCGCCCCTGCGGGCTGCCCTGCGCTGTCGGTCCCCTTCCTGGCTAACCACCCTGGGGCTGTCCTCTCTCTCGGAGAGTTGAGCCTCTTTCCTGCGCCTTTCTTGATGTTTGAGCAGCCGCTCCGTGTTGCCCCTGCTCAGAGAGGGAAAATTACTAGGGAGGCCCCAGCAGAAGTCGTACCCATTCTCCAGGGTAGCATGGGTTTTGATGGAGCCTGATTATTTCTGATTGCTGTCAGTGGGCCCAGAGCACAGCGTTTAATAAAAATATGGCCTTGCTAGCGAGAGTGCAGCCTGGCTGTGTGGGGAGCAGTGGTGGGGCATCACTGGCTTTTGTATGGGCAGAGAGGAGAAGTGAAGGGGGTGGGTCTTTCTTTTTTCCTTTCTTTTCTCTTGTCTTTTCTCCTCTTTTCCTCCTTGCTTCCTTTTTCTTTCCCTTTCTTTCTTTATATTTTGAGATTTCTGCCTTCTCTATTTCCTTCTAAGGCCCATTGGTTATGCAGGTTCTAAAATGTTCCAGAACCCAAGCAAGCTGCAACCACCCAGCTTTTCATAAGACAAGCACAGAAAAACCATGCAAAACTCCCAAATTAAAAGCTCTGGCAGAAGTCACCTGGTTCAGCTCTTTTGAGGTCTAGACCAAGTTTGTTGTTGACACTAAGTTTGTCACTAAGTGGTGTCCAACATTTTGCAACCTCATGGACTATACAACCGCCAGGCTCCTCTGTCCATGGGGCCACACGTTAGATGGGGCTTAAACTGATATTTTTAAGACCTCTGGTTCTCAGTTTTCCTCAGCCATCCTGAGCTCTCCCTGGTGCAGGAGGAGTCAGTGCATGTGGCCAGCTCCCCCTGGACCTCTGGTGTCCAAACGTCTTCCTCTGCTGCCCTTCTTCTGAAACTAAGTTTTCTGTGGCTCTTCTGTACGGGGCTTTTTCCAGCGCCTGTGGGGTGCTCAGCCCAGGGCTATATGTGTCCTTCAGGCACAGACCCTCTGATCCACTTTTGAAGAGGTGCATGCATGCGTGGGGGTCACTAAAACATCTCTGCAGCCTTTCTTTCCAGGCTCTATTCTACTTCCATAAGCTGTGAGGTTCATGGTGATAGATGCTGGGGTTGGGGGTGAGCTCTCAGGTTTGGGTGGGGGGGAGTATTCAGTAAGCTGAAGTGATTTCCTGCATTTGGGGCAGAAAATGTTAAGATGTAAATGGGAAGAAACCAGGGAACAAAGCAGCCAATGGCCTTGGCTGAAGCTTGTGCGAGACACAGTTGCATTTCACAGAATTTTCCGGTAACGACTGCATCAACTTGAACCAAGGACATTTTGACATCTCTTTATATCTAAATCAAGCCACATTTCTATCTTTTCCTGGTCCTCAAGCATTTTTAAAGATACCGAGCAATGTCTTCAGCAACAGCAGTGATAACTGTACTTCTGACTTGATTTTGACTTTAAGGGAAGATAATTTAAATGCTTCCATTAAAAATGGTGATACCATGTGATTTGTTTTGCAGGAGTGTGTGTGTGTGTGTGTGTGTGTGTGCACTCAGTCCCGTCCAACTTTGTGAGCCCATGGATTGTACCCTGCCAGGCTCCTTTGGCCATGGGATTCTCCAGGCAAGAATACTGGAGTGGGTTGCCATTTCCAAGAAAGAGGAACCATTAGTAAAGGGCAAACTCACCTTTGCAGTTGCTGGGAGGACTTTGAGAAGGGATATGATAACAGCACTTGCTCTCTGACCTTCTCCCTGCACATTGTCTCTTTCCGCATCCCTTGCCCTCTGCTGCTGGCAGAGCTGCCTGTTTGCCACCTCCGTCCTCCTCAGCCTGACTCGGCCTGATTGTGTTTCTCTCCCCAACACCTCCCTTTCCTTTCTACCTCCAGTTAAACCCATCCCAGCAAGTAAGGCAAATCTCAGTTTTAACACATGGACTGTTTAGTAAGGAACAATATAGCTCAATTCCTGAAACAAGGGAGGTGGGACCATCCATATTAATTTCTATTTCTCTGTTATCAATATTTTTTCTTTTTTCCTCACTGTGAGGCATGTGGGATCTCAGTTCCCTCACCAGGGATTGAACTGATGCTCCCTACATTGGAAGGGCACAGTTTTCACTACTGGAACACCAGGGAAGTCCCCGTATTATTTTTTTAAAAAAGAGAACATATCTTCAAGCCAGCCCCTTTGTTGTACTTGCTTACTTCAGTGCTGTTCTCTGGACCACTACTGAAAGCCGAGCGTGGAGACAACCCTTGTCCCCCACTTACTGGATATGAGAGTGTGGACAGGGTCCCCCATGCATCAAGCTTTCCTAGAAAGCACCTCCATCCTTCTAGGCTGGGCTTCCCCACACTTCCTCAGTGGAAGGCATCCAGCCCTCAGCACTTTGCCAAGGGGAAGGGGCTTAGGATTGATTGAGTCACATGTCTAAGGCTCAGTTCCAGACTAGGGTCGCTCTTTCCGGCTCTCTGCCTTCCTAATCTGTGGCAGGACTATATCACCAGACCCCCTGGGGCTATGGGGGTGGGGGAGTCTGAGTGACTCTTCCAGTTAATGACTGCGTGGAAGTGATTGATGTGTTTGTGACTTCCAGACTGAAGTAATTATTTATTATTTATTTTTAAAGGTTTTTGGGGGAATAGACCATGTTTAAAGTCTTTATTGAATGTATTGCAATATTGTTTCTGTTTGATGTTTTTGTTTTTTGGCCATGAGGCATGTGGGATTTTAGTTCCCTGATCAGGGATCAAACCTGTACCCCCTGCATTGTAAGCATGGAGTTCTTAACCACTGGACTTCCAGAGACGTCCCAGATTGAAGTATTTAAATGCCACTGTGAGAGTCTTTGAAGTTCTCTCTCCCTCTACCATAGACACAGGATGGTTGCTCTTTTAGCTTGGATTCTAGGGAAAGGAATGGAGAATCGAACCTCAGCCAACTGGTGATGAACAGGTAGTGTGAGTGAGAAATACATCTTGTTTTTCAGTTACTGAACTATTGGAGTTGTTACTGCAGCATAAATTAACCTATGCTGACTAAAACAGAGGGATAAACCCTCTTTCCCTTGACCATAATACCAAGGGTGTTCCGATGTGCAAGCAGGGGCAGTGTTTGTCTGAAGAGGGGAGACTCTGTCAGGCTCCTGGTGTGGCACTGGCAGTGCAGAACCTGTGAGTGTGTGTTAAACCAGAGTGTGGTTGGGTTGGCTTGGCTTTTAAAGACTCCTGAGGCCCAGAGGTCAACTCCACATAGAGACAGTAGAGACTAACAGTGCACTGGGGTGACCCGGGAGGCCCAGGCATGGGGTGTAGGCTTCCCAAAGCCTGCTTAGTGGTTTGCTGTGCACACCCTGGATTGTTTATCCCCCTTTTGTAGTTTGAGCAGTTGTCCTGGAATTTCTGTGTGTGTGTTGGGAGAGGAGGTACGGAGACCTTCTTACAGCAATTTGCATATAGCCTTCCTGAAGATGGGGTTTCCCTGGTGGCTCAGAGCAGTAAAGAAATCCACCTGCAATGCAGAAGACCCAGGTTTGATCCCTGGGTCGGGAAGATCCCCTGGAGAAGATCTGGAGTGGCAACTGACTCCAGTATTCTTGCCTGGAGAATCACATCGACAGAGGAGCTTGACGGGCTACAGTCCATGGGGTTACAAAGAGTCAGGCATGACTGAGCAACTAACACTTTCACTTTCAAAAAGATGGTCAGTTTGGCTAGCCAAGTGTAGCTGCCCTGGGTCACAGCTTCCCTTCCCTTTCCTGCCTTCTTTCCTTCCTTATTGCTTTCTTCTTTCTCTCCCTTCCTTCTTCCCCTCTTTCTTCCCTTTCCTCCCTCCTTCCCCTACTTCTTTCCTTTCTTCCTTCTTTCCTATTTTACCCAAGAAATACTATTGAACAGATACCACGCCCCAGGCATTATGCTGAATTTTGGAGCTATGGTGCTGAGTAACATCATCATAGCCTTGACTATCGTGGAGCTTACATCCTCACAGATATGAGGCCAGTGATGCTGGCAGCAGAAGCATCCTATCGTATTTACAACATGAGCTAAGGAGTGTCCGCAATAATCATGTGCATATGTCACATCAGAACCATGTCACACACAAGCAGACCGCAACTGAGGGTTCTTTTCTGTCCTAATGACTTTAATCTCCAGGAAATTTTTCCCCATCAAAGGAGTTGTTGTACAAAACTCAGGTCTGTCTGCTTGCTGCTTGAAAGCCAATACTTGAGATACAAATGTTGGAAGAAAAACTAAAGTTTGCTTTATTCAGGAGGCCAGCAATCTAGGGAAAAGGTGGACTCATGTCTAAAAGCCAACTCGTCCCTGTTGATCAGGGTCAAGAGCTTTTAAAGGAGAGTTTTAAGGGTATATAGGCAGAGGGAGGGGGCTCCGTGCAGAACAGCACAGTCAGTTCTGACTGTCATCTTGAAATTGGTCATGCCGTGGTCTAATCAGCGTCATCTTGATGGTTTTAAGTACAGCTAGTCTTCAATCCAGGGTTGATTTTGTTCCCATTTCCTTGAAGCCAGTTCTCAGAATTGTGGCAGCTTATGTCATGGGTACAGTCTGGTCATCATGTAGTTAATGCTTTCACCTGATGGGGGTTTTAGTATCTGCAAAACAGCTTAAAGGATATGGCTCAGAATATTATCTATAGCCCTTGCTGCTAAGTTGCTTCAGTCGTGTCTGACTCTGTGTGACCCCATAGACAGGAGCCCACCAGCAACCCCATGGACTGCAGTCTACCAGGCTCCTCCATCCATAGGATTTTGCAGGCAAAAGTACTGGAGTGGGGTGCCATTGCCTTCTCCGATCTATAGCCCTTGAGGAGAAACTAAATGTATTTGACTTTGTGTGATGGCTGAACTATTATTACTTTGTCTTGTTTGACTGTTTTCCTTTGCTTCTGCATTTTCTCACTTCTCGGATTAAATTTATTCTTCGGCCAAAGGTTTTCTACAGACAAGAAGCAGAGGACCTAGGGCAGTCTGTCCTGGGAAGGTCCCTAGGATCCTGCTCCATTACAGCATCACCTCTTGTGATCCCTGCTTGTCTGTTTTCACACTCTTTTCTTCATGCTCTTTCCCTAGTATTTACCTACCGCTCTTTATTCTGCCTTTTTCTTTTAACTCGTTTCAGTAGGCAGCCCATTTCTGACTGACATTTCTCTGCAATCTCTTGGCTCCTGCCACATGCTTATGTCCTCAGCTTTCAGTCTTCTTGGATCTTATTCCTCACTACATCCTAATGGGATCTGCAGCCCACCCTTTTGGCGGCTGACTGCCTTCAGCTCACCTAGCATCTCGCATGTCTTGCTGTCATCCTACTTCTGCCTGTGTTCAGGGAGGGGATCTGGGCAGTGGCAGGTGTCTCTTCCAAACTGCCATCCTGCTTGTGTTACGGGTCTGCATTATTAACAAGACCCCCTTGACACTGAGTGTTCCATGTGGACGGCTACAGGAGCAGGCAGCAGCTTCTGGGCCTGGCCCAAATCTCACAGCTGGAAACAGGGAGAGTCTTATCTCTGCTCCTTGAATTTGGCCTCGAGCTTGAAGCAATGTGTAATATGAGCCTCCCAATCTACCCACAGTTTCCCCCGGGCTCCCAGCCTTGGCTCACTCGATTCTCTCTCTTATTCTCCTCTGGCCCTGCTAGAGTACCACCACAAACAGGTGTTATTTCATAGAGCCTATGACAGATGGCCTCACCTTGAATTCTGGTTCTGGTGCTTACTCGGCTGTGTGATCTTCTGTGTATTATTTAACTTCTCTGTGCCTTAATTTTTTCTTCAGTAAAATGCACATTAAGCAGTATGTACCTCATTCACGGGGTGTTGATGATAAGATAATGTGCTTGTCTCCTGCCGGGGTTCTGGCCCCTGGTCAGCAGTAACCCCAGGATCACACTTTGGTTCACAGTCTCCTATGTTTTATCCTCTCCCAAGGGCTCTCACCCATGAATTTGCCTCACAGAGTAAAACACTCAAAGATGTGAGTTTGTTGTATATTGTAAAACCAGTTGTCAAGACTTCTCTCATGAATATTTTTTCACAAGACACAAGGTGACACTTTACTTCATTTTGCAAAAAATAAAAAAAGTAAAACCTGTTAAGTCCATTGACCATGGAACTTGGTCTATCAGTAAAGTCAAACAAACAGAAAAATAAAGTTAAACAATTTAAAGAATTAAGTATCAACCAAAGAATAATTATACATAAGTAATAATAATGAACCATTTTCCAGAGTGACAAATATAGAAATGATTTTTTAAAATTACGATGTTATCATGCTTTCTGATCTTAATACCATAGGGAAAAAAATAAAGATCAGTTAGCTTTGTAGTATTTTTTATTTGTTAGTAGTTGTTATGTGTCCTGATTTAAGAAACTTAAGTCTACACACTAGGTGATTTCAAACTTTAAGAAATTTTTTTTTTAATAAAAAAAGATTGTGGCCTCTGGTATCTAATTGAGAACTTCTGGAAATTATACTAGATTTATAACCTGATTTTCTGGTAAGAGGAATTTAAACAAATTTCAGAGGGATATCCAAAAGTTGATGCATATTTATCTACACTCCTTTAAATCAGGCCTCTTTCTCCCCTTGGAAATCTTTAGCTTTTGAAATATACATATAACTTGTATGTGTTTACTTGTACCTAACATTGGGCAAAGCTTCCCAGGTGGTACAGTGGTAAAGAATCTGCCTGCTAATGCAGGAAACGTGGGAGAAGCATGTTCGATCTCTGGGTCAGGAAGATCCCCTGGAGGAGGAAATGGTAACCCACTCCAGTATTCTTGCCTGGGAAATCCCATGAACAGAGGAGCCTGGTGGGCTACAGTCTATGGGATCACAAAGAGTTGGACACCACTGAGCGACTAAGCACTCACACAGACATACACACACAACACTAGACAAAGCCTATGTTGACAGAGAGATTTGTCAAAGGCTGGCTTCCAAAGCATTGCCAATAGCACCTTTTGATAACAGAAATACACTTCCACAGAAACACACCCTGGCCAAGATACCTTGGGCAGGGTCTCGGGGTAGAGTAGGTGACATCACAGTTTATTGAGAATTGGAAGTTGATTAAAGGTAACATCAGTGGAAACAGCAAGGTAAGGATTCACAGAGGAGGCATGAAAGAAGCTTAGGGTGAACACCGTTGATGCTTTCCACTGAGGAGTTCATGAGTCTTGTGACATTCAGGTGAGATAGTCCTGGAATAGTCCAGTCATTCTAAGGAAGACAGTGGAATAGCCAAGTCATGTGAGTGCACACAGCATGGACGAGTTTCAGTTCTGTGTCCAGGCTGGGTGTAGGGGAGATGGTTTTGGTTCTCACACCTAAGAGAGAAACTTCCTTGGGGCAGGGTTCCTAAGCACCCTGTTACCACAGGCCTCAAGTTGCAGACTTGTTTTGATTAGGTTAGACTAATTCTGTTTCACTTGCAGATGGACTAAAGCTGCTGTGAACAAAATTAAGCTTCTGCTAATGAGGGAAAGAGAGAGCATGGATACTGATTAGGCAACTCTCTGTTGTATCTGCCACAACAGGTGTGTGGAAAGATCAATGGCCAACAGAAAGGTCCTGCCTTCTTGAAGCCATGGTTCTGTTATGCAGTTAGGACAGGAGAAAGGAGTCCAGAATGGCGGTGGCTAAAAGACAAGGAAGGGAAAAGCCTGCTAAAATAAAACAAAGGAAGGTCCAAGGACTGGAGTGAGGACCTCACGTAGAACAAACAGCACTCCTGGCTAGCCCAATTTACATAGGGCAGGCCCGGGAGGAGGAGAAAAAAAAAAAAAAAAAATGTAAAAAGAGGAGCCAAAGGCCAGGGGTCTCTCTGTCTCTCTCTCTTCTCTTCGAATCTTTTGGGTTGACATGCCCTCACGTCT
>NW_011494607.1:9520049-9558980 GCF_000754665.1 Bison bison bison
GGCAAGACTCTGCCTCAGTACCAGCCATTCTTTTCTCTAGGCTCAGGACCCTGGCTCCTGGGTACCTTAGGCTCCACACTACTGAACCGTAGCCTCCATCTATCAGGAATGTGCCATCATGATTCTTGCTATTTATTTGTTCCTTGATCAGTTCAGCCTGGTGCTGATGGTTTTCTCCATTTCATTGCATCTGAACTCATCTCTTACCACTGATTTCCTCTCTCACCATACCCAGGCACACTGCATTTTCCTGCCTCTCACACTTCAACTCAGTTCTGCCTCAGGGCCCTTGCATTTGCTGTGCCTCAGGTCTCAACTGCCTTTGCTAGGCTTCTTTGCATGTCTTCCATTGTTCAGATCTCAGCTCCAATGTTGCCTCTTCAGAGAGGCTTTCCTGTTGGCTCTTTTGAAAGGGGCCTCTGCCCACAGGAATGCCCCACCCCATCACGTTTTTTGCATTTATCCCTCTCTGAAATGACCTTGTTTACTAGTTTACTTACTAACTGGTCTCCCCCTTAACTGGAATAGAAATGAGTTCCATGAGAGTTCCATCTCATCTGTCTTCTTCACAATTGTAACCTCCGTTCTTAGAAAGGACACTGGATATCAGTCAGTTTAGTCACTCAGTCATGTCTGACTCTTTTTGACTCCATGGACTGCAGCATACCAGGCTTCCCTGTCCATCACCAACTCCTGAAGCTTATTCAAACTCATGTCCATCGAGTCAGTGATGACATCCAACCATCTCATCCTCTGTCGTACCCTTTTCCTCCTGCCTTCAATCTTTCCCAGCATCAGGGTCTTACCCAGTGAATCAGCTCTTCATATCAGGTGGCCAGAGTACTGGAGCTTCAGCTTCAGCATCAGTCCTTCCAGTGAATATTCAGGACTGATTTCCTTTAGGATTGACTGGTTTGATGTCTTTGCAGTCCAAGGGACTCTAAAGTGTCATCTCTGTATAGTGATAAAAAGAAAAAAAACTAAAAAGAAAAAAAAAAAAACAGTTAACTTTTAAATTGTTTATATTAGTCTGGGCACTGTTTTTAAGACCTCAATGTACTATTATCTACTTAATATTTCTAACAATCTTTATTATGCCAATTTTACCGAGACACAAAGAAATTAAATGAAATCAGAGACTTAGGAAGTTGCAGAGATGGCATAAATTAGCTGTCCAATACATACTTATTCAATTTTTTAAAATAATCCTTTCATTTTTTTGTTCTTGACTTCCCTGTCCGAGGGGCATGCATTGGTTGGTCGTGGTGGTGGTTTAGTTGCTAAGTCGTGTCTGACTCTTGAAACCACACGGACTGTAGCCCACCAGGCTCCTCTGTTCATGGGGTTCTCCAGGCAAGAAAACTGGAGAGGGTTGCTATTTCCATCTCCAGGGGATGTTCCCAACCCAGGGATCAAACCCAGGTCTCCTGCATTGCAGGGATTCTTTACTGACTGAGTAGCACATGAAAAACCTCTTGGCACAGATCATCTACAGAGGGTGATGCTTCTGTGCCCCTGCCTTATTAGTTTTCTAACACCATTAGGTCACATTTCCTTCTAAGGTTTTAATACACAGTGTTAGCATGTACATCACACATCTTAAATCACATAACAGAATGATCCATGACAAGCCCAGACCACCTTTTTAATCTTATCCGTGATACATATGCACATATTAAGAAGCTCTTTGATTAGGTTACAAATGCTTATCTTCAAAATATATCTGTATTAGAAAATATCACCTGGGACTTTCCACTCCATTCTCAACTAAACAGCCCAGCCAAGCAAAGAGCTATCTACAAACTCACTGTCCCGTGATCGTGTTTCATCCTACTTCCCCTTCATGGTGTCACTTAATTAGGATGGTCTTGCCCTGATGCTCAGAAGGCTTCTATCCACCCACTGGGGTGCTATTTCCCTTGGAAATTCCCTTTTCCACACTCTTTCCTCAACACTGGCAATCCCACTGCTTTGACGCTGCCCTCCTAATACCCACCTGCTTCCATGTGTCTCCAAGAGCTTATTCATGTAGCAGGAGATATCAAGGATCCAGCACTTTTTTCTACAGATGTTCGTTGGTACCCACTGGCCATCATATAGCAGGCTTGAGTGCTAAGGAAACAGGAATGAGAAATATGGACATGGTCTTTGCCCCTTGGAGCTTAGTCTTCTAGGGAAGAAAGACATTAATGAATCAAACAGATATCATGAGTATGATGAATGAAAATTACCAGGTGCTAGGAAAATGGCTTGGGGGTGCTTGATGCAATCTGAAAGAGTCAGGCAAGTCTTCTCGGATCTTCTAGCAGAGACCTGAGGATGGCTGCAGTGAACTAGGTGGAGATGAGGGCAGGGTTCTAGGCAAAAGGAAGAGTTAGTGCAAAGGCCCTGAGGTAGAAGCCTGAACGTGCCACTTTTGAGGAAGAGATCAGAGGCAGAGTGAGGGAGCTCAGGGAGGGAGGCAGAGAGCACTGAAAGATGAAATGGGCGGGAACCACACTGGCCAGGGCTCTGGCTCTATGTTCCTTGTTCCGCACGTATCCTGGGAGCCATAGCAAGGGTCTAGAAGCATTTAGGCAAAAGAGACATGGTCTAATTTACATTAAGAAGATCACTTTGGCTAACGTGTGGAGGATCGCTTAGAAGACCTTATTTTTTGTCTTGTGCTATTTTCTGTGATAGGAACAGAGGAGGGAAGCTCTTTGGGGAGAAAAAAAAATCCTAATTCATGATTGATGTGACTGCTCCAAGATGCCTTTGAGGCATTCAAGTAGACACACTGAGCACACAGATGAATTGATATATCTGCTGTCTTAAGAGAGACCTAGGTTAAAGCTATAAATTTGAGACAGTGATTGAAGCCAGAGGTGTGACTGAGATTGCCAAGGGAGACATGAAGAACAGAAGAGCAGGAGAGGTAGGACCAGTTTGGATGGATTATGACATTTAAAGACTGGATAGAGGAGGACTGGGGCTTCCCTGGTGGCTCAGAAGATAAAGAACCTGCCTGCAATGTGGGAGACCTGGGTTTGGTCCCTGGGTTGGGAAGATCCCCTTGAGGAGGGCATGGCATCCCACTCCAGTATTCTTGCCTGAAGAATCCCCATGGACAGAGGAGCCTTGCAGGCTACAGCCCATGGGGTTGCAAAGAGCAGGATACAACTGAGTGACTAACAAACACTGTGACTGTGGAGGAAGACTGGTCAGCAAAGGAGATGGAGCTGGAATAACCAGGCAGGAGGAAAGCCAGGAGCATGTTTTGTGCTTCTGAACTAGACTTGTTCAGATACTTCAAATACATGCTACTGAAATCCACCTTTAGTTGATTTGAAAAAAAAAGAAGACGAATAATTCACTGACTCTTATAATCTGAACTCAGAACTAGTCAGACATGCCTGGATTCAAGTATACAGACAGGTCCTTGGGAACTTGCCTCTCTCTCCATCTCTCAGTTCTTTGCTGAATTGGTTATTCCATGTGGTGGCCTGATCAGGTCACTGCCAGAAACTTCAGGCTTATATCCTACTTAAGGTAAAGAAAGGGATTCCCCAGTGAATTAGCTGGTAAAGAACACACCTACCAATGCAGGAGACACAGGAGATGCGGGTTCAATCCTTGGGTCGGGGAGATCCTTTGGAGAAGGAAGTGGCAACCCACTCCAGTATTCTTGCTTGGAGAAACACATGGACAGAGGAGCTTGGCTGGCTACAGTCTACAGAGTCTCAAAGAGCTGAACACAGCTAAGCATGTGCACGCATGCACGCACGCACACATACACACGCACAAGATAAAGAAAAACTCTCTTTTATTGGTTCCAGCAAGACACCACGTATCACTCTTAATGGCATGACTCAGTTTATGTGTTCATCACTAAGCTGGAGATTGGCATCAGTCATGCCCACACCTCTTGGCCAGAAAGTTCCTCAAAAGAAAAGCAGGGTGCTGTTACCCAAAGAAGGTAGCAAAACAAAGTAGGCAAACCCGATACAAATGCCACGGGGATGAGTGTTCCAAGAAGGAGAATATATTCAACAGTATTAAATACCACTGACAGATCAACTAAAGTGGCAGCTAAAAATGCTATCCCACAGGATTTGGTCACCTGGAGTCACTGTGACCTAAGACCCACGTGAATAGCTCCATCATAAAGTGGGATGTGGTAGGAGTCATCATGCAAGTTCAAACAGTCATGTGAACTCAGCAGAGAAAAATCACTTAGAAATGAGGTAATCATGGAAGACTTCCTATAAGAGGTAGCATATAAGTTGAGCCCTTAAAAATGGATAATATTTTCAGAAGTAAATTCAGAGAAGTGGAGGAAGGAAAGGCACTCCAGTTAAATACAGCATAAACAAAACCATGGTAGCAGTGATGCTTGGGGTATGTTCATCGAGGGCTGAGAAGTTGATCTTTGGTCCAAGGATTAGCGGTCAAAGGTGGATGCTGCTGCTGCTGCTGTTGCTAAGTTGCTTCAGTCGTGTCCGACTCTGTGTGACCCCATAGACAGCAGCCCACCAGGCTCCCCCATCCCTGGGATTCTCCAGGCAAGAACACTGGAGTGGGTTGCCATTTCCTTCTCCAATGCATGAAAGTGAAAAGTGAAAGTGAAGTCGCTCAGTTGTGTCTGACTCTTAGCGACCCCATGGACTGCAGCCTACCAGGCTCTTCTGTCCATGCTAGCTTTGTTCAATTTATGAGTTATTCAGCTACAACCCATATCCCCTCAGTTTACCAGCTTGAGTATGGAGATGAGAAATGACTGTCACTCTAATGGACCTGACTCAGATCTCACCTGGAGAGGGACCTTCATATACTCTTGCCTTTCCATTCAAGGGATTCCTGGGTGTGTCACATGGGAACTCAACATTAAAACCTTGTGTTTTCTGTGATTCTGAGTGGCCTGGGCTTGTAGCACTGATGTCAACACTCATGGGTGCTTCTGCCACTCAAGCTGCCACCTCCGTGGTGAATACTTGGCTACTTTACCTTCTCGCTGACTACAACAGCCCATGTCAGACAGGCAGCCGGCCGTTTCTCATCTTGCACTTGACTCGTTTCTCATTCCATGTTCCTTTCACTTTTTATCCCAGGAAGCTGGCACTAACTAGCATGGAGGGTAGAGAAGAGGAATTGTGGACAGTTGACCACCATTAGGTGACTCCACACTGTATACATTTGTTCCTAGAACAATCATGTATGTCCTGAATCTCTGGCCCCTGGGGTTATGTCCCTTTCCTAGCCAGCGACAGCTCAGGGGTTTCCATCTTGGTAGCCAAATGCCAATATCTAGTCATTTAGACTGCATCTTGTTCCCGAGCTCTTAGGACATTTCTGCAGCTTGGACTTATGTAGGGCAAGTCCACCTGCCCAAATACAAAGACCGTGCCAATCAGAACTCAAGGTTGATGGTTCCCTTACATACCTCCACACTGGCATCCTTGACACAGCATAAATAATAAAGTCTTGATAGGGGTCATTGAGGGCATTTGAACAGGAGAGTGCAATGCACAGACCATGTTTAGAAAAGATTGCATGTGGCTGTGGTTTCCAATGGACTTGAGAGAGCAGAACTGGCAAATGGTGAACTGTTAGGAGACTGATGGTTCCATGGAAGACAAACCCTTAAACCAGAGACACTGAGGCAGATTGTGGAAAGGTGGGGATGGATTTTAGACGGTCTTCTTTGGGGGAAAACCGTGGAAAGAAAGAAAAGAATGGGAGAAAGGAAGGGAGGGAAAAATGGAAGGGAAGAAGGAAGGAAGGGGAGAAAGAAGGAAAGAAAAGACAAGAAGGAAGGAAGGGAAAAAACAACATTAAAATCTCTGTAGGCCAGAACAGACTGAGGAAACCACCATGGAGGAGGGCATGTGCACGTGTGGCCCCAGGACATGAGGACCCCGTTTTGGAGGAGAGGCAGGCTGGGAGCAGGGCTCAGCGGACTCTGGGAGCCCTAGACAGGGACCCAGGTGTGAACGTGGGCTGGATCCAACAGAGGAGCTGAGCCTGCCTGCATGGGATGGGAGGGAAGAGACCCCTTGTCCAGGGAGTGGGGAGGAAGCACATCACTGCCTGAGTGGGACCGGTTTCTGTGCAACTCGATGTCTTCATGAAGACTCAAGCTGCCCATTCCAGTGCACAGGTGCCATCTCAGTCAGGGCCCTGATGACCTGATGAGCAAGGGTCGCCTCCCTCAGAGTCACCTTGATCCAGCTCCCTGAAGACAGGGGGAGCCCTGTCTTCACTCTGAAGGGCTCCCTGGCCTGCGTGTAATTGAATCTCATTTTTCCTCTGGAGGAAACTTGGAACAGTTTTTCTGGAGCCCCTGACAGTGTGGAGAGAGCCTCATTCATCCACTTGAGATCACATTTTATGCCTTAAGAGGGATCGAATCTCTCTGGCTGCGCCAACTCCACTTTGCAACGCGAGACTGAATGGAAGGCCCCTTCCATTGTGCCCGCCGGCGAAGGGGGATGTCTTGCTCCAGAAAGCGGGACCCTTTCTCATAACCCTGCTCTCTAGCAGATGCAGAACTGGCCTGAGTGAGAGCTCTCTGGCTTTATGCCAGAGGACAGGGGACAGGGTGGTGATGCATGGTTTGTCCACAGCCTTCAGTGCAGAGTGGTGACAGGGCACCGCACGCCTGTCCCCACTCCTGGGATAGAGACCGGGCAGGGTTCCCTGTGACGGGTTTCTGAAACTCTATCACAAACAAACAAGCACGTCCTTAGACAAACCATGGTAATTAGAAGGGGAGCATAATGATAGTGAAGTTACCTTTCTCCATTCATTCCACAGGCATTTTTTGGGTGTTTATTTTTGGCATAGAGCTATTTTAGGGGCGGGGAGAGCGTGTGGGGAAGAGGAAGAGGAACTGGTCCAATGCGGCAGCTTGAGAGGGAGAGATGGATGGCGGGGGATGGGCAGTATTAGTGTTTGGTCTCTGGAAGATGAAACAGCGCAGCCCTGCTCTGTGGGCGGTTCTTTGATCTTCCAGTAACTGCTAGAGTAGCAATTAGCATCCTTAATGCTGAGAGGAGTCTCTGAGAAACCCTTAAGCCTGTTGATTTAGGTTAGTAGATCCGGAAGTGTGGGTGCCTGAAAGTGAGTGAGTGTGTGTGGGAGAGACAGAAGTGGGTATTTGAATGAGATGTTTGATATTTATTTTATAATATAGTTTTCCACATTTGAGGGTGGTGTAACACCCTAAAAATAAAATTCTATTGTGTTGTTGAAAATGGAATCATCTGAGTACTTATACTGAGAGGGCACAAAGTCCTAAATTTACCAGAAAACATGAATTTCTGAAACTTATAATATTGAGAGATATAATATGCTCAAGGGTCCTGTCCAGACCTCCCATCAGAGACAATTCTTCCCTTCTGGGCTGAGTTCTGGAACCTGAGGGGTTTAACTCTCTGTTGGGCCATTTTCTAGAACTTACTTAAGTTACTTAAGCCCTTCAAGCATTAGTTTTCACATTCATGAGATGGGAATAACCTGTAACATGGGGATTTTTTGCTACCTCATAGGATTGCTTGTGGATTTTTTTTTACAAGAATTAAATGAAATAATTCATGTAAGTACTGAGCCCACACAAGGGTTAGCACACAGTAGATATTTAATGGACTACTATTTTTAGAAAAAACTTGAAGCAAAGCATATATTGGAAGAGGAGCCCCCATCCCCTGCCCCCCACAAGCACTTTTCTCTCAAAGGCTGCTGAGCAGGACCTGAGTAAGGGAATATCTTTTGGAAGACACAGAGTCTTAAAAAAATTATTTTAATTTCTAGTGATACAAAAATAATTAAACCAATTTATTTTAAGTCACCATGAGGAACCTCAGCCTCTTACTAAATAGAGCAAATGCATTAATACAGACATCAGTACTATAGCGTAGACAAAACAGAAGTGCCCATGATGGAGGGCTGGAGAAAGGGGAAGATTATTATTATTTTTTTTTTTAGATTTTTTTCTTGAGGTGGACCATTTTTAAACTCTTTATTGAATTTGTTACAATATTACTTCTGTTTTATGGTGTGTTTTGTTTTTTTTTTTT
Source organism: Bison bison bison (assembly GCF_000754665.1). Taxonomy (NCBI): domain Eukaryota; kingdom Metazoa; phylum Chordata; class Mammalia; order Artiodactyla; family Bovidae; genus Bison; species Bison bison. Next base: position 9,528,107 of record NW_011494607.1, read on the forward strand.
TTGGCCACAAGGCACATGGCCCTTAGCTTCCTGACTGGGGATCGAACACACACTCCTGGGAAGACAAAGTCTTAACCACTGAACCACCAGGGAAGTCCTGAGAAGAGGATTCCCAAGTGAGGAAGATGAGAAGAGGAGGAGGCAGAAGAGGGTCGCAGGAACAGGAATCGGGGAAGGAAGGATCAGAGCAGCCATTAGTCGGCCCCAAAACTTTCCCCTGGCAGGTTTTTGATGCTCACCCCAAATGTCATCCCCTTCACCAGTCCTGACTCAGCTGGACCCAAAGAGCCCCAGATTTGAGGCCCAACTGCTTCCTCCTCCAGCCTAGTCCCACCCAACCCAGACCAAGCGTCACACGCCCCACCAGCCCCTGCTCCCCGTGGCTGTCTCGTGGCTCCATCCAAGGCTCCTGGATCCACACTGCATGGTGGCTGGGCTCTCCTGAGCTCCACCCTTCTCCTCTGGCCTGGAGAGGAGGCCTGGCTCAGGCCTGGAGTCTGCTCTGCTTTGTCTCTGATTTTAATTTAATTAATCAGTTGAAACCTTTTTCTTAAATGACAAGACATTTCAAACAATCATAAAAGTCTCCACCACCCAGACTTAACAGATGTTGGTATTTTGCTCTATTTGCTTCAGATCGTCTCTCTCTTTTTTTTTGGCCACACAGCAGATGGGATCTTAATTTCTTGACCAGGGATCAAACCTGTATCTCCTGCAGTGGTAGCTCAGAGTCTTAACCACTGGACTCCCAGGGAAGTCCCCAGATGATTTCTTTTTAGAATATAAACAAATTACATAGACAGTGGAAATGTTTTTCTCCTTCCCCAGAGTGAACCACTCTCTTACAATAGGTTTTTAGTTCTTGTCCCTGCTTTCATTTTTATGGCATATGTATGGATTTACACACAGCGCTGTATAGAGTGCTGTTTGGGTATATTTAAAATGTTTACATAAATCATATTTTGCTGTTTTCCCTCAACATGGTGTTTCCAAGATTTACCTATTTTGATGTTTATAGAACTCATTTGCTCATATTTTAAATTACTACATAGTTTTCCATTTGGGAATGCATCATAATTATGTTTTTATTCCCCAACTGATGGACATTTGGATTGCTTCCAATTTTTTATTCTATGACAGCAACATGACTAAAAAATATTGTGTATATTTTCTCATGCATTTGTATGATAGTATTTCTAGTGTACATGTGGTAGGCAAATCTTCTACTTTCTGGCTATTAGTAAATTGCTCTCCAAGGTGGTTCCATACCCACAAGAACTGTATGAGAATTCTCATTCCCCAGAACTTTGTCAATATTCAGTAAAGTATGAGTAACATTTTGCCACTGTCTTAATTTCCATTTATTTCTCTGATGACTGCTGAAGGTGAACATCTCTTTATGTGTTTTGTTGACCATTCAGATTTTCTTCGTCTGTGAACTGTTTTTCCATTTTCTTTCTTGGGTTTTCTCAATCTTCTTTATCTGTAAGAGATCTTCAAGGACTCTGAACAGTGACCAGTTGTTAGCTTTATGGATATTTCAGGATTACTTGGCAAGAGCAGCAAGGATGCCCTGCTGTATGTCAGACACAAATTTATTAGTTGGTTCTTTTATGAAACCATGAGATACAAATTAACACAGGGGACAAACATCAACTTAAAGGTTTTTCAAACAAATATCTTTTGTTTTATAACCAAGATAATATTACATCATCGTGCTTAGTGGCTTAGTTGTGTCCAACTCTTTGTGACCTCGTAGACTGTAGCCTGCCAGGCTCCTCTGTCCATGGGATTCTCCAGGCAAGAATACTGGAGTGGACTGCCATTTCCTCCTCCAGTGGATCTACCCCACCCAGGGACTGAACACGCATCTCATCTCCTGCATTGGCAGGCAGATGCTTTACTACTGAGATACCTGGGAAACCCCAAAGTCTTTGTGTACAGTGCTTCTTATAATGCTAGTGCCAGTGTTTTATCTCCTCCTACAGGACAGAAGAATTGTAAGATGACAAGTAAACGTCTGACAGGATTTTCCAAGGGTTTTTGGCATCCTGGTTTGCAAATACTTCCTCCAGCTTGTTGGCTCTCTCTTGTTTTTGGCGTACTTTCTGGTGTAGAAATGGAAGATCTCACACCTCGTGCCTATTCATGAAGGCTCATGAAGGCTCCATCCCCACCCTTCCTTGGGCCAATACTTCAATCTTAATCCTTCCAGGATTCTGACTAATCAGCTCAGCCATCTGCTACTGCCCACGAGTCCATGTAAATCTTATGCCGGGTCACTATGCTTTCTACACAAAGAAGATGATGAAGTACATCATCTGAATCTATTCATCTGAGGGATTTCCCCCCATGGCTGTCCTCCTGAGACACCCTGAGATGTGTTGTAGTGCAGAAGCATCCCATGGTCATCTTGTACCATCATACCAACCCAATTCACCATGAACTAAGTTCCAACTGTTCCTGCTCAATAAGTTGGTCATGGGGCACCCATCTCCCAAATGATAGCATAGGCACGAACTGAGGGAGAGGCAGGTAGGTAACAGAGGAAGGTGTCCTAGGGGCCTGGGACATCATGCTTATTTTATAAGCCTCTTCTGATTGTTTTATGACCTTAGGTTCCTAGTTCTGCACATCCTGTCTCTTTCTCGTGGGAGCTGTTTCCTTCTGTGAATGTAGTATTTCACTGTAAACTACACTTCTGCAAGCTCTTTTCTGTGACAGCCTCACTGGAGTTGGGTTGTCTTTATGTCTTCCTCTGCAGAGACCGTCGGAGGCTTGTCTGCCTTTGACTGGTTTTTGTCAATTCCTATGCCATGCTGGTATTGCACATTCAGATACCACAGGCAGTGGCCTAGGCATCTGACTGTTCTCAGGTTATTCTCTTTACCTAACACGTAGGAGGTGATTATTCATCTTTGTGGGTGGAGCTGGCCAGGCTCTTACGTCACAGATGACTTGGAGAAAAATGATGCTCTATTCCTCCACCCTGACTCTCAATAATCTAAGGCCTTGACTCTTCTGTTCCTGTAAAGGCATTAACATTTTAGTCCTCAGCCCCACAGGTCTATGCCAGGGCCTGTCGGCTGTGTGGTCCGCTCTACTTCAGTTCTTGCCACTGTAGGTTGTGATGACTGCTTCTTTTTCAGTTCTGGAACATTTCTTTAGCTTGACCTCAACTGTACATTAACTAAATAATTTTTGCTTTTTTTCATCTGGCTTTATTTCATCTAGGTATTTTAAGTAGGAAGTTGGCCTGAACGTGTCAGCTAAATCTACCATATTTACTGGAAATTATGCCAATGTATTTTCAGAAAGTGTGATGGTTAGTTCACTGTGGTCACAGAGAATTTATGGATAAATTCAGTGGATAAGTTCAGACAGTATAACCACAAATGCAGGGCAGTTTCTCTCCAAGTTTAGAATGGGTTTGAGTACTTTACAGTCAATATATGAACATAATATCTGTATCTATATCTAGCTTTATCTTATATATATATCATATATATCTTTTTATGATGGAAGGGAACATTGTTTCTAAAAGGAACACTCTTCTAAAGGAAACAGTGTGTGCTTATATAGTTCTTATTCCTAAAGGTCACAGGACCATTAAGGTGATCAATCATCTTGCTAGAAGTTACTGTTCAAGCTACAGCAATATTATGTTGAGCCGTTGCCTGGTGATTAGGGGAAACTTCAAAATGATAAAATACAGAATGAGGATCTATAAATAGAAACAGTTGAAAATTTCCAGATAACCTTGATAAATGGAGAAAGGAGGAAAACAGGTGGATTTTACTTAGATTTCAGAGAGCTGACTTTTGGTTGCATTTGAGTCCTGAACTTCAGTCTGTCTCCAAGCACTTGAAAATGGAGGGATTGACATCCACATAGCAGATCACAGTGGGCTTGGCTGCCCTGACAACCATCACAGAGGTCATCTATGTATACATATACATGTGGGTATATATGTATTTGTTTTCCATCAGAGATATTCCCAGTGCATAAAGGCAAGTGAAGACACATTTTTACTCATCTGCTGGCAGACATGTCTACAGTTGCCATGCTTTCTACCCTGCTTCCAGCACACAACATAATTATAGGGCCATGAGGTGAGGCTGGACCACAACATGCCTAGAGGGGTCCAGAGAGACTGGGAAAGTAGGTGATGCTTGAAAACAGAAAGAAAAAAACCTGTCATGTAAAGACACGCTGAGAGCAGAGCTGTGACCAAAACGATCACGTGTTAGGCAGGAGCTGAGGCAGGCATCCAAGAGAATTGTATTTGATTTTCATTTTAAAATATCAGATGTGTAGTTTTAGGGTTGGGAAGCTAAAAATAGGCACCACTCCATATAACTTACTCTCCCTAATTTCTTATAATTAATTCTCAAACAGCTTGTATTTCCCTAGCAGCATGTAAGAGGTATATTAAGGACAATACTTGAAAATATCCCAGAAATTTTAAAAAGTGGAACGTTAGTCACATGCATATATGATTAATACACTGATGTCTGTTCTACATATGTCAAAGAACATTTTGTTGTTTCTTGCTTTCAAAAAGTGTCTAAATATGATATTCCAGATGCTTCTAATCATGAGGTATTATTGATTACAAGTAAAAGACAAGGGCCATTTATTTGAAGGCCGTGATTATTTTATTTCATTTTATACATAGCATGTAAACCATGACTGCACGTGTTTAATATTTTGGCAGAATATCTTCACATAAAGCAGAGCAATAAAAACCGAATAGTACATCATCTGTATTTTTTTATTTCCTTGCTTCCTTTACTGCATTTTTTCCCCTTGTCAAACTGATTTGGTTTCAATGGTTTGATCTATTTTTTCTCATTCATTTTCTTTTCCTATTTAAGTTCTTTTCTATATTTCTATTTACTACATGCTTGGATTCCTGGTTTTCCCATGTTTTCATTCTTTTTTCTTTTTTCTGGGCAATGTATGTACTTGTTTCCTCCAGTAAGCTTTGTGTTCCTATACAAAACTGATTTAAATAATTCTCTTTTCCAAATGGTGATCCAGGGCCACAGTGAACAGAAAGATGAAAGTACCATTTTCCATCGTGGGTATGACCTTTCTATGTGAATTTAGCTACTAAATAACTCAAGTCTTTTATATTTTCTAGTGACCTGGCTACACACAGGACATGGTCCTATCTCCAAAGGGTCACAGAAAAGCTCCAGCTCACTGGATCACCATCTTTTCCCTTAGGATAAGTTCTCAAATGCAGGTCATAGGACTGGTAAAGATTCAATTCAATCCCCATCAAAATCTGCAGGCTTTTAAAAAAAATTCACTATGTTGATTCTGAAATTCACATGGAAAAACTGAGGAACTAGAATTGCTAAAAATTTTTTTAAAAAATACCAAAGAGGATCCATACTTTCTTACTTCAAAGTTTAGTATAAAGCTGTGACTACAATAATATCAAAATTGTGATTAAAATAATATCAAATTGGTAGAATGAGAGATTAATAGGTCAGTGTAACAGTATATTGTTATTTTTTAGACAAAAATTAAAAGGCAATTTAATTGAGAAAGGATAATCTTATCAACAAATGGCTGGTGCTGGAACAGTTGGACATGATATCCACAAAAAAATAATAACTAACCTTAACCCATACTGGACACCTTATGCAAAAATTAACTGAAGATACATCATAGATCTAAATGTAAGAATCTAAAACTCTAGGCTTAGAAAACATAGAGACGAATCTTTGTGACTTTGGCTTTGGCAACTATTTTTTAATATGACACAAAAAGCATGTCATAATTGAAAATACTGACAAACCGGATTTTATCAAAATTAAAGCTTCTCTACAAAAGGCATTGTTAAGAGAAAGGAAAACAAGCCACAGGTCAAGAGCAATTATTTTCAAAAAATATCTGTCAAAGGACTAGTTTCCAGAAAAAATTTTAAAAACTCTCAGAACTTTTTAATAAGAAAACAATCAGCCAAATAAATAATGGGTAAAAGATCTGAACAGATAATTCACCAAAGAAGATACATAGGCAGAAAAAAGAAAAAAAAGGCACTTGAAGAGATTCTCAGCATCATTATTTATTAGAGAAATGCAACTTAAACCACAATGTGATACCATGGCAAGGACATGTATTAAAATGGGTAAAACTTTTTAAAAACAATATTACTCTCAGCCATAAAAAAGAATAAAAATTGCCATTTGCAACAAGTGGCAGGACCTGGAGGGTATTATGCTTAATGAAATAAGTCAGACAAATACTGGATGTTATCACTTACATGTGGAATCTAAAAAATATAATGAATGTAATGAAACAGAAGCAGGCTCACAGATATAGAGAACAAACTAGTGGTTATCAGTGGAGGGAAGAGATGGGGAGTCAAGACAGATGTAAAGGGTTAGGAAGTACAAACCACCATGTGTAAAATAAATAAGCTACAAGGATATATGGCACAGCACAGGGAATGAAGCCAATCTTTTATAATAACTTTAAATGGAATATGGGAATCCCTGGTGGGTTAGCGGTAAAGAATCTGCCTGCAATGAAGGAGATATAAATTCAATCCCTGGATCGGGAAAATCCCCTGGAGAAGGAAATGACAACCCACTCTAGTATTCTTGCCTGGGATTATAATCTGTAAACTTTTTGAAACTATGTCGTATATCTGAAGCGAATATGATATAATAAATCAGGTATGCTTCAATTTAAAAAAATTTGGCATTACCAACAGCTGACAAGGCTGCTGGGCACCAGAACTATCATTTATTACTGAAGGGATTACAAGTAATAAGCCACTGTAATAATAGTTTGGCAGGTTCTTACATATTTCAATAGATACTTATTATAAGACTCGTAAATCCTACTCCTACCTATTAACCAAGAGAAATAAAAACATGTTCACACCAAAACCTATACGTGAATATTTGCAGAGGTTTATTCACAATGGCCCCAAACTGATAACAAATCAAGTGTTCTTCAACTGTTGAATGGATAAACAAATTCTGGTACATTCACACAGTGAAACACAGCTCGGCAATAATAAGGAACAGTGTACCCATACAGGCAGCAACATGGATGAGTTTTATTTGCATTATGCTTAGTGAAAGAAGGCAGACAGGCTGCATACCATATGGCATTCTGGAAAGGAAGCACTGTAGTGACCAGAGATGGGTCCCTCAGTGGTTGCCCGAGCCTGTGGGTGAAAAGATAGACTATCCAGGGGCATAAGGAACAATTTAGGGATAGTAGGACTGTTCTATGTCTTGATTTTGGTAGTGTTTATTTAGCTATATGTATTTATGCCAACTCATGAAAATGTACACCCAAAAGAGTGAATTTTAGTATATGTAAATTATACTAAACTTTAAAAAAAAATTAAAAGGGGCATTAGATGAAACAAGCAACAAATGGATAATTGTTGAGTGATGTGTTCATGAAAAGTACGTAAATATATGCAAAACATCTGGGTTTTGCACATGTTAAGTACGAATGCTCCCAAAGTGAACAGTAAAAACAGTAACATCAACAAAGCAAGTCTTGGTCTTCCCTGGTGGTTCAGTGGTTAAGAAGTTACCTGCCAGTGCAGGGGGCGTAGGTTTGATCCCTGGTCTGGGAAAATTCCACATGCCAGGGGGCAACTAAGCCTGTGCCTTACAGCCTATGCTCCACAAGCGAAGACACCGCAAAGAGAAGCCAGCATACTGCAACTAGCGAGTACTCCCGCTCGCTGCAACTAGAGAAAAGCCCGGAGCAACGGGCTTTCTCTAGAACAGCAACGAAGACCCAGCACAGCCAAAAATAAATCGTTTTCGGTGTTCTTTCTTTAAGCCAATCTTTGGCCTAACAGTTCCCTGTCACCACCATACCACTTCTGGGTTTCCTTTCCCAGCAAAACTTCTTGACAAAGCTGACTCCAGACACAATTTGCACTTCCTCATCTTCCCGTCAGACTTTGTCCCTGCTATCCCATGGGCTCATGTCAGGGTTCGAGACAAGGTCACCGCTGACCCGCTGACTTTCGCATAGCCCAAGTGAGAGGTCATTTTCTTTTCTCACTGTACCTCATCTTTCAGCGGGAAGTGACAGTTTCTTTTCTCGGTTTCTGTGACATCATTCATACTCGTGGTGCTCCTCCTCTCTCTTCATGCCTTTTTGGTTTCGTTTGCAGCCTCTTTTTTGTAAAACCTCTAAACTGTGACATGTCTGAGGCTTAGCTCCACAGTCACAATTCTCTAATATTTACACGCTGTCCCCAGATAATTTCCCCAGGGTCCATGGCTTTAAATACTGTCTATGTAACTGTGATCCCTGAATATGAACCTATGACCCTGACCTCTCCCAGAAACTTCAAAGTAGTCATGTATCTAACGTTCCACCTTCCATTTCCATTGTCTACTGGGCACCTTAAAATTTAAATGCCCACGAAATTAAAGTGGTCCCAGCCTCACACCTGACCCTGGTCTACACGTCTCTTTAAATGACACCCTATCTCCCTCGTCACTTGAGCTAAAAACTTACCTCCTCTCTTGCCAACATCTCCTACCCTACCCGTATTATTTATTGACTTCCAATCCTGATTCAGATGACCATATCTTTAGCTTTATTTGTTTCTTCTTCCTACTCCTCCCTCTTCCAGTTTCTGCGATAAATTCATGTGTTGTTTTATGAATGGTGCCTACAATACATGAAATTTTAATTTAAATTTCTATGAAACTATAATACTCTACTCTTTCCTTTCTTAGAGTCAGGAGTCCGGATTTCTTAAGCACTGCTGGGTAAAACTGAGGAATTTTACCAAAGCAACGATGGCAAAAATGTGGAAATCTCCTGTCTAGTTCAAAATCATGCCTACATCACTAAATTTAAAGATGGCAAGAAAATGTTTACTATTTGTTCAGGGAAATGTATTGCTTGAAAACTAATAATATTTGAGCTGCTTGGTACAGATTAAATCTTGAAAGTAACCTTATGATTTTGCTCTGTCAACTATCTTCAATGGCCTAGATATAATCCTAGGAGAGAGAAGACTGGTTCATTTTAGAATTTATTTTATTTCATTAGGACTAATTTATTAGTAGGTCTTTGCTGGTGGTAAAGAATCTGCCTGCCAATGCAGGAGATGCGGGATAAGTAGTTTGATCCTTAGATTGGGAAGATCCCCCAGAGAAGGAAATGGCAACCCTCTCCAGTATTCTTACATGGGAAATCCCATTGACAGAGGAGCCTGGTGGGCTACAGTTCATGGGGTCACAAAAGAGTTGGACATGACTCAGTGATTAAACAACAATGTCAATTTATTAGGAAGCCATTGGGAATGTAGTCTGGGAAATTAATAGAAGGACAAAGCAGCTGAAGGAAAAAACCGGTATGTTCTCTTATCTTTGTCCTGACATCATTGCTCTGGCTCTTTTAGTTTTTCTCTTTGGAATTATTTACCAAACTGTCAGTATCTTGGGCTCTTTCTTCAAATTATCCAGAATCTCCTCCAATCATTTACTTTAATTTTTTTTAATCATTTACTTGAATATTACTGCAGAAAATATGACAGTGAAGCTGGAGACAAAAGAATCAGGAAAATATAAGTGGTAAGTGCTGGAAAATTTTATAGTGATTCCCCTGGCGTTAGCTGAGATGACAGTTCAGGGCAGGTGATGCACCAGTGTCAGAATCTGACACACATCTACTTGGCTTCATGTAATTGTCACATAAATCCTGGGCAATTTCCTCCATTGTGTTACATTCTTTGTACATGCCTCTTTTAAAAAGGTGAAGTTGAATTTTGACTAGTTTCTTTTATCATTTCTAAAGTAATTTGAGATCTTCACCAGTCATTCTTAATATGCAGCTAGTTCTGTCATCTGTCAGTATTAGTCTTCCAGCTAGTTTTCCAGCTTGCAAATCCTTTACCTGTGATTGTTGAATTTAACTCTGCTGGTAGTTAGTGATTTGAACTAGTTAAAAACTCTTTAAATGTGGCTTCTTGTGAACACACTTTTTTGGGGGGTAAATATCCAAATAGCAAGCAAATGTGTTGTATGACCTTACAAATTTTCCCCAACTTTTCTTGAAATTAAAATTATAGGTCTCAAGTCCTCTTACGTATTGAATAGATAATAAATCCTCTGAAATTTTGTGATATAACACTTGGAGGAAGAGTGTATTTCTCTGATGCCTTCAGGGCTGTGAATAAATTGAAAAAAAAAAGCACGACTCATTTGTCATATCTGCCTGTATCTTTCAAGGTCCTTCCTGGTTTGCTGAGTGGTAGCTTTGTTGTGTCTTTTGTTGCAACACAGTAACGCATGTGCACAGTTTAAAAGGTCACAATATTGATACTAAAAGGTCATAAAAAAACACTGCCATATACATTACACAGACCAATCTCACTCTAAAGAGGCAACTACGTTAAATACTTTTAGCTGTTTCCTCTGACATTTACCTGTATGTTTCTTTTAAATAATATATGTATATATATTGTTGTTTAGTATATAACTACATCTTAATACTTTTAATTATCTTTTGACTTACTGTGGTAGATGACATTTTCAGTTTTCATATAACCCCTTTAACCCTCCCATCTGCCCATATATTTGTGTTATACTTGTTAATAAAATCCATATTTAGTGTTTTCATTTTATGAGTATATAATTGTTGTTCACTGCTGAGTTAGAAAGCTACATTCTTTTATTTAGAGATAATAATTGCCTCAGTTTTTCACTGGCTTTATTTGCTTTGAACTTGATGGATTAATTTCCCTACAATTTCCCATAGTTTCTATATGGTTCAACCATCTGAATAATCTTTTTATTTCCATTATTTATCAAGAAGATCTTTAATAGCTCCTTCTTTTATGCTCCAACTAGGTTGGTTGTTCTTGAGACTTATTATATATTTGCTATCCTATGCATGGACAGCTTAAGAGATATATTAGGCAGGGTTCTCTAGAGGAACAAAACCAGTAGGGTGTGTGTGAGAGATAGAGAGACTGAGAGATCCACACAATTGTGGGGCTGGCAAGTCCAAAATCTAAGAGTAGACCAGCAGGCTGGAGACCCAGGGAAGAACTGATGCTGCTGTTCAAGTCTGAAGGCATTCTGGAGACAGAATTCCCTCTTCCTCAGGGACCTTAGTCGTTTTCTCTTAAGGCCTTCAACTGATTGGATGAGGCCCACCCACATTATGCAGGGTAATCTGCTTTTCTTGAAGTCTATTGCTTTTAATGTTCAGTTCAGTTCAGTCACTCAGTCATGTCCGACTCTTTGCGACCCCATGAATCGCAGCACGCCAGGCCTCCCTGTCCATCACCAACTCCCAGAGTTCACCCAGACTCACGTCCATTGAGTCGGTGATGCCATCCAGCCATCTCATCCTCTGTCATCCTCTTCTCCTCCTGCCCCAATCCCTCCCAGCATCAGAGTCTTTTCCAATGAGTCAACTCTTCACTTAGCCTCACCTAAAAAAAATCTTCTCAGTAATATCTACACTGGTGTTTGAGCAAATATCTGGGTACTCTGACCTAGACAACTTGACACATAAAATTAATCATCACAGTGGCAACCGAGAACATGAGGAATCATCACCCAAATTTTGAAGTCTCTTTTTCTGTGTGAGAGTCCTTTTCAGTACCCTACCTCCCAAATTCTGGCCATGCCAGCAGCCTCGGATTCCCATCTGTGTTTCCTCTTCCTGAGAAACCACCATCATTTGTTGCTTGGGCTTGATTTCTATGTGCCTGTTTGGAAAATGATTTTAAGGTGAATGTCAGGTGCACTTTGTGTGTTTCTCTGCATTGGTTGCTGTTCAGTATCTGAAAAGAGTTGTATTTGTTTGGGGTTTATAGCTGTTTATTGTAGGAGGATGAATACAGTATCGGCTCTCTTTTGTAGCCAGGACTAGAATCCTGTTTGGCCCTCTCTACAAGCCTCTGAATGGGCCTTCTGTTCCCAGTCATGGCCTACAATCTATTCTTCACCCAGAAATGGGTAGTCTTATAAAAATGTAAGTCACGTTATAACACTCACTGTAGCCTACAAAGTCTATCACTACCTAAGCTTGGCCTTTCTCTGCAATCATGAGAATCTTTATGACTCCTCTTCTCTCCACTCTCAGCCCTTTTCTCTGTTCCTTGAATAAGCTTCCTGCCTTAAGACCTGGCATCATCTAACAGAGCACCTGATATACTCTTTCCCCCCTCATTATTTCATGGCTGATTCATATTGTCATTCAAATCTCAGCATGGACATCACCTCCTCAGATGGTTCTTTCCTGACCAGCTAATTTAAGCAATCCCCAAGACATGTCCCACCCCTGTTTTAAAATCTCTTTGTAGGACTTTACCACTCATTTTTTCAGAAACTCTCCTTGTTCATTTTGGTGTCATTTTTCGGTCCCACTCTACTACAGTGTAACCCCATGAAAGCAGGAAAGTAGCCTGAACTGTTCACTGCTGTAACCTCAGAAAGTGCCTGGCACATTGCAGATTCTTGATCAAATCAAAGAATTCAGTGAATCAAAGTTTCAGTGAATGAGTGAACCAGGACAGTTCCAAGGCTGGGACTACCTGTCATGTCCTAACAAGCAAGTTAATTAACAGAAATTTGTTTTGGTTGCATTCTATGTAGCTTTAAATTTGAAAGGAAGCTTAAAAGCAATATTGCGTTCCTTGGTTTGGCATTAGCCACACTTTTTGTTTTGAGTGTGTTTGCCATGTGATACGGCAGTTTTTTGAGTGTCTACTATGTATCATCAGGCTTCCAGGTGGCTTAGTGGAAAAGAATCTGTCTGTCAATGCAGAAGATGCAAGAGATGTGGGTTCGATCCCTGGGTCAGGAAGATCCCTTGGAGTAGGAAATGGTAACCCACTCCATGATACTTGCTTGGAAAATTCCATGGACAGAGGAGCCTGCAGGCTATAGTCCATGGGTCACAGAGTCAGACAAGACTGAGCACTCATTCACTCACTGTGTATCATCACCAGAAAAAATATTAAGAGCACAGCCTTTGGAGTCAAACAGGACTGAGTATCAATGTTGTTTTGCCACTTTTTAGCTATGGCTTCTTGGACATAGCTTCATTTCCCCATTTGTGAGAAAGGATGATAATAATCCTTATAAGAGTTTTATGGATGTTGAATTAAATAATGTGTGTAAATTATTTAGAATTTTTTTGGCACTGCATTTTGAGTGTTTCAAGTATAGCTACTGTTATTGTTAAGTAATATTAGTTCATATGATGCAGTACTTATTTTGTGGGATGGATAGATGTATTGGGACGGTGATACTGGGTGAGGGAAGAAGCACTCTGCTGAAAAGTCACCTTTTCCAAGACGATTTCCCCAATATCCACCTGCTCTGGTTACCTCTTTGCTTCACTCATTCATCACATATATATGGAATGTTGGTTCAAATGTTGGTTCAGAATGTTCAAACCTCCACACAGTTGCACTAATCTCACACACTAGCAAAGTAATGCTCAAAATTCTCCAAGCCAGGCTTCAACTGTGCATAAACTGTAAACTTTCAGATGTTCAAGCTGGATTTAGAAAAGGCAGAGGAACCAGAGATCAGATTGCCAACATCTGCTGGATCACTGAAAAAGCAAGAGTATTCCAGAAAAACATCTACTTTTGCTTTATTGATTATGCCAAAGCCTTTGACTGTGTGGATCACAATGGACTCTGGAAAATTCTTACAGAGATGGGAATACCTGACTACATGACCTGCCTCCTGAGAAACCTGTATGCAGGTCAAGAAGCAACAGTTAGAACTGAACATGGAACAACAGATTGGTTCCAAATATACAGTATGTCAAGGCTGTATATTGTCACCCTGCTTATTTGACTTATATGCAGAGTACATCATGAGAAACGCTGGACTGGATGAAGCACAAGCTGGAATCAAGATTGCCAGGAGAAATATCAACAACCTCAGATACGCAGATGACATCACCCTCATGGCAGAAAGCAAAGAAGAACTAAAGAGCCTTTTGATGAAAGTGAAAGAGGAGAGTGAAAAAGTTGGCTTAAAGCTCAACATTCAGAAAACTAAAATCATGGCATCCGGTCCCATCACTTCATGGCAAATAGATGGGGAAACAATGGAAACAGTGAGAGACTTAATTTTTTTTGGCTCCAAAATCACTGCAGATGGTGACTGCAGCCATGAAATTAAAAAACATTTGCTCCTGGGAAGAAAAGCTATGACCAAATTAGACAGCATATTAAAAAGCAAAGATGTTACTTTGTCAACAAAAGTCCATGTAGTCAAAGCTATGGTTTTTCCAGTAGTCATGTGTGGATATGAGAGTTGGACTATAAAGAAAGCTGAGCACTGAAGAATTGATGCTTTTGAACTGTGGTGTTGGAGAAGACTCTTGAGAGTCCCTTGGACTGCAAGGAGGTCCAACCAGTCCATCCTAAAGGAAATCAGTCCTGAATGTTCATTGGAAAGACTGATGCTGAAGCTGAAACTCCAATACTTTGGCCACCTAATGTGAAGAACTGACTCATTGGAAAAGACCCTGATTCTGAGAAAGATTGAAGGTGGGAGGAGAAGGGGAAGACAGAGGATGAGATGGTTGGATGGGATTACCGACTCAATGGACATGAGTTTGAGTAGATTCCAGGAGTTGAGATCGACAGAGAGGCCTGGTGTGCCGCAGTCCATAGGGTCACAAATAGTCAGACACGACTGAGTGACTGAGCTGAACTGAACTGAGCTGGACTTAGCTTTAAGTATTCTTGTAAAATGTGTACTAGTCTGTATGCATGTACTTCTGTCTCCACAAATACTGTTGTGTTACTCTTTGTCACTGTGTCTCACACTGATTTAACCAAGCACCATTTTTTGCTATGCATATATTGCTATGCACATATCTACTCTGTGCTTCTTAAAGATGCTCCAAGTAGGGCATTTACCACATTTTGCCAGTTCTGTCCCCACTGAGCCCCAGATTCCCTTCAGTTCCCCACCAGCAACTGCAAAGAAAGCCCCCGTGCCAGTCACTCTGTAGCTTGTGTTAGGCTTCTCAGGTCGCACAAGTGGTAAAAATTCTGCCTGCCGGTGCAGGAGACATAAGAGATGTGCGTTCAGTCCCTGGGTCGGGAAGATCCCCTGGAGAAGGGAATGGCAGCCTGGTCCAGTATTCTTGCCTATAAAATCCCATGGATAGAGGAGCCTGGCGGGCTACAGTCCATGGGGTTGCAAAGAGTCAAACATGACTGAGCACTCCTTCTTCAAGGAGAGGAATTATTGAGACAGAGTATTAAACTGCATGTTCATTGCTTATTATTCTCCAGAATCTCTTTCTGCATACTTGTTGTCTGTCCCAGGTTAGTTTGTGAGCCATGGGGTCAGCTTTTAGATCTTAAAAAATGACAGAGAAATCAGGTCCAACATTGGGATAAGTAGCAACTCAAAATGCCAAGTGGAACACAAGAAGAATCATTCCACTTCTGTGTGACTATAGGAATACAAGTGGGGAAATTATGCCACTTACTTGCTATTTTTACAACCCATCCACAGGAGGATTTGCTGGCATGACTTGTACGGCATGTAGAGAGTCCAAACACAATTATCCAAAAGAAGAAGAAATTAACACCAGAAAGAATCTAGGAAGGAATGGGTTGTGCCTGGCTGGCATATACCCCTCACAAGGCAGAGGGGACATGCTCTTATATTTGGTTTCTAATCTTATTCTAATCTGCAATCACTTAAAGTAAAAAAATTGCCAGTGTCCAAGAAGCTGCAGAGAAGGACAGAAGGAATTCAGCTATAGAGGTTGATTCATTCTTTTTTCTTTTCTATTGTGATGATCTTCAAACTTTAAAAAAAGTTGTAAGAGTAATACAATTAACACCTTTATACTCTTCAACAAAATTCACTAAGTGCTAATATTTTGCCATATTTTATCTATCTATCTGTCTGCTTGTCTATCTGTCATCTACCACTTGACTGTTTCTTTCTACATCTTCAGCATTTCTTTCCTAAGAACAAGGGCATTCTTACCAATAACCACAAATTTAACATTGGCACAAGGCTATTATACAATATACAGTCTTCATTCAAGTCATTTGAACAGGACTCAGCAAACTTTTTCTGGAAAGGGCCAGATGGTAAACGTGTTTGACTTTGCAGGTCCGACAGTCTCTGTGACAGCTGCTCAGCTCTGCTGTGGTTGAGCAGAAGCGGCCACAGACAATACATAACATGGCGGGTGTGATGTGGTAGGGTCCTAATAAAACTTTATTTATAAAAAGAGGTGGTTGGCTGGTCTAGACTCTTTTTCTTTAAAGAATTGGTGCAAGATTAGATTTTAGCGTTAGTAAATCTCACAGTTCAAGGTAGATTACAGGCATAATTCTTGGTTCTGAGGTTTCCCATGAATTAGATTACTAAGACAATGTCATCCTACCTCTTGCAATTCTTCATTTCTATTAATTATTTGAAAACCATCTTCTGTCCAGCAGGATCAGGGATCTCAGAGTCAGCTTCTCAGAACAGAAGACATTTAGGCTGGGTACTGAAAGATGAATGGGAGTACCTTAGGAAGGGCGGGGGGGATGTAAGGAATTCCAGAGAGAGAGCTGGTAACAAGCATTGGTCTAGTTTGCTGGGTTAAAAAAACAAAACAAAACAAAAAAACCCACTCAAAACAGAAAACAACCTTGAAGATCTTATACATATTTATTTATATGTATAAAGATCTCATTTAAAAATCTATTCAGGAAATATAAGCACATATGTAACTCTGACAGAGAGACTATAGATAATATGAAAAACTACATATTCAGAGTAAACATGTTGGGTCACAATGTTAATGATTCTTATCTTGCCAGGTGGGCACTTTACATCACATTATGGCAACATATCCAAAGACAAGGAGTTACCTGGCTGCCTTCTCATTAGAAGGGCCCTGTGTGTGTGTGCTAAGTAGCTCAGTCATGTCCAACTCTTTGTGACCCCATGGACTGTAGCCTGCCAGGCTCATCTGTCCAAGGGATTCTCCAGGCAATAATACTGGAGTGGGTTGCCATTTCCTCCTCCAGGGGATCTTCCCTACCCAGGGATTGAACCCGTATCTCTCCTGTGTTGGCAGGCGGGTTCTTTACCACTAGCACCATCTGGAAAGCCACCCCCTCCCCAGAAGGGCCCTAGTCTGTCTATATGTGAATATGTCAGGCTTAGCTGATGAACCCCACACTGTCTTACGGAGTTTCTATCATGGTCATCCCAGTTACTAAAATAAGGTCATAAAGCAGCAGTTCCAGTATTTCTGATCCCTGCACAAGTTAAATGCTGGTTTATCCAGACCAAATGCTATGAAAAATTAAAGAGGAAGCCTGTGTAACTGCCAGTAGCAGATTACATGTAAATCCTGTGGAGGGGGTAGCTATTTCCTTCTCCAGGGGATCTTTCCCACTCGGGGATTGAATTCAGGTCTCCTGCATTGCAGGCAGATTCTTTACCATCTGAGCCACCAGGGAAGCCTCTAAAAACATCAATACCTATCATAAATACTGCACAACTTTAACTTCCTTCAGTACTCGTTTCTTCAATTGTGGTCAAATACACAGAAATTTGACATTTGAACCATTTTTAATTGTACACTTTGGTGCCATTAAGTACATTCACGCTGTTGTATAGTCATCACCACCTCCATCCATCTCCAGAAATTTTTCATCTTTTTCATCTGACATGCCATCACAATTAAAAATTTAAGTTCCTGTTCTCCCCTCTTCCCTCAGCCCCTGGCAACCCCCATTCTGCTTCCATCTGTATGAATTTGACTCTCCCAGCTGCCTCACATAAGTGAGATCATACACTTGTCCTTACCTATCCAGCTTATTCACTTAGCATGATGTCTTCAAGATTCATCTAAGTTGAAGCATGTGTCAGAGCTTCCTACCTTTTTAAGGCTGAATAATATTTCATTGTGTGTATACACCACACTTTGTTTATCCATTCATCTGTTTTTTTCTTAATATTTACTTATTTGGCTGTGCCTGGTCTTAATTACAGTATTGGGGATCTTCGATATTTGTTGAGACATGCATGATCTTTAGTTGAAGCCTGTAGGATTTAGTTCCCCAACCAGGGATTGAACCTGTGGCCCCTGCCTTGGAAGCATGGAATCTTAGCCACTGGATCACATAAGAGGTCTCTATCCATGCATCTGGATTGCTTCCACCTTTGTCTGAGGTGACTGGTGCTGCTTTAAACATGGGTTCTAGACTCACTCTTATAGCTATCATTTTCTTTCTGTCTAGGGGCTACAAAGAATCGATGCTTTTGAACTGTGGTGTTGAAGACTCTTGAGAGTCCCTTGGACTGCAAGATCAAACCAGTCAATCCTAAAGGAAATCAGTCCTGAATATTCATTGCAAGGACTGATGCTGAAGCTCCACCTGATGAGAAGAGCTGACTCACTGGAAAAGACCCTGATGCTGGGAAAGATTGAAGGCAGGAGGAGAAGGGGACAACAGAGGTGGTTGGGTGGCATCATCGACTCGATGCAGATGATTTTAAGCAAGCTCTGGGAGTTGGTGATGGACAGGGAAGCCTGGCATGCTGCAGTCTGAGGGGTCGCAAAGACTGAGCGACTGAACTGATAAGGGGATAGGAACTAACAACAGATATGGACCTAAAGTGTCAAATTTAGCCCAGTAGTATCATTAAGAAATTACCTAAATAGGAAATATCAACACAAACAATCAAGTCATCTCTGGCTGCATCCCCTTCCTTTTGGCCTTTCGTATCTCTTGCCTGGACTTTGCAATAGCCTCGTGCCACTGCCACTGGAGTGATCCATCTAAAATGCAAAATTGATCACATCCCTCCTCTACTCGCAACTTTTCTACATAGCTCCTTGTTTCCTACAAGACAGTCTAAAGGTCTTAGCCTGGCATATCAGGCCCATAGTGCCCTGGCTCTTCCTCTCTCCCTGTCCTTACCTCCTGTGACTTCCAACTTCTTGCTTCTTATTTCAGCAACATTGAGATACTTATCTCCTCCTCCAAAGTAAAGAAAAACAATAAATGATGCTTTTGGGAGTCACTGTGTCTTTGCTCACAGTGGTTTTCTTCCATCTGCCTGGACAGCCTTTCCTCCTTTTTCATTGCTGGGTTATATCCACTCATCTTCAAAATTAAGCTTCAGCTGGAATGCTTTCAGGACGTGTACTCCTGACATGCCCTCACCTTTCTCCCTCCAGTCTGTTTTCCCCAGAGCATCCTGTGTGTATCCATGTCCTAGCCTCATATTGAAATTAGCTCTGTAAGTTTGTCTCCCCAAGTGACTTACCCTTCTAAAATACAGGGACCACACTTTAGTCATCTTTCTACTCTTGGTATTATCCAACAGAATGTCAGATGTCTAGTAGGTGCTTAAGAAATGTTTTCTGAATGGAACAAAATCCCAGGTTCTTAGAAGGACATATTGAATGCTTTGTGAGTGACTCCAGTAAATCTGACCAGCCTTGTGTCCTGCTGTTCCAGTCTGTTCTTTGTCTTTGTGCCACAGCCACACTTAGTTCCAATGCTTCCCTAAGTAGGTGCTGACATTACATGCCTCTGGGCCAATGCTTGTTACCAGCTCCCTCTCTGGAATTCTTTACACCTGTTTCCTAAGGCACTCCCATTCGTCTTTCAGTACCCAGCCTAAATGTCTTCTGTTCTGAGAAGCTGATTCTGAGATCCCTGATCCTGCCGGACAGAAGGAATCTTCCATTTTTCTGCTCTCCATAGCATGGTATAGCCCTATTGCAGACAACATTATAACACTATATTGTAAGAAACGGATGCAGCTGTCTTTTCCCATAGGCTTCTTTGAGTTAATGGATCTTGTTTTATTCATTGTTGTGTTTCCAAAGCCTAAGAGAGTGCCAGGCACCTAAGAGGTGTTCAATAAATGCTGGATCAATAAATGGATGAATGAATGGTCATAGATATTTGATCTCTACAGTCTGACTGGGCACAAAGAGAATCTGATTCAGTTTGCTTTCAAACCAGGATAATATTGACTAACTGAATGTCTGGGGCTCAGATACTAAAAGCATTATCTTACCCCCAATACAGCCATTTGTATTTGAGGCTTTGTGTAACCCTACGTGTATGTGTGCTCAGTCATGTCTGACTCTTTTCGGCCCCATGGACTGTAGCCTGCCAGGCTCCTCTGTCCATGGCATTTTCCAGGTGAGAATACTGGAGTGAGTTGCCACTTCCTACTCCAGGGCATCATCCCAACCCGGGAGAGAACCCATGTCACTTTCTTCTCCTTCATTGACGGGGCTTCTTTACCACTAGTGCCACCTGGGAAGCCCATGTAACCCTGTCCTGCCACGAATTTACATTGGGGTGGAGGAGCCTACCCAAAGTGAAAGTGAAAGTGAAGTCGCGTCTGACTCTTTGCGACCCCATGGACTGTAGCCTACCACGCTCCTCTGTCCATGGCATTTTCCAGGCAAGAGTACTGGAGTGGGTTGCCATTTCCTTCTCCAGAGGATATTCCCAACCCAGGGATCGAACCTGGGCCTGCCACATTGTAGGCAGATGCTTTACTGTCTGAGCCACCAGGGAAGCCTTACAAAGGAGAAATAGAGGCATAAAACTCTGACTTCTGGCCTGCAGCATCCCAAATGAACTTTGCATTTTTTTTTTTTTTGACTGAGCTTGGTCTCCATTGCTGCAAGTGGGCTTTCTCTTGTTGTGGTGCTTGGGGTTCTCATTGTGGTGGCTCCTCTTGTTGGTGAGCACGGGTTCAAGGGTGCACAGGCTCGGTAGCTGTGAGGCACAGGCTTAGCTGCCCCAGGGATCTTTCCGGACCAGAGATTGAACTCATGTCCCTGCACTGGCAGGTGGACTGAATCACTGAGCCACCAGGGAAGCCCCCAGATAAGTTTGAGGGAGACAATAGTGGGGCCTCTGGCTAGAGGAGGGTATTAAGAAGTAAGCTGGACTCAGTACTGGCCAGGGCTGATCCAGGGAAAGATACAAGCAACTCTGCAGAGGCAGCCACCTGTTGCTAAACGAGAGCTTTGGGGAAATAGCTGCAAACATGGCAACTGGAAGATCTGTGATATTTGGTCAAAATGCTATGATATTCGGGGCCCAAGAAATGGTGCTGTTGAGTCTTACCCACAGAGAATAACAGAGGAGCATCTCCATTCACCACCAGGAACTACACTAGCCAGGAACATTGTCAAAAGTCTACCCCAGGGTTGGTGAGGGTGGGTGGTTCTGTGTTGGAGCAGATGGTGATAGTGGTGACAGCAAGGCATGAGGATCAGTGGACAAGTAGCTTGGTCGTGGCCTTATGGTCCTTAGACTGCTAGCCGAGCAGGCTGCTAGAGTAGACCAGAGATCCGGGAATCAGACATAGAGGGCTCTGTTTGGGTTTCTGTAGCTACTGTCTAGAGATGATAATGAACTCTTGTTCTTGCATACATATAGACAGCTCTGGAGAAGTACTGAACTATTTGGAAAGCTACTCTGGAAAAACTGGAAGTCTTGCTGGAAGCAGTGGAGGCTTGAAGCCCTTGTCATTTAGCCCTCAGTATGACCTCTCTTTGGAGAAGGCAATGGCACCCCACTCCAGTACTCCTGCCTGGAAAATCCCATGGACAGAGGAGCCTGGTGGGCTGCAGTCCATGGGGTCGCTGAGGGTTGGACACGACTGAGCAACTTCACTTTCACTTTCCACTTTCATGCATTGGAGAAGGAAATGGCAACCCACTCCAGTGTTCTTGCCTGGAGAATCCCAGGGATGGGGGAGCCTGGTGGGCTGCCGTCTGTGGGGTCGCACAGAGTCGGACACGACTGAAGTGACTTAGCAGCAGCATGACTTCTCTTGATTCTTGCAGGTTGATGGAACCAGGGCACAGCAATTACATAGATATATTAAATATAACCCTTTAATAATTTAGGTGAAAAGGAGGAAATTATCACCTGCCAGAGGAAATTATCACCCACAATGGGCAGGGCCATGGTGTGCCCACTGAGAAATGGAATATTTCCTGCCATATCAGTAAACAAGGATGTCACCATCATCAGCAATTCCAGCCCTCCAAATGTGAATTCCTGAGCCCTAAGAACACTCAAGGGCTTCCCTGGTGGCTCACATGGTAAAGAGTCTGCCTGCAGTGTGGGATACCTTGGTTCAATCCCCTTGGAAGATCCACTGGAGAAGGGAATGGCAACCCACTCCAGTATTCTTGTCTGGAGAATTCCATGGATAGAAAAGCCTGGTGAGCTACAGTCCATGGGGTCACAAAGAGTCAGACACGACTGAGCTACTAAGGTACACACAATGACACACGAGAAGGAGAAAAATATCTGCAATCCAGTAGCTGTCAGGCTACAGCCACTCCCTATAGTGAACTCTGAGAAACTCAGGAGGTGAAAAAATGCAGGATACTGGCCCCAGAAAGCTGAGATGCCTGTGAAAGGAATGATTTCAGTGAGCTCAGACTCCTGCATCTGCCCAAACACAGAAAAGTGTTAAATTCCTTAACTTGGGATATCTGCTTTAAATTAATGAGAATCTTTTGATGTTTAAACTACTTGGCCTTTGTTGTAAGACTTCTCTATAACCTGACTTCTCCCCTCACCTCCTCAGAGCAGTTCTCTCCAGGTCACTTGAGATGCTATCTCCTGGTCTTGAAGTCCTAAAACCTCCCACCGAATAAAACAACTCTCAGCTTTTAGGTTGTGAGTGTTTTATACATCGACACCATCAACCTGGACCTTTTCACGTGGAACACGGTGGAAACTCATCTTGTTTCGTGGTTGGTTGGTTACGTTTGCTCCTGCGGGTGAAGTCTGTAAAGGGCCTTGAGTTCAGAGTTCCCACTCTGATGGGCTGTCCACTGGCAGGTGAATCACACACGCTGCGCCCAGGGCGCCCGTGCTCTCATCCAGGAGTCCTTAAAACTCCTCTCCCTAATCCAGGCCCCCAGCCCAGTGATCAGCCAGTCCCTCCTGTCACCTCCTCGCTGAAGGCTTTGCCTAAAGATCAGCTTCCTGCCATTCATTTCCCTCACACTCTGAGGCCCTGTGAACTCAAACTGCAATAAGCTGGAACCACAGACCAAAAGTCTAAACATCCTGACCACAAAATCTCATAAATTGTGGGCTCAGCTCCCTGGGAAGTGGTGGGCATGACTTCGTTCACCCGATTTAAGATCTGATGGAATTAATCTCTGAGGAATGTGTTGAAGGAGGCAGAAACAGAGTGCTCCAGAGAACTAATGAGATGTTTTCCTCTCCAATTTTCAGGATTTTTGTAATGAATCATGTTCAACAAGTTGAATGAAAGGAAGAAAGGTAGGAAGGAAGGAAGAAAAAGGAAGAAAAGAAACAGAAGAACTTTTGTCTCTCTTACTGTGGGGGCTACTCCACTGGTACAGAAGTGGTTATTGTAAACCTCAAGTGGGTACTTGAGAATCTACACTTCTGGGAAGGCTCGAGCTCTTCCCATAAAGAGCTGAAGGGGACTGTGACTAGAAACCATCTCTCCAACCGCGAACGCTGGGACTGAATGAATTGAAAGAGATGTCTTTCTGTTTTAATTTTTTCTCCACCCCCTAACTCCACATTTAAGGGGAAAAAAAATCTTTTTTTAAGACTATACCAGACTAGTTAATAGAACAGGATAATTTTGGATACAAGGCTCTGCAAAATAGGAGCTTATAATGAGAGGCATTTGAATGGATGTCATTGTCTTTCACCAAGCATGCTTTTGTCTCATTGTTTGCACCTAAGACTTCTTGCAAAACAACAGGCTTTGAATGTGCAAGATATGCTGCTTAACTCTTAAAGAGCTGACAGACATCACACCTTTACCAGGAGCTTTGTGACTGGAGCTTCAATCATTCCCCCCCACCCCCCGCCTCCCTGGTTTCTGAGCAGTAAGTGTGACAATTATAGAGAATTGTTAGCTGACTATCCTAACCCAGTTCGTTGTGCCAGAAGAAACTAAAAATGTCCTGTGAAGCTATGAGCGCACTGCTTCTAAGAAGCTGGGCTGAGAGTAGCAAGGGGTGGGAATATCACCCACAGAAACAACAGAGAGACTCCCCAAAACCATTGCATGAGATTTCCTTCACTGGAAAAGGCTGAGACCTTTTTACAATACTACACTTTGGGTGAAACAAACAAAAAGGCCGTTTCTAAATATAGCCAGCTTTTGTAGGCTATATTTAGTCATGTTTCTACTTTGTAAAAATATCAGAATGCATTTTGGCAGAAATTTTCACCATGATATTTTTTTTTCTTTCACTTACCCCTTGTTTAAAGCTCTGATGACACAAACATTAAGGAATATAATCAGAAAACCCAAGGAACTCTTCTTGGGTTGTGTGGTTATTCACTTAATAAAAATTTATTGAGGACAAGCCTCTGCTTCGAATCTGTTTTCTGTATAGGCTTTTGTTCTTGGAGCTCTCCAAGGGCTCTCCGCATAGAAGGAAAAAAAGGTGACTGGACTCTTGCATGTATATAAATTATAATGCAAGGGGTGTGAAACAAAACAGACCATCCAGATACCTGTTTTGCAGGGCTCTTGTGAGTTTGGAATGCTTTCTACATGTGTACCGTTTAATCGGGTATGGCAAGAGGCGAATGCTGGATAAGTGTTAGCTATCTTTATTAGCGGTATTTGCAGAGAGTACACAAGATGTATTTGTATACATGTGTATGCTTTATGTCATAAAGGCATAAACTTGAAATAGTCTCTTTTTTTTAAGCATCAAATTATCCAATGATGCTCATTACTGGACAGACTCCAGATGAAGTGAGAACGGCCTTCATTTTTTTCCCCATTGGGGTGAAATATACACAACATAAAATTTACCATTTTAACCATTTTAAAGTGTGCATTAAGTACATTCCCATTGTTGTATGACCACCATCCATCTCCAGAACACTTTTAGTTTTCCCAAATGAAGCTTGGGATCTATTATACAATAACCTCCCACCCCATCTTCCCACCCCCCAGCCCCTGGCAACCACTATTGCTGTCTGTATGAATTTCTCTCCTGCAGGTACCTTCTATAAGTGGAATCACACACTGTCCTTTTATGGCTGGCTTGTTTCACTTAGCATAATGTCTTCAAGGTTCATGTATGCTGTAGCATGTGTCAGAATTTCATTCTTTTTTAAGGCTGAATAAGGAGTCTTCATTTTAAAATTGAGGTATTTTAGGAAGACCATATGGCTGTAGTTCACACAGGCAATTATTTCCAATCTTCTCTTCTCTCTCCAAGGCCTCATTGTGTGACTGTTCTAACGAGATCTAAGGACATGGGTTCCCCATGGCGTCCTTCCATAGGAATGGCTTTGCCCTTGAACTTGGGAGTCAGGTGGACAGACATACATTTCCATCTGTCTTCTGCCATTTACGAAATTTAATGATCTCAGGCATGCAGTTAGGTCAAACTCTATGATAGGGTCTATATTTGATCATTTTTAGGTACAAAATGACAACAATATTGTAAATGCCTCGATTGAATTCTTTACTCCTCTGCTCTTCAGCTATCTTATGTAAGATACAAAGTTAGAAATAGTGCATGCCTCAGAGGGCTGCTGAGAGAACAGGAGGAATTGGTGTGGATGAGGTGTGTCGTCCAAGCTGGACTAAGAGTGCCTGCAGTGTGGGAGCCACACGGGGGCTGCCTCCTTTGGGGAGAGGTTTCCCTCCTCGCCCATCTAGGGCTCTAGGAGTTTCCGACTGACCTCTTTGCCTGTTCTCCTGCGTGTGATTGATTGTACCTCCCTCATCAACTCAAGGCCATGAGAGGACAACTGGAATGAGGTCAATGTTTCAGACAATTCATTTTAGGGGGCACAGCACTGCAAACCAAATGAACAGTGTTTTTCTATCTTCATGGAGTTCTAGTCAGGGAGGAAGGAAACAAGATAAGAAAAATACTCAGTATGTTAGGAAAACTAAGGGATGGAGTGGGCGTCTGAATGGTCAGGTGACACTTAACGATGAGAGAGAAACGTGCCCTTGCTCTGCAGCCGGTGTGAATGTGGTCCTATCTTCCAGGCTTTCTCCAAATCACTTCCCTCCCTCCCTCCTTCCTCTTTCCTTCCCTCCATTCCTTTCTTCTTTTCTTCCTTCCTTCTTTCTTTTCCTTCTTCTTCTGTCCCTCCCTTCTTTCTTCCTCTCCATTTGGACCCACGGCAGCTCTCTTGGCTCACTGGAAACTCCTTTACCAGGGTGGCCTCATGCTGACTCTGCAGAGTTCCCTGACTCAGGGATTCAGTGAGAAGGTTGCCCTCATCCCAAGCCTCTTATGGGATGCTGCTGCTACTGCTGTGTTCAGATGTCCAGCTCAGCGTCCATAATTAATGGGGCTGCCTTGGGCTTTAGCATCATTCTTTCTGCGTGACTCCTAACATCTCCTACCTGAGGAGTTCCCTCTCCTTGCCAAGCAGTTCCTTCCAGAATCTCAGGGCATTACAGGACCATACCAGCAGCAAAACTGTATCACTTCTTCATCTATCAGTTTCCCTGCCCCAGCCCAATCCAGGGTAATTTATGAGAAAAGTTTTCTGCTTCTTCCCCCACAATTCTCCAAGGTCTGAAGACTAGTTTATGGAGAACAGAGATAAGATCACAAAAATGAATCTATTCAAATAAGTATATTTCAATACTGTTTTCTGCATAATGTGCACGGTTTGTTCTATTTTTTATTATGAAGCTCATACTCCAGGCAGAGAAGTGTGTTTGTGGGCCTGCGGTGTGGACTGGGGGCAGTGTGACGATGCTCCGCTTCCTATCCCGGGACTTGTAGGCTGTCCTTGGACTGCATCTGAGCCACAGTGAACTGTGACCCTTGTGCTTGGGTTGCTGCCTCTTAGATTTGCCACTGACTCAAGCTTTCGCTCAGAAAATGCTGCCTCATCCCTAATGGCTGCTCAATCAGGAAAATATTATTTTCAGATGTTTTAAATTTGTGTGGTGAGAAACACATGTCCTGCCATATGGAGCACAATAGGAGTTAGTTAAGGCCGAAGTGGAAACCAGGGTTGGGAGTTCACTTTTTTTTCAGTTTTTGAAGTTGGACCCTGCAGGCTAGAATATTCCCACCCAGCAGTCTAAGCTGTGTTTTAGACAAGAGCACGTGTGCCTCAGAGAGCAATGTGTACACAGAAAGGCGATGGCAGACCCCTCCCCTCACCAGCAACACGTCCAGTTAGGGGAGCTCTGTGGTGCTGCTGTAGCCCCGTCTAGAAGTCACAGCAACTTTGCAAATGCTCCAGAGTCATGTGTGGCATGATATAGAAGGCTAAACGTATCTGTCTGTGCTCTGAGAAAGTTGCACTAAAGCTGCATGTCTGAAAATTTGATTGGCATCATTTTAATGATTAGTTTTGAAAACAAAGCTCTTAGAGTTACAATAGTCACAGTGTTGGACTTTCACATTTAATCTGAGAAAGAAATATAAGGGTCCAATAACTATTTTTAAAAATGGCTTTGAAACATGTATATTACCATATGTAAAGTAGATGACTAGTGCAAGTTCGATGCATGAAGCAGGGAACCCAAAAGCCAGTGCTCTGGGACAACACAGAGGGATGGGGTAGGGAGGGAGGTGGGAGGGGGATTCAGGATGGGGGGACACATGTATACCTGTGGCTGATTCATGTCGATGTATGGCAAAAACCACCACAATATTGTAAAGTAATTATCCTCCCATTAAAATTAATTAATTATTTAAAAATGGCATTGGCTTATGGGTCACTGACTCACTCAGTGAGTGCCTTCTTTGTGTGTGGTCCAGAACTATGCTCTGTGGAGGAAAGATGTGAATGACAAAGTCCCGCTCACAAGGAAAGCTTCCAATCTACTTTACTCTTGCCCTGGCTTTTCCTTTCAGAACAGCTTGGCTTCCCTTATGGAGCTGCCCCACACACCAGACATTATGTGACGAGTATCCTTAGATGCGGAGGAGACAGGTGAGAAAACAGAGACTCACCTTCCGTGAGTTCAGAGCTCTGGTTCAGGTCACAAGGGATGCTACAGGGCTCAGGTGAAGTTGTACAGACAGGACATATGGTCAGAGAAGGCTTCCCATTGGACCCGGCACTGAGAATTCCACCTGAAGTGTATTCACTAGCATTTTGTTAAGGTTGTAATGCTTGACTCTGTCTCCACCCGTGATTCTGAGTAGGCAACTGAGCTGATATCAGACTTGCCTTCCCCGTGGACAGGCAGTGGAGCCGTGTGCCTCAAGCCCAGCCCCAGCTTTAGCCAGCAGAAGGCTCTGTTTCTAAGACCCGCCCCAACACAACACCCCCACTGAATTCCCCTTTCCAATCTGAGAGGGAGGCATCTCCACCCCCAGCTCATTTGCAAAGACATCTGATGGATTTAAAATCCAAAGAATGTCTGCTCTTTCGCAGTTCAGCCCCTTTCAATCTCTTCCCCCCTTTCCCAGCAGAAGTGAACACTTAGAATCTCAGGTTGACAGACTTTCAATGGAAAACATCCTAACAGACTATGGGAGGGAGGCCGTTCCCTCAAAGGGAGTGATGGGGAGTGATGCTGTAAGGATGAGAGCAGAGCCAGATGGAGAAGAGCTCTTGAACACCAGACTGAAGATTGTGAGCTATGACAAGTCCTTGTTGGTTCTTATGCACGGAGCTAACATGATGAAAACATGGCATTTTAAGAAAATAGCTCAATGAGGGGATGTATGATAGATTGGGTTGCTTCCTTGGTGGCTCAGATGGTAAAAAAAAAAAAAAATCTGCTTGCAGTGCAGGAGACTCAGGTTTGATCCTTGGGTCTGCAAGATCCCCTGGAAAAGGGAATGCTACCCACTCCAGTATTCTTGCCTGGAAAATTCCATGGACTGAGGAGCCTGGTGCAGTACAGTCCATGGTGTCGCGGAGAGTTGGACACGACTGAGTTACTAACACAACAACAATAGGATGGATTGGAAAAAGACTAGAGGCAGTCAGACAACATAGGGCAATGGTGACTTGGTCAAGTTTAGTGTAATAACAGCGTTGGCCTTGGAATATGGAAAAAAAGGGTGGAGCAAAGGAAGAAGTGGAAAGACTTGGAGGGAGATGGGAGAGTGAGCGTGTAAAAGAGAGGCAACAGCAGTCAGTGGTGATGAGTTCATGAAGATAATTGATCTGACTTAGTATTGATGGATCCACAAAGAGTCGGACATGACTTAGCGACTGAACAACAATAAAGTATAGATGGAGGGATTGTTGTTATTGGTTTACAGTCCATGGGGCTGCAAAAGAGTCAGACACGACTTGGTGACTAAATAACCACTACAACAAATACATATATAATTATTATTTTACAGTCTTGTGCTAAAAGTCAGGGCTGTACACAGAGTCTGACCATATGCTTTAAAATTGGGCACTTGTCTTTCCCAGTTTGTCTTCTCTTCACACCTTAAGGTTCCTCCCTATCCTTAGACGAGCATACCGATTCTCTACCTGTGCTTTGGTAACAGGCGTTAAGGGCTTGAGCCAGAAACAGGTTTTGTTGTTGCTCAGTTGATAAGTTGTGTCTGATTCTTTGTGACTGCATGAACGAACTGAAGCATGCCAGTCTCCTCTGTCCTTCACTGTCTTCTGGAGTTTGCCCAAATTCATGTTCATTGAGTTGGTGATGCTATCTAACCATCTCATCTTCTGTTGCCCCCTTCTCCTTTTGCCCTCAGTCTTTCCCAACATCAGGGTCTTTTCCAATGGGTTGGCTCTTCATATCAGGTGACAAAGTATTGGAGCTTCAGTATCATTCCTTCCAATTAATATTCAGGGTTGATTTCCTTTAGGATCGACTGGTTGGATCTCCTTACAGTCCAGGGGACTCTCAAGAGACTTCTCCAGCACCACAGTTTGAAAGCTTCAATGCTTTGTCACTCAGCCAAAACAGGTAGACAAGCAATAGTAGTTACAACCTGGAAACAATTTTTATTTTTGCATGGTCTTGATTATATTTATTTAGTAAAATACATGACTTTATTTCAGTGTAGAGCTTGAAGGTTACATTTTTTTAATCCCAGACTCCTTTGAAAAGTGGAATCAAATGAAAAACAATTTCAGGTTAAATTATTCTAAATGCAGTGCTCAAGTCTGAATTCACCAAAAGCTTGTCTTGAATTGTCAGATTACTTTATACAAGTGTTTGTGTCTATGGCCAGAAGGTTCTAGTGTGCGAGTCATATGGCAATGGAGTTTTCTTACTCTGAAATAGCACGAGAGATTCCTGATATTCCCTAGGCCATGTGAAGTTTCTTTCCTGACATACCTTGGACAAAGTTCTTTCAGAGCCCTTCCCAGGCCTCCAGCTCCAGCTTGATTTTGAAAGATAGAACTCCTTGAACCCAGACTCTGAGAATCAGGCCACTGCATAGGATGTTTTGAGGTTACACATGACATTCTGAGTGCTTAGAATCCTTCAAGTGGAAAACTCAAATCAGTCTCAAAGAGCCTGATGATAGTCAACTTCTCCGTGCAATTTCTTTCTGATAGACCAACATTAAATTGGTGCTGGAAAAAAAAAAGTTTTGCGTCTTTGCTGCTTTTTCAGTTTCTGTCTGGGGCACTGGTGCTGTGTTAATCAAAGGCTCGTGGGAAACATAACGTCTGGTGCTGGTACTTGGAGCGGAAGAGCTGCAATTGATTAGAACATGGAGGGTTTCTTGTAGATGCTATAAATTGCATTACTGAGTTACTGTAAAGTTACAAAAATAAAATACAGTAGCCCCTCTTTATCCTCAAGAAATACATTCCAAGACCCCCAGTGGATGCCTGAAACCTCGGATATACCTGACATATATAGATAAACCCTATCTATATATGTCATGTTTTTTCCTATACTTACATACCTATGATAAA
>NW_011494607.1:9559080-9601564 GCF_000754665.1 Bison bison bison
TGATCTGGGACGATTCCACAGCCTGGGGATAACTGAGCCCCTGTGCCACAACTACTGAGCCTGTGCTCTCGAGCCTGGGAACCACTTGCCCTCAAGCTCACGTTCCACGACAGGGGAAGCCGCTGCAGTGAGAAACCTGGGCACTGCAGCTAGAGAGCAGCCCCTGCGCACTGCAGCTAGAGAAAATCCTGCGCAGCAGTGAACACCCAGCACAGTCAAAGATAAATTAAAAAAATGTTAAATTAGGGACAGTAGAGATTAACAATAACTAATAGTAAAATAGAACAATTATGGCACTATACTAGTTGTAAGAAAAGTTATAAGGGTCACTTGAACACAAGCATTGCAATACCATGACAGTTGATCTGACAACCCAGATGGCCACTTAGTGACTAATGGGTGGGTAGAGAATACAGCGTGGGGATGCACTGAACAAATAGAGGATTCACTGTGACTGGGTACAAGATTCCTTCATGCCTGTCTGAACAGAATGCAATTCACACACGAAACTAACACAATATTATAAATCAACAATACTCCAACATAAAATAAAAAGTTAAAAAAAAAAAACAGAAATCTGAAGAAAAAAAGACTTGTTCTTTATTTCTGGAATTTTCCACTTAACATTTTGGACCATGGTTGACTGTGAATAACTGAAACCTCAGAAAGCAAAACTGCAGACAGGGTCTTCCATGGTGGTCTAGTGGTTAAGACTCTGAGGTTCCAGTGCAGGGGAAAGCTCACTAGGATCCCACATGCCACGTGGGACAGCCAAAAATTGAAAAAAAAACTTTGGATAAGATGAAATTGTGCTGTACTTAAGTTGGTTTCCTCAAACATTAAGAGTTAATGTCCATCCTGTGGAGATGGAAAGTGTGAGGAGGAAGGGGGCAAGGCAATGAATGTTTAGTTGAAATAAGAAATAGATAAAACTCTGAATAAGTTGGTGCTTTTTTCCCCATAGAACTCATTTGGGTTCATCTTATATTTAATGCTTTTAGTGTTGCGTTATAGATAAACGGCCATTTGAAAACATTTATCAGATCGGATTTTCACTCAAGATGGCAGAATGAAACAATTGGAACACGTATTTTTACTGCTCTGTATTAACATAACACATTTGAAATGTTCCACCAACTCTTTTGAAAGGAGACTAGAAAAAGGGAAAAAGACAAAAGCAGTGCTCTGAGAGACAAAATTAAAACACAGAACTCCCTTCACCTGGTTGATTATTTCAGGGCAAGAGATAAGGCTCCTCATTAAGTACACACATCAAAGAAAGTACTGTGTGAGGAAACTACACAGAAAGAAGGAAGGGAAAGCAGGAAGCAAGGGCTGTGGAAATGTTTCTCCGTTTTTCTAATTATTCGCTTCACTTCCTAGAAAAGAATGGCTGCCCACAGGTGGGTTGGTCTAGTTTAACATTTACCTCAAAGTACAATGCTTATTGCTGGTGGTGGTTTAGTTGCCAAGTGGTGTCCAACTCTTGTGATCCCATGGACTGTAGCCCTCCAGGCTCTTCTGTCCATGGGATTTCCCAGGCAAGAACACTGGAGTGGGTTGCCATTTCCTTCTCTAGCACAATACTATCGCCTAAGCTTTATTAACAAAGTCAAAATTATCGAGGAAAAGTGAATGACCATTAGAACAATGTGGGCATGCTGAAGACATTGTCTAGTTTTTCTCATCACTTTTTCTGAGTGGTAAGTTAACTTGGATGGATAATACCAACAAAGAGAACAGAAAAATCATATAGGGCCTGAGAGTCAATGCATGCAACTCCACTTTTAATTCTTTTTTTCTATTTTGGAAAGTTGACTTTGAGGTTTATATAGGAAATAAATGACATCCTCTACCCTTGACCTCAGATGGTGGAAAATCACCTCGCTCCCACCTCACTGAATCCTTGCACTTATTTTCATGTTTCTTTTTAAAACAGTTTATACAGATCAAAGGAGTCATGATTTTTGCCCACAGCCACCTCCTTGAAGATCCTTGGCCTAATAGAGAGGTATATATTTATTCACTCTTTGAGCACTTGGGGGTGGGAAGGGGAAATTTCCATCTGACCTTTCAGTGCATTCCTTTTCTGAAAGTGACTTTTTCAGTGTGAACTCTCTGATGTGGTTGCATTTGACTGAAGTTATTCTTATTTTTAGCCCATTTAGCAGTGAACCCAAATGTAATATCAGTGCATGTGTGTGTATGTTGGGTGGTTTGACAGGTTGAGCTGTTACTGAGGTTTAATCATGGTCACCATATCAGGAGCCAGATCTTAGTTCTCTGGAAGGCAAAAATGGAAATACTATCTGACTCTTAATATCTGGCAGTAATATTTGCAAAGAAATGGTGACTTCAACCCTGATAATCACTATTACAATTACAATGATTATTATTACTAATACTACTTCTAAACCATGTGTAGGTTCAGGATTTAAGAAACTTGTGAACTTATTGCAGTCCAAAACAATACATTTAACCTTTCTGGAAATGTCTTTATGCAACAAATACAAGTCATTTAAAACTTTATTTTAAAATATTTTACTGGCCATTCAACTTACGGGCCGGACAATTTAAGCATCATTAGCAACAAAACTTCAGAACGAGGCAGGAGAAGCATATGATCTAACTCCTTGCTTTCATTGTCTGGAGATCACCATGCTCCCTACCCCAGGGCAGTGTACTAAATTCCTATCTGTCTACAACATTATTCAGCAATGACAGTGCTGTGATTGAGACTCGGGTCAGTTGACATGTGAATAACACTCCTCAGTGTTAGAAAGGATGATCTCTCATCTCTGTTTTGCCCTTGTTCATAAAATCCAGTGGACTGCCTTCGGGTTGAAAGACTGGGCTTATGGAGCAAACAGCAACTTGTGGAGGAACTGCTAAAAATGCTGATATGGGTTTTTGGAGGCAGATGTTCAGATAGTGCACAGGCTGGGAAGTCAGGGTGACAGATACAGCGGGATTCATTTATTACCTTTGGAATTGGTAGAAGCTTTGTCCAGAAATGGGCAAGCTCAGTGTTTCTCAAGCCTTAAGGTTTTTGTATATCCTGACCTTTAACCCTCACATTAACCCTATGAGATGGATACTGTTACTACCTTCATTACCTCCCAAGCTCCACCTTGGGCTTCCCAGGTGGCTCAGTTGTAAAGAACTCGCCTGTCAAGTAGGATATGCAGGAGATGTGGGTTTGAATCCTGGGTCAGGAAGATCCTCTGGAGGAGGAAATGGCAACCCGCTCCAGTATTACCTGGAAAAGTCCCATGGACAGAGGAGCCTGGCGGGCTACAGTCCATGGGTTTGCAAAGAATCAGGCACAACTTAGCAACTAAGCAGGAGCAAGCAAGCTGAAGCTTAGGCAGTTAATTAAAATGCCCAAGGTGGCCAGCTGGTAATTATTAGGAAGCAGGATGCCACCAGGCTGTACCTGTCTACATCTGTTTCAGCCTATTCCCGTCTATCGTTTCATCATGGGTTTGTATAATGTGTAGTGACTATTGCTGGTCATGGTACCCTGCTACGCTGACTCCCATGCAACAGCAGGTCTGGACATAAACTGGATGCAGGCAGAGCTCTCTGGCCAACTTCAGGGGATCACAAGCATCTCTCACCTGGCCCATCCTGTCATTCCCCCATCTGCCTATCTCTGTGTGCACATGTGTCCCAGTGCCTGGATCTTCTGTATGACTCTAACCTTCCTTTCCTCAGGCCACAGTTGAGTCACTGCTTTTCATTAGGTGGGGTAATGAATCCATCTGCCCAGCGGAGTCTCCAGGCAGCACCCTCTCACCGTGCACATCTGTTCAGGCAAATCTGCAGCAACACCGACCTCTCTGAGACTGCAAACACTAAGAGACACTTGTTTTTGTTTTTTTTTTTTAACGTCAGCACACATTTATCCCATCCTCCCTTTATGTAGGTTAACAGGGAGATGCAATATTCCTGAGCATCTGGGGGCAGTTTTGAAGGGCAGTCCTATTGACAGGGCCTCCTGGCGTGCATGAAAGATGAGGATAAGTCTGAGTTTCATGGAACAGATCAAGTGTCTCTTTTACATGGCATTGTCCTTCTAGTTTCTGCTGCTCACGAAGGCAACTAACACAGGAAACCATGAAGACTGGGTGCCAGCAGGAAGGAGGCCCGGGCTTCTGACTCTGCTGGCCCCACATTTCATTCACAAAGTTGAAAGCACCACTCTCTAAATTCAAAGCAAAGCAGCTGCCAGGGAGAATTCAAATGGCAAATCTGAGGCCCCACTAGGGGTTGGCAGAAGACAGCAGGATTGAACTTCTCTCCTGGTGCCAACTTAGGACAACTATGGCTCTTGTATGGCTCTTAGGAACTGGCATATGAAGTTATTTCATTTGTAGTGTCAAAACAATGAGAATAAAAATAATCACTGCAGATCCTGGTCCTGCCATTTATGAGATGCAGGCATCATTTCTGAGAAGTGTAGGAGCACATAATACCCATTGTCCTCCTAGTAATTGCTTTGGTCCCAAGGGTCTTAATGGGGAAGGGGCTTAATGAGCTTTGGCTTCCCAGAAAATAGGAAATGGAACAAAATATCCATTGTTCTGAATGTAACCAGAATGATCCCCAAGACAGAAAACCCTAGAGTTATATAGGAAAGGGTACTCATGACTGATAAGAGGCAGATTCTATTACTAGGAGATTTATTTCAATATGGGAGTAACATCTAGCATTATCCAAATACACAACAAACACTCAGCTTCACTCAGAATCTATTTATTGAGCCAGCACGATTCTGGGCACAAAGGATGTAGCTGTGAATGTAAAGAAATACCTGCTCTGGTAAGTTGACAGTTTAATGGGGGCATAAAATAACATGGGCTTCCCATGTGGCTCAGCAGTAAAGAAGCTGCCTGCCAGTGCAGGATATGTGGGTTTGATCCCTCTGTAGGGAAAATCCCCCAGAGAAATGGCAATCCACTGTAGTATTCTTGCCTGGGAAATCACATGGACAGAGGAGCCTGGCAGGGCTACAGTCCATGGGGTCACTAAATAGTCGAATACAACTTAGCAACTAAACAATAACAAAGATAACACGCAAATAAGAAACACATGGAGTGGTAAGTGACTTGCAAAGAGTTAAATACTGGATGGAGAGAGAGAGAGGCTGGGAGTGTTCAGGGAAGGTGTCTTTGAGCAGGTGACCTTGAAGTCAATATCTGACCATTGACGAAAACCAAGTGAAATAAACACAAAGTTGAGGGAAAGAACATTCCAGGGAGAGAAAAAAACTTCCAGGTTCTGAGAATGAGCTTGGTATATTTCAAAAACACAAAGACCTGACCTGGGTGAGCAAGGTTAAATGAGAAAGAATGGTACCACACAAGAGCATCAGAGTTTTTCCCAAGTCATGACACTGTATGAGACTCCTTAGAGAATGTATGAGGACATGGAAGACTAGGGGTCACTGCACAAACCCTAGTCCTCGGAGGTTCAGAAAAATGAAGCAAATCTGATGAAAGAGCAGCAAATTTGGACAAGAGGCAGCCAGAAAACAGGCAGCAGAACCAGGAGAGTGTGTTCACAGTTTTCTAGGGATAGCAGAGAAGCAGGGAAAGGGCCATGTGAAAACGTGTCCTGAGGGAGTTGTTTTTTCTATTTTTTAATATGGGAGGCACAGGATCACACTCTGGTAGAGGAAATGAAATGAATGGAGCGGAAGAGGAGGAAAAACTGGAGAAACAAAGTCCCTGAGAAGCACGAGGAGAGATGGGCACCAGAGGGTGGATAGTCCCTAGAGAGAGGAAGACTTGATCCCTGGTGACCGGAAGGAAGCCCTGAGAACACAGTGTGGTCTTACGGTGGCGATGTGATGAGGGAGGCCCTTTGGGTTGCTGCAGCTTTCTTGAGGAAGTGAAGGAGGCAAGGTCCCCAGATAAAACTGGGGTGCATATCCTGTGAAGAGCGACCATGTAAAACGGTCATTTTGGCGAACGGGAAAGCTCACGGACGTGGAGCGTGTGGTGGGCTCACCAGGCAGGGCTGAAGGCCACTTGGAGATTTTGTGATTGTGAATTATAGTGAAACTAGTCAGAAAATTTGTATAGAAATGAAAGTTATAAAATAATGATGTAAATACCTTTTAATAACTCAAAATGGGACATCATTTGGGGAAAAAAAAACTGACTCACTCGGCTGTGTACCTAAAACTAACCCAATATTGTAAATCAACTGCACTTCATTAAATAATAATAATGTCTATATCACTCCATCATTCTCAAAGCATTCACATCCACTAGCTTGTTTGGCCAGAACATAATCCTGGGGAGTGAGAAGGTAGCATGAACACTTCCCCTTTAAAGATGTGCAAACTGTAGCTTAGAGATTAATGTCCAGCTTGGGCCACATAAGCAAAGCATCTGACTCCAAAACTCGTGTTCTTCTATCTCACCAGCATCTATGGAAGTGACTCAAAACAGGTTTAAAAACACAGAAACACAGCAGTTTTACAAGTAAAAGACCCATGACCATACCTGTTTTGAAAAGATTTTATAGATGATGCTATAGCAGAATATGGCTGCCAGATTTGATGACAATCACTCACTGTAAAATAACTGTTCAAAGATTCTTACAGCATGACCGCAAGAAAAATACAGTTGATAAGTGTGGATGATAAATGGCACTAACACAGCATGGTGGTTAAGCAGGTGGACTTTGGGAAAAGAATTTCCTAGATTCAAAACTTGGCTTGATGAGTTTCAGGCTTTGTCAGAGGATAAGTAATTTAACTTCCCCAAAGTCAGTTTACTCACCTGTAAAATGGCCATGACAACAGTACCCTCCCTCATTGGGTTGTAGTGAGATCAAATAAAATACTTCATGTAAAGAGTATGGTACAGTGTCTGGTATACAGCTAGGGCTCGTTAAAGTTATACTATCATTAGTAGTAGTAAAAATTAAAAATGCAATATGAGGATGGGCTGCTGTAAATTGTATCAACAGATACTAAAATGTGAAGCTCAGCAATTATTTCTCAAAAGTGAGTTGAAAAAGGAATTTACACAGTACTCTATATATGAACCTAAGACTATTTAGCAATATTTGCCACCCAAGATACTAGAAAGAAGCCTAATCTACAAGACAATATATTTGGCTCTTAAAACAGTTTTCTGCTGGGTTAAAAAAAAAAAAACACTCAAAGGAGAAAACAACCTTCAAGACCTTGCATGCCTGCTAAGTTGCTTTAGTCGAGTCCCACTCTTTGTGACCCTATGGACTGTAGCCCATCAGGCTCCTTTGTCCATGGGATTCTGCAGGCGAGAATACTGGAGTGGGTTTTGCTGCCCTCCTCCAGGGGATCTTCCCTACCTGGGAATTGAACCCATGTCTCTTACATCTCCTGCATTGGCAGGCATGTTCTTTACCACTAGCACCACCTAAGAGCTTATACATATTTATTTATATGTATAAAGATCTCACTTAAAAATCTATTCAGGAAATATAAGCACATATGTAGTTCTGACAGAGAGACTATAGATAATATGAAAAACTACAAATTCTGACTAAACATGTTGGGTCACAATGTCAGTGATTCTGATCTTACCATGTAGGTACTTTACATCACATTATGGCAACATATCCAAAGACATGGAGTTATCTGGCTGCCTTCTCATTAGAAAGGCCCTATGTGTGCATGCTAAGTAGCTTCAGTCGTGTCCAACTCTTTGTGACCCCATGGACTGC
Source organism: Bison bison bison (assembly GCF_000754665.1). NCBI lineage: Eukaryota > Metazoa > Chordata > Mammalia > Artiodactyla > Bovidae > Bison > Bison bison. Next base: position 9,566,806 of record NW_011494607.1, read on the forward strand.
AGCCCGCCAGGCTCCCGTGTCCATGGGATTCTCAGGCAACAATACTGGAATGAGTTGCTATGCCCTCCTCCAGGGGTTCTTCCCCACCCAGGGATTGAACCCGCATCTCTCCTGTGTTGGCAGGTAGGTTCTTTACCACTATCACCATCTGGGAAGCACCCCCTAGAAGGGCCCTAGTCTGTCTATATGTGAATATGTCTGGCTTAGATGATGAGCCCACACTGTCTTATGGAGTTTCTCCCACGGTCATCCCAGCTACTAAAATAAGGTCATAAGGCAGCAGCACTGCTATTTCTGATCCCTGCGCAGGTTGAATGCTGGTTTATCCAGACCAAGTGCTATGCAAAATTAAAGAGGAAGCCTGTATAACTGGCAGTAGAGGATTGCATATAAATCCTATGTCTTTATGAAACCTGATAACTTTTTGTAATTTGAGGAGTAAGTCTGTTGAGTTAAAACAGCAAAGCTGTGCCATGCTTCCTGTAAAGCTATTTTACCTTTTCAGTCTGACTCTTGGAGTCTTTAGTACCATGGATTTGCTGAGCTTACATCCCTGCTAAGGAAGGCTATAGCATAGGTCTCCTTAAGTCCTGTGCCTCCTTAAACCACCTGTGCAAAATTTTGTGATATCCTGAACTCATCCCAGAAATGTGAAGGTAGAATCTCCAGGGCTAGAGCCCAGGAATGAGCATGTTCCACTGTGATCACACACTCCAAAGGTTGAGAAATGAAAACCTCCAAGGTTTTATAAGCTGCTATAGAAATATATGTGTGTATTCTACATTCCTAGACATATACTCATTTGGATTCAAATATTTAAGATTATTTAATGTCTACAGAGCTTATGCTCTGAGAGTTTGAGAGTCAAAGTGACTGTGGATTTTTCTGCTTAGGTCAGTAAGGTATTTCAGAAGCTTATCACAAAATTCTTTATCAGATAAGAGTGTTTTCAGCAGTAAGCAACAGAAAACCCATCTGAGTCACTTAAACAAATGAAGGGTATTTTTCTCACAAGACTAAGAAGTAGGTAGCCCAGGGCTGATGCAGCAATCAGTGATGTCAACAAGAAGTTAGGACCTGTTTCTTGTTCTCTCCTGACATCCCTACCAAGTGGCTTATTGCACTATGACTACAATATGGCTGCCTCTGCTCCAGGCATCAGGTCCACATTCAAGGCAGGAGGAAAGAAAGAAAGAGTAGCACTAGCTATGCCTCTATCAGGGAAGAAGATCTTGCTCACATCTCTTTGACCAGAACTGTGTCTTATGGCAATCTTTCGCTGCCAGGGAGGTTGGAAAAGTGACAATTTAGCTTTTCTTGCCTCCAGAGTGAAAGGACTAGGAGGAAAGAGGGTTAAGAATGCCAGCAGCACTGACTGTCATATTTTGTATATCCATATGCCTAGTTGCACAGAGTCAGACACGACTGAAGCGACTTAGCAGCAGCAGCAGCAGCATGCCTAGTCCATTAGCTTCCCTGACATCAGAGAAAGTGTCTTAACATACCTCTCTGAATCCTGCAGGTTTTTTTTTAATGTCATCAATTTTATTGAAAATGGCAATAGCAGCTGCAACTATCATTTATTGACGACTTACATGTGCCAGGCATTGTGCTAGCAGATTCTTCTGTCTCACCGCTAATCCAGTTATTAGTACAATAATCTGCCCTGCAAGGTGAAAACCACTATTTCACAGATAAGTAAACAGCCTCTCTGAGACTCAGAGAAGGTAAATTGTTTGCCCAGGGATACATTCTAGGAACTGAAGGAGCTGGGATTTAAACTTCAGTCTCTATGGCTCCAAAGCTTATGCTCTTTCCCCGGGCAAGCAGGGCTCTATACTTGGCTCAAAATTAGTCTTTAGTGATTCACACACACACAAATACACACACACAAAGAAATATAGATTTGTCATAATCACTACACATTTTTTTACAGCAGGCTCCATCTAGTACTCACATGCTACCCCTTACAACTCCTTGAAGTCATTCAAGGGAACAAAGTCATCCTGATGTTGAAGACATCTCCCAAGTGCTGTGGTCACTGGTCAGGGCAGCCAGCTCTGCCTGGGACTCATCCTACTCCCCCTCCCCGTGGCCCCACATGCACTTTCCCCCTGCTCTTGCGTTCTTGCTGCAGGAATCCCCTTTTGGAAGCTTTGTGTTGCCAGTCTTTCCAGGAATTCAGCAAGGTCTCTGGGAAATGCTGGGACAAGCAATTTGAAGAGGAAGTGCTATGGCTGTGTTACTTTCTGGCATAGAAACGGATTTTACACTGCCAAGGTCAAGTCGTTATTCCTGGGGCAGACTCGACCCAACAATGGTGCTTGATGATGATGAGCAGGGCGCTCCACAAGACCATTCTGCAACCCTTGGGTCCCAGCTTCCAGGAGGCTGGCCCAGGGAGTGGACCCACTTTAGGTAGAAGGCCCTTTCTTATTTAAGTCTGATTTACAGGAAATGTGACAAGATGCAGCAAAGAAACTGACCTCCAGACAGCTCCTTAGATTGAACTTTGGGTATAAAGAGGAATCTTTGGATTTGTGAATCTTTCCTTTGGCTCTAGATAACCCCCAGAAACACTTCCTTGCCGGGTTAATAAAGCTAAGATTCTCAGGTTTTAGAAACCAGCTTCTGATCACTGTAAAATTCTCCAAAAGATGTTTTTGAGGTCCCCGTTGTGTGGTCTCTTGAACAGTCAGAGGTGGGGTTAGACAGAGAGTCCCTGAGGGATCTATTTTAAACCATGGAAGCCCAGGTAAGTATAATAACAACTTGTATTTGCTGGCTCATCAGCGCTTAAAATTTCTCTTGAGACTCAGAAGCGAATCAGAAAACCTCTTCTTGATTTTGACTCTTGCAGATACTTAGTTTTGCTTGTGGTGGTGCGTTCACCGCTTACTCTGAGGAGGCAGGTGACCAAAGCTGACCCAGTCTCAAAGCCTCTTCTGTCTCCCAAGGAGCTCCTAGGAGCCTCTGACTGTTGGATTGGTGCAAGACAGACTCTGGACCTGCTTTTTCCGTGCCGAGCATGGATGGCTTCGGCAGTCAGCCCCATATAAAGCCCCCGGGGCTGACAGCCCACATAAACACCTATCCTTCTCTTGGTCATGGCAAACCAGGACAATTTTTTGATTCTGCCATCTCTCTACCTTACCTTTGGCATCTTCATCCACATATGGGGATCTCAGTCTCTACTGCCTGCAAACGCTGGTGCAGAGAGGGTGTGATGGGGGACAATCTATGTTCAATGGTCAGCCAGGAGCTCTGCTGTGACCTCACAGCCTGAGATGACCTACATTTTGGGTTTAAACTTGATTAGCATCTTACATTCCTTGGTTTTTGTAATGGGGCCTGAGGCCTCTAAATTCGTAAACTTATAAATACTACATGTCTCCTTTTCAAAGGCTGACAATTCACATGAGTCTGTAAACATCTGAGGAGGGTCCTCTGAGCTAATCCTCCAGGCTCAAAATTCTCTCAGGCATTTCTTGCAAAGCAGCAGGTGACTTGGGGTTTATCAAATTTTCCATTGCTCTTTTTGGCTCCCTCAGTAGGAAATAACCTGAGTGTCATGGTTTCTGCCATTCTATCATCCAGTACATCCATGCCTATTCCTTCCTGTTCCCTTAATTCTTTGTGACTTTTTGCTCTTTTGAGAAAATAATCCTGAGGGTAGAGATGAGAAACAGGTCTGCTTGTGCTAAAAATGGGCAACCCTTCCCGAGGAGGCAGAAATAAGCCCAACAGTTGGAGAAGTGGTACATTATTTTCTGAGTCAGTTCACATTTAGCAAGGTTCTTGGTGATTTCACCATCTCTGTCCGCTTGTCTTGGGCAACGTGGACAGCACAATGCCTTCCCATAAATGTGGCAGGATCGGGAGACTGGTTTACCACAAACCTCCAGCAGGTGGGGTCACAAGAACAACTCAACTGGATTGGGACCTTTTTTTTTTAACCTCTAAAGTCAACACTGGTGCTCCAGTGGCATAAACAGAATGTTCCCAACTCTCTCCGGGGGCAGATCCATTTGGTGATGTCTTTCCGGCTCAAGATAATTCCCCTCCTCTGGGAATGCCTTTCCCCCTCCTGTCTCATCCACAAGAGAGGCTTCCAGAAACCAGGCCTGCTTTTTGTGACCCTACCTTACTGTCCTAGTGATTGGACAGGTGGACACCTGGTCTAAGCTGGATCCATGAGATTTCTCTTTTGTGGATTTAGCAGTGAGTTTCTGAGCCACTTTGTATGGTGATTGGAAATCTTTCTTCAAATCTTACTTTCCTCCTGGGGTCTTCTCTGACCCATGTTTAAAACTGTACCCAGGGTGCCTTACCCCACGCGCCAGGACCCCCACCTCCTGGCTCTGCTCCGTTTTTCTTTCTCCATCTTCTCATCTAATGTGCTATAGTCTCTGCTCATTGATTTTGTTTGCATCCCTCTATTGCAGTAGAATGTAAACTCCATGAAGGCAGGACTCCACTTTGTTCACTGAGTCACCCTGAGCACTTAGGCCAGTGCCTGGTATATCCTATACCCAGTTGACTTGGTGCATGAAAACTGGGGGGCCATATTTTGTTCTATGGTCTAGAGAAGCAGGAGAGTCAGGATGTGCATAGAGGAGAGAGAAGCAGACCTCCAAAGAGGGGAGCAAGAGCTGTCTCTCGGTCCCAGTCCCTCCTTGAGTCCAGCCTTCCCTTTTGCCCATGGGTTTCATGAGTCCTTGGGATAAATGGCCTCCCTTCCCACTTAAGCTGCAGCTGGTCCCCATGACTTGTGAGAAAAGATGTTCACTAATTATGTGAGCAGACAAAACCCCAGGCTGCCTAGATCTTGCATTCTAGTGGAGGGAGACAGACAAGGAAAAGTGAGTGGAATATGTGGTGTGTCTGGAAGTGATCAGGACTTAGGAGAATCAATTCAGGAAGGTGGGAGCAGAGATTTCTAGAAGGAAATCATCTAAAACCTGACTAGGGACCCCAACTTCAGACGCTCAGGGAAAGCCCCACTGAAAATGTGATGTTTGAGCAGAAACCCAAAGCATGTGAGAATGCAATCCAGGATGGTATGTGGGGAAGAGCACTCCAGGCAGAGGGACGAGCAAGTGCAATGGCTCTGAGGCAAGTGTGAGAAAGCCCAAGGAGGCAGGTGTGGAAGAGCCCAGAAAGGTGAGGAGGAAGGCAGGAGGACAGAGAGGGGCAGATGGGCAGGGATGGAAGGGCCCCGTGGACATTGTAAGAACTTTGGTCTTTAACCACAGTAAGGTAGAATGCAGCTTTGGAACACTTTAACATTTTAAAAGGAGCCCACCAGCTGTTGTGGGGCTTCCCAGGTGGCACTAGTGGTAAAGAATCCACCTGCCAGTGCAGGAGACCCAAGAGACCCAGGTTCAATCCCTAGCTCTGGAAGATCCCCTGGAGAAGGGAATGGCAGCCCATTCCAGTATTCCTACCTGGAGAATTCCACAGACAGAGGAGCCTGGCAGGCTACGGTTCACAGGGTCTAGAAGAGTTGGACGTGACACAAGCGACTCAGCATGCACTAGCTGTTGTAGGCAATCGTTGTGGGGGTTGTGGTGGTCAAGAGGAAGCTGAAACCCCAGAGGGGAGCTCCTGCTATAATCCAGGGGAGGAAGGTGAGGCTGAAGGGGCAGCAGAGGAGGAGGTGGTGAGAAGTGGCCCCGTGCTGTGTCTAGAAGGCAGAGCTGCACCTCCGACAGGTGAAGACCCTGGAATGGTAGGAGTCTCCCCCAGGCTCCATGAGTGGCTAGGCTCTTGATTCCCTGTACCCTGCCCAGTCCCCTGATTCACACTGTCCAGCCATGGCCTCTACTGGGTGAGGCTGAGCAGCCTCCACTAATCCTGGAGAGGCCACACCCCTTTCCCACCTTGAGGCTTCTTAAGGGCTGTTTGCTGAAAGGAAAGCTTTTTCACACTTGTGGCTGTGGTGTGGGGTAAACAAATCTGGCGTGGTCAATGTGGACGCAGTCCTGGGTTTGGCTATGGCTCAGGCCTCAGTTTTCTCATTTGTGAAACACGTTTGATTTGCACGATCGCAGGCTATCATTTTGCAGGTCTGAGGATGCAGTGATTCTGTCATTGAACCCAGGTCAAAACCAAAGACTTCATCTTAAGCCAAAAAAAATACACCCCTTGGGGGGTTCCTGGAGTAATGTAAGGGGCTTAGCCCTGGCTCAGGCCCACAGCGATGAGTGGTAAAAGTGATCTGGGATGTATTATCAACTGGAAAGAAAACAGGCCACAAAACTGAATTCCTAAATTTTATTTCCATAGGAAACAAAGATGAATGAAGCACACTATAGCATCAGCAACGATTCTCTCTAGGAGGCAAAGTTATAGATTATTTTTCCCTGGAACTAGTCTATGTTTTCTGATTCTTTCAAGACCTTTTGATATAATTTAGTATATATGTATGTACATAAATGTATATGCTTTCAGAAGTGTGGTCTTCATTATTCTTTCCCTATTTTGATTGGTCCCCTCCTCCCCACCTTTCCTGTCCCTGTGGTCACTGTCTTGGCACATGTCCCCACAGCCCAGAAAGCCATTTATTTCTCCAGTGAACACCAGTATTACCTCAGTCAATCATCTATCCATTCCTTTGGGAAAAAAACAAGACTCCAAGGCACAGCCTTGACGCTCCCACCCACCATGGGCATCATCTTGAAACTCTCACCTGTTTCTGATGAGCCAGAGAAAGGGGTGGGTAACAAAAAAAAGGGTTGAGAGAAAAGAGACCAGGAGACTTGTTTCCTGAACGAGTGTCCTTAGGACTAATAGGACTGTTTGTAGAATTGCTTTGACAGCAGAATTGCTCTAGACTCTCCCACTATATTTGAACTCGGGGCAGCTTTCCACTGGGGAGACAAGTTGCCAGCATGTGGTTCTTATAACAGGAGTGAGTGGGGAGGTCGCATGCGTGGGACTGGACCAGCGGCATGGCGGGTCCTGAGTGAAACTGTCCTCTAACTTGATTCAGAAATTGCTGTTAAAAGCACCCCACTTGGCCATCCAGCCTAGAAAGCAAGGCTGTGGCAGAAGAGCCGGCCCAGCCAGGAACAGGATGTGTGATGGGCCCCCGCGACAGAGCAGGATGTTGACGGGTCACTTCCTGCCGAGAGGAGTCACCTGGTGAGGCTCAGAGCACTGAGCTCTGGGTGACCGTGGGCTTCCCTGAAACACATGGTTTTATAGATGCATATATTTACATGTATGTGTCCGTGTATATTTTTTCCTTCTTCCTTTTCACACCTCTGACTTGGATGGTGGTGTGAAGAAAGGCTGTGTGAATCAGAATGTATGAACAATGCATGTGAGAGATGCCTGGTTCCTGGAGAAAGAAAGAGTTCCGGAGAGGGTCGGGGCAGCTGGAGCAGACACACAGAAAACCATGGAATTCCACAGTCCAGACCCGGAGGAAGTAGAAACACAGATTATAGCCACGGTGGAGCCTGGAGGCTATTTATTCCACCCTACTCTCTCAGCAGGTGAGGAAACCAATGCCCAGAAACATTAAAGAGGAAAAATCTTGTTCTTCTAGCAGTTCAGGGACAGCAGATCAGACCCAAGTTCATTCACCTGCCTAAGTCTCCAAGTGACAGATTTCAAGGCATATAGAGGCCCAGTTGGACATGACTGAGCGACTAAGCACAGGACAGCATTTTATTCTTGTTTTGTCATAATAAAACAGATAGTTATTGATTCCTCCAAGGCAAACTCCAATTGGGAGGACTCTCTTTACCCTTTCTGAACTGAAAAGGTTTGTGTGTGTTCAGTCATCTCTGACTCTTTGCAACCCTGTGGACTATAGCCCGCCAGGTTCCTCTATCCATGGGATTTTCCAGGCAAGAATATTGGAATAGGTTGCCATTTCCTCCTCCAGGAGATCTTCCTGCCCCAGGGATCAAACCTGCGTCTCTTTCATTTCCTGCATTGACAGGTGGATCCTTTGCCACTGAGCCACCAGCGAAGCTGCTTCTTTTGCTTTGTGTGGGAATGGCTGGCACTGTTTGCCCATAGGCTATTTGCGATAAATTGCCTGTGAATTTTATCCTTAAGGCCTTGGGGACAGACGTAGAACCTTAACTTGAGTGTTTCATTTTTGGTGACTTTGCATTATTTTGGGAAACACTGAGGGAGTGGATTGGCCTTAAGTACAACCTCTCAAAATGGCTTGGAGGACCAGTCTGGGGACGTCCAGGCTACAGAGCTGGGACCTGCAGGATTACATACACAACTTTGAGTATCTATGCTTAAAGGTTATAAAATGCACCAGAGGATTTCTTCCTATTTTACAAGCCCACTGGGTCAATAGCTTCTGTGTTGAAATATATATAAATATGAAACCCATATGTGTATATGGAAATCGTCTTAATTTGGGCTAATACCAAGGAAAATTGGCCTAAATTAGGAACAGAACTAATCGAAAGGAAAAGTTGAAATAGGAAGAATTTAAAAAACAAAACAAAACCCCACTACTCTGTTCTCTGTAGCTACTCTTTTGTTTTGGTTTGGCTTGTTCACAGTGTAGCGTATGCAGAAGTAGAAATACAGTGTTGTACACAAGAAATTTAATGTCATGTTATAAACCAATGTTATTACCTCAATAAAAAATAAAAGGACTTTGTAAGCGTGGGTATCTGCAAAGTGTAATAAAGCAAAGTACAACCAAACAAACAAAAAAGAATACCATATATATGTCCATACATTTTTTAAAAAGGCAGATGCCTAAATCTTGCAAGTCATATACTCAACTCCCTGTGCACCTAATATTCAGCAGGTCTTCACTATGATACTGGTATCAGCTGTTTGAAGTACAGGTGTTCTGAAATGCTGAAAAGCCAGTCTTCTCAAACAGTGATAAAATCCCCCTTCACTCTTGTTAATTAAAGTTGAAACTACCACTGCTACTGAGTGATTTTTATCTCTATAGATGGGCCTATGAAATAGAATATCACAAACTCCAGATCCTTCTCATGGTGTTGGAGAGGGTATGCACATGACTCCCTTCATCTGAGACACCCTTGCTTCTCACATGACATAGGAAACATCTTTTTTTGTTGTTGTTTTAAAGGGAAAAACAATTTACAGATCCTCTTGGAACATAAATAATGGATGGAATAATAAAGGAAACCACACTTTTGAGCTAACCTTGGGTCTTAGTTTTTACCTGGATGTAGAAACACATTGAAGACAGTATGCTCCCATAAGGAGTCAGATTGAAAAATGGAAAATCTGGAAAGCTTCTAATGCAAAAATAACGCCTCGATTGTTGCATCAGCAAAGGAGAGTCACTAGATTGCTCCCGCCCAGCATGATCCTCCCTCCTCCACTTCTGATTTCCCCTGTGACCCACGACATCCACCGACTGGGAGGAGAGCAGGCAGACCAGCGCTGCTCAGCCTCCCTTATCTCAGCAGAATGTTCCTGGGAGACATCATCTCCCCAGCTCTGTCTGCATCATTGGCTTTGTCTGAAACCGGTGTGTTTTGTTTGAATATTATTTTTTAAATAGTTGGCTCTAGAAGAGATACTGGTCTTTTTAGAAAACTGCTTCTGGCATGAACCAGATATTCTGTGACTTTAAGCTCTTCGAGAAAGCTGTGTGTATCGGAAAGCCAGCAGTAAAAGCGATGGTTGCTAAGGGAACAATTGAATTGCTGACACAGAGACACATGGTGGGACTGAAAACTCTTTTTTTCTTCTCCTGCCACACGGAAAAGAAAGCACATGAGTCAGAGGGAATGGTGGACGGTCCTTTCTGCTTGTTAAGAAAGCTAAAAGGCTGAAATTGCCTATTAGCTTAAAGGGAGAGAGTCTAGTGGCGGTTCAGGCTGAGAAAAGCTGAGAGCAGCTGGAAAGTTGGGGATAAGTCGGTGAAGGCAGAGCTGAAACTGTGACTCAGAGCGAGCTGAAAAGAAAAAAGCCACCAACTAATGAGACTCACGTTAGGCTGTAGCTGATGACAGTGTGCAACGGAAGGAGCTTAATCATATGTAGATAGACTTCTTTGAACACCAGCTCCTAAATACTTTGAAATGTTTTTTGATTGATTCATTCACTCCTGTACCCTTCAATTGCCATTTCTGAGAGTCTGTTGTTTGTTTAAACACCTTTTTTTTGAGGTATAAATTATATATCTTAAAATTCCACCATTGTGACTTTGTAGCTGAATGATTTTTTAGTAACTTTACAGAGTTCTGTAGTCATTCCTCCCATCCAGTTTTAGAATATTTCCATCTTGACATAAAGTTCCCTTTTGTCTCTTCAAAGTCAATCCTGCCCCAGCCCCAGGCAACTACTGATCTGTTTTATATCTCTATAGATTTGTCTTTTCTAGAAATTTTATCTAAATGGAATTATGTGATCTGTGGTCTTTTGTGTCTGGCTTATTTCATGTGATGTTTTTGAGATTCATCCATGTTGTGCCATGTATAAGCAGCTCATTCTTTTTTTAAAATACTGAACAATGTTCCACTGTATAAGTATATTACATTTTGTTTATCTGTTCATCAGTAGGTGGACATTTGGGTTGTTTCTAATTTAGGGCAATTATGAATAAACCTACCATGAACATTCATGCACAAGTCTTTGTGTGAACATATGTTTTCATTTCTCTTGGGCACATACCTAGGAGAAGAATTATTAGATCATATGGTAAAACATGTTTAACCTCCTAAGAAACTGCCAAATTCTTTCCCAAGTGGCGTTATCATTTTATGCTCTGATCAGCAGTATGTCGAGTTTCCAGTTTCTCCACATCCTCTGTCTCCGTTTGGTACTGTCTTTTTGATTACAGCCATTCTAATGGGTGTGCTGCAGTATCTCACTGGGATTTTCCATTGCATTTCCCCAATGACTAATGGGGCTTCCCTGGTGACTCAGAGGTAAGGCATTTGCCCTGCAACACAGGAGACCTGAGTTCGATCCCTGGGTTGGAAAGGTCCCGTGGAGAAGGAATGGCAACCCACTCCAGCATTCTTGCCTGGGAAATCCCATGGACAGAGGAGCTTGGCAGGCTACAGTCCATGAGATCACACAGAGTCGGACATGACTTAGCAACTAAACCACCACCAATGACTAATGACCCTGAGTGTCTTTTCTTGTCCTAAGTGTTTGCCCATTAGGAAAAAACATTGAAATGATAGAATTTTGAGCGGAAAATATGAAAACAAAAAAAAAATGATGAATAAAGGCATGTGTTGGAATATGCTTCATCCCAGTTTATAGGACAGTGCTTCTTATTGCAAACTACTTGCATCAGAAGCATGCAGAATATTTGTTTAAAATGCACATGCCCCCTAGCCTGCAGAATTGATACTTGGGTAGGGGTTCCAGAGCCCACATTTTAAAAATTCCCCATTCCCAACACTGGGTGATTCTTATGCACACTGGAGTTTGAGAGCCTTTACCCTGAACCTAAGGCACCTTTGCTCACCTGGTGACTATCATGGACTGCAGGTCCAGGAGTCAGTACTGCCTGAGGTCCCCAAGGAACAAGGAGCCCTGGAAGAGACCTTGGCCCCAAGCGTCATGCTGCTGCTGCTAAGTCACGTCAGTCATGTCCGACTCTGTGTGACCCCATAGACGGCAGCCCACCAGGCTCCTGTCCCTGGGATTCTCCAGGCAAGAATACTGGATCGGGTTGCCATTTCCTTCTCCAGTGCATGAAAGTGAAAAGTGAAAGTGGAGTTGCTCAGTTGTGTCCGACTCTTTGTGACGCCATGGGCTGTAGCCTACCAGGCTCCTCCGTCCATGGGATTTTCCAGGCAAGAGTACTGGAATGGGGTGCCATTGCCTTCTCCACAAGCGTCATGAACTCTGTGTAAACCTGCAGGAAAATCAACTTTCTTTCCCTAGATTTCTTCTGCTGGAAATGGAAAAATTAGAATTCATTACACACAACACAATCCTTGTGTGCTATTACTAAGCAAGGAATTGCAAGAACCTGGTTCCCCCCTCTTTTACAAGGCAGATTGAAAGACCACAAGAATGCATGTGGGTTAAGTGCATAGAGTTCAAATATGACAGCAGTCACCACCAAATTCATAAAAACCTTAGTTGTTTTTGACAAGGATAACTCTGTTTTAATGTCAGTTCCCAAAAGAAGGCTTTAACTTAGTCATCAGGTCAACTGAAGACTTCTCAGTGGTTGGCTTGCATCCTTCCTCTCAGGATTTTGAGTCTAGTGGTCAAGGATGGATGCAAGTGTCTTGATCGATGATACTCACCTATTAAGGCTGACTTACCAAAAGGGCTTAAATACTGCCCGTGAACTCAGGGCATGCTCTAATCATCTAAGCATCACTAGGTCATGCTCTAATGCATAATTTATAAAAACCATTGCTTTTACCTCAAAAATAAGAACAAAAATCCAAAAGGCCACGGCCAGGCTTTGGGAAGATATTTCCCTTGAGAAGGAAAGTGTAAGACTCAAAGGGACACATTCTTTGTACACCATGAGGATGTCATAAAGCAGAAAATGTTAATAAAACCAGTTGAAAAGAGGTCAACATGGAGGTGGGGCTGCTGGTCTGGAATCTTACCAAGAAGCTGCTTTTTCTTTCCATAAAAGAAAGGCTTGAAAGGGACTCATCCCACTTGAACTTCAAACTAGTTTTAAATATATTAGGGAAAAATATCTATACATACACCAAAGCTCCCACTTGGACACCCTCCCACTGGCTGGTGATTCTCTCTGCATGGTGGGAGGCACCCTGGGCAGTCAGTACTCTCCGTGGTTTTGGGGACATTCAGAATATGCAAGTGTGAGAGCAGGATGGGTCTTTGTGGGACCCTTTCCCTGCAAATGAGCCTAGGAAGCATGGTGAAGTGGAATTGTTTTGTAAGAAACCAGAAATACAAACATTTATGGAATTACTAGGCACAAATTACTTGGCACTGCAAATTGGAACAATTAGCTCACCTTTGTGAGGAATGAATGTTGAACGTGAAACAACTTGAGAATGGAATAAAAACGGACCTATTATTCTTTGACTCAATTAAGGGCACGTAATATATTCAATATGCATTTGCCAAACCATATACTTATCTGTGCTGTTTGAGGCTGAAGGTGGGGCTACTTCTAAGCGAGACTCATTCACATCAGCCCTGCCACTCACCCACCTTGGAATGGCAGGAAATAATGGCTCCTGTTAAACGGATGAGAACTAGCCCAGTTACACAATATATTGAACAAAAATGATGCCAATAACACTGTTACTTTTCATAATGGGCACAGATTTTTATAGGAATTAGTGCTAGAGAAACGGACCATCTGAAATAATGCCATTTAGTAATGTGACTCTTTTCCCTTCCAGATAAGTCCACATTATGGACATACCCTTCCCTGTATTCGCCCAGATGGCAAATTAAATGTGTTGGTTGGAAGTGAGCTTTAAAATTGGCACATTAGGATTTCTGTTCTACTAAAATAAAAATATCAAGTGGCCTGTCAATAATAGTTTAATTTCAATAAACTAGAAATCCTTTTCTAGTTTGTCTATCCATATTATTTTAAAAATATAATGTGAAGATTTCCCTGGTGGTTTGGTGGCTAAAACTCCATGCTCCCAATGCAGGGGGGCAGGGTTTGATCCCCGGTCAAGGGACTAGATCCCACATGCCGCAACTGAGACCTGGCACAGCCAAATGTATAAATAAAAGTAAATACTTTAGAACATGTAACCTGGATAGTTATTATTGATGACCACCCACTGGGGAACGGGGGCTTCCCAGGTGGCGCTAGTGGTAAATACCCCGCCTGCTGATGCAGGAGACATAAGAGATGAGGGTTTGATCCCAGGGTCGGGAAGATCCCCTGGGAGAAGGAAATGGCAACCCATTCCAGTATTCCTGCATGGAGAATCCCACGGACAGAGGAGCCTAGTGGGCTACAGTCCATGGAGTCACAAAGAATTGGACATGACTGAAGCCACGCAACACACACTACTCCTCTGGGGAACTAGTAAGCAGTGACTCAAAGCTGCCATCAGAAGGGACAGTGAAGAGACTGAGGCACATACCTCCCCAGCAGGTTGGGCAAAGTCTCATCTTCTGACTCCTTGTCCAGGCCTGGCCTGAAATCACTATTTCTCAGTGATGTGCCAAAAACGACCTTGGAGAGCTGGGGTGGGCTGCACGGCTGGGCTAGCCCCAGGGCAATAGTTCAACAGGAACTTCTTTTTACAACTTTCTTCTATCACTTGATACTCTGTCTCTATCTCTGCCTTTTTTTTTTCCTTTGGAGAGTGATCTTTGCTGTAATGCACATACTTGCTTTTAATCCACAAATAAACTTCTGATTCTTAGAGAACACTAGTTGGCCGTGTCTTGGCATTTATGTTTATAAAGTTGTTTCTGTTTCAAGTTTGAATGTCTTCCATGTTAGGACTCTTTTTTGGGGGTAGGGGCAACTTTTAAATTTTGAAATAATTTCAGAATTTCTGAAAAGCTGTAAGAACAATACAAAGAATTCCTATCTACCCTTTACCCAAATTCTCAATGATTAACATTTTCCCACATTTGCTTAATCACTTTCTCTCTGTGTAGATACATATTTATTAGGTTTTTTTTTTTGTCTGAACCATTTGAGTGCAAGTTGTAGCATGATGCCCCTTCACTCCTACATCATTCCATGTGCATCTTACTATGAACAGTATCGCATTTGATGCTGAAAAAGGAAAAAGCAGATAAGCAAAAAGAAGGAAATTAAAATCCATCTGGATTCTTGCTATCCAGAAATAAACATTTCACCATATATTCTTCCAGTTCTTTTCTATGCATATATTCAAATTTTTACCCAAATGTGATGTTAAATATACCATGTTAAGCCCTGCTGTCGGAGGCTACATAGCACAGAGGGCGAGGTCTGGTTCTGGAGTCAGCCTAGGTTCAAATCCTGTGTGTAATACTCACTTCATCTGTATTCATTTCCTGTGGCTGCCATAACAATTTACCACAAACTGGGCGGCTTAAGACAACAGACATGTATTTTCTCATAGTTCAGGAGGCGACAAGTCTGAAATCAAAGTGTCAGCAGGGCCGGTTGTTCCTGGAGCTCTCAGAGAGAATCTGCTCCATGTGTCTCTCTCTCCAAGCTCCAGGCGCCTGCCAGCAACCCTTGGCGTTCCTCGACTTGTAGACACATCACTTCAGTCTCTGCCTCCATCCTCACGTAGACTTCTGTCTGTGTCTCTGTGGGGCTCAAATCACTCTCTCTTCTCATGTTAAGGCTGCCAGTCATGGATGGGCCTGGGTAGATTTTGTTTCTAGCAATTACCTCTGCAAAGACCCTGTTTCTAAATAAGGTCACGTTCTCAGGTTTCAGGTGGCCGTGAATTTGGTGGGGTGGTAGGGGGTTGCTATTTGTCTCACTATATTAGTATTGTGCTCATGGACAAAGAATTTTACCACTCTGAGTGTAAGTTCTTGGGTTTTTTTTTTTTTTAAGAACTAAGTGTGATAACACCCATAAAGCTAATACATAACATCCAGGACACAGTAACCATTCAACAAATGCTAGTTACTAATGATGACAAAAAAATATGATTATACCATAATGTGATCGATCAATAACATATTAGCCATTTAGATTTTTTTCCATTTTTTGTTATCATAGGTGAACTCCTAATAAATATCCCTGTATCTTTAGTTTTGAAAATGTTTTACACATTCATGATTATTTCCTTAGCATAAATGAGGCATGGTTCCCCAAATTCTAAGGCTTTTGAAGTCCCAGTTCCATTCTTGGACTTCATGGGGTTACAATTGATTTCCATCGTCTGTTTCGGGAAATCACAGTCTGAATTCTTTGGCACAGCAGTCTGGAGACCTGTCTCAGTTTTCCCCAAAGTACCATTCCTGGAAATACACACTGAAGATCTGACAATGTGTTTTCTCATGCCTGTTTTCTCACGATTTTTCTCCGGATGGGAATGCAGTGGGGCCTAGGAGGAGATGCACCGTGGGGTTGTTGTCCCGGGGGGCCACCGGTGGGTGGGGAAGGAGCAGTACCCATCTGGAGCTCAGCCACTGGATTCTGCAAAGCAGTTTGGAACACTCAGGTAGACGGTGAACCACAACAACCGTGACAGGAAAACAGCCCACCACAAATAAAAGCCTAGGGCTCCAGCTGACACTTGGGTGCTCACGTCTTAATAAGAAATTGCTCAGCAGTTCAAACGTCCTGGCTCAAAGCCCTCACCGCACGTTGAGGAGCCAAGGGGCCATCTTTCTGGGGCAACCCTCAGGCCCCAGGTGATCCCAGCCCCCGCCATCTGCCTCCTCCTGGGCACAGAGGTGAGGCCAGAGGAACAGGAAAAGGAAAAAGCCGTGTGCATGGCCCCTGCTGCAGCCAGAGTGCTTTGGTTTCCAGTTTGAATTACGCTCTTTACAGTGGCAGAACGCAGAGGGGGCTCACACAGATGCACCCAAGAACCAGGTGAGAAATAACACCGCGGAAGGCCATCCACTAAGGGCCTGGCTTCTGACAGTTTCCCCCTGGAGCGAACACACAAACATTTAGTCAGCTTCTTTTGACCACAATTAGAAAATATTACCAGGGCAGGTGACCACAAATGGTATTTAAAAACAGCTTGATGGTTTTGCAGGGGGAGCTAAGTCAGAGAAATGCTCCCCCATCACACGTACAAGCCCGGCCTCACCCTCCCTCCCCCGCAAAACTATTTTTCTTTTGACTGACATTCTTTTTTAAAATAATGTTTGAAATAGTTCTCAAAAGTCATGAATTTGAAGGTGAGTGGGGTCCATCTGAAAAAAAAAAAAATCTATATTTAGCTTCGCAATGGGCTTGTGAAAACTTGTTTTTATTTTGATTGTTGTGGGTTTATACCCCTGGAGTTTCATTTTGACTTTTCGGGTTAAATGAGTTTCAAAGTGAAACTCATCCAATTGTCACATTTTCCCCCTTGTTTTAATGTAAAAACTGGAGGCTCTCTTATTCCAGAGGTTCTGACTGGTGTTTCTCCAGAGTTCCTCTCCTCTCCCTGTAGCAAGCTGTCAACCCCAGCCCCCCACGTGTTTAAAGCCTCTTTTAGAGCTGAGACTGGGGGAACACCCTTGGTTGAGGTGTCAGAAAAGCTGAGTTCATATTCTTGCTCGTGGGCGGTGAAGCAACTTGGTCAGATCTGTGCTTGTTTCCTCCTTGGAGAAATGAGAGGCAAAGACCTTCTCCCTGTTTCTTAGGGTGCTGTGATGAAAAATCCAAGTTGAACCTGATTGGCAGTTAAGGAACAATATTTGTCCTCAAGTAAAAGTTGTTATCTAGGGAAGGATTTATCATCAAAATCATCAAAATGTTTCTTTCTTATATATATATATATATATATATATATAAAAGCATTTGGAGATTCAGAATCTGATGTTGGAAGCTGTAAAGTGAGTTTCTGCTATCCCAGAAAGGTACAGCCTCAAAAAGATACTCTGACTGTAAATAGAAGAACGAATTATTAAGCCCACCTGTGAAGAGAACATCATTCTATACTGTCTCTATTATGATGGTGTATTGGGGATACTTTTTTAATGTCTGTTATACTTCATGTTGTTGTTGTTTAGTCATTCAGTTGGGTCTGACTCTTTTGCGACCCCATGGACTATAGCCCACCATGCTCCTCTGTCCATGGGATAGCCATTTTCTTCTCCAGAGGATCTTCCTGGCCCAGGGATAGAACCCACATCTCCTGCATTGGCAGGCAGATTCTTTACCACTGAACCACCAGGGAAGCCTGTTATACTGTATACAAAATAGCTAATAAGTTATAACTATATTCAGCTTATATTCATGTCCTATTGCTGCTGTGACACATTACCATAAACTGAGTGGCTTTCAACACAAATACAAACTTCTTACCTTCCAGATCTGATGATCAGAAGCCTGAAAGTAGTTTTCCAGAGCTAAAATCAAGGTGTTGTTACCAAGTCCAAGCTCAGTCTGCTCCCTGTACGATGGGTCAATGAATCCGAGAGGTGAGGGGTGAGGCAAAGAGACTTTAATTGGGGAGGCTGCTGATCAAGAAGACGGTAGGTTAGCACCTCAAAATAACCATCTTATCAGGTTCTGGTTGCCAGATTCTTTTATAGATCAGAGGTGGGGGAAGATGAGGAAACAAAGTAAAAAGACCATTAATCTAGAAAACATCTCCTAAAATGGCAAGCCTCAGGCGGGGGATGTGTCAATTTCTCCCTTCCTGCTATCTACAGGTGGACAGGGTCCTGAAAAAAGGCACGTTTAACAGTCAGAGGGGCAGGATTCTCTGAGGCAGGCCATTCTGTGCGCTTATAATAACAACATCAACGAAAAGCAAGTCAAAGAAACAGTTCCAATATGGAGTCAGAATTGGCATCTTCTCTGCAACAGTGTCAGCAGGGCTGTGGTCTTTCTTGAGGATCCAGGGGGGAAAATCTGTTTCCCGCCTTTTCCAGCTTCTCAAGGCCGCTTGTATTCCTTGGCTTGTGGGCCTGCATCACTGTGACCTCTCATAAGAACTTCAGTGTGTCCATTGGGCCCACCTGGATAATCCAAGATGCTCTCTCCATCTCAGGATCCTTGACTTTGTCATGTCTGAAAATCCCTTTTTCCATGTTATGTCCATAACAACATACTCAAGGTTCCAGGCATTAGCATGCTGGCACTTTGGTGAGCCATTATTCAACCTGCCACAAGATATAAAAGCAGGGACCCAACTTCCCAGCCCACTGTTGATCCAGTACTTAGAACACACGCACATCATAGCAGATAATTGATTACTATGTATAAAGTGAATGCAAGAAATTATGCCTGCTTTTGGCAGCTCCACTCATCTGACACTTATTGAGCACCTACTATGAGCCAGAACTAAGGGGTGCAGAGCTGTCCTGGAGCACACAGACAGCTGAGGAGAAGACTCAAAGGAGCCCTGGGTGTCCAGAGTCCAGGGAGGCAGGGCACCCATTTGTACCCTTGCACTTTCTTCCTGTAATTATTGGCGGCTGCTTAGATAGATATTCTTATCTAAGAATTCTTTGAACACATCCTCTTGGCAAGTGTGATTAATTGCATTCAGATTTATTTCTTTATTTCTAGTTTTACCCCCATGGGTATTTTTCTGATGTGTTAAGGAGTTTCTCCTGAGAATTATTAAAAGAATCAATGATTATGGCTCTGCAGAACCTCCCTCTCCCCCTCCCCACAGAGCGCCCCACTCAGAGAAAGCACAGGTGACCTAAAGAAGGTCACAGCACAGCTCAGATGCAGAGAAGAGGTTAAGTGGATTTCCCAAGCCAGCCTGGGAACCTAAGCACTGCAGCTCATTGGTTTTATGTGTAAATGTATTTCAAATTTCAAATGGGACTAATATACGTGTATGTGCCTTTGTGCTCAGTCACAAAGTCATGTCTGAGTCTTTCTGACCCCACCCAGGCTCCCCTGTCCTTGGGATTTTCCGAGCAAGAATATAGGAGTGGGTTGCCATTTCCTCCTCCAGGGGATCTTCCCAGCCCAGGGATAGAACCCACGTTCTCTGCCTTGGCAGGTTGGAATCTATACCAGTGAGCCACCAGGGAAGCCCAATATACATATAACCTTTCAGAATACAGCCTGCTAGCAAGCTATAGACTATTGGCTTCTGCACTAGTGGCCAGAGCCTGAATTTCCTGACTCAGTTCAGGACCACTCGGGAGAGTTACAGAACAGCATGTAGTTTAAGACTCTTCTACACAAAGTCTCCTGGGGTTGAGAAGCGGTTTTTGGGCCTTTTAAGGAAGCACCTCTGTCTTCTCTCTACCCTAGACATGGTTTCTTTGCATTTCTCCCTGTTCCCCTTTTACTCTCTGGCAGTCTGAAATGGAGATGAGCAGCCAGCTTGGAGGAGGGGATTGCCAGGAGGCTGCAGATGGAGAAGCCCAGAGGCTGCAGCAACAGTGTACAGAGGTGGGATGTACCAGCTGCTAGTGGGAGCCATCTTCAAAGGTCAGGCTGCCTGCTATTTGCAAATCCACATTCTCTGCCGTGCTCCCAGCTGCACCAGGCACTTGCAGAAATCTACACTCACCCATATCGGAAAGGTTGAGGGGTCCTGCCAGAGTTGGAAGGGATACCTCTGTTATTCAAAGGGTATGAGTTACACCGTGAACACATTCGGCTCAAGTTCGATCTTGAAAGCTTCTCCTCTACACCGGCTCATGTCCCATTAGCTGATTGCGCTCCTGAGCATGAACGATTCTGTGCGGCTGCCCTTTGGATGGTGGATGCTGGAAAAAATACAGCGTGCTAATCCCACACACCTGCTTTCAATTCTGCCCACATGGGTTTGGAGTAGGAGGTCTGTTCGCTCTGATTCTTTCTACACAGTTTTCGAAACCTGCATTTTTCCATGCTAACACATCTCTGCTTGTTGGCACCTGAGTTTACACACATACACACACACACACACACACACACACACACACACACACACACACACACACACACACCTCTTGTGTTCCCACACACTATTTTCTCAGAGTCAGCGAGTGTGACAGAGGGTGACCACTAGATGGCAGTATATGAAATACTCCTAACTTGCTCAGGGGAGGAGAAGTTTGAGGACCACCCAGAGATGGAGTTCCTAGATTTTAATCTGTAAATTTTTTATAAAGAAGAAGAAAAGAGGAGCACTCTGTAGGTATGTCAAGTTTTTATTTTTCCAGGGAACATTATTAAGATATAAATCAACCTCCATGTCTTCCTAAGAGAAACATTTTCACCATGAACAGGAAGAGCAGAATCTCAAAATTAGGGATTATCTTCTCTGTAATAAATGTTGATTTTTAAAAAAAAAACTCACCATATTGCCCTTGAATGCTCATTTTCATGCAAACCAGTGGAAGAGTCATCATGATCAAGACTTCAGAAAATAAACCTAGAGGAAAACGTGCCATTTCTGAGTGAAATCAAGATCTTTGCACTGTCTTATCTCCAGACACACTAGGAAGCTCGTGTACCTGAACCGGTGTGGAGGCATCGCTGTTGAGCCATTTGCCTGATAGTCTAGACCACCTCCGTCTTTGCCTGTACCAGGCCAATCTCACCTTAGGGGTGGGCCTGTCCAGCTGAACATCAGCTAAGCCAGGCCTGTGGGGACTTCCTGCCCATCCCAGCTGGTGGGCATCTTGGCATCTTGCTCTACCTCCAAAGAATATGCACTAGATGTGGAGTGAGACCCTATACGTAGTTCAAGAACATGATAAGCACTCACATCTCTTTATTGTTGGTTGTTTTGTCTCTAAGTTGTGTCCAACTCTTCTGCAACTCCATGGACTGTAGCCCGTCAGGCTTCTCTGTCCATGGGATCTCCAGGTAAGAATATTAGAGTAGGTTGTCATTTCCTTCTCCAGGGGATCTTCCTGACCCTGGGATCAAACCCATATCTCCTGCATTGCTAGCAGATTCTTTACCTCTGAGCTACCAGGAAAACCTGCTAACTACTTATAGATGGACACAAATGTTAGGTTTTTTCAATCAGAGACCTTCACTCAAATTCCACGGCTTGGGTAACTAATTTCTCAGTCTCTTCTTTGGAAGATCAGGATCATGTTAATATTTGCTTCTGTTAGCCATTGTCAAAGTAAAGGAGGTAACCTATAGTAAGTGTGTACACGGTACTTTCTGTGAGTTCAATACTGCTGCTAAGTATCTTCAGTCGTGTCCGACTCTGTGCGACCCCATAGACGGCAGCCCACCAGGCTCCCCCGTCCCTGGGATTCTCCAGGCAAGAACACTGGAGTGGGTTGCCATTTCCTTTTCCAATGCATGAAAGTGAAAAGTGAAAGTGAAGTCATTCAGTCGCGTCCGACCCTCAAAGACCCCATGGATTGCAGCCTTCCAGGCTCCTCCATCCATGGGATTTTCCAGGCAAGAGTACTGGAGTGGGGTACCATTGCCTTCTCCGATATGCTGTAACTAATTTTTTTTTTTTATTTGATGTGGACCATTTTTAAAGTCTTTACTGAATTTGTTACAATGCTGCTTTTGTTTTATGTTTTGGTTTCTTGGACACCAGGCATGTGGGATCTTAGCTCCCCAACCAGGAATTGAACCCGAAGTCCTTTCCTTGGAAGGCAAAGTCTTAACCACTGGAGCACCAGGGAAGTCCCTATTAACTAACATTAATAGCATAATTAATTTTTGTGCGGGATGCTCCTTTCTAGAAGCAGGCAGGCTGGGTCACCCCCCAAAGATGCCTTTCTTTGCAATGAGAATGTTAACTGTATTTTGGGAGAAATAAGCTCAGCACCTCTGAGTCTCCAATTTCCTATTATTAACGGCACTGACTCTGTAACTAGTCACAATTGAAAGCGACCAAGATGCTACATAGCCTGAGAATTGGTTTTGGGACATAGAGCAGGAGATCTGAAATTTCCCTTCTAGGATCCTAGGCAGCCCTGCTTTCTCAGAAGGATGACAATTACTTGGCATTCAAAGGGCGGACAGCCCCGTTAAGCGTCTCCCTCATTCACTAATTCTACATAATTCAGTAGAAGATCCCACAGCAGGTATCTCTACGCAAATAGAGCAGCCTCTGGTGAGATTGGAGAGCACAGAGAAAACTCCAGATAATCAGACACACTGAAACTGATACCACGACCCTGGAGTTGCGGAATGACTCACCCTAGACTGGCGTAGGAAACTCCGCTTGTCACCACCCTGGGTCGTCCATGGTGAGGAGGCCCTGGAAGCCTGTGCTTGCACTGCCACCTCGTGGTTATCAAAAGCAAGACAGTCTGGGAAGGATTCGGGACCTCACAGTCAGACAGACCCACCTGTGCCATGATTCCTGAGACCCAACATCTTCCTCACAGAAATTTTATAATATGAACATTTTATTCAAAGATTTACAACCTAATTACATAATTCAGTTTAATTTGATTTGATCACTCCCCCAAAGCAATGAAATGCTGTGAGATTCATGGTAAGGACAAAAACCCCAGCCTAGGAGTCTAAAGGCTCGCTTGAGTCACTAGCTCACTGTTCCACTTTGGGGAAATGCCTAAAATCTCCCATTTTCTCTTAGAAAAATGGAAGCTAACAATATGCAGGGTTTAGGTGACTGAGGTTTGAGTGTGAAGCTCCTTTATAAACTGTATGGTTTTCTTCCCTATTAATAACATCTTGTTCCCTCTTCCCTGGGGTTCTGCTTCTAGCCCTCAAAGCCCACGCTTGTTGTTCATTCGTTCAGTCATATCTGACTCTTTGCGACTCCATGGACTGCAGAATGCCAGACTTCCCTGTCCTTCACCATCTCCTGGAGTTAGCTCAAACTCACGTCAGTTGAATCAATGATGCCATCCAACCATCTTCAAGTGTTTAGTGCTCATAGGGAATACTTGCTGCTGCTACTGCTAAGTTGCTTCAGTCGTGTCTGACTCTGTGCGACCCCATAGACGGCAGCCCACCAGGCTCCCCCGTCCCTGGGATTCTCCAGGCAAGAACACTGGAGTGGGTTGCCATTTCCTTCTCCAATGCATGAAAGTGAAAAGTGAAAGTGAAGTCGCTCAGTCGTGTCCGACTCTTAGCGACCCCAAGGACTGCAGCCCACCAGGCTCCTCTGTCCATGGGACTCTCCAGGCAAGAGTACTGGAGTGGGGTGCCATTGCCTTCTCCAAGGGAATACTTAGAAATATGCAAATATATTTTAAAAATCTAAGCTTGTTTGTAAACTTTCCATAACAGCTTGTTGTCTTTAACCAGTAGTCCAGGGCAGTTTCTCACTCATTCCCTGGATAGTCCTTGCCTGAAGGTCACAGGCTCGATTTCACACATGTCTCATGTTTTGTGTTTCTGCAGCCCAGGTTCCATCCCTGTCTGCTGAATGGATTTAATAAAGAGGTTTAGTCTGTTCAAACAGCTTTAATATGAATAGAAGGTCATTCCCCAGCAGCACTAAGACATGTTTCCAGGTAATGCGTTTCTCATAGTTGGACAGAAGATCTTTACTGATAGGCAGCAGGAGGAAGGAGCAAGTGTACCATGAGCCTCTGCAGGCAAAGGGTTCTGTAGACTCATCCCTGCTTACTTGTTAGTATTTTAGCAGATGCTCACACCACACCAGCTCTATGTAGTAGGAACTATCTACATATGAACGTTTAACTGGCTTCCTTGGCCCAAACTCCACTGGCAATAGAGAAAGTCTCTTCTTACACAGTCCTCCACCTTAAAAGCAAAGATACATTCTGTATTTAATCTCTGGGAGCTTGTGGTTTTCCATGTGGCTGGATATAAGGGTCATTACTAGATCCCATCTATTCCCCCATCTTTCTCACCAGTCTACTACCATACAAGCTAGAGGTTGCCAGCTTTAGATTTTATTTTATATAGAGATTTAATGATGGAAGAAAATGAAGAGATCATTGACTTTCTTTGCCCAACACAGCAGCCACTAGCCACATGTGGCTATCTAAATTGAAACTAATTAAAATTAAATAATAAATTTAAAAAGATCATTTCTCACAGGCACTAGCCATATTTCAAGGGCTTAATGGCCACTTTTCGAGCTTAGTCACTCAGTCATGTCTGATTCTTGCAAGCCCCTTGGGCTTTAGCCTGCCAGGCTTCTCTGTCCATGGGATTTTTCAGGCAAGAATACTGGAGTGGGTTGCCATTTCCTCCTCCAGGGGATCTTCTTGACAGGATCAAACCCAGATCTCCTGTGTCTTCTGCATTACATAGAGGATTCTTTACCAGCAGAGGCATCAGAGAAGCCTTCCCAAGTGGTGCTAGAAGTAAAGAAATTGCCTGCCAATGCAGAAGACACAGGAGATGTGGGTTTGATCCTTGGGTCAGGAAGATCTTGGTCTTCCTGACTACCCAAATATGGTAGCCACTAGCCACAATGGTCACTTGTGGCTAATGGCTACCATATTTAAAGCTCAGAAGTAGAAGTTTCCATTATCACAGAATTTCTATCAGGTAGTGCTAATAGACAAAAGCACTGATTTTAAAAACAAAGAAGAAATTACACCCTTCACTCAAGGGCTGAATGAAACCCAGTTTTCCATACTTGAAAGCTGCTAGTCCTCCTTGGAAGAAGCCAGGTCAGGCAGTGTGCAGAGCCAGGAAGGATGAGTCACAGGAGATGAGGCTCTATCATGACTCAGGGCATGGGTCAGGCAAGCCCAAAGGCGGGACGTGTGTCATCCATGTCTGTATCTCCATGCCAGGACCAGAGACTGCATTGCGCCAAGGAAATAAGAGGAGCCAGGGGTAGCCTGAGCAGCTGGGTATGAAGCAGAAGGACAATTAGGGAAGACCAAATAACTCGAATCAAGATCTCCAATAAGAAGAGGGTGTCCCTGTGCCAGCTTTGCACTCCGTGTCGTCCTGGCCCTCCAGACTGATGCTCTGCTTACTGAGATGTACAACAACATTCTGAAATTGTTAAACTTTGCCTTAGTTCATATCCTAGGAACCTAAGTAATGAATTTCAACCCACTGAGTAAACACAGGCAAGCTATAGGTTAAAAGTTTACTTCAGTTTTATTTTTAGTAGCTACAGAGCTGAGCCACAGAAGGAGTATAACTCAGAAGCCCTGGGTTAATCTCCATCATTCCTTAATCCTGGAATGATCACTTAACCTCAGTACTCTCATCTGTAAAATGGGACAACAGCAAAGATCTCTTGTCAGGATTGTTGAGGCGATCAAAGGAGGTAATCAATATTCAAGACAATTCTGGGCAAAAACGGAATTGTACAGGTGGGAATTATTTATTATCTTTCTTATTGTTCCCTCTTTTGGCACCTCTTTCACAGCAGTTACGGTACTGAATTCTGGGTGGCCGCATTACCTTAGTTTTATAGGATGTATGGATTTCCCTCCAAGATGTACTGTGTTTAAACAATCCATTGTTCGGTCACTCAGTTGTATCTGACTCTTTGTGACCCCATGGACTGCAGCATGCCAGACTTCTGTGCTCTTCACCGTCTCCTGGAGTTTGCTCAAACTCATATCTGTTGAGTTGATGATGCCATCCAACCATCTCGTCCTCTGTTGTCCCTTTCTCCTCCTTTCTTCAATATTTTCCTGCATAAACAATCGATGAATCTAACTAATGTCCTTATTGGAAGATGATACAGTCACAGCTATGTGGTTTTGTGATCCAGCAAAGAAGAGTTGAATGGTTCAATTAGCTCCTTGAGGAGATACATGGTGCTTGAGATATGCCAAATAAGCAGCAGGCGACCTCCGTGAGGAGAAGAGGAGTCGGCCGACTTCTCGAGAAGACACGGCTTCCTGCAGAGCCAGATGCAGTGCGCATTTTCCTCTTGCTCTTTCCCAACAGCAGTGCTCAGGGGGGATAAACTTTACTTAACCTAATTAATTTTAATCACAGCTTTCAAATCTCATACTGTGAAAAGAATTACAAATTGGAATACATTAATAGAAGCCATAGTTTATGCTGTAAGCTAATCATGAAATGTTCATTTACATTTTCTGCATGAGTTTGCAATTACCATTAAAATAAAATTCCGTATGTCCTTTTAAATTACCAAAATGTGAAGAGCAGATTGAGTCAGACCCATTTTTGTGCTAAATTACGAGAAGAATGTCTAAATTTCCAAGAATTAGACAGCTTCCTCCATGTGAGTTGCAGTGAGGAATGATTTCCAGTCATCTGCTCCAAGCTATTTCCGTTTTTAAATAATAATCTTTTAAATGAATTGTGGAAATGTCTCACCTGCTTTAGCGAGTAGTCCTTTGAGTTTAGTACACAGGAAGAATCATATATATATATATATATATGAGCCTCTGTGTGTGTATATATTGGTGTACACACACACACACACATATGTCTGTATACATACATTGTTGTTTAGTCACTAATTTGTGTCTGCCTCTTTTGCGACCCCAGGGACTGACTGTAGCCTACCAGTTTCCTCTGTCCATGGAATTTTTGGAGCTGATTGCCATTACCTCCTCCCAGGAATCTTCCCAATCCAGGGATCAAACCTGCGTCTCCTGCACTGCAGGCAGATTCTTTACCGCTGAGCCAACTGGAAATCCCTGTATATATGCATACGTGTCTCTATATATGTTAGGTGCATTTAGATCTATACATGGAAGTTTGCTTTTAGGTTCCATGTAGACTTTTATTTTATGGATGTGTGAATGTAAGTAAATGCCATCTGGTTCTTCAAAGGATGGAGGCAGTTTAGAGAAAACGTAGAGGATATAAGAATAATAATGATATTAATAAAGAGAGTAGAATAGAATGGCAAGACTTGGGCAGGGTAATATCAGGGCTGCTGTGCATGGAGGACAGCAGCCTTTGCCTCCTTCCACTCGCTGCACCTCGCTTGGTCCCGAGGCAGCAGCACAGGTGCTCTTGTCTCTTCCCAAGGTGAGGAGACGGAGAGAGTGTCAGTGAGGAGCAGAGTGGTTCTTTCAACTCCAGTCTGGGGCTCTTTTTATAGGAAGGCTCCTGGCATTTAGAAATAAAGTTTTTGAACCATGATAGCCCAACCAGGAGGAACCAGTGGCCGTAAGCAGTGACCACGGGCAAGCAGCATTCTGATAGCTAAATATTTGTGACTGTAAAATGTTGGAGGGAGGTGAATGCTCCTCCATCACACTATATGAAACTTCAGCTCGTTCATTTAGCAACCTGGCTGGACTCCTGTAGACTTTGGTTTCCTGAAATATCTAATTATGCCCCCAAATATTCCTAGTATATCACTCGCTGGTTCCATAGCAATGCACAGAAACAACACCCTACAAAACAATAATAATAATAGTAACAGCAACTCCCAATTCCTGACTGCACGCTATGTTCAGACACTGTCAGATGGCAGTTCTTCCCATTTAGTGATTTCTGTTCAAGATGGCTTTAAGTTATCTAACCAGTTTGTCTACATCTGTGCCTACCAAGATCGCAAGGGCCGTGTTGGACACCTGGTGGGCCCACACGGAGGCAGATCTCCTTTAGGACCAAGAGGCCTGGGCCACTTTGTCCAAGAGCAGTCCTGTTCCTGGTACCAGCTCTTTTTCAGATGCTGGCTTCTCTTGACTGGCTTCCTCCTGGCCTGACACTCATGGCTGACATCACTGGTTTTGGATTCAGATAATCGAAAGACTATACCCTAGGGCACAGAGCCTGGACCTCATCCATCATTAAAAGGACAGCGGACAGTGTGTGGTCCCCAAAAGACTTGGGCTTTCAGATCCTGCACACTGGGATGTGAACTGCGGCTTCCCTGTATATCTGCTGGGAGGTCGAGTGATCCCCTGAACTGCTCTGCACTTTCCCAGCCTCATCTGTTGGCAGGGATTTATGGTCGGTTTTGCAATGGCTTTGGGTGAAGATGATTGTGATATCTGCGTAAAGCAAAGAGAGTCACCGAGCAGACGGTCTGTGTGCAGTGTCTGAGGCTCTGCCTGGGCCCTTGCCTAAGCTCCTGCTTCCTTTTCTTGTGCCCTTAGTGTCTTACTTAGCTCCTGTTAGGAGCTCTCTGGGCCTATTTTCTGAGCAAGTGTCAGTTCCAGCCCTCCATTTCTGCCTCCTTCCTCCCAACTTTCACTTTTTGATTCTAGGTCTGTGGAGCCAGCAGCCCTTTTAGACCAGAGAGCCTGGACTCCTGCCAGACGGGGCCCTGTGCCTGGTTGCAGTCAGGGACTGAACACGGTCCTCTGGAGATCTCTGCCCTGAGCTGAGGTCAGTGGCTCCCCAGTGGCCAGTCTAGGTTGGCATCAAGACTGGGCAACAAGTGCATTTGATCTCGCTACTCAAAGTGTGCTCCATGGACCTGCAACACTGACATCACCTGGGAGCTGGTTAGAAATGCAGAATCCTGGGCCACTGAATCAGAATCTGCATCTTGACAAGATCTCCAGGGGTTCAAATGGACATCCAGGCTTGAGAAGGCCTGGATTGGATCCTCACGTCACCTCTCCAGGTGAACTTGGGTTCTTCTTTCCAGGGTCAATGCTGGTGTCTGATTGATTTAGTCAGTCAAAATTAAAGTCAAATTTACCCATGCTGGAGTATTTTCATTCTTCTTTCCAGGTTCTCTAAAGCAAATTTTTGATTCTCTTTCCCTGACACCCACAGATAATATAGTGTGTGTTATTCACTCAGTCGTGTCTGACTCTTTTGGGACCCATGGCCTGCCAGGCTCCTCTATCCATGGAATTTTCCAGGCAAGAATACTTGATTGGGTCTCCATTCCCTTCTCCAGGGAATTTTCCTAACCTAGGGATTAAACCCAGGTCACCTGCATTGCAGGCAGATTCTTTATTGTCTGAGTCACCAGGGAAGCTCCACAGATAATATAAGATCCTGGCAACTTGCTTCAAGTTAATTGCCTGTCCCCATGCCATCAGTGGAGTCTCTAGATGACACTCTAGGTCTTTCCTATTATGGAGACACAATCACACATACACTCAGAGAGGCATGCACACATACATAGGTGCGTACATCTACACACACATGGACATATATCATGCTGTCATGTACATACGTGCACACACACCAGAGCCCATGTGATTTTCCACCCCTGGATCTGGGCTTCTGCTATCTCTTCTGCCTCAGTTATCCTTCATGCCCTCTTTGATTTCATTTTATTCATCCTTTAAGTGTCATTGAAAGTGTCCTCTCAGCCAGGGCCCTCATTTGGCTCCACAAGGCCCTGCAGAAGATGATGCTGTTTCTACTGTTTCTATGTGATGCTGTTTCTACTGTCTCCACATTGCATTACAAAGTTTTGTTTGTGGCTTGCTCAGGTCCTGGAAACACTGAACGCAGTGTGGGCAAGGGCCAAATTGTATTTATTTATTTTTGTATCTCCAACTCTCAGCACAATGTCAGGCACGTTGTAGATGCTCCCAAAATGCCTACCCAATAAATGAAGTGGAAAAAAAGCTTAGCTTGTTCTGGTGGCTTGGTGTTTTCTCCTTTGAAGTTTAATCAGAATGAAATAAAATTACTGCAGACTCCAAGCGTTCGGGGAAAATTCTGTGAAACCTTGCAACCCAAGTGGAAAAAAACAGATCAAAGGGAAATTAGATGGCAATTTGTTCTTTAAAAAATTTCTGTGGCGGCATTTTAATTAAAGAATATTCTTTCTCATTGAAATTAGGAAACTCCCAGGGAAATACTTGGGATGGTAGAAAGTCCCTTCTTGAGTTTTTCACAAGCTATTATAGGACCCGCTCAGCTGCCTTGGTGAGGGAAAGCTTTGAGGGTGCAGCCCCAAGACCCTCGGCACTTACCCAGTTCTCTGCACTTCCCACAGTTAAGCCTTTCGCCCCCCACTCACTTGACAGTTGAGGAGACTCAGTATAAATGACATGGCCAAGGCCACACAACTTGACCATCACGAGCAGAGCTGAGTTTTGCATCCTTCTCCCATGTCAAGCAGTTTTTTCCCCCAACAACCTCAGAGTGTAATCCCTTTTGACAAATATCGTACCTGAAACTCAAAGACTCTTCATAAGGTGACTGGATCAGTGTTTCCATTTGTCTTGGTGGCTCAGCAGTAAAGAATCCGCCTACCAATGCAGGGAACGCAGGTTCAATCCTGAGTAGGGAAGATCCCCTGGAGGAGGAAATGACAACCCACTCCAGTATTCTTGCCTGGAAAATCACATGGACAGAGGAGCCTGGCGGGCTTCAGTCCGTGGGGTCGCAAGAGTTGGACATAACTCTTGCAACACCGATCAGGCAAATGACTGAAACTAAGTTTAGACTTGTCAGCTTTTTACTTTGCTACTTGGGAATGCTAAGAAAATCTATGATCTGAATAATATTATACACTTTGACATTTTTAGTTTTATTATTTTTATTTATTTTTTGGCTTGTGGGATCATAGTTCCCCAACCAGGGACTGAACTTGGGTCATGGCAGTGAAAGCGTGGAGTCCTAACCACCGGACCACCAAGGAACACCCGATATTGACATCTTTAATGACCTCTGAATAAAGCTTAGCTTTTAAAAAATTGAATCCATTTAGCTTCATGAAACGCCCACCCCATGGTCATTTTTCTGATTCCACAGCAGACCAATGAAAACAGTAACAGTTTGGAGTCATTTTTGGGAGACATGGGCTTTGCCAAACTTTATTTGCTAGATCCACGCATTTTCTTGAAACCCCAGTGCCAAGTCAGGGTGGCAGAAAACCGAGTAAAGGCCACCAGCTGGCATTCCACACCAGGTCAGTCGTCTCCCTAGATGGTGTGACAGAAGGCACAGCTCACTCAGGACATTACTTTTCTGGAGTCAGCGTGTCTGCCTTATGCTCCTGGGAACGAAGATGGAAACCTGGAAAGCCCTGAAGTGATTTTCCCTGATAGTTGTCAGTAGGATTAGATAAGTAAGAACCTACCTGAGGACTTTATCCCATGGTGTACCCTCCTCTTATTTTTGCTTTGTCCACACAAGGAAAATAAAGATGATAACTTAATGTTAAGATGTGAATTGGGGGGATTACGTGCTAAGGGGAAATTTTTAAAAACAAACATAAACTCTATGTACATTATGAGAAAATTATGGAATAAAAAGTCTAAAAATGATTACTGTGGTTGGCTGAAGAAGGGGAATTGCAGATAGATTTTTTTCTTTAATGTTTTCCAAGTTTTGTTATTGTATTTATATCACTTTTAGAATTTAAAGTAATTTTGTAATTATAAAGAAATGAGAAAAACTGAAGAATTACGTCTTTACTGACTTAAAGGAAATATCCTAAAAGCAAGTAGCTAGCTAATCAGTGTGCTATAACAGGTTGTATTTTCCAAAGGTTATATTGGCATCGCCCCTCTGAAAACCAGTTGCATATAGCCAAGGACACTTTGATGTTCCATTGTAAATATGCCACGTGCTCTGCTCTCCTCTCTTGGAATGTTGCCCATAGAGTTCAGCTGCCATGCTGTGAGGAAGCTTGAGGCACAGCCCATGTGGAGAGCCCACATGTAGATGTTCTGGTCAACAGCCCAAGTAAGGATTCAACATCAACTGCCAGACAGTTAAGTGAAGAAGCTTCCTTCCAGATGATTTCTGCTCCAGGCTTCGAGTCTTCCCAGACAAGGCCTCAGACACCATGGAGATGAGTCAACTGTCCCTTCTCTGCCTAGGTAAAGTTCCTGACTCATAGATTCCCTAATTCTAAGCATAGTTTTTTTTTTTAAGAATTGTTTTTGGGGCCACACTACACATGGTAAGGGGGATCTCAGTTCCCTGACCAGGGATCAAATCTGCATGCACTGGACTGCTAGGGAAGTCCCATCTAAGCATAATTACATGGTTACTTTATACCAGTAAGGTTTGGGGTTTGTTTCATAAGGAGTGTGTAGTATAATTCTTTTAGTAAAAGCAGTCAAGAGCAAAAACAAAATCTCTATATATCTATACATACAAAACATCCATACATACAAATACTCCTGTACATAAATATATATTGAACTAAAATTTTTATTGTGCTCAAATATGCATATTTGCATAAACATGCAAAAAAAACCACTTTAACATGTACATTTTCATGGCGTTGTGTTCACATTATTGGATATTTATCACCACCATATATCTCTGGACTGTTTTTCTCTTTCCAAACTGAAATTTTGTACCCAGTTAACACTAACAGCTTCCCACGCCTACCTTCTCTCAACCACCCTGCTATTAATACCTTCTCTTTTCATGAGGTACTCTAGGTACCTCATAGAAGTGGAATTATACATTATTATGGCTGGCTTCGATCACTTGGCATAATGTCTTAATTGTGTCACAATTTCAATAATATTCCATTGTACGTATATACCATACTGGTTTATCCATTCATCCATCGATGGACATTACTGTTGCTTCCATCTTTTAGCTATTATAAATACTGTTGCTATGAACACAGGTATGCAAACATCTTTTCAGGTCTGTTTCCAACTGTTTTGGGGATATACTCAGAAGTGGAATTGTTGGATCATGTGTTTGAGGAAGTATCATACTATCATTTTCATGGTGGCTACACCATCAGTGTTTAAAGTTCCCCATTTCGTCACATCTTCAGTAATACTAATTTTTTTTTTTTAAATAATAGCTCTCCTTGACCTGAATTTCCCTAATGATTAGTGACGGTGAGCATCATTTCATGTGCTTATTGGTCATTTGTATACATTTTTTGGAGAAATAGCTATTTAAGTCCTCTGCCCAATTTTTAAATTAGTTTTTTTTGTTTGTATATATTGCTTGTATACATATATATATATATGTATATATATAAACATATTAAGAGGCTAAAGGCAGAGAAAAGCAATCAATCAGTCAATGGGTATTTGTTGCTGATAGAAGACCAGGAACAGTAGTCCTCTTTGGCTTTTATGTCATGTACTGAGGGTTTCACCTGTCATAGCCCGTGTCACTATTTGAATAAAGAAAAAAAAAGAAACTACTAATAAAATGTCATTTTGCCCAAATGTCTCAAAATCTCTGACTTAAGGTTTAATAGTACAGCCAAGAAAACAAGTCCTGAGCTGACCCTCCAAGCTTATTTCATTGGGAAGATTTTAATGAGAAGAAAACTTCCCTTCATTGTTCCAGTCACAAATGCTTGGCCCGCCGTTTCCCTCCCCTCCCACCTCTTCCCTCCCCTCCCACCTCCTCCCTTCTGGAACATGCTTAGATCAGGAGAGGAGGCTGTCTCTCTTTAAAGAGACTATTTGTTTCCATGGTAACTTGCCTTCTTCAATTTCAGAGTTGTAAACTGGGAAATTCTATTAAAGGCTTATCCAGGCAGTTGCTTTTGAAATGGTGTCTGATATTAGCTGTTTGCTTCATTCACCTTTGCTGCCCAGTAATCTTTTGAATTTGGTGATTCTATCAAATGGAGGAAGCAAAATGAAACAATATGAAATTGATTATAATCGGTGTGACTGGCCCCGCTGTGCACACTCGTCAGGACCTGTCATGGGCTGTGGGCTGCCTGGGTGTCTGGGGTCTGTGTGGCCCAGCCACACCTCTGCACCGGTGTCTGGCATTGGAGCCCAGCACACGAGAAGAGGTGCTGGAAGAGGCCCCATGAGGTCAGCTGAAGAAATGGAAAGCAGCCCTGTTATCAAAAATGACTTAGATTATTAATTTCAAGTCTTATCTCTGAGATTCTGATACAGGCACGTGGAGTTGATTATACCCCTTCCGTGAAAGCAGCTGAAGTTCAAATAGGTGCAATAAAGCAAGTAACCAAATTACCTGAGGCTGATGATTTAAATTTTTCCAGTAGCACCTATGCTTATAAAGCTTCATTTATTGACTCTGGGAATAGAAGGTGTTTGGGTTTTGTTGACCAGTGTGATTGATATACATGAAATCTATATGGTTTTTAATCTCTTTAGCTACTCAAATAAATGACATTTAAAACAGTTTACAAGTATAGAAAATACTTCAATATCTCTTTCCCTTCTCAGGAAATCCAGCTATTTTACTCCTTTTGAAAGCAATTTCATTTGATTATAGGAAAAATAACATTCTATTGGTTTTCCTTTGTTAAAAAAGCTAATTGATGATTAATAGTTTAGTTTCAGCTTTTGAACACATTTGTTAGATAAAATATTAATATTTAAAAATAATATTTAGATTGGGATGATGAAAAATCTTTGGAGATGGGAGATCAGCCCTGGGATTTCTTTGGAAGGAATGATGCTAAAGCTGAAACTCCAGTACTTTGGCCACCTGATGCAAAGAGTTGACTCATTGGAAAAGACTCTGATGCTGGGAGGGATTGGGGGCAGGAGGAGA
>NW_011494607.1:9601664-9602227 GCF_000754665.1 Bison bison bison
CTCGATGGACGTGAGTTTGAGTGAATTCCGGGAGTTGGTGATGGACAGGGAGGCCTGGCATGCTGCAATTCATGGGGTCTCAAAGAGTCGGACACAACTGAGCGACTGAACTGAACTGAATGGTGAGGTTCTATAATAATGTGAATAGACTGAATGCTACTGAACTGTACACTTAGAAATGGTTAAAAATAGTAAACTTTGTAATATATGTTTTACCACAATGAAAATAATATTGAAAAATTCCAATTTTCAAAATTGGAAAATTTTCCAATTGGAAATATCTCTGCAATTGCTAAAGAAGTGCACATTAAGCAAAACAATCATACCTCAGGATCCTAGCTTTTTCCCCCCCCAACTTACTTAAAAAAAAAACACACTAAAATTTGTATACATTTAAGGTATACCACTTGATGTTTTTTCCTATAGGAAAACAGGGAAAGGAAATGGGAAAATAGGAAAAGGAAATGGGAAAATAGGAAAAGACATCAAGTGGTATACCTTAAATGTATACAAACTTTAGTTTTTTTTTTTTTGATTAAAGTAAGTTGGGGTGGGGGGGAAAG
>NW_011494607.1:9602327-9637438 GCF_000754665.1 Bison bison bison
GGGAAAGCTAGGATCCTGAAGTATGATTGTTTTGCTTAATGTGTACTTCTTTAGCAATTGCAGAGATATTTCCAATCGGGAAATTTTCCAATTTTGAAAATTGGAAATTTTCAATATTATTTTCATTGTGGTAAAATATACATTACAAAGTTTACCATTTTTAAACTTTTCTAAGTGTACAGTTCAGTAGCATTCAGTCTGTTCAC
The DNA here is from genome assembly GCF_000754665.1 of Bison bison bison. Taxonomy (NCBI): domain Eukaryota; kingdom Metazoa; phylum Chordata; class Mammalia; order Artiodactyla; family Bovidae; genus Bison; species Bison bison. Next base: position 9,602,534 of record NW_011494607.1, read on the forward strand.
ATTATTATACAACCTCACCACTACCCATCTCCAAAGATTTTTCATCATTCCTGCTGCTGCTCCTGCTAAGTCGCTTCAGTCGTGTCCGACTCTGTGCTACCCCATAGACGGCAGCCCAACAGGCTCCCCTGTCCCTGGGACTCTCCAGGCAAGAACACTGGAGTGGGTTGCCATTTCCTTCTCCAATGCATGAAAGTGAAGTCGCTCAGTCGTGTCCGCCCCTCAGCGACTCCATGGACTGCAGCCTTCCAGGCTCCTCCATCCATGGGATTTTCCAGGCAAGAGTACTGGAGTGGGGTGCCATTGCCTTCTCCGTTCATCATCCCAATCTATAGCAAATAGATGGAGAAACAGTGGAAACAGTGAGAGACTTTTATTTTGAGGGGCTCCAAAATCACTGCAGATGGTGTTTGCAGTCATGAAATTGAAAGACTCTTGCTCCTTGGAAGAAAAGCTATGACCAGCCTAGACAGCATGTTAAAAAGCAGAGACATTACTTTGCCAACAAATGTTTGTCTAGTCAAGGCCATGGTTTTTCCAGTGGTCATGTATAGATGTGAGAAGTGGACTATAAAGAAAGCTGAGCGCCAAAGAATTGATGCTTTTGAACTGTGGTGTTGGAAAAGACTGTTGAGAGTCCCTTGGACTGCAAGGAGATCCAACCAGTCCATCAGTAAATCAGTCCTGAATGTTCATTGGAAGGACTCATGTTGAAGCTGAAACTCCAATACTTTGGCCACTTGATGCAAAGAGCTGACTCATTGGAAAAGACCCTGATGCTGGGAAAGATTGAAGGCGAGAGGAGGAAGGGACAACAGAGAAGGCGAGAGGAGAAGGGAATGACAGAGGATGAGATGGTTAGATGGCATCAGTGACTCAATGGACATGAGTTTGAGTAAACTCCGGGAGTTGGTGATGGACAGGGAGGCCTGGCTTGCTGTAGTCCATGGGGTCGCAAAGAGTGGGACACGACTGAGTGACTGAACTAAACTTGATTTCTTACTGTAAGTATATACTGTGAAATGATGATTATAATAAAGCTAACATATTCGTCACCTCACATAGCTACCATTTTTTTTCTTTTTTTGTGGTGAGAACTGTTAAGATCTATCCTCTTAGTGAACTTCAAGTAAACAATATTATTTATAGTCACCATTCTATACATTCCATCTCCATATCTTACTCATCTTAACCTGAAAGTTTGTATCCTTTGACCAACATCTCCTGATTCCCCTCCCAGCTTACCCCAAGGCCCTGGCAACCACCATCCTACCCTTGTTTCTATGAGTTTGACTATTTTATATTCCACATATAAGAGAGTATTTGTGGTATTTTCCTGTGTCTGGCTTATTTATGGGCTTCTCTGGTGGCTCAGATGTAAAGAATCCACCTGCAATGCAGGAGACACAAGTTTGACTCCTGGGTTGGAAAGATTCCCTACCCACTCCAGTATTCTTGCCTGGAGAATTCCACAGACAGTTGCTTAGTATAATGTCCTTTGGGTTCACCTAAGGTCCAACCTGTCCATCCTAAAGATCAGTCCTGGGTGTTCATTGGAAGGACTGATGCTAAAGCTGAAACTCCAATACTTTGGCCACCTCATGCAAAGAGTTGACTCATTGGAAAAGACCCTGATGCTGGGAGGGATTGGGGGCAGGAGGAGAAGGGGATGACAGAGGATGAGATGGCTGGATGGCATCACGGACTCGATGGACATGAGTTTGAGTAGACTCTGGGAGTTGGTGATGGACAAGGAGGCCTGGCGTGCTACGATTCGTGGGATTGCAGTTGGACACGACTGAGCAACTGAACTGAACTGATGCTGTTCCAAGTGGCAGAACTTTTTTCCAGGGAATATTCCATTACACACACACAGACACACAGACAGACACACAGACACACACACACACTCTTATCCATTTGTCCACAGGCGCACACTTAGCTTGCTTCTGTGTTTTGGATACTGTGAATAATGCTGCCATGAACTTGTGAGTCTAAGTGTCTTCTTGAGACTCAGGTCCTCATTTTCTATGAAGATTTCCTTCATCTTTAGACTACTGAGAAAATCCCAAATTTCAGTTTATCATCTTCAGTTTTGAGGCATTTTGAATGCGTTCCCTTTTTCATGAAAGATAATAAAAGTACTATGTTTGGTAGCCCTTATCTCTAAAGATATTTTTAAATTTCTTTGTTGCCAATTCTTGCCCTGGAAGAATTTGCTGTCTCGCTAGGGTCATCAAAAAACATGAACCACCCAGAATTATAAGGGATCTCTGCAGTCAACACATCTGTCCTACCAGAGCAGGCTTCCCTATCCCTCCATCTCAGGCAAGTGAACGTTCAGTGTTGGCCTGATCACTCCCAGTGATGAGTGGCTTTCAACCCCAGGCTGCCCATTCCACGTCAGTCTCACTTACGTTCAGTCAACAGTGTGCTCTCACTTTGAACTGGGCACTGGGTATACCAAAGGGAACAACATGGACATGGTCCTGCTCTAGCTTACGTTAGAATGTTCTTTTAGGCTGAATCCTGTCCCCTCACCTTGGGCCCATTTGTTCTAGTTGCGTCTGCAGAGTCACAAGGAGTGTTCTGGCACCATTTACTGGGTGACTGCCATGGGCAGCCTGGTGCTAAGATCCCTGGCAGCTTTGTTTCTTTTACCCATCAAAGGAATCCTTTGAGGCAGGAACCACTTTACCACTGAAGGAACTAAGACTTAAAAGGTTAAGTATCTTGCCTAAGATCATGCAGCTATTATCTGTTTCTCCATTCAGGTCCACTCATTCATATTCATTCATTCATCAAACACTGGTTAAGAATCTACTGTGCAACTGGCAATATGAAAAAAACCTGGAGGCTGTCCTTACACAACTCAGCCCAGTGGGGGAAGATAAACAGACAGCTACAATGCAGCTGCTGGGCTGTGTGAGACAGCTGCGTGGGCTCCCAGGGTAATGTCAGCATGCAGCAAAGTATCTCACCTGGTCCACGGCTCCAGATGAACAGAGTTCCTGTTGGTCTCTGCCATATCCTTGGCCCCTCTGATCCATCCACCACCTGCATCCACAGTGGTCTGTTTAAATTGTGAATCGGTTTTGTCACACTCACTCATTTGTTAAGTCAACAAGTATGTTTGAGGGCCTACTTCATTAGTATTTGGGGACAGTGTATAGTGATATGATCAGGACATTTACAGAGCTTGCATGATAGGTATGAAACAGATACAAGGAGATGCATAGGATAATTTTTTAAAAATGTGACTGCCATGGAAAATACTTTGGTATTTCCTCAAAAAGCAGAGAATTCTCAGATGAGCCAGCAATCCCACTCCAAGGTATACACCCCCAAAAGCTGAAAATAGGCAAACACTTATACACGAAAGTTCATAGCAGCATTATTTGCAATAGTCAAGAGGTAGAAACAACTCCAGTGCCCATCAATCGATGAACAGTAGTGTTAGTCGCTCAGTCGAGTCCGACTCTTTGAGACCCCACAGATTGTAGCCCGCCAGGTTCCTCTGTCCATGGGATTTTCCAGGTAAGAATACTGGAGTGGTTTGCCATTCCCTTCTCCAGGGGGTCTTCCCGACACAGGGATTGAAATTGGGTCTCCTGCATTGCAGGTAGATTCTTTACCATCTGAGCTACAGGGAAGTCCTTAATAGATGAACGGAGAAACAAAATACAGTGTATCTATGACATCACATTATTATATTTAGTCATGTAAAAGGGTGAAGTGCTGATAGACGCTGCATCATGGGTGAAACTCGAAAACATGCCAAGTGAAAGAAGTGAGACACAAAAGGTTATATATTGTGATTCCTTTTATATGAAATATACAGATGTGTAAATCCAGAGACTTAGAAAACAGATTGTGGTTGCCAGGGGCTGAGAGCAGGGAAGAACAGGAAGGGACTGCCTCATGGGTGCGCGGCTCTTTTAAGGTGATGGAGATGGGGATTGCACAAGACTGTGAATGTCACTGAATTGTAAAGCCAAGATGGTTAATTTTCATTACGTGAATCTCACTTCAAAAAAAAAAAAAGCACAGCAAAGGAGTCTATTTTAGACTGAGATGAAGGATTCACCAAGGAAGTATGGGACATTCACTGCTTCTGTCCGGAGACTGTGATCTCAGGGTTGATGGGGTAAATCATCCAGGTCATTCCCATCCTCATCTCCACCATCCCGACGTGTGGGCCCTCCATCACCATTTTCACATGATGCTTCCATATGTTAGGTCCTCACACAGGGTCCCATGCAGGAAGGATGGAAGGAACAAAGGCTTCTTCCTTCCAAGCCTCTGTCTGGAAAAGAGATGCCTTTTCAGGAGCTCCTCAGCAGTCTCCCTGCCACTGCCCCTTGGTCTTATGTAGGCCACTCAGCCACTCCAAGTGGTAAATGGAGCTTGAAATGCAGGTCTCGTGTTTCCAGCTTTTATGCAAGGAGACAGGCAAGGGAGAAGCACAGTGGAGACAGTGGTTGCTGCACATCTTTTTTATATAAACCTTTTTTCCCTTTATTTGAGCAACATCCTAGAAGCCCTTTCCCTCTTCCTTCTCAGGTGTAACTTAAATTGCTTTGGCTCTTTTAGGAAAAAAAATGGTATTGATGTTCTCATAGGTCTACGGCTCACTCCTTGAGACTGGCTAATCTTGACTCTTTAAACGTCAGGTGTTTTGCCCATGAGCTGCATCACAACTCGTGACCCATCCATGGACGGACAAGTGGCAGCCTGAGATAAGACTAACCTACATGCCACTCCCCTTGTCTTGGAAAACTGTCAAGTCCTCAGAGGCCAAGGAGGGTCAATTTCAGGCAGTTGAGTTCTTTACTTATGCCTTTTCCCTCCTCTCCCCAATCCATGTTCTCGGACAGAAAAAGTCCAAGGATACAATAAAAAAAGATGTAACCGTATGGCAGGAAGAATTTTCTTCTATGCTAAGGAGGAGGAGCCTGGAACGCTAAAAGGATAAGTTCTCCCTCCTACTCTAAAAGAGTGCTTCCTGGTGGCTCAGACAGTAAAGAATCCACCTGCAAAGCAGGCGACCGGGGTTCGACCCCTGTGTTGGGAAGACCCCCTGGAGAAGGGAATGGCAACCCACTCCAGTATTCTGACCTGGAGAATACTATGGACAGAGAAGCCTGGGGGCTACAGTTCAATGGGGTAGCAAAGAGTCAGACACGACTGAGCGACTAACACAAAAACATAGTCTAAAATGGTTCAGAAAACAGCTGAGCAAAAGGGACATTGTAGAGTCCTCTGACCTGGAGGTCCTGTTTTCAGGGGATGCAGAAATACAGACCAGGGTGCACCTCGGGGAAAAATATAAGGGCTGTTGGGCATTTTCAGCCACATGTGTTCTGTGTCAGTCACTCAGTTGTGTCTGATTCTTTGTGACCCCATGGACTATAGCCAGCCAGTCTCCCCTATCCATGGAATTCTCAAGTCAAGAATACTGGAGTGGGTTGCCATTCTCTTCTCCAGGGGATCTTTCAGATCCAGGGATCAAACCCAGTCTCCTACACTGCAGGGAGGTTTTTTTTTTTAAACCATCTGAGCCACCAGGGAAGCCCATCTTTCAGCCACATAATAAATCAAAAAGTTTGTTTGTGCCCTTTCTGAATAAGCTATTGGATAACATACATTAGCAAAATGAGGGTGTAAACCATCAGACAGACATGAAGTCCAGGAAACAGAGATCTAGCCCAGGAAAGCATCAATGCAGGGGTCCCAGGATGACAGCTGAGCAGCAGCTTGGAGAGCACCAAGCTGGTCAGGAGCTGGTGCTGAACTCAGAGGGAGATTGATGGCTCTACAGGGGACACAGACCTGGCCACTGTGCTTGAGAATATGAAAGATTATTGATGGCTGTGGGTGACACACCTGTTCGAAGTATGTAAAGGTGATAAACATCTAAGGCAAAAGGAAAATAGTACTAGGAGAAACATGGTTTTCAGAGAAAGGCAATATAGTTCTAGTCATACTTTACTTGGCTCAACACTGAATTCTAGTTACATGGTCACAATAATGTAATATCGGCAGATTTAAAATTGAGATCGACTATTTTTGGAAGAAGTAGAGGAGATTGAGAGATGTGGCTGTGTTAGCTAAATCCTGGCTACTGTGAGATGAAGCCAGAATTGTGGAATGCAAATTTGATAAATCAAGAAATAGTAGTATATTACTTACAAATGTGGGGCAGAGAAAAGGGGTGGAGAGCGGGGGTGGGGCAGCAGCTGCTCATTTTGTAGAAGATAAATGTGATGTAAAGCTATGTGGACTTTCAAGGACTACCTCAAAAAATTAAAAATTCATCTTTAAAAATGCATTTCAAAACTCAGGCAAATGGTAGATTTACTTGCTGCAGCGTGTTCTGCTTCTTCGCTCTGAGGATTCCTGCCCTCTGACCTGTGGCCCTGACACCATGGATGTGCTCCCCAGTAATAACCCTTAATGGGTAGTAGAGGAGGTGTCAGCGTTTAAAGGACTGGCTTTGCCCGCTTGTTAAGCAGAGCCAAGTTCTGAGGAATTTTAATTAAGCTCAAATTGGGAAAGCAGGGGAGGGGTTGGGAGAAGAGACGAAAATCCATTCCTTGTTATAGCATCCTTGTCATATGTTACTACTTACAAAGCAGTGAGCCGCCCTACTCTGCTACCATGGGGGAAATTACCCTATGTAAATATGATCCTCGGATTACAAAAGGTCCTCGAATGCTCCCAGTGATTAGTGTTCAATTTCATCCTTAGGGATTAGTATTTATGCCAAGTTAATAACTGAAAGGATATTCCATAAATGACTCATTTAGTCATAGTGTACATTTATGGTTTTACACAAATAATCACAATTTATGGTGATTAGAGTATTAAGTTCAATTTGCACTTATGTTTGGAGGCAGTTTTTTTCCCCTCAGCATCCCTCGGGTTTAATACAGCGAGACTTACAGTTGGCTGCATGTTGTTATGTGGCAACTCTGCCTTGCCATTTGATCTGAGACTCTTCCCATTGTGCTGAGCTTACAAACACATCATGAGAGCAGAGCAGCAGTAATCTGCCCTCAATCCAGGTTCTCCCTACAGTCCTAGAGATCTTCCACATGGAACCTGACTTTTACTTTCGTTCCCAGGATGTGTTATTGCTGTTTAGTCATTAAGTCAGTCATAGCTTAGTCGTGTCTGACTCTGTGACTCCATGGACTGTATCCTGCCAGGCTCCTCTGTCCACGGAATTTTCCAGGCAAGAATACTGGAGTGGGTTGCCATTTCCTTCTCCAAGGGATCTTCCCGACCCAGGGATCTACCCCACATCTCCTGCGTTGCAGGCGGGTTCTCTTCCACTGAGCCACCAGGGAAGCCCTCCCAGGATATTCACTGATTCCTAATCAAGGTAACATTTTTTTAAAGGACTGTGGAGAATTTATGGAAACACCGGTGCAACTGTAAATGAGAGGATTTAGAATATTTTTCTGAAAGAAGGAATCCACAAATACACATTCTATTTTCCCCCCCAACATTTGAGATCATTCTCTTATCAGCACCTGAGGTATATAATGTGATGGATGCTATGAATTTAGCCCTAGCAGAGAATGGAAAAGGTAATACCAAAAATGAAGATGACAGGCATTTAGAATTGGATCCAGGCCATTCCTGTGTTTATTAATGAAGAAACTTATTCTCCTCTCTCCCAACAGCAGGGTGGCATCTGGCCAGGACCAGAGGCAGTCTGCCTCCCAGGTCTCTGTCATCCCCTCCCACAGTCAGCTACACCCCTCCCATTTTCAGGCTCCAAGGCAAAGCTCATTTGATGACTACAGCGCCTTTCCCTGAATCCAGGGGCTTTCAGATGAATGCTGATATAAGAGAAAGCAGAAATGTACTTATCATATCACACCATCTATAGCTGGCACGCCTATCTTGGAATTATGAATAACGCAAACTGGAGACTGTTATGTCAATAGTCTGACCTTGTCCCTGTTACTTTAGCTCTTTTTTTTCCCCTCCTTTTCATTACACTAAAAAAAATAAATCACTTAAAAAATAGATGGCTTGGGACTTCCCTGGAAGTCCAGTGGTTTAGACTCTCTGCTTCCAATGCAGGGAACACTAGTTCAATCCCTGATTGGGTAACTAAGATCCCACATGTCATGCAGCACAGCCAAAACATTAAAAACAAAACAAAAAACCCCAAACAGTGGCTATTCACCAAGGAAAAGTAAAAAGAAGCATATCCACATGTTTTCAAAGTCAGTTTGTAGAGGGCAGTCCTATGGGATGAAATGTTATGTTTTAGAGGATAAAAAAATGTCTCTTCCCTAACAGCCAGAAGAGTAAGAGAATTTGGGACAAGAGTGGTTAAGGAAATCTTTTAAGTAACAAGCAGCATTCTGCCTATTTTTAAGTGTAAAACAAGACCTTTTCTTCCTTCAAGAGCTGAAGCACTGTGTGTGGGGGGCGGGGGGGCACATTGGCTGTTCTGTGTTAGTGACCGTGCCTCTTGCTCTCATAACGAACAGTGTGCTGAGATGCAGCCTGCTCACACTGCAGACCCACCACCTCCACATCTGTCACAGGATGGTATTTAAGGGAAAGGCAGGTTTTTTGGATCCTAAAATGAAGTTCCAGGGGACAGTTACAGGAATGTTTAAACACTTCATGTAGCAAAACTGGTTCAGGTACTATTAATGGTTTGTCTAGCAAGAATGGAAAATAAATGCTGATTTCTTGTACTTTTGATTTACAGACCTGGCCAAAGACGGCAGCATTTCCCCCTTAGCCACAGTTTTGCTTTCTGGTTATCCAAAGTCAACCACAGCCCCAAATAATTAAATAGGAAATTTCAGAAATAAACAATTCATTAGTTTTACACTTCGAGCTATTCTGAGTACCGTGAAAAAATTTTGTGATGTCCTGCCAGGGACTTGAGCATCTATCCTTCTGGTGTTCCCATGGTGACACTGGTCACTTAACAGTCATCGCCTTTGTTGGGTTGACAGTTGTGGTATCATAGTACTTGTGTTCAAGGACCTTTATTTTACTTAATAATAGCCCCCAAATGCAATAGTGATGCTGGCAATTTGGCTATGCCAAAGAGAAACTGTAAACTGCTTCCTTTAAGTGAAAGGGTGAAAGCTCTTGACTTAATAAGGAAAAAAATATCATATGCTGAGATGGCTAAGATCTATGGAAGAAATAAATCTTTTACCTGTGACACTATAAAGAAGGAAAAAAATTTGAACTAGCATGGTAAAGTGCATAGTTAAGATGGAAGAGCAATAAATTTATAAAATAAGGTATTTTGAGAGAAACCACATTCAATGAACTTCTATTATTACAGTATATTGTAATAACTGTACTATTTTATTATTAGTGCCAATATTCTGTGTATAATAGACAAAGTAAACCTTGTGAAAGGGTCCAGTACTATCTGCAGTTGCAGGCATCTACTGGGGAACGTGGAACATCCCCTGCATGTGATCTCTTGGATTTTAATATAGTCACGGAAGTTCGTTTCACGTAGTTTTAACTGTGATAGCTGGCATGGCCAATATTGGAAAATGCAGACTCATCTGAAGCCTTGGAAATGGGGAGACTATCCTGAAGGATCATTAAAACTAAGGGATCTCTCATGCTCATCATATTTTAAAGTAATTTTGTAGGAAACATTGAAAGTCAGAAGGGGTCTAGTGTGTGTGTAATGAAGAAATATCACCATTTTCTCTTCAACCATAAAGTTACGTCCATTTTCAGGTTTCTTTAGTCTCTAATTTGGTCAATATATCAATCAATGATTAATATAGCCATTTCTACAACTAAAGAAGAGGCAGGTATCCACAGAGAGAAAATAAGCAGTAAATGTAACTTCATTCTGTGAACTGCTTTTGACTTCTAGAAGATAAATAGTCAGCATTTGCTCAGTAATTTCTGGTGCTTTCAAGGCAATTATCCTGCTGCCTTATGGCATCTGTAAGATATTGCTGACCATGAAATTACAGGATGAAGAATGCTTTTCACTACTTGGAAATGTAAAAGCACCATGGAACTCAGATAACGTTAACTGTTTCTCAGAAAAGTTTCACTGAAAAAACTGACACGAAGGGACTTCCCTGGTGGTCCGGTGGCCAAGACTCTGCTCCCAATGCAGGGGACCTGGGTTCTATCCCTGGTGAGGGAACTAGATCCCACAGGCTGCAACTACAGATCTCCTATGCTATAACTGACATTTGGCACAGTCAAATAAATAATTAAACAAAAATAACTATAAAAAAAAAAAACTGACATGAAGGGCAGCTCATTTAAACAGAAGTGTAAGTTTCAGTGGGACCTCATGGCAGGGGCATAAGATGCTCTGAGAACCAAGGATTAATCATCAATGAACAAAGAGTATAGGTCCTGCTGGTAAGCAGTTTACACTCTGCCAATGCAATAGATAGGACCACTGATAGCACCTGTATGAGGTATCATACCTAACAATTTTTAAAGAAGATTGTTTTTGTTATTTAAAATGTTGTTCTTCATATTATTTTGCAGTAACCAACCTAATCTTTCCTTTTTTTTGATCAAGAAAAAAGCAGCTACAACGTAAAAACAAACAAACAAACAAACAAAAAACTGAAAAGAAATTACATGTATCAACCATATTTGCTGAAAATCACCAAGGACTGAATATTTACTAATGTTACTCACCATGACCATTCACATTTCTAACACCTGAAGTAATCCAGATACAAATAAGCTTAAAACAAACAAATGCAAGGGATTTTGTGAGTGAAGTATTAAAGTTCTATAAAAACAAAGTGATCCTAAATGTTTCAGAAGATGGTAACACTGTACAATCGAATAGGCCATACTGGACATATCTACAACCTCTTAAAACCTACACTTTCCCTCAAAAACTGATACTGAAAGGTTTTTAAGCATCATTAAAAATGATTAAAATCAAAAACTCCTCTCAAAGGAATGAACACAACTCAAGAAGAGGAAAAAGCATAAAAAGAGTACATATTGAATCATTTCATGTATGTAAAATTCTAGAAAATGTTAACTATTTTATATTGCTGGAGAGGAGAACACTGTGGCTTGGAGAGAAGGGAGGGACAGATTTTAAGAGATGAGAGAAGCTTTGCAAGGGATGGAAATGTTTGGGATCTTGGTTGCTGGGATAGTTTAAAGTGTGTGATTTAGCTGCTAAGTCATGTCGGACGCTTTTATGGCCCCAGGGACTATAGCCTGCCAGGTTCCTCTGTCCATGGGATTTCCTAGGCAAGAATATTGCAGTGGTTTGCCATTTCCGTCTCCAGGGGATCTTCTCGACCTAGGGATCGAACCCATTTCTCCTGCATTGCAGGCGGATTCTTTACCACTGAGCCACCTGTGATAGTCCGTTTACAAGTGTGTACATATGTCAAAGCTCAATAAATTGCATACTTTAAATGGATACAGTTTATTGTATTAAAAATTACACCCCAATTATTCTTTAATGAGACCCCCTGCCCCCGCCACAACTGAAGTGACTTAGCACACACCAAAAAGGGCAAAAAACAAAAAAAGAACAAATCAAAAATGAAAAAAACCTGGGTAAAGTCTCATTTTTTTTTTAAGAATGGAGGAGTCTAAAGACCAGGTCTTATAAGCCCATGACCTGTTTTTCCATTTTGAGCACATTCTTCAGGTCTGGGGGTTGAGAGTGGCACAGAAGACTGAAGACACCCTACCCATCAAGTAAGTGAATGAAAAAGCTGAAGCACCTCAGTACTCAGTGAGCATTTTAAACTACAGCACAGCAAAGTGGTTTAGAACAAAGACTTAGGCTTAAAAGAGATACACTTGGGTCTCAATGTTGGCACTGCTGCTATCTGTAGAGTGGTCACTAAGTCCCTGGGACTGCAAGTTCAAGGTTACCTCATTTTCCCTTCCTTTGCCATTCAATTTTCCTTCACATGGGCTGGCAGTGGCCACAGAGTCTCCAGGCATATGATTCTGCTGAAAACAGATGATGATGGAAAAGCAGACTCAGGCACCAGTCTTAACCTTTAGGAGCCTATTGACACATCTGTGAAATGGGAATATCATCTGACTATCATGTGACTGAAATGGACATGTCACTTGGCAGGAGCCACAGCAGCTTGGCTTATCACAGGTGCCCAATAAATATTTGTTGAGGAATGCGTGAATAAGCGGATGTATTTACTAAAGTGAAGGCAGAATTTATAAGGATGTGTATGCACAGATGTGTAGGTTAGAAGGCTAACAGGTTGATAAAGAAACGAAATAATGTAATTTAGATAGACTACAAGAAATCAGGTTGCTAATGAGCATAAGTGTAGTGATGTACACTGTGTTATATACTTCATACAAATCAGGGTTCATTGAAATTGTGAAGAGAATCCATTTGACCAAAAATCTGAATTTGAGGAAAACTTCTCAAGAATCATTTAAAAATTTTACGATGGCATTAAGTATTAGGAGTCTGACTTTTCAGTTTTTATTCTATTTTGTATAAGCCAAACAGGCTACTGGAACTGAAGACCTCATAGCTCTTTTGCTGATATAAATCATTCACCAGTTTTATGACCAAGTTTAGAGTAACAATCTGAATTTTATTACAAACAAAAAATAAATCTAAAAAGCTTCCTTCAATTACATAGTATGCACAAGGATTTCTGCATTACATCATTTTACATAAAATGTTCTGAATGACAGAAGTAGCCAACTTCCTACCATTTGAAGAGAGGAGCTGACCGCTGAAAACCACACACATTTACAGAAAGAAACAAGAGTTTCACAGGGAAGGCCTGTGATCTCTGGCTACAGGCAGGAGCTGAAACTAGGAACACAAAAGAAACTTGGAGAAACGGAAAAGACATTCAATGCTCTAAAACACTTCAGCAAAAATAGTCAAACATTTGTAAACAACTTTTAAACAGATCTCTTCAATATACTATGTGGCTATAAGGTAAATATTCTTAACTGATTTTTATTTGACTCAAAAAGTCTATTGTAACTGCTGAGGAGCATTTCCCTGTAAGTTAGATAAAAGCTTTGTTTTCTTCCCCTGGAGGCAAAAATAAAATGTAATTAGCGCTTATTCAAGGACTGCCTGTGAATTTTTCAGACTAGGACCTTTTAGATACTTCCATGTTTGTTAGCTATTCCCATCCCCCGAAAATACATGAGTTAGAAGAAATGGTAAAGCCAGAATTAATAACAAATTTGGTTCCTTGTTAACATCTCTGAAGGGCTGACGGGTAAGAACACTGGTGAAACCGGCTACAGATTTTAATTAACCCTGCTATCTTTTTTTCCCCTTCATCAAGAATAATAAGGACTTAAAAACATGAGCTTGGCAATGCAAGAACTTAGAAACGAAGTAAGGCTGAATTGTGCTCAGTGTGCAGGACAACTGCAGCACTGGAAACCCCAGGAACATAATGTAAACAGACACATGAGGGTTTAACAGCCTTTTCTGCATTTGGCACCATGACTTAAAACTATTTTCTTCCATTTACCTATTTGGGATATTTTTATGAAGTGACTGCATATAGCAATAATAATAAACTTTCCCTTTAAGTATGTAATGTATAACAAAAACACATTAATCACCAGAAATAAAATCTACAATCTGCTAAATCCTAATGGAAAAGTTCCGTCTTAGCATCCACGCTTGGCTATCTCATGCTCTGAGATGATTAGAAAAGTCTCTAAACACTGGCTAGGTCCCTTTTGGTGGAGTGACAGATGTACAAACAAGCGTAATACTATGAAAGAGTGACGCTTTTCCTTAAAGTTATTCTCCATGTCAATTTTATTCGACTACTAATACATTGAGCCTAATATCACCTTTGGCTAGGTAATTAAATTATTTGGGAATGAAAACTCTGTTTATTTAAATGAAATAAGTCAATATTTATTGATATTTATCAGAAACTTTTAAATAATAGATTCTGAAGAAGCTAAAAATGACACAGTTAAGTACAAACTGTCCTTTACCTTTATTGCTTGTATACACAAGAAATACATTATAAAACTAGTGGGAAGAGGAAAAAATAATGGAAGAAAAAGTTACCTGCTTTAGTATTTTTAAGAATAGTTTTGATAACTTCTTAGATCAACTTGCTTATCTGAAACAGAGCAAAACTACAATACAATCACAATATAATTCTAATAATCACAGCAATTATGCTTTCATTTTTAATTTTCTCTTCATAAAACATTAATGCTATAAAAATGAGGTTGATGACATCCTTATTTAAAAGACACATTATACTGGTATCAAAATGTAGTTTATTTTAATACCAACTGAAAAAATAGAGCTTATATAGTCTATTATTTCAATGAAGTTTTATTATTACTTTTATTTTCAAAGTTGGTAGCAAAGTTACTGTTAACAATATAAATTTTTTCTTTATAAGCGAAATTCCTTTAAAAGTGTTGAAAGGCATTCTAGGATGGGCTTGCAAGGAAAATCAATCATTCCAATATTGATAAATAGGATACTTGATGAATTGAGATTTATTCCTTTAACTTCCTCACTAACTTGTCCTGATTTGTCAGGTTTTTTACTCATTTGGTATCGTAAAAGTAGTTTAGGCCTGAGCCTTTTAGCTGGAGCAATTATTTCCATTTTCCATGATTTCTCTTCAGTTTTCCAAATATACAATAAAACAATACAATAATCACTGCAGGAAGGAATGATCAGTTAAGTTGGATCATGTTCATTTACCTTTTAATTTCATTTAAGGGATATTAATATTAGTCATAAAAGCTTTACAGTTTCAGCACACATACACGCAATCACAGAATTAAAAATCTTTATACCTTTTAAGAAAAGGGTTCCACTTTGTTCAATGTATCATAGTCAAATTTAAGTCTAAAGAAATACACTTCTATTAAATACAGCGGCCATCACTTACCTTAAAGTTTATGGATAAAGTTCAGTACTGATCCAAGGATGCTGGCATCAAAGCCCTCCCTCTCAACTATCCCTAGTTTCTGCATTTCTATAATGTACCACCAATTATTCTAGATTTATAATACCCTGTCTTTAACTTGGTATATACCACCTTTTGGATAAAAAGATTATTGGTTGTTTGAGATGAGATACAAGAACAAAATCATTCTTGAGGTTCCACCTCGAAAAAAAGACGATGTTTGCTCATAGCAGCTAGTTTGACACCCCTGTTTTCCTTAGGCTAGCCTTCACACAACGAGCATGCATATACAGCCATGGTTCACTGCATCTGTTCTGAAGTTGAGAACTGCTGCTTATTCAAGTACAGATGCCCCCATGTGATGTAAGGAGACAGTTGAATTGCATGTCCACCATGAGAAAAGGAAAATAAACGATGAAACAAATGCAGCAAATATAGGCAGCTGGCATTCAGAACACGCCAAAAAGCTAACACTCATGAATTGTCATTATAAGGGTCTTTCTTTCCTTTAAAAAAAAAAAAAAAGTCTTTCTTTGCATATTTTGAAATTTAAGGGTCCCAGAGAATCATGAAGTGCCTTGTCGTTTTTGCTGCTGACTCCTGATGACCTCTAGCTGTTTTTTGCATTGCTGATAGTAAGTTGAAAGGCTTTTGTTTTCATCTAAAAGCTTTTTATGTTCCTGTACCAGACGAGATGTATTTTGCTGGTCCTTTTCATCCTGGTCCAGTTCTGCAACTAGTTCCTGCCTAAAAACAAATAACACACATTACATAGGATGGAAATATTCCTACCTTAACAGCTGGTGATAAAAGCTCTAAATAATTAGAACTTTGATTCTGGGTCTATCATTATACATCTTAGGTACACTGCTGCTGCTGCTACTAACGGAGAAGGCAATGGCACCGCACTCCAGTACTCTTGCCTGGAAAACCCCATGAATGGAGGCTAGGTACACTAGTCGGACACAATTATGGGCTGGAATGGAAACTATCATCTACTCTTCTAGCATACCCATACAAATATCATACTCCTTTTAATAAGTGTAACTGTACTTAGGTAAGTAGTGAAAACAGATAAAATGGTATAATAAAGTTCCAGAAAATTTCATTTGTTACCCCTTGTATGTAGGAAGGAAGAAAAAAGGCTGGGAAGAGCTTACTCTGGCTCCACTTAAAAGTAACCCTTGAAGTTTTAATCATTCACATTTGACTTTCACATTCCCGTTTTCATATGCAAAGTTGAAGTCACAATTGTATTCAACTACAATGCAGTGGTAGCTAATAAAACATTGCCAAGATAATTAAAATAGGTGCTATCCAACTTAAATCCTACTTAAATCCAACTTAATTTCCTACTTTGAAAATAATGAAATGAATACAAAGTACCACCCTTGCAATTATTTTTGAGAAAAACCAGAGTCTTTTACAGCCTGATAAACTTTTTTAAGTGCCTTTTATTTAGAGGATATTATGTATTAGTTCCTAAAGGGACTCTACTAGAAACAACTGAATAATTAATGAAAGGCTCTCAAACAAAAATTTACTAGTAACATTTCTTAAAGTACTTAAAACAGATTAAAACTGCCATATTTTTTTACAGTGTCCCTCAATTCATCCTGTGTTTTTTTTTCCAGCACAGAATTCCTCTTTCAAATGATTAAAGTATGAAAACAGTACAGATTAAACATGTGACATAAGAAATAGCTTTTTTCCTTAACATAAAGTGTGACAAAATTCCATAGTTCTACAGTTCATACAGTTTAATATTTAATCTATTTAGCTTTACCTTTAAAATGTTAAACTGAATTTATCAAAATCATGGTATTAGAAAATTGTGAAAAAACCTTTTTTCTCCTTTCTTGAAAGTACCACCATAAATCAGTGTGTCAAAGGAGTAAAATTTCATGAAGGTCATGTTCAAGAAAACGGAAACACTGTTTCTTAAGAATCTCAAGTAGAGAAGAATGGAAATGGGACTGTATTTCTTTAAATGGGGAGAAAAGTAGTCTATTTCCCAGAGCAACGTGTGAGTATTGAACTCCTCAGAAAAACACTCAGAGATGAAATAAAGCCCTCTAATAAGTCATTCTACTCTCTGAAACATATACCTGGAGAGACTCTACCAAAATGTTTCTAAGATAAAGCACAACTAAACAATAGTAAATCAAATTATTTTACCTGTGTCCAAGGACAATAAATCCGTTTACCAATAAACCTAAATAGCTTTTAACTTTAAAATTCTGAGAACATAAAATATATGGTTAAGATCACCTATTTATTTCCCTTATGTCTTGCTAATATAATAAAATTCAGTCAAGAGTTCAGTCATACATGGAAAATTAGCCAGGGGTGCTTAAAAAACATAAATATAGAAGATTCTTTAAAAAACTAGGAATAAAACTACCATATGACCTAGCAATCCCACTCCTAGGCATATACCCTGAGGAAACCAGAAGTGAAAAAGACACATGTATCCCATTCATTGCAGCACTATTTACAATAGCTAGAACATGGAAGCTACCTAGACGTCCATTGACAGATGAATAGATAAAGAAGTTGTGGCACATAAACACAATGGAATATTACTCAGCCATAAAAAAGAACACATTTGAGTCAGTTCTGATGAGGTGGATGAACCTAGAACCTATTATACAGAGTGAAGTGAGTGAGAAGGAGAAAGATAATATGGTATTCTAATGCATATATACATGGAATCTATAAAAATGGTACTGAAGAATTTATTTATAAGGCAGCAATGGAGAAACAGACATAGTAGAATAGACTTATGGACATGGGGAGAGGGGAGGAGGCAGTGAGATGTATGCAAAGAGTAATGTAGAAACTGACATTACCATATGTAAAATAGCCAATGGGAATTTGCTGTGTGCAGGAAACTCAAACAGGGGATCTGTATCAATCTAGAGGGGTGGGATGGGGTGAGAGACGGGAGGGAGGTTCAAAAGGGAGGTGATATATGTATACCGATGGCTGATTCATGGTGAGGTTTGACAGAAAACAACAAAATTCTCTAAAGCAGTTATCTGTCAATAAAAAAATTAAAAAAAAAAAAAAGAACAAACATAAACATAGAGAAAAGCTCCACATGAGACATATACTTCATGATTAATTCCAAGAATTATGGTTTTCATGTCTTTAAACAATATTGCACCTTAGCACATTTTAAACTCAAAATACCAATTATTTATTTTTATTCATAAAAGATAACTTACTTTCTCTGTAATAACAATGCAATTTCTGTTTGGACTTTCATGTATTCCTGTGCCATCTTACAATGCTGTTCAAACACTGCCATAGATTCTTTGGAGTTTGGGCATGGTGCTAGAGGCTGGAAATAAATCACAAATGTTAAAAATATAGTTAAATCAAATCTCAATATCTAGCTGAGCATTAAGACAGACACTGTAATAAGACTTTTATAGCACTAAAGCAATGATCTTTTAAAAATAAGTGTTAAATAAACCAGGCCTAGAAAATCTCAGTGTCCTTTGCCAGTGTTAACTCAGATCTTAAATTTATACTTGCTGTTTTCAAACTTTTGAACCATGACTACCGCACTCTTGACCTCTGGTTTTACATTTCAGTTGCCAAACTATTATACTGAAAGATGTTTACAGCTCTCATACTCAGGCAGAGAAGTGTATTACTTATATTTTAGTCACCATGAACACGCCAATGTATCACAAAATCTATTAAGGAGAAATGAGCTTATATGAGTTTTAAATTTTAATACAGTAACAATGAAGAGCCAAGACCTATTCTTGGCAGCTGAACAAAGATGAGAGTAGTTTAAGGTGATTGTTGGATTCGAAACATATGATTCTGGCAATCTCACCAACTTAATTGAGAATCAATTATTTCAATTTGATTTTTAAAAGTTTAAGGAGGCCAACTGAAAGCATAAATAAATGCATACACAATGACAAATAAGAACACAACCACCAGCTTTAAAGACAAACTTCTCTAAAAAGGAAAAAGGAAACTGCTGAGAAAGTACTCCTTTACCTGTAGTTGGTGATCCAGTGTAAGATATGCCATTGGGATGGAATTATCTGATCCATTGGTATCTGGAATTACAGCATGTGTTTTATTTATTTTCTGTCATAAATAATTAAAAACAAAGCAAGAAAGCAGATGATTGTTTTTCCTAGAGAAAAAAGTTATTGCTACTGGTAATTTTTTATTTCTAAAGGTAAACAGAGGACATCCAATTACAGATAATTGGAGTACAACCATACTCTCATGCCTAAATTTAAGCTGGCTATGAACTGAACACCATATATTAAAGCATGTAAGCCCTTGTTTAATTAAAATCAAAAACAGTCATATGGGACCTTTATATTTTAAATTCAGTCTTATGGACTTCTACCTAATCAAGCCTCACATTCCTTCTCTCCTCGATCACATTAAGTTTACTATAAGGCTGTGCCAATTCAGCAATTATCAGTGTTCCTTCACAGGGAAAGGGGGAAAGCAAGAGGTACATTCTTTTCCAGTAGGTCAGCCTCAATTAGCAAAGATTCTAGCCGCCCATCCCACTCCTCCCAATGAGAATCACTGCAGAGAACGAGAGGTGTTACTGATAGGAGTGTATTACACACATGGACAGCAAGAAAAGTGTGACTTAATGTCAAAACAATTAAATGGGTTAACTCGAACAACCAAACAGCCAATTTATCAAAATATCTGAACACACAAGTTTTGTTTGTATTTCAAAAAGAGGTAAAACTGCCACAACAACTCGCTAGAGAAGCATGGGTCGCTCTCTTCCCAATATGAACATGTATATATGTTTCTAGGAGCAGGAAGGATAACTGGGAGGTAATAGAGACTTTCCTATTTCAGAAGTAGCTGCTTCCCCAGTATTAACAGAGAATAAATGAGTTAAGCACGTGAGCTATTCACCCTTTTTCTGTTAGAGACTCCAGGAAAGAGTGGTGTAGATGAAGGCAAGGTCAGGAAGACAGCCAGGCACTTCCTCAAATACAATAAAAAACTAAGACAGTTAGATGGTTCAATAACCTCCTAAGTTACTGCTGACTGATATTCCAGTTTTGTTATTTGTTTTTTTAAAGCCACTGAGAATGTGTTTTCAAATAACTCCAAAAACTAAGCTAATTCAGAGCAGATGAGATAATGTATTTAAGGAATACCATGCAGTGCTAGCTAGTCTCTGGGGAGGACTCAACACATGGCGCTGGTTCTTCCTTTTTAATTATTGTCTTTGATACTAAGTGAAGAATTGGGAAAGCACAGCAATTTAAGATATTCAAGTTTACATTTCAGATTTAAAAAGTCATGTTAAACTGTTGCTGTTGTTTAGTTGCTAAGTTGTGTGCTGGAGTGCAATAAAGAAGGAATAACAGAGTATTGCCTTAGAGCTTTAACCCTAAAATCATATATTAATGCAAAGGCTTTCTTTGAAATAGCTAAACAAGAAATACATTTATTTTTCTGATGAAACCTCTCCCCACCCCCTGCAATAGTTTCAAATAATTCCTCCACTGATTACTGCTTTTCACAAAATTAAACTTATTAAAGGTGATTTCCTCTGAACTTACTGGAAAAATTAAGTGTCTTCAAATTTCTTTAATATTTCTACTCTTATCACTCTTTCTTAAATCTTTGATACTTCATATATCATATTTAATCAGTCCCCTTTCCCAATATGTATTTCAGAATTAAACATATCAATGTTTCACAGTATTCTGGGGGTTAAAAAAAAAAAAAAAAGAGTCCAAGGATTGTGCTATTTTCAAACAATTTTAAAGCCCTCTGATGGTGGGAATTAAGGTCCTTTACTAAATTTCATCTGTTCTCTGAATCCAAGAAGTGAGATTTTACCTTCTCACTTAAACTGAAATTCAGCTTTCAGTTTCTGGTTACAAGGCTTTCCTGACAGCTCAGTTGGTAAAGAATCTGCCTGCAATGCAGGAGACCTGGGTTCAATCTTTGGGTTGGGAAGATCCGCTGGAGAAGGGAAAGGCTACCCACTCCAGTACTCTGGCCTACGGAATTTCATGGACTGTACAGTCCATGGGGTTGCAAAGAGTTGGACATGACTGAGCGACTTTCACTTTCTGGTTTTAAGACAGCAAGGTTATTCCATGAAAGTCTGTCTTATAATGTTTTAATTGCTGATCAAATCTAACTTCTTTTCCTAAATATCAGAATTGATATTGAGTTGGTTAAGTTAGGTAAAACCTCTCGTCCAGTCTCTTAAACACAAAACTTATAACTATCTCATATTCTCTAAGTATATGCTCCCTTCAACTAGAATGCTGTCTTCTCCTTTCTGCTCTATGACTAAATAATAAATCTCATTATTTTTTTTTTTAAAGTCACAGACTATGCCAGGTCTTATCTACAATTACTAAAACACTCAGCTTATACTGTAAATGTAGCAGTTTGTTATATACCATGATGAGTTTACTTTTAATGTGTCAGTACCATGACTCTAATCAGAATACAAACAAATGGGGCATGACTCATGTTTCAATCTTTGCAAAGTACTAGGTACAGGGCCATCTCTTGAGTGAGTGTCCCCCCACCACTGTGGCACGCTCTACTGGATCCAGGTTATCTCTCTTACTAGCTGCTCTTGGGTATGTCGGTCTTTTTTTATCCCCAATATATCACAAGTAGAAACCCATATTACAAGAGCACTATGCATTACAATTATTATTTTGTTCTTTTTCTCTGAAAAACACAAAAAACTGCTGCCCTTTTAAATTAAAAAACCCAATTAATTAGGTTGTTTTAACATATGCACTTCTACATTTTTTTCTTGGTCAGTGGGCCTTGAAAGAAAAAGGTTTTACCTGTCTCTTCCCTACAATTTATTCTGTTAGCTTCAGTATCAATATTTTTCTTAGAAACAGTGCAAAGCTGAACTTTATTATTTACAAACTTAAACCAGATTCTCAATACCTAAAATTATATTAAAAATTATTTAAAAACAATAACCACACATTTATAGTATATTTCACAGCAGAGATGAAATTTAGTTGATACTGCAACCTGGACTTATGTATGATGCCTAGCTATTGGTATTTTGTGGTATTTTAGGTTCCAGAAAAGGAACAAAGAGAGATGGAAGTTGGAAGAAGAAGAACACATAAAATGGAATCACAGCAGTTAAATGAGAGGGATGTAGGAGAACTCTGATTTTGCCCTCATGAATTCGCTATCTGCCCCACTTTGACTGGGATGTCTAGGTTAGTCCAGGATGAAATGAGAAGACCCAGCAAATGCTGTAATGCCAGGGCAAGTATACCCTCATTGAAGGATGTGTGAATCAAAGAGAGCTAAAACTACCTGAATGTCAACAGTCAAATCTGTCAAGATCATTTCCCTGTCCCTTTCTGAGGAGAAGCCTGTCATGATAAACATGTGCTGAGTAGTGGGCAATGTTCTGGAAAATTGGAGGCTGGGCTGTGATGGGGGTGAAATTTAGGAGTTTCTGCCACCACTAAATTTAAACTTTCTAAAACTAGGGAGTACATCCAAGGCTAAATATAGTTCTATCTTACATGACACAGAGAAAAGCCACCCAGTTAATTTTTTTAAATTGCATTATGAACTTGACGATACCATGTCAAATATCTATAAATACTTATAAGCAGAATTTCAGTTTGTAAAGACAGAAAGCTGACTTTTTAATTTCAATTTAATTGCCATTATTAATACCATTGTTGATCTGATATAAAATCCCAAATGGTTTAGTTTTTCGAGGTCTAAGAGATCATCTTCCCTCTCTGACACAATAACGTATAAATAATTTTCATAGAAGAATATTCTGCATATTTATCAAGGTATCCTCTGAATGCTAAAGAAAAGTTAATTTTATTATGGCACATAATTTCCTGGTTACCCATAATGAAACTATTTCATTACTACCTTCAGACAGACAGATTTTACTTATATTCTGATTTTGATCAGTTAAGTTATTCATGTTGGAGAGTTTTAATAACTCTTCAGTTCAGTTCAGTTGCTCAGTTGTGTCTGACTCTTTGCGACCCTATGAATCTCAGTACGCCAGGCCTCCCTGTCCATCACCAGCTCCCGGAGTTCACTCAGACTCACGTCCATCGAATCAGTGATGCCATCCAGCCATCTCATCCTCTGTCGTCCCCTTCTCCTCTTACAGGCCTTTAAAAATCTATTTAACAGGCTATTTATGTGACGGAAATGAGGTCTCTCTCTCAGTTAAAAATGATTCAAAAGGTCAAAGGACAGAAAAAAAAAATTTTTTTCTTACCAAGGTACACAATATCTTGTATTTTTAAAACAAAACACTGAGATGAAGATGATTACTTTACTATCCTGTTTTTAGTTATTCAAAAAATGAGAATTAACTACTATCATTACTACCAGAAGGATATATTGTAATAGAAAAATCAGACTGAAATATCAACAACAGAGTATCTTTCTACTTAAAAACTACCCCAAACAAACCATCTTACAAAATACTAGGTTTAGTATGGGCGGGGGCGGTGGGGGGGGGGGGCAGTAGAAGGGGAACCACATGAGGAAAAGTAGTTTCCGTCTTAGTAGTCAAAAAGATATTTTAAAATTTATTACTAAATATTCGATTTTATTAATAGGGAAATCTAAACTACAGTATAACGCCAGTCTTTATAAACATTAGAGTTATCACATGATTAAATGAACATAAACATGATAAATTCAACTTTATTGAGGAAATAAACTGGTCACCTGTGGAATCGTCAGGGGTCCATGGATGACTGCGAGCTGGCTTTTCTGAGGTTGGTCCTGAGGTAGTGATCATTCTGACGCTAGGACTGGATGACCTACTGCTCACCTGGAGGAAGAAATGACAGGAGGAACAAAGTGTGATTTTGATATAAAAACAAAAATAACAAGAGAAAATTTCTATTCTAAGGCAAAGGAAAGACTTCCATTTTTATCAGAAGAGGTTCTAAAACACTTGCAAGAAATCAAATAGATCCTCTAGGAATATTATATTAATATATGTATGCTAAAATTTTATATGCATTCACACCTAATACCTCTTAGAAACCAATAAGCTTGCAAGAAAGTAAGGGAAATGCTCTGAGACCAGAAATAAAGTCTAGCAAGTGCTTAAGCTGCTAGCCCTGGGCATTTCAGCTGAAGCCCAATGGCCTGGAGCTTCTCTGTTCTGCCTGCCTGCTGTCCTCAGAGGAACAGGCACAAAGTCTGGGGTCTTTGCACAATGGGAGTAGGACTGGAGAACCTCTTGCTTAAAGCTAAAACCCAAGCAGGCCTCATTCTCAGTAAACTAGAAAAACAAAACCACAAAACCTACCCTACAAAAGCGGTAACAAGTAAATCTGTCCACCTTAAGTAGCAGCTCTGCGTACAGGGTAGAAAATGTAGCTGCCATCAATCAGTAAAAAATTTCCAAACTCGATGGAAGATGTAACAAATTCCAACCATAACAAAGCCCAAGCAGAAAAACATAAGGAGAGAACCTACATTACAGACTTAAACACAGGCCATATTACAGTCAAATTCTAGAAAACAAAGAAAATAGAAGACAGTAAAATGCAGCCAGAGTGAAAAGATCATCCATGAATACCAGTTAGATCCTCAGCAGCAACAGGGAAGACAGAAGTAGAATATGTTCAAACTGCTGAAAGAAAACAATTGTCACCCTAGATTTGTTCAGTCATCAAAAATGGGAAGAATTAGGTCAAAATAACATTCTCAGATGAGCAAAAACTGAGGTTACAGCCCACAGACTCTTACCAAAAGAATTTACCATCACGATGAGATATTTTGATACTCCTGTGATATATAAAACGGTCCAAAAACCAAACTATGCTCACAGTAAAACCTGACCTTCATAAAAAGCAAGTTTGGTCTAAACATATTTGTGAACCCTATGCTTAAAAAGGGATTCCCAGGTGGCACGGTGGTAAGGAATCCGCCTATCAATGCAGGAGACATAAGAGATGCAGGTTCAATCTCTGGGTCAGGAAGATCCCCTGGAGGAGGGTAGGCAACCCACTCCAGTATTCTTGTCTGGAGAATCCCATGGACAGAGGAGCCTGGCAGGCTATAGTCCATAGGGTCACAAAGAGTTGGACACAACTAAAGCGATTTAGCACACAAACACACACATGCTTAACAAAAGGGATTATGCATTCTTTTCAAGCACCCACGGAACACTTTTGCAAAATGATATAAACATTAAATGGCAGATAATTAGGTTGTTGTAACTATAAGATGAGAATATATGAGTAGACTTGTAGCACCTAACAATTCCTTTCCTAGTTCAAAATTACAGTTCTTTTACAAAACATAGACAGTGACCAAGCCTGGTCACAAAGGTATTTTTCTCTTTGAGTGTAATTACAGTCTGTTCAGACATGAACTCCAACTTGGGCCTGAAATGCTTTATACTACTCTTAAAGTCTGTGATTCCTCAAAAACATGAAAATCTCCTAAGGGCATAGATCATGTGTACTTTTCTACTGGTCACTCCAGGATTAAGGAGATTGCTGAATACATCATATAATGAATAAAAACCACATACATGGTAAAGAACCATATAATAAAGACTCATTAATAATAACAAGCTTTTGGTATTCAAATGTAAGACTGGTGTTTAGGTTTATTTACCACTGATATATAATAAGAATGAGAATATACACCATAGAGAATGGTGATGAAATAATCAACTGTTATTTTTAGAATGCTGTTAACCTCTGTAAACAAATAGATATGACATTATTCCTCAGTCCTTTAACCTTCTTTGTCTGAAAGCCAAGTCTTGAATTAATAAGTACCGTGATATGACCACAGTTATAATTTCTATTGCAAATACAGAGCAATTTTTCTTCAGAGTGCTAGAAGAAGAGGATTTCAGTCAGCCTAATTCTTTGTCAATATTTTACATATAAATATTTGTCACATATGAGAACCAATATCAGTTGTGAGAAATTAAACAAGATAAAATACAAGATTAGGTTTACAAAGTATAAGAATGAATTCTGTACACTAAAAAAAAGGGTCACTGAATATGTGGTATTAAATAATCCCACTTGAACCTAGTATGAATTATTATAATCCTTAAACTTAAATCTTTTCCAAGAGAATTCTTTGCTACTTTATTTCTCTCATCTCATCTCATGTGCACACTCATTTGTTCTATTTCAGATTTCCCAGGAGTTCTAAAACTAAGAAATAAGGCTAATATTTTTAGGTCATCTCATAACTGGTCTTTCTTCAAGGCTATAAGAAAAGCTACAACTTAAATTTAAATCCATAAATTAAGTAAACCAGTCTTTGTATTTCAAGGAATGAGCATCTCAACAAGTAACACAATATGCTAACATTTGTATTAAAAAAAAAAAAACTAAAGAAATACTCAAAAGCAAACCATATTTTTTTGAATACCTGAAAAAATCCAAGGCATAAATCAGGACAGGTAATACTTTGATAATTTAAAAGAAGTATCAAACTGCTGGCAACTGAGTATGAAGGAAGTCTTATTTTTATAGTAGCTGTTTAAAAAAAAAAAAATCACTGATGGCCATAAATGCTCTGAAAACTACTAAAACTCATTTAGGTTGCTCCTTCCTTCAAGACATTTACAATTTCCTTCAAGACATTTATAATTACTTTATTCTCAAAGAAACGGAAAAGTTTAATAAGAAATATAGAGAAACTTGACTTACCACAAGGACTGGCTATGAAAGTGGTTCAGAAATGCCACACAGCAATTTAAGGCAGCAAAAGAATACTAAGCCAAATTTAAACTGCAGGGCGAATGACCATCAGTAGACACGAACCCAAACTGGACTTGGACCAAAACTTTATAAAAAGGAATTGGGAGTTATTTACAAACAAAAATAAAGCTTTGCTTTTTATGTTTCACCTGAAAGACTGGGAAAATATTTTCATAAGTTAAGAATCTACGGCCAGGGTTACTATTAGACTGACATCTGAAAGCTATTTAAAACCCTCAGGAATCATCTTAGTTGCTAAAATTATAGGAGCACAAAACAGAGATTAAATGTTGATTTATATGATATTTTTGTGAAGTAACATCTGAAGAGCATAAATATTCAAAAGAAATGGGTATCAGTAGGTAATGTGGATGTACAAGGGTACTTACCCCATGACGATAATCACAAATTAATTAAATCTATACATGAAAGGATGTACTAAAAATATTCTTTTTAATCCAAAATTATGGGCTCAATCTAATTCTGGCTTCACCACAGTTTATTACAAGACAAATTTTAGAATTTTATTTTTCTTATATGGTCTTTAAATTCTCCAATAGGAAGGTATACTATGAATAAGGAATTATTTAGGAAATATAATTATGTAGGCTTCTGATTTAGAGCTTGAACAGAAAATTATTATTATAGACAAAAGAAATAGTATGAAAAATTGTATTCCTTAACTAAATAATGACAATGTATGATAATACATCTTTTGATATGTGACAGAAGGCCTTTAAAGCAGATACTTTCTATAGTCTCTGTACAGAAGCTTCCCTTATGATACAGAAAGAAATGAATGCCAAAGGATTTTACATCTTTTCAAGTGGTAGTTTTATTTTTCTATAGTAATATAGTGAGAAAAAGTGGTAAGAGACCTGGGGGCAGGCATACAAGCATGTACCAAGCATCTACTGGTGTGTCTGGTACTTTCACATGTTGTAAGAACCCTGGGGGTTGGACATTATGGTCCCCACTGGTACATAATGTTGAAGCTCAGGGAAATGAAGGACTTGCTCAAAGCCACATATCAGGTCAGTAAAGGTAGATTCTTGAGTCCATATAAAAATTAGTATGTCTGGTTCTCTGAATAATCACAATTGTATCATACTGCAGCTGTAATTTGTCATTGACTGCAG
This sequence comes from Bison bison bison, assembly GCF_000754665.1. Taxonomy (NCBI): domain Eukaryota; kingdom Metazoa; phylum Chordata; class Mammalia; order Artiodactyla; family Bovidae; genus Bison; species Bison bison. The sequence continues at coordinate 9,630,356 of NW_011494607.1, forward strand.
CACCCTCCAGGAGAAATCTTGAAAACAGATCTATAAATTTATTATCAAGGAGGATTAGCCTTGCTCAAAAATACAGTACAGTAAAAACTGATAAACAGTATTTAAATAATTAGTGATGATGCAGACCAAATGAAGCCAAACACTTGAAACTGAAGGGGTCTGGAATTACTTTACCATGCGTTGCATTCAGTTTTATATGCAAGACAGCACGATAAGAGTGTAGAGTTCGTGTGCTTTTGGAATCAGATCTGGATTCAAAACTTGATTATAGCAAATACTAGCCAGTGCCAAGGGAAGTAAGACTTAGGTAAGTTTCTCTAAGCCTCAGTCTATCTATCTGCAAAATGGGGAAAATAAAAAGTACCAAACTTTCAGGTTAAAATGTCAATAACATATATTAGAGGCCTGACAGTAAAGGCACAAAATGGGTGCACAATAAATAAAATGCAGTTGTTATTACTGAAGTTCTCCAGTTGATCTGGATGTAAGTCTGATCTGCCCAAACAAGCTCCTGGGAGACCGGGAGACTGGGCCTTCTTGGTCTGTCAATGTACCCTGGTCAAAGCCTACCACGAATGCACCTACCTGTAGTGGAGTGAGTTGGGTTTAGTATCTGTTGCTGCTGCTAAGTCGCTTCAGTCATGTCCGACTCTGTGCGACCCCATAGACGGCAGCCCACCAGGCTCCCCCGTCCCTGGGATTCTCCAGGCAAGAATACTGGAGTGGGCTGCTATTTCCTTCTCCAAAGCATGAAAGTGAAAAGTGAAAGTGAAGTCGCTCAGTCATGTCCGACTCTTAGCGACCCCATGGACTGCAGCCTCCCAGGCTCCTCCACCCATGGGATTTTCCAGGCAAGAGTACTGGAGTGGGGTGCCATTGCCTTCTCCATTAGTATCTGTTGCAGTAAAGCAAAGCACTCTCCCCCAAGGCACTTTGGGGGTGTTTCAGTAAGGTTTTAGGGTGGCTCAGACGGTAAAGCATCTGTCTACAATGCGGGAGACCTGGGTTCGATCCCTGGGTCGGAAAGATTCTCTGGAGAAGGAAATGGCAACCCACTCCAGTAACTCTTGCCTAGAAAACCCCATGGACGGAGAAGCCTGGTGTCCATGGGGTCGCAAAGAGTTGGACAAAACTGAGCGACTTCACTTTCACTTACTAGAGGATTTAGGCTTTTGGTGAGTGATTTGAAGGAGGCCACAAGGAAGGAGGGGTTCACTCTAGATTGGCTACTGTCAGAAAGCAGTGGCAATTCTACCAGGAGGGCAGAGCAGAGTAAGGGTAAAGCTGCTAACTAGTAGAACAGCAGCAGGCACTCATATCCACCGTGAGAGGGCAGTGTTTGGTTTTCTGTGGGTGGCACAGTGATCTTGTTTTCCATCTGTGCTTAGACAACACTGTAAAATGGCCCTGTTTTGTCTCATTTTTCATGATCTCAGAGTCACTTTGTCTACTGGTGTTCTGAGATACTGTTTATTTCCAGCTTCTTACAACACCAAGGCTTTAGTATGAGATCAGTTCCTCGACATCAGGGGTGGCTTTTTTCTCAAATGGAGGCCAGATCCATTACATATGCTTAATGAGCTTCCTGAATTAATAAAAACCTCAGTTAATTTAAAAGTGAGATGTATGCTGTGTGGATTCAATCTTTTACATGAACATTACACAAGCACTTTTAATTAAGAAGCTTGCTATGTTCACCATTCCTCCTCTCCATAGAAATGGCAGTATAAAAATTGCCAATTTTAGTTGACAGATGAAAACTTTAAATGATTTTATTAAGATCAATCTTGAATCAAGAGGCAAAGTAGAAACACCTATCCGATCACTTTCCTCTATGAGATATAATATTGAACTTCATCAGGAAACTCTTTTCCTCTGATGATTGTACTGCCTGGGCAAATACTTTTATGTTCTTTATCAATTTCCATGGCCAAAACAAACCAAAAAAACCCCTATGCATCTGTTTAATCACTGCTTAGCCAGACTTTAAAAACAACTATACCTTCAATTTTGAAAATCCAGATTTGCATACTTTTCCTCTCCAAATAATGTTATTTTCATGAGTAATTAGAAAGATTTAATGGTCATTTATCATAAATAACATTTTCAGGGGAAAACGTTTTCACAGCATATTAAGATTACTATTTGTCACTCTCATCTCTAACTGGATATTAGGCATTTTAAGGTTGTCATATGTAAGTAATCCTGAATGAGTGGATCAATTTTAACACTGGCTAGGCAATGGTTCTATAGAACCTGTTTCACAATGAATTTTACCACTGTATCAAATTCCCCCTTATTCTAAACCTTTGGAGTATTCAGTGACAGTTCATGCAAGTCTGCCTCAGTTCCAGTGTTTTACTATCTCATGTACACATAAATATACATGCAAATAGTAGTGATCAAAGTCTCAGGTCATACAGGATTTGTGAGCAAATAAGTAAGGCTTGGTATGGTGAGGTCAGTCCTGAAATACAGTGATGCCTTTATTCTAGAACACAGAGAAAAAGCACTGGCAGATGCTCCTGAGCTGTCTTAGAGCAAGCCTCTCATTCTTAATCAAAGGGAGAATACTTTGCTAGAGTTTTTCATAACTGGAATGTCAATGGCAATAGTAAACAGCATTAAAAAGGCTGAGTTCATCAAACCTTTAAGGGATCAAAGCAAATACCAGATGTCAAGCTATCTATTACTAAATGCCCTGATTAATGCTTGAAGTATTTGAGGGGGAGAGAGTGGGAAATTTCATTCAAAAGTTCTGAGATCTCTCAAAAGCAGATATACTGAAAAAGATGCTATTAAATTAATAAAATTAAGATTTAGGATCACTTAATATCATAATAAATTAGTATTATACATATTTATTTTATGCATATATGTGTGCATATGCATATAGCTGTACATATATGAATTTGAAGGTGTGTGTGGGCATTATGAGAAATATTTCCAGATATAAGTGAAGATCAAAGATATTTATTTTTAAATATCTCAAGAAGTTTCTGTTAGTTAAGTTAGTTGATGGCTAGAAAAGGCTTTCAAATTTTTATTAACAACTACAAAGAATCTCTAAAATTTCAAGCATGTTATAAAAAAGAAGTAATAATAAACACCTTTTAAGATGAAAAATACTAACACGTTTTACCAGAAATTAAATCGCATTGGTTGTAACACATAATCCTGTAATTTTTTATGTGGTATTTTTATCACTTCAGATGCATGCTACAGTATTAAAATTTATTTCGGCACAACTGAAAGCAAATCAACAACAAAACCTCATAATTAGTTCTCACTTCATTTTAAGAATATGATATAAATTATACATGTTAGGTATTGATGTAAATAATAAAAAAGGCAATGATTGCTACTTTATATACTTGGTTGGTTAAAACTCTGCACCTGTTCAATAATGGCTTAAACTGCAGCACTGTCTGGGACATCTTCAAAGAGGTAAAGGGAGTTTAGAAGAACATCCAGAAATACAAAGATGAAGAATAAAACCCTTAACAACTGGGACAGAAGCCCTGCTAGAGTTCATCCATTTGCTTAGTAAATACTGGCTTAAGGATGTTTAAAAATGTAAATCTAGCGGATATGACAAAGTAAAAGATTATTTAGAGTCCACCAGGTATATCAGTGCCTGTGACCCCAGAGAAGTGACATCTTTATTGGGGGAATACTTAATCTCTTTAGTAAAAAGGAGGTTAACACTAATGATATATTTTGGAGGACAGTGTTAATGACAAATTGTCCCAAGTACAAAACTGAATACTTCCTTATTAAAGCATGTATGAAAAGCACATAATACACACATAGCACTACTGAATTAACCCGTCTCTGCTTAGATTCAAGTTAATAATGGCATTTATACTTTTTTCCCCTTACATGTTTAAGTTGATGATAATGAATTTCTCCATTATTATTTTAGGTCAACTTATAAAACTTATTTTGCAGAGGATACATATTCCAGTTAATTTTTGATTTGTGCCCATTGCTCATCTTCAAAGACAGAGAATTCGAATATTAAGTCTTACCTGACCAGGATCTGTTCCAGTAACAGTCAAGTCTTGGATGGATCTACGTCTTGGCTGCCCGTTGCCTTTTAAAAAAATAATAAAAAATTAAAATACTGAAATCTATTCAGAGACAAGAAGGGTTTAACTGCTACAGTAGGAAGTTGGAATTTGTTGCTCCTTGGATCTACACAGAATGTGAGAAAAACAAGTGTGTTCATTGTTAAAAGAGAAAGAAAGATGTAAGGAAAGAAAGAGAAACCGCTATAGTATTTTAACTCAAAAGCTGCTGGCTTACAATAAAGTGTGTCCTAATACAATAACCACCCCTACCACACGAAGAGCTGCTGAATTCTCTTCCACCATCTTCTGTCATGTACTTAAATAGATGACTGCTTGGGGGCTGGGGCTGATGACGGCATCTATTTCAAGGGCCTTACGTTACAGTTTCTACAGCAAGACAGCTAGCAAGTTGTGAGCCATGACTGGCTTTAACCAACAGCAGTACCTTGTTCGTTTCAGAGCTTAAAAGGATGCTTAGGCTTGAATTTATTGCACTGAGTCACACTTACCTAATCCCATTAGTCTTTGTCAGAATCTAGTAATTTATTATTTGTGAACAACAACTCTTAATTCCTAGTGGAGATGAATGACTCTCATTCCGTTCTCAAATATACAGGTTGTTGAAATGGGCTAGTGTGTTAACCCTGCTTCAGGAACTTCCATGCTAAACATAACTGACTTAAAAACCAGTTTATGAAAGAACTAGACAAATCCAAGTCTTCAGCAACATCGGGTGAAATGAACAATAGCTTCACTCAGCACTTCTATTTGGGAATAGGGCTGTTTACACAGTTATTTTCTAAGATGAGAGATCAGCTGTCTAAAAGGAAACACCAAAATACTATGAGTAACAGCTGACACAATAGTCAAAATTCTTTTGACTCTGAAGACCGTATTATGTAATAGTGGGCAGCGCTCAGACCACATACTCTAATAGTTGTGGCCTGATCAGCCGACAGAATTCATTCTTAAAATTTTATATCTCCATAACCTTCGCTATCTTATTTTAAACCAATATATCCTAGCATCTTAATCAGGGTGACCCTACTATTTTGTACATACACTAAAAGGACCTTACAACAGAAGAATAATGTTTAATGCAATAGTACGTGCAGTGAATATAAAAACTCAAATTTATAGCTATCCTCGAAAGTATAACTCTTTTGTATTTAAAGCTATGTTTCAGAATTCTTTGCATAATCTTAAAGTTACTTCACATTTCTTTTTATTCCAAGCTCCAACTTTCAATTACAAATTGACATAACAACAAACTGCACATTTATGGAATCAGGCACACTAAGATATTTCTCTGAAAACTTTTTAATTATCCCCATTTTCCTGAGGACAAAAAGGATCCCCACTACCATGACTAATGAGCAATTTCAGGCACATTTCATTCAACACAATCATTCTAAAATTAGCTGAGATGAGACAGGCTTGTAAAAGTGTCTGGAATTCTCTTTTCAGATTAGCAACATTTGTGAATCTGGGGAACCACCCAGCACATGTGTCTGAAAATCATTACATCACCATTGCAATAACAACAAAGACAAGCTCTAAGGGAGGGGGGTGGGAGAAGGGGAGGAAAGGGGAATAAAAAGTTTTAAGTAGGGGAAAGGAGAACTGACAGTTAACAGATGCCATAAAATGAGAAATCTATAAGCTACAGCATGAGTCAAAAGCAAGCAATACTAGGCAATGCATTTTCATCAGCATAACCATGGCAGAAACCATCTGGCATACAGTTCAGACGAAGCAAAAAAGGATTGCAATCAACAAATACTTGTTGCTCCAATATTAAGTTTCAAGCCATAATTTAGAAATACGAATGTAAAAAACATCAAGCTCCTATTATCATAAATGAAAATTACTGAGTGTGTGCTCAGTAAATTTAGACTCACTCTGAATTTTTGGTAACTAAACACTAATTTAGAAACTCATTTACTTTACATTTTTTCATGATTCTTTAATATGTGCATACCTGTATTAAACACAGCAGTATAAAGGAAAAAAGTAGAAATAAGGGACAATATGATATCATATTGTCAATGCTTAATCAAAAAATATGGAAGTTATAAATGATGTCTTGAGTTTTTTAATCTGTAATGAATTTTGGAACGTTCAGGACTTCTGACAGGGAACAAAGGATATTTTAAAAAATAACTTTTCTAAGAGCAACAAAAGGAATTTACTATATCCCTAAGCCTGCCTTCTTCCCCATCCCTAAAAGGGTGGTTGGAACAGCAGCTTATAGGGCAATTGCTTTTACAACATAAACAAAATCCATCTCTCCAAAAAGCTGTTCTTTTTATGTATAACTGATTTCTTGAGCTGGTATTTGAAAGTCATCGGAGTCCTTCCAGAGACTGCTGGCTTAGGACCCAGAGAGTCATTCCTGTGGTTTTTCTTATCAGTTTCCTTACCTAAACTACTTACATTTTTCTAGGTTCCAATTTTCTAAAGACATTATTCATGTAAAAATCAACACATTTTCTTGGAGACATCTTTTAATCAAAATGTTGGAAATTTTGATATTTGTTAAGTTTTGAATATTAAAAATTATGGGACACTTATCCTTTTTATATTTTAAAAAGTGATCTTGGTAGACTACAATAAGGTGGAAAAAGACGACCAAAATATTTCCTGTAAAGTTATATGCACTTTCCTATTTCACCCTGTTTATTTAACTTATATGCAGAGTACATCATGAGAAATGCTGGCCTGGAAGAAACACAAGCTGGAATCAAGATTGCCGGGAGAAGTATCAATAACCTCAGATATGCAGATGACACCACCCTTATGGCAGATAGTGAAGAGGAACTCAAAAGCCTCTTGATGAAAGTGAAAGTGGAGAGTGAAAAAGTTGGCTTAAAGCTCAATATTCAGAAAACGAAGATCACGGCATCCGGTCCCACCACTTCATGGGAAATAGATGGGGAAACAGTGGAAACAGTGTCAGACTCTATTTTTCTGGGCTCCAAAATCACTGCAGATGGTGACTGCAGCCATG
>NW_011494607.1:9637602-9683826 GCF_000754665.1 Bison bison bison
CCTCATGCGAAAAGTTGACTCACTGGAAAAGACTCTGATGCTGGGAGGGATTGGGGGCAGGAGGAGAAGGGGACGACAGAGGATGAGATGGCTAGATGGCATCACTGACTCGATGGACGTGAGTCTGAGTGACCTCCGGGAGTTGGTGATGGACAGGGAGGCCTGGCGTGCTGCGATTCATGGGGTCGCAAAGAGTTGGACATGACTGAGCGACTGATCTGATCTGATCTGATTTAATTAGTCACAAATACAGAATTTTACTGAAGGAGTAGTGTCTGCAGTTGGCAGAAGCAGATGTAGTATATCTCAGAAGAGCTCTCGTCGGGCCTCTGTGTCCCTAAACAAAGGCAGGTGTTAATGACACTATCTGTGCAAGGTAAGAACTTGAGATCTGGAAAAGCTCAATTCTTTTACCTCACGGTCTCCTCATAATGATGCTGTGCTGTTTATCGCTTGGCACTTTTCATATTTTACTTAACTACTTATCACACTTTTGGTAAATAACCAATATACAATGGAGCTCAGTGTACCTGACTGAAATTTAAAGTGAATGAATAGTCATTAAATTTTTCTCAGTTAAGAGATCTAAATGCAGCTGAAACCATAAGGACGCCTAAAGTTTCTTTTCAGTTTCAAGAATATTATTAACAACAAATGTCAATTAAATTCACAGACCTGGACAAAAATATTTTATGTGTATTAAGACTGATTCAACAAAACACTTGCATATTCAGCCTTCTCTAGCAAATCCTTAAGACAGTACATAATGCTTTTTGGTCAAAGCGTTCTATCAGTTTAAAATGTTAAACCATCTTGAATTCCAGGCTTAGAAATAACAAAAGGTACACTAGAGTCTCACTGTTGAAGTTTCTCAAACAGAAGTACATGAAGGCAGTGCTTATCTGTAGAATGGAGGAGAAAAATTTCAAGTGTTTAAAATGAAACCAAGTATTGTAATTTAGTCTGAACTTAAAAAAGAAATTCAGAACCACTGAGTATGATATTATAGCAGTAGTATTAAAAACTATTTAAATATATTCTAGAAAACCCTACAGTTTAGCTCATTTTAAAAAGTTATCTTTTATAATATAATTACAACAGTTATTCAATATCAGTATTTGGAATAGTTTACTTTTGCAAATCATATGTTGGAAATTTATTTCATTTCATAATAGCAATCGATCTGGTATAAACTATGCATGAGGATTTTTTAACAACAGAAAGGGAGAAAGTACAGAAGACTTATGTTTCAATTAAATCTTTTGCAGGTGGTATGTATATATGTATCTGACAGTACTTTCATCCAATGGATTTCAAAATATATTATCATCACAGTTGACTTTCTTAAGTACTATAACTCTTCACACAAGGACTCCAGAGCAGGACTGCTGATCTCCCCTGATAATAGACACCAGAGCCATGAACAAAATATTTTTCAACTATTCAGTCTCTTGTTGTTTAGTTGCTAAGTTAAGTTGGACTCTTCTGCAGCTCCATGGACTGTAGCCCCCCAGGCCCCTCTGTCCATGGATTTTCCAGGCAAGAATACTGGAGTGAGTTACCATTTCCTTCTCCAGGGGATCTTCCCAATCCAGGAATTGAATCCACATCTCCTACTTTGGCAGGTGGATTCTTTACCACTAAGCTACCAGGGAAGCCAACTCAGTCTCTTACTCTATGAAACTGGAAAAGGTTGTTGTTCTTGTTGTGTAACTTTTGAACATTTTACCTGTTTAACTTTGACATGTGAAATTTTAAAAGAAATGTAAAATATAGGTATTCTTCTAACACCAGATCAAATGTTACTATCAAATGTATTACAGTTTCCCAATTCATAATCCTTATCTCATTTGAGTATTTGAGATGAAGATGGAGGGAAAACAGACCCTTGGAAGCTTGGATAATAACAAAGCAAAATGTGGGAAAGTCAAGAAAATCCAAGTAAAAGAACGAAATAAACAAAAATCCATGTTTTTATCAAAATCTTAAAGGAAAAAACTTTAGAAAAATTTAAAGCAATCCAGTAATCTGCCACCCACTCTTTTTTCTCTAAATAAAAGTAACATAAAACGGATAAGAAAACTATAGATCAGATAGTTTCAATTATGGGTAAGAGATGTCTGCATTTACATTAACTTTGCTTAGGTTGCACAGTTATTTGGCAGAACATTCTCTATAAATGAAGAGTTAGCAAAATGTCATACTGTACTGGCAATTGCTCTTATTATGTGTCTTGCTTGCTAAAAAGAAGCCAGATAGATTTACAGCCATTCTGTGGGCAGGGCAAAGTAGAAGGAAGACTTAACCAGAACAAAGTTGCCAATACCTCTTTCAGAGCCAGGCCCAAGGTAGCAAGGGTACAAAAAATTGTGTAGTTTGATCCACACAAGTCCTGAGGTATTAAAGGTCCACTTTTGCATGACCTGAGAGACTGTTAAACTGATGAACGCTGGTGTTAGCCACAGACTGCTTGTTCTTCCTCATTTGTTGACGGCAGGGTATTTAACAGTTAAGTGTTGAAGAACAAGCAAAAAACAAGATTTAAATTTGTTGACCCATGACCAGGTTAGGCATTTTAGTCATTATAAAGATTGTATTAAAAAAATTTTTTTAGAGTAACAGTGCCTATTTAAAAACTTTTAAAACTTGGTAAAATTTTTAAAAATGCAAGAGGCAACACTTCAAAAATGATACATTTGTACACTGCTAATAAATACACATTAAAAACTTACTTGATGCTTAAAGGAGTACTCCTAATAAAAAGAGGCAGTTTATTCCAAGAGGTACATTAAACTCAGTACATTGCACTTGGCCAAAGGAAAGTATTATTGAAAATACTTATCCATAACAGACGAAAAATATAGTTTATATTTTAAAAATGCTTACAACTGGGATCCAATGCTAATTAATGCCAGTTTGGATATATCAAGAAGTGTCTGATCATATAACCACAGAATTTGTAGGGAATCAACCTCAAGTAAAAAAGTTCTAAAAGGTATTAAGAAATTTAGGGAATTAAATTTCATCCTTCTTTACAATTAAAATGGCCATGTAAGATAGTTGAGATACTCCCAAAGCACAGGTTATATCTTTTATGTTTAATTTAAAAATATAACCTAAGAATAAATTAATGGTTTGACTTTTATGTCCAATTATTTCATTTCCAGTGGTTGCAGCCTTTATTAAAAAAAGCGAAACTACTAGGTTAATGTTTAAATATCTGGGGAAAAAAACCCAACAAGAATATTTAATAAAATGTATTACTGAATACTATTTCCACTTAACAAGCATTGGTACTCTGGCAATTAGCAGCAGAATTAAGCTTTCCTGACCCCATAAGGATCCAATGTCATTAAAAAGTATCTCCTGGATGAAGAGCTCAGTTAAATTTAATACAAACCCTAAGTAGGAGCAGCACAGAATTACTCTAACTTCTGTGACTCAAACAAAACAAAAAAAATGGGTGTAATCTGGTGTCAGAAGATCTACGATGGGATCCTGGCTGTGTAACTCTGGGAAAACCATTCAACATCATTGGATCTTTTTCATCTGTAAAATGGCTGTTAAGCTGATGTACTTTAAACTACCTTACAGGCCACACAGCACATCTAACTAGGGTTTTTCAGCCCTGGCACTGCTGACACTTCAGGATGGGTAATCCTTGGCTGTGGGAGGCTGCCTGAGACACTCCAGACTGTTTACCAGCAACGCAGCTTCTGTCTACCATGTCAGTAGCACCTATTAGTTTTGACAATCATAAACGTTTCCAGACAGTGCCAAATGTCCCCTGGCAGGGTGTGGTGTGGTGCACACATTCACCCTGGCTCAGAACCTCTGAGAACGTTTTTCTCCTCTTTTTCCCTACTCATTATCACATACATCATTGGCTACTTCGCTATGTGTGGGTGTATCTGTTCTTTATGTTTACCCATAAGACCCAGATTAAGATTAGTGTGCCATTTGGCTAAATTTTTCTGATACTCTCAAACATTTAAGATAATCAGAGCTCGACAGTATGAATATTTAAACGTTGCTGCTTCTTCAGTTAGTGTATTATTCCCTTAAACTTGGTATCTCTCAGGGCAGAAGTAAAATGATCCTAAGTACTTTACTAATTTTGAAAGCAGCCCATGACTCAATAGAAGTATGCGAGGAATAAATTAACTGTATTCTCTGAAGGGCAACAATGAAAATGTAAAATAAACCACTTGAACCACCAAAGTAACAAAGAACTACACGAGAAATAAGGTGGTTTTGTATCCATGGAATGGGCCCGAAGAACTGCTAAATGTGTTATACACATCTGTGATTTACAGATTTTACATGTATACTAGGTTCTGACCCACTGGGAGCTCAATAATGGGTCATTTCCATAATCGGCACATATTTATTAAACACAATGTGTGAGGTCTTGAGCCAGACACGGCGGCTGACACCATCAATAATAAATAACAAAGACATAGTCTCTATCCTCAGGTTTCAGTTTACTGGAGGAGACAAGAACTACTAGGCATGGTGATTTAGATTCATCTATGAGATAATCACCATAAGAAATGAAAGCAATTTAACCTTATGAGACTTGTGGGAGTTAGGTATAAGAACATAATTTGCAAGAAGATCCTCCTAATAATACACAGGAATCTGAAGTGACCATAATTATTTGGCAAGATACCATGTAAAACAGCAAATCTCATTTAGCTTTTGTTTCTGTTTTCTAGGTTAAGGCAAAATAGTATTCAGCTACTCTTTTCTCAACTTTGTATTTTACTTGTTACCAACAGAAAGAGGCTGGGACAGAGTGCCAAGAGGGAGCCGCCAAGTTGCAATGAAGGAAGAAAAGGAGCCAAGGACAAGTATTTTTAAAGGATTGTTTCCTCTTTCTGCTGGTGCAAAAAAGGTCTGGGTTCAGCTATTCCGCTCATTTAAAAGATGCGAGGAAGTTGGCAGAATTCTGGGCTGGTATGCCTCCTTTCATGAAAAGGCTTATTACTTTACCTTCTAGTTCATCCTCAATTTTGGAGATGTGAGGTTTCTGGCCAAGCTGGCTTCAGTGCAGATAAATGTGTACAGTTTTTAATCTGTCTCCCTAAGGACTGCATGCAAGGTATCTATTTTCACATTCTATTAAATTGGAGCAAGAAGCATTTTATAAGTACTAGGAATCATTATTCCGGTTTTACAGCTATTAGACCAACCCAGGTGGTCCATGATACCTGCTATGACGGTCTCAGGGACATCCAGAATGTTGCCAAATGAAGCGGTTTTACGGTGGCCCCGTTTAGGCTTGGAAAAGGCTGCAAAAATACACACATACAGTATACATGCAAACAACCACAAACAGAAACACAGAAAACGGTGAACAAAAACAGAATACTTTTCATATAGTTGTGTTAATAACACTTCATGCAGGATGGCATGCAGAACTATCAAACCCTTTGTCCATGCTTACACAAGGCGTGATTAAGGAGCAAACAACTATCAATACATGATGTTTCACATACTGGCTTTAATTAGCAGGAAAAAAAAAGGACAGAGACAAACAAAGCTGCAGGTAATGAGAAAGCTAGATTTCCAACACTTCACAGAAATAATCTAAATGCAACCACTGATGTGCAGTGAGGGTCTACAATGAAAGTGGGAAGAAAAGAGGAGTTAAAAAGAAATATGCTGCCATATTTGTTTTAATTAAACAAACACAGGAATATGTGTTCAATGAGGTGTTTCTTGAAGTGTGCTACAAAGTACAATTCAGTGATGATATGATAATTATTGAATCAAAGTATGAAATATATATGCTTTTATAATTATAAATGTTTAAACATACTTCTGATAAACTGAGTATTTATTGTAGTTTCCAAAGTTTAGGGTCTATTCCTGCTAAACCAGAATAGTTCTGAAAGGCTGGAAAATATGAACCTGTCAAAGTAAGACAATTCACCAACAAATGTTCAGCCCATCTGTTTTATTCACATTTAGGCAGAGAAAGGATAGGGTTATTTAAATATATGTGGTTACCTTTAATCTGGTGAAATATGACTTCTGTGAAGATTAATTATAAACCAGTACCTGACTAAAAAATTGACACTAGCAGATGTTAAAATTATTACTATTACAGTACAGAACACTTCCTGTTTTAAGGTAGCAATCACTATTTGGCAGCTCTAACTTGAATGATATTCCTGAAATGAAAAGGACTCCCAAAGTGTTAGGCTGCATTTCTGTATACACTGTTCATCAGACACTGTACTGTGACAGCCCCACTGCACACAGAAACACCTGTGACTCAAGTGACCTCCCTCCACTCAACTTGACTGTTTCTGAAGATTCCATTTATGTGGCAGAGACCAGCCAATCTCTTTTTTCCCCTTTTTTCTTAGCAACAGAACCTCAACTATACTCAGGACAGCAATGTTCCCAGATAAAAGACTGCAGATGCCCTCTTCCCTTGGGTCCAAAGGGAGCCATCTGACCCTATTGCTACGGCCAATGACATAAACGTGGAAGCTGTTAGGAGGGACTTCTGTGAAAGCTTTTTGAAAAAGTAGCCCTTGCCCTAACTCCTGCTTCCTGATGCTGGGACTGTGGATGTGATGACTGGAACAGCCATTATGGAGCACAAAGTCACCTTCTGGATGAAAGCCACACAATAGGGATTGTAACACAGAGAGACGGAAGAAACCCAGTCACCAAAGATTGAGGCGCCTACCTCCAGATTTGTGTGTGAAAAGAAGTTTTGTGTTAAAGACACTGTTATTTTGGATACTCTATAATATCTAACTGACTCTAATGCTAACTGATAAATAAGTGACCAAGATTAGTTGAAGACAAGAAGAGTTAGGATGGTCCTCTGGACAACTTCTTTCTTAAAAGAACTTCACACAAAATGAAAATATTCTTTTTAGAAAGAAACCAAAACAATCTTAAAACAAAACAAAATCCCACAAAACCTGGTTAGCTAAGTTAAAAAAAATATGCTAATACATTAGGGAATATACTTGTATATACATATGTAGTTTAAAAGATTAGAGGTAAATACACAAAAATTCTGTGTTTATTTTTTTAGTGGGACAATTATGGAAGACTGGGTTTTTTAAATTTATATTTCTACATTTTCCACAATAGAAATGTATTTATAATCAGTTCCTCTCCACCTCTAGGGAAATCAGAAAGAAAACAATTTAACCCACCATTACTAAATGAACCTGCTTAGAAAAGAAGGTTAGAAGTCCACTAAGGTAACAAAACATGTAATTATTTTTGTGCTGACCAGTCTTTCCACAGTTAATCATTTTAAGTACTGACAAAATGGAAGAGAAATACTAGCTTTTTCCAGATCAAATTACTATGATCTTTTATTTTACAATTAAAAGAATTAATCACAAACTTAGCTACTTTTGCCACTGAAAGGAGTAGCAGCAGACAGTAAGGCCAAATCATATTTTGATCTGGAGCACATTTTTCTGCTAAATTCAAAACAAAACATTTGCTATTATTTGAGTTCAGCACAAAACTCTAGTAGAATCACTCAAAATCCTCCTAAAACATCCTAGTATTGGCTAAATTTCAATTTCTCATTTAGATTTTCAGCTCATATTGAGCTGAATTATATTTGATAAAAATCTGTAATAAGAAATTAAATTTTATAATGCTAATAATTTTACAAATCATGCTTGGTTTATCTGGAATTTGAGATGCTTTCTGCTAGAAGCATAGGAAGTATATTGTAAATCAACTTCCTGCTTTAAAAAAATTTAGGACACACACAAAAAAGCCCCTGACATTCCCATGACTGAAACAACTGAAACTACATCTTCGTTCCTCTTCAGACTGTTACTTCCTTTTTACCTGTGGTTGCAGCAATCCTGGCTTCTATTTCAGACATATCGGCACTCATCCTCTTGCCTTCAGAGGTTGGGGGCAAGCTCTCCACGCTGCTCCCACGAGAAGCTCCCAAACTCAAACGCCCAGATTCACTCTGTTAAAAACATAGGTCAATTTGAATTACTGAAGCTCTTTATATTTAAAAATCCTGGGCAGCTAGAAGAAGGGAGATACCAACTGGGATTTTTATGGGTTCTGTTCTGAAAGAAATGGAATACCTTCAGGGAAGGAGAACTGTAGGAGTGAGGAAGAACAAGCTGCAGACACTGGCCTTTAGGAAAAGGTGATCATTAGAGCTGGGAGTTCAATGTCCCAATTATTAGTTATCCTAAATGCCTCAAGGAAGTCGAATAAAATCACTCCTTAAAATACTGAAAAACCAGTAACAGCAAAAATATAATAAATCTGGAAACATGAAATGATGGATCTAGAAGAACGCCTTTAACCAGGTAGTACAGCCAAGAAATGTCCATTTTATACTTGTAACCATCAACTGTTCAAGTTAGGTATCATCGTAAGGAAGATATGCACAAATGTCAAAGGCAGCAATCATCAGATGGGAGAACAATTAATTATAAAGAATTTCAGGAGAATCTCATTACACATCTCTACTCTTAAGCCTGTCTGTCTGCTTCAGGAACAAGATTCAGAACTTGTATAGTGGAAGAAGGCAAACAATACTTGTTAGTATAATGTTTAGGACTTCATGACTACTGGTAAGGTTACCAAAAGATTTTACTTTTAATAACAAAACAAACCTGTTGTTTTGCCTGGTTTTTCAACAATTTTGATTCTAAGCGTTTAATTGTATCATTTGTGGCAGGAACTTGTTCCATGTTAGTGTCACTTTTATTACTGGTGTTTGTAGAAGCGATGTCCATGAAGGAGCCTAGGAAAGCAAAAATATTTATGACAATAGGCTAGGAATAATACAAATGCTTCATTCAATAAAATGTAACTTAAATTCTTTTCTAAACTAGCAAGATATAAATAGAAATAAGACTTTTCAAGCTAATGAAGATACCCAAACAAACCCATTTTAAACGATATTTCAGGATAGCACAAAAGGGAATCAAAGTGCCTAAACAGTTTTCTAATAGTCAAAGTCCAATTAAACTTTATAATGCTAATAATTTTACAAATCATGCTTGGTTTATCTGGAATTTGAGATGCTTCCTGCTAGAAGCTTAAGAAGTATATTATAAATCAACTTGATTTAGAATCAAGAATGACTAAGATTCTTAGCTTGTTAATCAAGATGGAAAAGACTGTGGAAGGACTGAGTCGGAAGGGAGCTCAGTTAGGAAAATGGTAATTTTGAGCTCATAGCAGGTGTCAGTCAAGTAGCTGGATATGTGAGTATGGAGTTTGAATTTGGGATGGAGCAAAAATATTGGCGTATACATGTATACTGGATGAGATTACTAAGGAAATGAGTTTAGACCAACAAAGAGGTCAAATGACTAAGCCCTGGGCACTCTGACATTTATAGGTTGGGAAGATGAAGAATAACCAGCACAGGAAACCATGAAAACAAGTGACCAGAAATGTAAGATGAAGCCCAGGCTAGTATGGTATCCTGGAGACCAACTCAAAGTGCTGAAAACAGTAGACAGTAACAAACTGTGTCAAAGGCTACTGAGAATCAAAAAAGATGAGAACTGAAAATCCTTCATTTAGATTTAGTAATGTGAAGATAACTGGTGACCTTGACAAGAGCAATTCTAGAGTAGTGGTACAATAAAAGCTTGAATGGAGTGAGCACAAGAGACAATGGCAAGAGAGAAGCCAGAGAAATGCAAATACAGACTTTAACAGTCCCCGCCTTATCCACAGGGGATGCATTCTAAGAGCTCCAGTGGATGCCTGCAACCTCAGGCAGGACTCAGCCCTTGCATACTGTGTTTCTTCTTATACATATATGCCTACGATAAACTTTAATTTATAAATTAGGCACAGTAAGAGATTAACAAGAGTAACTAAAAATAAAACAGAACTAACAATATACTGTAATAAAAGTTACATGAATGATGTCTCTCTCTCTCAACATATCTTACTGTACAAATTTAATACCTTTCTCTAACTAAGCACTTATCCTGCACTACGGCTGTTAACTTCTGCAGTTTGAAGCATGACAGCAAAACAGGCACAGATTTCTTTTTCCTTCATGATTTCATGGATAGAAGTTCTTAATGCAGATCTTAGCAATCTCATCCAGCATAGGATTTTTTTTCCCTAATTAAAGTTGAGAATTTTCACCTTTTCAGTTAGAGGGAGCACTTTCCAGCTTCTCTTTGGCATATCAGAATTGCCAGCATCACTACTTGTGTGCTTTGGGGCCATTACTAAATAAAATTAGGGTCCCATGAACACAAGCACTGTGATACCTTGACAGGTGATGTGACAACCAACAGGGCTGCTAAGTGACAAATGGATAGGATACACTGAATAAAAGGACAATCCATAGGATGGAGCGAGATTTCATCGTGCTGCTCAAGATGGCTGCAATCTAAAACCTATGAATTATTTCATTCTGGAATTTTTCATTTAGTATTTCTGGATCACAGTTGACCACGGGTAACTGAAACTGCAGAAAGTAAAACTGTGGACAAGGGGGGACTACTGTATATATACTCAGGGAATGATCCCAGCACAAAGGCTAAAACTGGTGATGCAAGAGACAGGAAGAATTGCTGGAGAGCAGATGGGATCTGATGCACAAGGGGACAGGCTTGCCTCTGGCTATGAGCATGGACAGTTCAGCATGGGAACAGAAGAGCGTGCAGAGCAGAGGGGCAGACTCAGGCAGGTGGGCGCATGGAGAGGGGGAGTTTGTGGCAGCTGTCTTTTGATCACAGAGAAACAGTAAAGAAGGTCAGCTGAGAGTAAGGAGTGGCAAGCAAATGTTTTTAGAGAAATTCACTTTAGAATTCAGAGCATCTCAGAAAGACTTTCAGTAAAATTGGAACCAGTTTAAATATAATTTTTTTGGAGGCAGGGGAAATAGACCAGTAAAAATAAAATTTTAAGAATGCATTAAGTATATGTGTACATACACACCTATGCCTTTTAGTTTTAATCAAACTAATAAATGTTCATAATACCATATATTTTGAGAAGTAAAATTTTTCTGAGTATTACTTCTACTATTTTTTTTGATGACCACAAACTATGGAACTGAGGAACTCTGAACTAAAACACAGATTCTTAAATGAATGTCTCTATGAATTCTTCTACAAAGATCAAGAAGTAGGGTGCTCATGATACAGGAACTATACTGTTTTATATATATATTTATAATAATTTTGATACTATTTGATCTAGCTGTATCTGTGTAAGAATTATTTTTCAAGTAAAGAATGGCATCCACAGAAATATAATATCCAGTCTTTTTAGACACAACTGTGTAAGAATTTCAAAACTTGGAAGTGGGTTTTCAATTAACTAACCCTGGGTACCTGCATGAAGAATGATGCACCTGAAAATTCAAATTGCAATCATATTAAAGGAATAAATTAAAATGCAAAAAGGGACATCAGTCATTGCTCCTTGATTATCACTTCACAGGAACAGAGACACAAACATTTAGCTTATTACGTTCCAATCTATCCATTTACCTGTACTGGTAGCAGAGTTGCTCTGTCCTTCATCTGAATACTGACAAGGATATTGTAACGGCTCATCTGCTCCTGGAAAGTACTATATATAAAAAAGTAAATAACAATTTAAAATTTCTTTAATACAAATCAAATCATGTGAAAATTAAAGAGTATGTTTGAATTACTTCCTTGCTGAGATCTGAATGCAGCAAAAATGCTGCTTTATTTTCACTAAGGCATATATGGAAATTTGTAGATACAAAGATGTGCTAACTCTTCTGAATTTCAACTGTTATCAATGCCATGTATCTACCTACACAGAGCCTAGATAATCTTGAAGAAAACAGCCAATATTCCTCTAGAGGAACATATGAAATACAGTAGTATCATTCCTCATAATTACATGAGACATTATTCATGTTCTCATAGCAGTGAGGCAAATCTCTAAAGTGTTGAAATGACCTAGTCTGACAACAGAGATGGTATGCCATGGAATAATTTGTTAGACATTTTAAATATCAAGGATAGATTATGAATGTCACTCTATGAACCAGAGGTAAAATACTGGATATATCTGCTGGATAAAAATTAGAATTTAGGGAGAAAAAAGAGAAACGTTTTCTTCTCAAATTAGACAAAGCACAGATAGGCACAATCAAAATCTGAATAATTTATATAATCCAAAGTTTTAAGGTATTTGATTATGGAGACCAAGCTGTTTTCTCTACTTTTTAATTTTTACTGAGTTGTTTTCTTATGAGTGTATCTTTAGGTCCCAGGATTCTACATACAGCTATTCTCCAATATGAAATTAAGCTTTAATAAGATGAGTTTAAGCTGCTGTGCCTAACTTATTTTCAATAGAATGAACAAATTAATTATGTGGCCATTTAGGAAATCACTTAATCTATATTCAAAGAGACTGAAAGATTCTTCTGCTTAGCAAATTTTCTGAAATTCAGGCACTTTTCACATTTCCAAGTCAAGGTACTACTTGATAGATTTGTTAGTGCATAAAAAACCAGAGGCCTAGATTGATTTAAATAATTCTAACAAAAGTGTTTGATTTATAGACTGGGAAATTCTAGTAATTATTTAAAATGATTCTTCTAAATTCTAAAATTCTACAGATCCTAGAAAAAAGTTTAACTTTTTAATGGCAAGTGGAAAGCTGAAAATATACAATGAAAACCAAAAGGTAAAAATCACTTAAATAAAAGTGTCTGGGAATGTAGCCTCTCTAGTGTGCTACATAAATGACTGCTTGATAAAGATTTGTACTAAAGAAAATTTATAACTCAGCAACAATTAGAGTCATAAAATACCCAAGCCATGTAAAGGCTTTAGAGATCATCTAATTCAACTTCTCTCACATTACAGATAAGGCAACAGGCCGAGTAACAAATAAATCTACCAAGTTAAGCAGAAGGAAAAAAGCATGTTCAGAGACCTAGTCTAGCCATCTTTCCATTATAAAGAACTAGATTTTTTTTCCCAAAATAATGTTTTCTCCTCTGATTATGTGAGTAATGAATACCCATTCTAAAGTGGAAAAATACAAAAAAGTATAAAACAAAAAAAAAATAATGATATCCCTTTACTTTAAAATCTCATTAAAACTCAGTATATATAAAAGTCCCTTAATCCCAAAGCCCCTCAAAAGAAGGATTATACCCGCATCAAGTGAGTCATTATTTTCACAATTTCCTCCATTGAAGGGCGCTGAGAAGGATCTTTAGACCAACAACGAGTCATCAGGCTCTCAATGGGCTTAGGTAAATTTTTGATCAGTGGTGGTCGAGTACCTACAATTAAAAATTACAGGAGGGGAGAAAAGAATGTATTTACTCAAAGAATAGTATAAGTTTCTAACATGGTATTTATTTTCTAAATCAAGATTTTTTTAGGAGGAATAAAAGTACATTTATTTTGTCCTTTAGGTAAACATTGCATTTTCATAAAGGGGAATCTACACCTTTTGAGAAACCAAATTAAAATTTTCACATGCATTATGACTGAGAGTTAATAATAGTTCATTTACTATAAACACTCTTTTAACAAATAGTTAACAGCTTAATGTGTGAATGGTAACTCAAGGTAATCATATCTGACCTGTATTTTCAGATTTATCATAAAAATTTCAAATCTGTTTGAAAAATCATCTTCCATATATCAAAAGTCATCAACCATAGTTGATATATTACATAGTATTACACTCACTGACTTCTAAACGGTTCTTTTGTGGGAGGCAGGCCTTACAGTAGCTGTGAGTCAGTCATTTCACAAGCTGAAAACTGCCAACTTTTGTGTAATTTAATAAGACTAATATCACTAGCAAGGTCCCTAACTTAAAAGAAGGGCTAGATTATAATGAAATCTTTGTAAATTTACCAATTAATAAGTTAGTTCTTTTATTTCTTACTTCACTGACATTCAATTTTACTGACACATGACAGAAAAAGAAAACACCATCCTGGTCAATGCTCTAGCATTCTCCATAACCACAAAAATGGTAGCACAATGAACCGGAAATTGGCAAACACACACGATTACTCCAATGACTCCTTGACATGTCGATGAATGACCAAAACAGTGGGGCAGATATTTGTTCTATCACATGTGGAATAGTGTGTCAAAAATGCCATTAATCAGAGTAATTATAATCAAGAGATAGAAATTAAACAACAGAGAAGGACAGCAAAAGTTAAAAGATTCAGCAATTTCCTTTCAAGAAGTATATTTTCCCAAAGGAACTGCAAAGTAAATTGATTAATGAAGGAGATGTATTCTAGTATCATGAGTGGTTAGAAACATTGTAATTAGAGGTATAAAGGGATTAGGAGGGATGCAAGGACATTGTGTCCATAAATGAATATAACTTAAAAATATGGACATTTGAGTCAGAAATATCAGATCTAATCTCAGCAACACCACTTACTAACCCTGTGCTGCTGCTGCTGCTAAGTCGCTTCAGTCGTGTCCGACTCTGTACGACCCCGTACATGGCAGCCCACTAGGCTCCCCCATCCCTGGGATTCTCCAGGCAAGAATACTGGAGTGGGTTGCCATTTCCTTCTCCAATGCATGAAAGTGAAAAGTGAAAGTGAAGTCGCTCAGTCATGCCCCGACTCTTAGCAACCCCATGGACTGCAGCCTACCAGGCTCCTTTGTCCATGGGATTTTCCAGGCAATAGTACTGGAGTGGGGTGCCACCGCCTTCTCCACTAAACCTGTGACCCTAGGCAAATTACTTAGCTTCTCTAGGTCTCAGCTTCCTAATAAGGAAAGCTGTAAAATGGGACATAACAGCACTCACGTCATAAAGATGAATGAGAAGCTAAAAAGCAAGACTATGTGATGCACTTCGTATTTTGCCTTTATGAATAGCTTAAGTAACAACTCTTACTGAATATGCTTTGCTTTCTCTCCTCAGTGAGACACTGCTTCTTCAAGAGAAAAAAGCAATAGCTCCCTAATTATCTTAACCATGTGAGAAATTTTTTTTCCCCACAGTGTCCAGTCCAGCGCGTTCCTGTCTGCTGGAGAGAGGCAACGAGGCAGCTGGCTCTGGCTGTCTACTGATGGCCTCTTCCGCACGGGCACAGCCAGCAGACCTCAGCTTTGTCCAGAGCCAGGACTGCCCCAGCTCTGCTCGATCTTGGTGTCAGGGCAGGTAGGGCTTGAGGCTGGTTACAAGAAATCGTATACTTTAATACTGGGTATAAATGGTCTTCTTTGGGGGAGAAACAATTTCCAAATAAGAAATATACAAAATATACTGACGAAAAACTTCACAAACCGTTATGAACAGCCCACATGATACGGAAAGCCGGGCCACCAATTTCATCAAAGGGTTTCCGACGTGTTATCACTTCCCAAAGGATAATACCCCAGCTGAAGACATCACATTTTTCACTGTAATTGCTACCTAGAAAAAAAAGGTAGTAAAATTTCAAGACTTTTCCCCACATGACTTACAGAAGTAATGGCTTTCATAAATTTTAAGAATAAGCATCATGTACAGAAACAAGAGAATGCCACAGGTAGGGCTGAGAAACTTTCTGAAGACCTCAAGTCTTTGCAATAAATATATTTTTAAAATGAGTTAAGTATTAAAATTGTACTCAAAAACTTACTCTATCATGTATAAAATAGATAACTAGCAGGAAGCTGCCATGTAACACAGGGATCCCAGCATGGCACTCTGTGATGACCTGGACTTGGAGTCGGGGGTCGGGGAGGGAGGCTCAGAAGGAAGGGGGAATACATACACACACACACATATATATGTATAGTTATGACTGATTTGCATTGATGTACAGCAGAGACCACCACACTGTAAAGCAATTATCATCCAATAAAGAGGAAAAAAAAACAAACAAACCCCACTTTAGAAAGTTAGTTATTTTCTACCTTCTTGTCAAGAAATGTCGACCTTATCTTTTATTTAAACATATTTTCTCTGGGGCAGAGAATTAAAACAGCTTGTACATTCCTTTATGTAATTTCTTACTCCTTTCTGGAATTTCTTAACCTTAAAATTTTCTTCTCCCATTCTCTTGATGGAAAACACTATCAAAGCAGAAGAAATTTCTAATCTAGTGTGAAGATTCTTTTTTTCCAAAATATCTGGTGAGATAAATTATTAACTTGCAAACTTAAAAGTAAGTTGTAAGCAGGAAAACTACAAATACCAAATTTACAGTAGTTGATTTATGCAGCAAAATGCACATAATTATAAGTTGGTTGGTCAATCAGCTGATAAACAAACAAACAAAACCCTAAAACCCATGAACAACCCATTGTAAGAATGATCAGTTATTACAACAGTAGCTACGGATGTACTTTGCAGGCACTGGGCACTATAAACCAGACAATGACATTACAATCTGATCTGAACCACAGGTGCTGACATCTTTCAGAAATGAAGAAATCTACATAGCCTAATAGTCTAAGTTTTGTTTCTCTAAACAATTAAGAGTAACTTTTATTTCTGGGTTCTTCTGTAAAAACAAATCTTTCTGCTCTCCACACTACAGTAATAACTGTGCTATTTTAACTCAAAGAAAGTCACATTAAATAATTTCAAAACAATGCCAATTATGTGTATTCTACACACGAACTTAAAACAAGTGGCATTATTTAACCTTATATAATTTAACGCTGGCTTGTTCACAAACTTTTTAACTGAACTTTGTGGCAAAATAGCTCCACTCAAGGGACCAGCTATAGAGCAAATTTCTTTCTCTTGGTGGCTAAAAACAAAGAACAAAAAACTTTAAATTCATCAAAAATAAAAGTCAAAATCAGAATTCGATTATTGAATGTTTCTGAGTTTCATGGGCTTTCATACCTTCCAATGTATGAATCACATGTCTTCAGTTCAAATTTTCTGAATTGTTTAAAAGACAATTGATGTTTTTATACAGAAACCTCATATGCAATTTACGGATCACTCTTTTAAAACTTGAGTTAAGATACACAGATGTAAAAGTAAGCATAAGGTATCCCTTATTTGTTGTCCTTAGCATCACACTTCTGTCCAGTTACTTGCATTCTTTCTAAGGCACACTCATTTAAGCTTTGAAGGGCCGATTTTTAATCACTAGGAAACCAACACAAAGCACACTTGGTTCTCGTTATGCCCTGTATTGTCTTATAAAGTTTGCAGTGAACAGGACTGGAAAAGGTCAGTTTTCATTCCAATCCCTAAGAAAGGCACAGACAAGGCAATGGCACCCCACTGCCTGGAAAATTCCATGGACGGAGGAGTCTGGTGGGCTGCAGTCCATGGGGTCACTAAGAGTCGGACACAACTGAAGCAACTTAGCAGCAGCAGCAGCAGCAAGAAAGGCAATGCCAAAGAATGCTGAAACTACCACACAATTGTACTCATCTCACACGCGAGTAAAGTAATGCTCAAAATTCTCCAAGCCAGGCTTCAATAGTACATGAACCGTGAACTTCCAGATGTTCAAGCTGGATTTAGAAAAGGCAGAGGAACCAGAGATCAAATTGCCAACATCCAAAGGATCATCAAAAAAGTAAGAGAGTTCCAGAAAAACATCTACTTCTGCTTTATTGACTATGCCAAACCTTTGACTGTGTGGACCACGATAAACTCTGGAAATTCTTAAAGAGATGGGAATTCCAGACCACCTGACCTACCTCCTGAGAAATCTGTATGCAGGTCAGGAAGCAACAGCTAGAAATGGACACTGGACATGGAACAACACACTGGTTCCAAATAGGGAAAGGAGTATGTCAAGGCTGAATACTGTCACCTCACTTATTTAACTTATATGCAGAGTACATCATGAGAAAAGCTGGGCTGGATGAAGCACAAGCTGGAATCAAGACTGCTGGGAGAAATATCAAAAAGCTCAGATATGTAGATGACACTGCCCTTAAGGCAGGAAGCAAAGAAGAACTAAAGAACCTCTTGATGAAAGTGAAAGAGGAATGTGAAAGAGTTGGCTTAAAACTCAACATTCAGAAAACTAAGGTCATCGCATCTGGTCCCATCACTTCATGGCAAATAGATGGAGAAACAACGGAAACACTGAGAGACTATTTTTTGGGGCTCCCAAATCACTGCAGATGGTGACTGCAGCCATGAAATTAAAAGACGTTTGCTCCTAGGAAGAAAAGTTATGACCAACCTAGACAGCTTATTAAAAAGCAGAGATATTACTTTGCCAACAAAGGTCCATCTAGTCAAGGCTATAGTTTTTCCAGTGGTCATGTATGGATGTGAGAGTTGGACTATAAAAAAGCTGAGCGCCGAAGAATTGATGCTTTTGAACTGTGGTGATGGAGAAGACTCTTGAAAGTCCCTTGGACTGCAAGGAGATCCAACCAGTCCATCCTAAAGGAAATCCGTCCTGAATATTCATTGGAAGGACTGATGCTAAAGCTGAAATTCCAATACTTTGGCCACCTGATGCGAAGAACTGACTCATCTGAAAAGACCCTGATGCTGGGAAAGATTGAAGGCAGGAGGAGAAGGGGATGACAGAGGATGAGATGGTTGGATGGCATCACCGACTTAATGGACATGAGTCTGAGTAAGCTTCAAGAGTTGGCAATGGACAGGAAGGCCTGGTGTGCTGCTGTCCATGGGGTCGCAAAGAGTTGGACACGACTGAGCGACTGAACTGAACTGAATTGTTAATTTGTAAACACTGAATCATTTCCTCCAGGAGGAAATACAGGACTGGGTTCCTGTGAGCCTCTTCACAATGTTTTTGTCAACTTATCAATATTAACCTTGTTTTATGTGTTTCTGTTTAAAACATCTTTTTTAATATAAATCGTTGATTCATTAATATTAAACTCATGGCCAAAAGCACTGTAACTCATGCCTGAATGCAGATTAGCTAGCAAGTGCATTTTCTCTGTAAGACACATCACAGCCTTCTGACACTTAGGAACACTAGAAAGCACTTCAATATTACTCGTAGAGGCCATTTTAAACTGTGAAATCATCAACACAAAGTACAAAAAAGGGGAAAAAATGAGGCACTCAATAGATCACAGAGGTGATACAGTGTGAGAACTGACACAAGAGGGCAGAGCAGTGCCTTGTGTGACCTCAGCCGGGAATGTGAGTGCTGGGCAACTCAAAATTTTTTCCTGCTCTGTGCATACCTGTGAATAACCTATGAAAAGAATTATGAGTACTGATTTTAGGCAATTTTGGTAGGCAATTTTGCTGTTATGGAATCTGAGCATGAGGATCAACTGCACATATGCCTGAACTTCACAGACAACCGAAATCCTGCTATGAGATTCAAGATCTAAGGCTGTATTTATGCAGTACCTCCTTAGACTTTAGGAAGTATCTTGCGTAAACGCCATGTAGAAATAAAATCATGTAAATAGGGGAAAGCCATAAACACGTTGGATTTACATGGGGTAATAAGGCAGATTATCAGTCACATCACGCTTTTGCTATTTTACCTTCAAAAACTTCAGGTGCCATCCAAGCAGCACTCCCCTTATTGTTGGTCATGTGAGTCTGAATGTCACAGGCTGTACCAAAATCACAGATTTTTAAAACTGTCCCCCCTGCAACCAGCAGCAAGCTGTTTAAAAAACAAACAAGACAAAAAATAAACCAAAAAATGAATTAAAGGTTATAAGACCAGTATCTGATTCTACAATAAAAGAGATATTTGGGGAAATAGAAAAGGTTAATAAGCAAAATGTCACCATTCAACTTCTGTAAAATGTGAACCAGTCACCTGTAATAGCTTAATAATATAGAGGAATATTGGCAAAAGTTGACTTTAAGCCAGTTCTTAGGGTGACTGCTAGACTCAAATTCTGATGTCTCCATCTCTATCTCCATAATTTTTCTTGATTATGCTTCTCTCTGGGCCAAAATATGGGGTTTTAAAAAACATGTAGTAAGTGAACATTAAGGTGTTCTGAAATAGGAGTGGCTAGATATCAATACCTTCATAAACTGTTGGCTCCTATACTTTACCTGCCTACCCCAGTGTTTTTTAAGGTGCAAGTAGAAACCTAGTCATAAAATCTAAATCATAACAATTCTAGATCACATATCTGGGGACCTAGATTGCAAAACAACCCAGAAGATTATGACAGCATTAAAAAAAAAAACTGGAAATATCAAAGTGTATCACAACTACTAAGACTAAATATTGTTTCAGAAAAGTTCAGTTTCAGGTCTACACACATTATAATGCACACACAACAGACTGTGAAGTACTTCTTACTATGGATCATGGTGCCAAAAGTTTCCAAACCTTCTTTGCTCTTATTAACCTTACTGTAAACAGAAATGAGTCTTTAGTTAGCCTAATGTAGCAAGACTGCTTAGCTGTTCACTGACCCTATTTCCTTTCCTTTTTAGGTACATTTCTCAGCCTTCTGAGCAATTAGGTGTGGTTATCATGACCATTCTAGCCAGTAGAATGTGATGTACTTCACCTTCAAGCCTGGTCCATAAAAATCTCCTACATATATATATGTGTGTGTGTATATATATATAAACTCCTTTCCCTATATGTCACTGAATGCAGAGGATTCTGACATACAAGACAGGCGGAGTCTGGGACATGAATCAGGAACGTTCACTTTGAACTTTAGAAGCAAAACCCACAAACCACCGAACCCATTTAGGGTTCAGCTCTCTCTCTTTGGCTTAATGCTGCCCTTGTCTTCTTGTAAGATCACTGTGCACGTCAAGCGTGTTTGCTGTGGTATGTGGCACCCCTGGGTTTGAAGCCTTGTCTTCTTGTAAGGTCACCATGCACGTCAAGCGTGTTTGCTGTGGTATGTGGCACCTCTGGGTTTGGTGCTGGGTGTTTCTGCAGTTTACCCAGTTTGCCATATTGCTGGAGGACCAAATTCTTCTCACGTGAGTTTAAGAGTCAAAGCCACGTTACTCACGATCCCTGTGAGCACCGTCAAGAGCAGTATACGGGGATTTAAGCATGTATAGGTTACACTATACATAATGTTGCTTTATTCCCTTACCAGGATATTTTTTTCATATCATTATATACAGATATTTACATAAAGTTATAAATTCTTTGCATATAATTCTGTTCCAAAATTCTAACTGGACAGATTATTTAGAATATTAGTTTTTTTTTTTAGTCCATCATGACTAAAATAAGCCAGATAAACTACTATTCATATCTCCATAATGCCACAAATACTGTGATAATTTAAGTGGAAAGAATGCTAAGTGCAAATTACCTTTATATACACTTAAACAAACAAAAAATTTTTCCTTGTTTCACCATTGCTAAGTTCTTACTACTCTTTATCCAAGAGATTCTGTAACTGACTTCTTGGTTTCATCCTAGTATATTCAAAATATTACAGTAATTTTTCTGAATGACTTTTATATTATTACTATTTACAATGAATACCCCTTTAATCATAAGATTCTGAATGAACTAGCAAAAAGCTAACTAAAGTAGGGGCACAAGCTGATGCTGTATGAAACACCTAATTGTATCATCAGGTGCCTTCTTTCTGTGCCATTCTAAAAAACTTCTCCTGACTGGAGACTCCACAGGTTTTCCAGGGACAATAAGATAGTATATGCAATTATACATGAAAATACAGCCATTCCAAGAGTTTCCTTTTCCCCAGCACCTTCTAAAAAATAAATTCTAATGATAAAGCCCAATTTGTATACAGGGTACCCCACAGGCAATTTTCAACACTGCACCATGAGTCCAACTGTAAGAATGCCCGAGAGGAATGAACGACCTAGACCATATCTCTTATAAATATGTTAATGGTATTTATTAGCGAAACCAGAGTCCCTAGCTGCAGATGACTTTGGTAAGATATAGCTGGTCTGTCTAAATAGGTTGGTTAAATAAGCCTAAAATTTATGGATCTACAGGTATGGCTGAATGGAGAATGGAAGTAGATGTTTAAGCTGTGTAATTATGGAATCTAAAAGATGTTAAAAAACATCTCATGAGATTATTTTAAAGTATATTGTTTAATAACTCATTAGTCATTTCAAAGCCAAACATGCCCCGGTGCAGACGGGTGTTCCATCTAATGGGTTCTGGCTCCTCCAGGACAACGATGCTTCATGCCTCATCTTTGCATCATGAAGGCATGACATCTTCATGCCTCATCCTTTGAATCAGCCAGTTTGTTCCTGGATAAGAGCTATGGTTTTCACAAATTTGCTTTGATAATTCAACTCTGTTAATGTGGGGAGACAGAAAAGGAGAACACAATCTCCCAAAACAGGGACCAAAAAATCTGCTTTCTTCTTTACTAGCCAAGATAGGTAGCTACAACAACAATCTCGGGAGTCAAGTTAAAAAGAAGTATCATAAACCTGGGACTTAAACATTATTTGACCAAGGACCCAGGGAAAGAGAAATCAGTTTAAGCTTGGAGGTGGAAGTAAGGTACACTAGTGAGAATGGAGACTCCAAGAGTTGAAACCTATGTAGAGTGCATCAGCTTAGAAAGGAGAGTGGGAAGGTCTACCTGGAAGGGATGCTTTGATGCTTTCAATCACTGTCAAGAGAATGGAATACTTCTGACTGATTTCCTAGGGGAAACCTCTTATCTGAGAACCCATGTGATGGCCAGCAGCAGGAGAAAGGGCACAGGGGGATTTTTTGTCACAGGTGGATAGAAAAGAGAAAAATTAGAGAGAAATGGGGACAAAAATATGTATGTTTTCTTTAACTTAAGTACCCCTGGGGGGGGAAAAATCTCTGAAGTTTTAGCCTTTAAAAATATTTATTTAGGGAATTTTGAAGTTCTTTCAAAGTCCCAGAATCCACAATATAAAGAAATTCAGAGTATTTTCAGTTTCTACTCAGATGTGCCAGCAATGCCCTTTGCCTTTCTCTGAAAATGCAAATAATATAACCACCATTATAAAACCATTATAAAAAAAATGCAAACAAAATAACCACCCTGTGTAGTGTGGTGGAATGCTGACTATGTGTGGACACTGTGCTTATTAGGGATACAATGGGGATCAAGACAGGCTTGTCTCTGCTCTCACGAAACTGTTCAGGGAAACCAATATATACCGTGGGCACAAAACAGGACACACAGACTACCAGACTCTAGAAGTACACTAGTCTAAGGCAGAAGTTATTAAAAATAAAGATGCCACTGAAATAAAAATGCCACTGAAGACAACGTTCTAAAATGCAAGTTTAGATGGCTAAATGATGGAGGTGTGTTAAAATAAACAATGTTAAAAGAATAAAAATACACATTCTTCAGCAAGCTAAAAGGGAAGAGAAAAGAAAAACTGATGTGCAATGACCAGCTTAAATTCAGGAGTGGGTGGGGGGTGCCGAGAGAGAGACCACATTATTAGAACTTACTTTGGTGGTTTCAGGTCCCTGTGGATTAGAGCTTTGGGCTGCATGCTGTGAAGATAAGCCACTCCTTGGGAACACTGTAAACACCAACTCATTGCGTGGGCAGCGGTGTAATATGGCAATGGTTCAGCACCATGCAGCACTGCAAAAGGAAGGCACAAACTAAAAAGAACTTTATTGCATATAACAAAAGACACAAGGTGAATACAGCACTGTCAGAACACACGACTGGGCATTTTCCTACACGTGCTCCCATCGGCCCTGCTTCTCCTTCTTTTCTCAATAAAAAGATAGAAACAGCTAATGATTTCAAATGGATAACTACCACATAAGTACCTAACATTTAATAGGACATCCAAATAGGACATCTAAATAGGACATTTAATAGGACATTCAAATACAATTAATATATATTACCACATTTTTTAATCTCAATAGATGCAGTCTTGCACACAATAATATAAATTATAAGCATCTGATAGCATACTGTACTTTCAGAGAGATACAAATAGTATAGAAGAAAACAAAATAATGTGCATTGAAATGTTTACAATTATGCTTTCTATAATAGCTAAAAACTAGAAGTAATTCAAAATAAAACACAGAAGTATTAGACAGCCAGTCATTAGACAACAATGACAAACACATGAGCAGGAGACATAGCTAAATAAAATGCTACATGTTATACAAATGGTGTGACAAGAGACTATATATATGGTTGGTGTTTCTTAGAGTGAAACAGCTCTGTTCTACACAGGTAACTAAATGGATTAGCTCTGTTCTATAAAGGGATCTAAATAATACAGTTTCCTTTCATTGTTACTAAAATGTTCCATAAAGTGAACATTTTCACAAATTTATTTTTTTGGGGAAAAAAAGCAAAATGAAGAATAAGGATGTGTAGTTAAAAAGTTCTAAAATGAGGAGATTGAAAGCTAAGACAGGGCAAAAAGAAAAGGTTGTAAGTAGGAAGATACTTTAAAATCTATTTAAAAAGCAAGTAATGCTTTTAACATTATGAAAAGTACCATCAATTTAAAAGATTACTATACTTAGACGTCTAAATTTCACATACTAATGTTGTAGCCTCTTGTCTTTAGCAGATTTTTAATCTTTGGCAGATTTCTTTTCTTAACTATCTCCTTTTGGGACTCTGAGGATAAATTGTGAAGAACATTAAGTAACTTACAGTTAGTATTAAAAGCTTTTCAATTATTTTACTCTAATAAAGACAGGTCTAATGACACTCACCATTATACAAGGAGCCCCCTTCAGCATATTCCATTACAAGACACACCTGAAGGAAACATGTGTCAGAATAATTAACCACAGAGCTACAGCATCCTAGGGAACTTGAAAGACAACTTAGATCAAGCTTTGATTTTATAAATGCACTTAAAAATCATTCTTTTGGTCCCTAGTATCTGAATAGCACTAGAGGAAAAAAAAAAAAGGTATCATGATCTAAGACCTTGTCTTCTAGGGGCCCACTGTCTAAGTGTGAAGATGTATATAAAAACATAATCACAAGATCTTTGGGGATTTTTCCCCTGGAGAAGGAAATGGCAATCCACTCCAGTACTATTGCCTGGAAAATCCCATGGACAGAGGAGCCTGTTAGGCTGCAGTCCATGGGGTCGCAAAGAGTCGGACACGACTGAGCGACTTCACTTTCACTTTCCAGCGCAAATGAACAGAGGCTATCACAGGTTATTCTGAACCTCCAAAGAAGATGAGGTTACTGGATAAGACCACCCAAGATAACTCTTCCCTTATACTGTGTTGCTAACAGATTAGAAGCACACACAGTATGATTATTTTTTTTTTTTAGAAATAATACGACAGATCAAAACAGCTTCATAAACTACACAGCTGCATGTAATCTGCCATGTTTTTTCTCACAGACAGAGTAAAGTGAAAAAATGGCAAACTTACTGGATTCAAGCAGGCTCCATATAGCTTTACGATGTTAGGATGGTTCACACGCGATAACTGTCGAAGCTGTAACAAAAAAAGGTTTCTTTTGAAAAGTGCTAACTTGAGGAAGTGATCTCACAGTATCATTCAGATCTTAAGGTTGTACAAAACATTAGTTTAATCCTTCAACAACCACTGTTTTCTATGTAGCAGGCACCGTGATCATAAGTACCTGCCCACAATGGTACAGAATCCCTGCCCTGGAGTTCTCACAGATTAGTCGTGGGAGAGATACAAACACTAATAATTAAAGCAACATGCAAAGTGCTATAACAGGAGTTACGAACAAGGCGTGAGTACAATAAGAAGCAATTAAGTTTGCCAAGAAATGTTAGAAGGCCATCCCTGAGATGGCACTGAGCTGAGCTATCCAAACCAGAGGAAGCCGTATCATCACATCACCTTCATCTTCACAGCTATGGTTGAAGGAATACTCTACCTACTCTATGCTGGGCACTGGGAGGCACTTTACAGATACTGTATAATCCTCACAACTTTGCAAGGCAGGTATTATCATTTTCATTTTAAAGATGAGGTACCCTGAAGATAAGGCTCAGAGTGGTTAAATGAGTTGTTAAATACCCTAGAGCTAGGAAGTAGTAGAACCAGAGTTTGAATTTTGGTCTGTCTGACTTAAAATCTGCACTCTTGCATTCTCTTCCCTCCACCTCCTATCTCCTGAGTTAATTCCCTCTTCTCAGTTCCCATTACAACTGCCTTTTGCCTTAGCAATTCCAATCTGAACCAATGTAGTAATTAATTACTACAGCCTCCTTCTAATTGGTCTCCAGTTTTATCCAATCAAATCCAATCCAATGATTCATAGTGAGATCCATGAGTGGTTTGGCTGTACTCATTTCTCGTGCTCTATATCTCAAATTAATATTAACATATCTCCCCAAACTGCTCCCTACTCTTTCTTCTCCCCCTTTTCTGCTTCTTCCCCTTTCTTCTTCCTCTCCTCTATTATCTACATAATACTGCTGGCTCATATGAAGCCCAAAGGTAAACCTTTTTGCCATATGCTACTAGAAAGCTGTACTTTTCTACAGCCAACATTTCTAGATTTTTAGTCCTAAGAGACTTAATATCACTATTTATTATATTTCACCATGTTAAGATTCTGAAGTACTGAGCTTTAGATAGCAGATTGTTCAAGCATTTACTCTTGCTCCCCCATCAAATACTACCAAAAGAGGAAAGGTACTTTTTTTCAAGACAAACTCAGAAAGATGAAGAAAACGTGATATGAGGAAACAGCACACATTTTTTGAAGTTGGAAAGCAAATGAGTAGCAATAACTGACACTGCAGACCTAAAAGGAAATGAGAAAAAGTGAGAAGCAACCAGATTTAACTCTAAAACCTCCAAAAGGTTGGGGAGTGGGGACAGTACCAGGCAGCTATTCACATAAGCGATTACTAATAAAAGGGCAGAGAGATCACTTAAAATTAGGCCAAAGATTCCCTCCTTCCCTGTCTTCAAACAGCTAGTGAAAGCCTCTTTATTGTCCCAAAGATTAGAGATTAAGCAATAAATGCTGGAGAGGGTGTGGAGAAAAGGGAACCCTCTTACACTGTTGGTGGGAATGCAAACTAGTACAGCCTCTACGGAGAAGTGTGGAGACTCCTTAAAAATCTGGAAATAAAACTGCCATACGACCCAGCAATCCCACTGCTGGGCATACACACTGAGGAAACCAGAATTGAAAGAGACATGTGTACCCCAATGTTCATTGCAGCGCTGTTTATAATAGCCAGGACATGGAAGCAACCTAGATGTCATCGGCAGACGAATGGATAAGAAAGCTGTGGTACATATACACAATGGAGTATTACTCAGCCATTAAAAAGAATACATTTGGATCAGTTCTAATGAGGTGGATGAAACTGGAGTCTATTATACAGAGTGAAGTAAGCCAGAAAGAAAAACACCAATACAGTATACTAACGCATATATATGGAATTTAGAAAGATGGTAATGATAACCCTGTATGTGAGACAGCAAAAGAGACACAGATGTATAGAACAGTCTTATGGACTCTGTGGGAGAGGGCGAGGGTGGGATGATTTGGGAGAATGGCATTGAAACAGGTATAATATCATATATGAAATGAATTGCCCGTCCAAGTTCGATGTATGATACAGGATGCTTGGGGCTGGTGCACTGGGATGACCCAGAGGGATGGTATGGGGAGGGAGGTGGGAGGAGGGTTCAGGATGGGGAACACGTGTACACCTGTGGTGGATTCATGTTGATGTATGGCAAAACCAATACAATATTGTAAAGTAAAAAAAAAAAAAAAGATTAGAGGTTGATTCTTTAGAGAAGGTATAATAGTATCTTCTCTAAGTATAGATATATATTTAATGCAGAGATAAACACAGAGATAGAAATATAAAATTACCTTCTTTAGAGAAGGTGTGAGTCTGGATTGGGGGACATCAAACAAAACTAAGGATGAGCTCAAAGTAGTTGCCTCTGAGAAGCAGAAAACTTGATGGGAGGAGATACACGGGATTTTTAATAAAAATACATGGAGAACCATTCAACAATTTAAATTACGTGTATTTATAACTTTGATGAAAAATTTTTTCCTCCAAGCTATTATCATCTTTTTGACTGGATTCCTAGACTTTAATACATATGATTTTTATCTAGTTTTAGGAAACTGCCAATACAACAGTATCTGCTCAATATCCTCATTTAAACCATAAATAAAAACTGTGAATAAGGCAAGATAAAGCCAGACTGTTGGACTACAGATCATTTTTCCTCATGATGACATCAAACCATTCATCAGTATCTCTCAATTCATTCAACTAATTTACAAAAATCTACTTCATCATATCACAAGTAATTTCTCATTTCCTCATGTTATGCATTTAAAAATATCAGGAAGTATATTTTGACATTATAATTAAATAAAATCACAGATAAAAATTCAGAAAGTTTATAAGGTAAAGACCACTTCTGTTGACCAATGAAGTTAAAAACTTATAAAATCACTGATTTATTCAAATACTCTAATCTAATATACAAAACAGCATAAAAGAATAAACCTGATAATAAATAATATCATGATTATCGAATTCTCCATCATCAAATCTGTAAGAGAACAGCTATAAATTTTCATGCTAAATGAGAAAAGCCAATTTGACATAATTTTTACTTAAAATAATCTCATTCGAATTTCTTAAAATGTTCAGTCAAAAATGAATGCATAAAATTTCCCTTCTTAACTTTAGATAATGGGAGAGATTACCATTTCTTTTCTATTTTAAAATTTAAATTCTATGCCTTGAAATAGATCAGAATTACATGGACGAGACTGTATTTTAATTCAGGGATGAATTCATTTATGCAGCTAAATCTCTCTTCTAATTTTTAATCAGAACTAAGAGTATGAATGAAAAAATGTTCCTATGGCATTCCCTTTAGTTCAACTAAATTGCTGATGTTTAAGAACACAGAGAAATAACAATTGAGAAACACTTTGTTTTTCACAAATATCAAATTCACAGAGTATCTTAGGTAAAGAACTATACAACAGAAATGACTTTCCAACTTACCTCTACAATAAAAGCTTTCCTCTCAGATTCACTTTCTATTTGTTTAATGGCAACATCTTTTGCTCTCCACTTGGCTTTGCATACTACTCCAAAAGCTCCTCTTCCAACAACCTGAGTTAAAAGCAAACAAAAAAAACCCCATGAGAATCAGAAACAAATAGATCCAGCCCAGCATATAATGCTGAAGCAAACCTGAAAGGTTAAAGAAGATTTTAGAAATCATCACGATCTGGATTTGCCACAGAGCCAGTATGAATTTTCATTAATACAAGGAGACAATGAAAGGCACTGTCTCTGTCTTTGAAAGTTTATAGTCTAGACACCTCTTCATTCTCAAAACCAAAACCAAAAAATAATAGGACTCTTAAAGATAGAAAACAAATTAAGACAGGCAAGATGAATGAGAAGATACAGAGAAGATGGTTTGGAAAAACAAAAATAGAAAGCAGAAACATAATCAATGTTTTAAGCTCTTATATTTATGAAATTAAAAATAGCTTTTAAATAGTTCAGTGGGGTAGGGAGTAGAGGGGAAAGGATAAAAATATAGATGATAAGACTGGCCATTGTGAAGGACAGACAAAACATGGCATATTATACACTGGAATGTATTTGTCAAGAAAAAGGAACAAACTACTGATACATGCTACAACGTGGATGAACCTTAAAAACACTAAGCTCAAATGACACACACACGAGACCACACACTGTACGACTCCAGTTATATGAAATGTCTGTAAAAGGCAAATCTTTAGTGATAAAAAGTAGATTAGTCGTTGTTTGGGGCTGAGAGTGGAAACTGGGAGTAACTGTAAACAGGAAGAATCCCATTTCGATGAAGAATCCCAGGTGATGAAAATGTTTGAAAACAGACTTCTGGTGATGTGTGCACAACTTAGGAAATTGTACAAATTACTGTACACTTTAAGTGGCTAAATTTTATGATATGTAAAATATATCTCATTAAAGTTACTTTTTTAAGTTACAAAATAAAACCTGACCACATGTTGTATTATTGTTGAAGCTGTTAGGTAGCTCTCGAGTTCATTCCTCTCATGCTACTCTACGTTTACTGATGTTTGAAATTCGCCATTATATTAAAACAACAACAAAAGAATAACTTTTGATACTTGTTAGAACAAAATCAGTCTATTTTATCACTGAAAATGACCTTAGTTATGTGCCATTTACTTCAATCTTTCAAATTCCAAAGGATCTAAGTACCTCCTTAAGCGAAAAATCTACAGTTCTCACCAATGATGTACTTTCTATGTAGTAAGCACTGATCTGAGAAGGAAATGGCAACCCACTCCAGTATTCTAGCCTGGAGAATCCCATGGACAGAGAAGCCAGGCAGGTCATGAGGTCACAAACAGTAAGCTACAACTGAAGCAACTTCACATGCATGCACGCAAATCTGTATCGTGCATCAGAAAGGAGCAGTTACATCTTCTCTTGGAGGAAGTCTTCACTTTAGGCAAACTTTTTCCAGAGTAAGAAACAGGTGCTAATAGATACCAGGATAGTTAGTTGTAAGCTGAGATGGATGGCCACTCTAGCCATAACTCAAATTCCACTTCAAACATTACACAAAGCAGTATGGACATTTCTCATGTTGCTTAATGTATAAAACTACCCAAATAGTTAACATTCAGTGAATGTTTACCATGTGCCAGGTACTAGTCTATGTGCTTAAGTGCATTAATATATTTAATCCTCCTCCATTTTAAAGGTAAGTAAACTGAGTCACACAGTTGCCAAGTTGTCCAAGATCACAGGGTCAGAGAAGCCAGGATTTGAAACACAGAGTGTATAATAAACAATTCACTTTATATTCAGCCTTTGACGTCATTGTTGTTTAGGCCGTAAGTCGTGTCTGACTCGTCTGTGACCCTGTGGACTGGTGCCCACCAGGCTCCTCTGTTCATGGGATTTTCCAGGCAAGCCTGGAGTGGGTTGCCATGCCCTCCTCCAAGGGATCTTCTCGACCCAGGGATCAAACCTGCGTTCCTGCTTGGCAGGTGGATTCTTTACCACCAAGCCACCTGGGAAGCCCGTATGCCGTCAGCCTAAAGGAAACTGAGTTGTCTTGATTCTGGTGACTTTTCTTTTTCCATTCCTGGTCCTTGGTGCTCAGGGACCTCCTGCTAATTAGGCTCTCGCCCTCCTCAGGAGTCAATGTCACTTATTTGAACTTTGCATCCAATTACTTTAACATGAACAGTGATTGGCTAAACCTGGTACCTCTGGAATAATGGCAAGAGCACACCTAGGATCTGAAACCCGACAGACTTGAGTTTAAATACAGATTCTGTCTGCCTGCTAGCTACCAATACTGGGCAAGTTAATGTCTTTGAAATTCTGTTTTCTCAACAGTAAAAGGGAGATGTTTACATTTTCTTCAGCATATTATCTATAGGGTTCATAAATCAAAATCAGACATTTTCTTACATACCACAAAAGAATAATAAGTGCTTGGAGTTGGGTATGAATAAGTTTGAGGAGTTATACTCCTTATTTCTTTCAAATTAACCACAATGAACAGCACACCTAAAATGAATTTCAACATTATGACAATATCAGGTGAAGAAAGAAAGGATGGAGAGACCAGTCTATCTGTTAACAGTACTATGAATAACGATTGGGAAGTAATTTAATATATTCTCCAACTATGTATTTATAAAGGGTGGCACAGGTCTGACTGGCAAAGAGTTGGACACGACTGAACAACTGAACTGATACTGATACTGGTGGCTCAGACAGTAAAGAATCTGCCTCCAATGCAGGAGACATGGGTTCAATCCCTGGGTCAGGAAAATTCCTGAAGGAATGGCTTCAGAAGGGAATAGCTAACCAATCAAGTATTCTTGCCTGGAGAATTCCAGGGACAGAGGAGCCTGGCAGGCAACAGTCCATGGGGTCACAAAAGAGTCAGACAGGACCTAGTGGATAGTAATTTCACTTTTCTTTCCCTTTTCATGTATTTACAGATACATCAAAGCAACTGGTGCTCAGCAGGTCTCTTGTTTCATTTTGCTATTCTCAAGAATGCCCACATAGGGATTTCAAACATTACATTTGTGTATCATGCATATGTTGCAAAAACTGTGTAAGGTGTGCATGACTAATTGTGATGCTCAAGTGCCACCTAGTGCTGAGATGATGGCCAACCTGAGCCTGCAACTTAAAACCATGAGAACAAAACGTGCGCAACTAAGGACATGATAAACGTTCTCCCTCTCATTTACAAAAGCAATTTTTTGGAAACACTCTGAAATATAAAACAGGCATCTCATGTAAGGTCCATGAACTTATTAAGAAGCCTCTGCGTGCATCAGGGCCACGTGGTATTTCTCGTGTATGGTGAAACAACAGATCTGAAATGATTAAAGTCCAAGACGCCTGAGGTTGTACAGGTAAACTGAAATACATAATAGAAAAAAATAACTGTTGTGAATTCAAAGATCAGAGGCACAGAATCAGTGCTTAATGAATTACATTTCTGTGTATGTAATGATTCTCATTACTAAATTCCAGTGTGTGGAGGGGGATCTCCCCACACTTTCAAGCAATCCTCAGATACCAGCTGGATAGCCTACCACTGAGTTCAATTCTGACATCACCCACCTGGAGAGAGCATCAGATCCCACAGGTTAAGTTCTGTGAGACTGTGTTGTACCCTACCTCTCCCCCACCAAAGGCTTCTATGCCCTCTCTGTGCCCATGTGTTCACCAACCTGGAAGTTCTCTGAAACCCATTCTTCTGGGTTTACGTGAAGCTTCATTAAATGGGCGTGAATGATTAAGTTGCTGGCCACTGCTGATTGATTAAACCTCCAGCCCTTCTCCCTCCCCAGAGGTCAGAGGGGTGGGGTTGAAAGTTCCAACCCTCTAATCACATTGTCGGTTCTCCTGGCAAGCAGCCCTGTTCTTAGGTGTGGTCTGAAATTAACCTCAGGACATCTTTATCTCTCACCACTTACAAAATTCAGAGGGTTTTGGGAGCTGTGAGCCAGAAACTGCAAAGACCAAATATATTGAAGAAATATTTTGGTCATCTGAATGACCAAGGACATGTGTGCTTAGCTGCTCAGTCATGTCCAACTCTTTGTGACCCCATGGGCTGCAGCCTGCCAGGCTCCTCTGTCCATGGGGATTCTCTAGGCAGGAATACTGGAGTGGGTTCCCATGCCCTCCTCCAGGGGATCTTCCCAACCCAGGGCTGGCGCATTGCAGATGGGTTCTTTACCATCTGAGCCACCAGGAAAGCCCAAGAATACTGGAGTGGGTAGCCTATCCCTTCTCCAGGGTAACTTCCTGACCCAGGAATCAAACCAAGGTTTCCTGCATTGCAGGTGGATTCTTTTCATATTTCTTGTAAATCACCATATGACAGAATCAAAATGTGACTTCCCATCTTTTCAAATGGCATAAATATTAGGGGTAAAAGAAAAAACATAAAGAATTGATCCCTGCCTTCAAGGGTTCAAAGTGAGGTAGAGAAGAAATTCAAGACAAAACAATAACACACACACATACACACACACACACACAGACACTTCCCAGCTGAAAAGGGCCAGAGATAAGAGTCTATGATGGTAGCTTTCAGGACAGACTTAGGGATTCAAGAGTAGACAAGACTTATTTCCATGCCCCCTCCTCCTCAACTTCTCACAGAGATCTCCAGGAGAAAGCAGCCTCACAGGACAGGCTCTGCCAACATGAGAAGCTGCAAATGAGTTAAGTGTGGTAAAGGAGACAGTCAGAGGGAGGCCCCACATTCTTTCAGCCTTGACAGAACATGGAAATGATACAGAAAAACTCCTGCCAAGAGAAAAACAGGATAACTGAACACTAAAGTGTCTTCTGACTGCAGGAAGGAGGCTGTTGGATGGCAGACAGCTCAAAATACAGGGAGCTAAATGCAGAGCTCAGCTGAATCTCAGAGAATCAATGAAAGCCAAAGGGGAGGGCCCAGTTAGCAGGCGGGGAGAAATGGGTAAGGTCTCCTGCTTTCAAGGGGTGAAGTGAGGCTAATGCCAAGAGAATGATGAACTGCATTTATTCCTTAAACCAATATTTCTTGAATGTCTACTGTATTCAGCTACAATACAGGGATACAAGAGATATAGCCGTAAATAAGAAAAAGGCCTAGATCCACATGAAATGTACTTTCAATTTAAGTGGGAGATAGGGAGAGGAAAGAAAAGACAGTCAACAGACAAAAAAATGGAGCTTCCCATGTGGCTCAAGTGGCAAAGAATCTGCCTGAAAATGAAGGAGCTGCAGGAGATGCAGGTTTGATCCCTGGGTCAGGAAGATCCCCTAGAGGAGGAAATGGCAACCCACTCTAGTATTCTTGCCTGCAGAATCCCATGGACAGAGGAGCCTGGTGGGCTATAGCCTACTCTTTGGGTTGCAAAGAGTCAGACATGACTGAGCATGCATGCATGTGAAACAAAAAGATGAATAAGATAAATAACAGCTTATAAAAAACTGCCATGGAGAAAAAGAAAAAGTTGAATAATGGGACAAACTTACGTGGAAATTTATGGCTGGATAGTATAAAAGGCATCTGACTGCTAAGCTAAGTCACTTCAGTCGTGTCCGACTCTGTGCAACCCCATAGATGGCAGCCCACCAGGCTCCCCCGTCCCTGGGATTCTCCAGGCAAGAACACTGGAGTGGGTTGCCATTTCCTTCTCCAATGCATGAAAGTGAAAAGTGAAAGGAAGTCGCTCAGTCGTGTTTGACCCTTAGCGACCCCATGGACTGCAGCCCTCCAGGCTCCTCCATCCACGGGATTTTCCAGGCAAGAGTACTGGAGTGGGTTGCCATTGCCTTCTCCAAAAGGCATCTGAAGAGGTTACAAATTTCATATTTGAATGACACAAGGAATGAACCAAAGAAACTACTGATGTAAGGACTCTAAAGAGGGGAAAAAAACCCTATAATTCCTATTCAACATTTGAACCCCATCTACAGTTTAGGCATTATCCTACACATTCCAGATGTAGAACTAAACAAGTTAAACTAAAATCTTTGTTCTAACTACTTATATTCTCTTTGTGCAGGGAGACAAAGAGGAAGCAAGACGTGAGTATACATAGGTTTTTATATATATATATAAGACAACGTTTTAAGAAAATGATAAATGCACTAAGAAGAAAAGAAACAAAATTGCGTGTGTGTGTGTGTGTGTGTGTACACATGCATGCACTCCTCCCACTCCAATTTTAAATTAGGCCTTACTGAGAAAGGTGACATTTTAATGATGACCTAGAGAAATACTTGGAGGGTTTGGTGTAAGCAGGACATAGTGGGAAAAGGGAAGAGTGATGCAGGATGAAGCCAGAGAGACAGACAAAGTCTGGATTCTGGAGGGTTCTTGGCACAAAGAAAAGGAGTCTGAATCTCAGTCTAAGTGTGATGGGAAGCAATTAGAGGAATTTAAGGAGGAATGTGATATGATTTTACATTAAAAAAAACATTCTGGCTCTATGTGAAGAATGAATTGTAAGGAAGCTAGCTTATGTATAGAGAGAGATCAGGCAGAAGGCTGTAAAAGCAGCCCAGGCAAGAGAGAAGTGCTTTGAGAACAAGGCTGATGGTAGTACAGAAAAATGAGCGGAACTGGGATATGTTTTAGCTTGTTATTGTGCTCATGTGCTCAGTCATGTCCGACTCTGTGACTCCATGGACTCTAGTTCACCAGGATCCTCTGTCCAAGGGATTTCCCAGGCAAGAATACTGGAGTGGGTTACCATTTACTACTCCAGGGGATCTTCCCTACCCAGGGATCTAACCTGAGTCTCCTGCCACTCCTGAATTGCAGGCAGATTCTTTACCTGCTGAGTCATCAGGGAAG
This sequence comes from Bison bison bison, assembly GCF_000754665.1. NCBI lineage: Eukaryota > Metazoa > Chordata > Mammalia > Artiodactyla > Bovidae > Bison > Bison bison. Next base: position 9,673,358 of record NW_011494607.1, read on the forward strand.
CCGAGGAATATGTTTTAGTTGTTGTTCAGCAGCTAAGCCGTGTCCAACTCTTTGCAACCCCATGGACTGCAGCACGCCAGGCTTTCCTGTCCTTCACTATCTCCTGGAACTTGTTCAAACTTATGTCCACTGAGTCGGTGATGCCATCCAACCATCTCATAAAGCATATGTTTTAGAGGTAAAGTTAAAAGAGCTTGCTGATGATCTGCATGCAGGCAGGGCAGGTGGACAGGAAAAGACATGAGTCAATTATAATGTCTAGATTCAGAAACAGTTTAATAAAGGATAAGAAAGGATGAAGCAAGCAGATTTTCTTTTTTTTTTTTTAACAGCACAGAGTTCTGATTTACTCATATAAAGCCTAAGATGCCTATTTAGATATCTGAGTAGAGATATCAAGAAAGAAAGTGGAAACATGAGTCAAGAAGTCAGGCAGAATATTAAAGACTTGGGAGAGTCACTAGCATTTAGTTGGTACTTCGAATCAATCTCTTGGGTGTGGTGACCAAAAAATAACATGTGAACACTGGGGTCCCGGAACTGAGCTTTGAAGCACTTCAACATTTAGAACACAGGGGAAGAAGAAACCAGCAAAAAGAAAGCAAATATAAAAACAGCAAAAGCATTAAGTCAATGGCTCTCTAAGTGTAATCTCTGGGTCAGAAGTATTTGCATCACCTGGAAATTTGTGAAAATGTAATTCTCAGGTTCCCACCTAGAATTACTGAGTCTGAGGGTCAGGTCCAGCAATCTGTGTTTTAACAAGCCCTTCAGGTGATTTTGATATTTGAGAATAACTGTATCAGGTTGTACTAAAACCATAACTAACAGCGAGACAAGATATCTCATTGGAAACCATCACACAGACCAGAGAGCCTTCGCTTACTGCTGATACGGTCTATGGAAGTTTTCCAGACCACTGACATGATATCTTCAGCAGGAAGAAAGGAAAAGGAGAATTCTTGAGAGCAATGCATTGTTGTTCTTGACACATGGTATATCAGAAGAAAAGAGTGGCATAGATGGCAAACTGAGACACAACGGCAACTGAGGTAAATAACAAAAGAAACTAATATTCAAACTACAAAACAATGAAAGGAAGTCACTCTTTACTTACTGCCAAATTTCTAATTCAAGTTCACAATCATATATGCTTTTTTGATTGTACTCATATCTGAGTAAGCTTCTCTGACATATTATTATTAACAATTATTGTGAATGGACAGCTCTCCCCAAAGATCAGTTTTCACCAAGATTGTAAAAAATGGCATATGTCCAAATTACAAGTATCTCCCCCAATGTACACATCCATCCAAAGTGGTGAACCCAGAAATAAATATTTCAGATATTTTTCACAATCCCTCATCTATAAAAATAGAAAAACAAAGGAATGCAGCGAGAACTTTGGTTTTAAAAGGGAAGTCAAATGAGAAATATTTCCTTCTGAACATATGACTGTTTTCTAAATTAAAATGTTTTCAGATTAATTCTCTTATTATATGTACCTCTCCCCCTGTGGTTTAGCTCTCATGGTTTGGGATCCACAATTTTAGCCTCATGTAGTAAAGCAGATTTAAATTTAATTTCTGAATATAAAAAAGTGCAGCAGAAGAATATGAAATGATGGAAGAAAAATATTTCCATGCAATTAATATTAAAGGCAAAAATACCAAAATCAAAATTTGGTGTATGTGTTCAAAGAAAGCAACTCCTTTAAAAACTAATTTCTTTAAGATGGACAAACACTCCATTCCTTTGTCAAGTCAGGTTTTTAAAAACAAAAAAACCATCTAAATGAAAACTAAATGGAAAAGGGTGTGCACCCTTGCACTCTTAATTTACTATGAAATAATTCTTAATTGAGTCCAATTCATGTTATTTTTAGTTCAGTGACTGTAGCTGTCGGTTTGCTTTGGCCCTGATCTGTGATCTACGTGAATGGACCCTGGCCGTGCTGCCATTGCTCTGGCTAGAAATTTGGGACATGACAGAACAAGCATAGACCTGAACATTTATTAGAACTTGGAGAACTTCAATATCTATTAATTAACTGTGGCAGAGTAGAACTGCCACCTGCTGACAAGACAGACTTTATAACACAAAAGTAAAGTTGATTATTCAGACTTTTTAAAATCAGCCATAAGACATCTGACCCTTTAAACAGGCCTTTCTTTCAAATAATATGTGCATGTCATCTTTTAAGTTACACAGGCACACTATAAATGTTATCACTGTGGCTACCTCTTCACTGTGATAACAATTACAGGTTTCTCCTGAAACCAACAATCAAGTTTCACATGGAAGCGCTTATTAATAATTCTGAATATTCTTAGTATTAATACTAATAACAAATCTATAGACAGTTTATTCAGGCCACTATAACTTAGGCTCTCTCTATTATCAGTTGCCCATACATTTAACATAAAAAAATCACAAAATGTACAACACTGTCAAAGCTCTTTCTGTATTTCAATTTAAAACAAAACCTCTGCATGTCTCTAAGAACATATGAAGTATCCAATTATTATATGTGCATTGCACATATGCTCGGAGAAGGCAATGGCACCCCACTCCAGTACTCTTGCCTGGAAAATCCCAGGGGCGGAGGAGCCTGGTAGGCTGCAGCCCATGGGGTCGCTAGAGTCAGACAGGACTGAGCGACTTCACTTTCACTTTTCACTTTCGTGCATTGGAGAAGGAAATGGCACCCCACTCCAGTGTTCTTGCCTGGAGAATCCCAGGGACGGGGCAGCCTGGTGGGCTGCCGTCTGTGGGGTCGCACAGAGTCGGACACGACTGAAGCGACTTAGCAGCAGCAGCAGCAGCACATATGCTATTCTTAATGTCAACCCTCTGGATCTCCCCTTTAAAAAGTGACCATGCCAAAAAGGGTCTTTTTAGCATTTTAGTAAAGGCCCACTAACACATGGCTTGTATTGTTATAGCACCTGACCACTGCAGAATCTTTTACCCCTGGTTAAACCAAACTATTTGCTAGGTATAATTAATTGCAATGAAATCAACATTTGCAAAGAGAATCAGATTTTATTTTTAGTGTAAATGCTGTGTTAGCCAAATCACTAACTTATCTTAACCTCTGGTTTAATCACATAAAAGAACCAGCTCACATAAAGAGAACCAGATGGACACTAGAATTCTCATGATTATGCTGCAGTAACTTCATTTACTCATTCAGCAACTGTTTATAGAAAACCTTTGGATGCTAGGCATTGGAGTTAAAAGTGTGAATAAAGTTAAACTTTGCTGAGGGATACCTACTTTCAGTGACAGCTAAGTGTCATGAAGGATATTAGAAGTGACAAAGATCTAGGTTGCTCAGGGAAAGCTTTTCCAAGGAAGTAACATTGGAGAAAGAAATGGCAACCTACTGTAGTATTCTTGCCTGGAGAGTCCCATGGACAGAGGAGCCTGGCAGGCTACAGTCCCTGGGGTCGCAAAAGGTGGACACGACTTAATGAATACACCACCACCACCACCACCACCATTTGAATGCGACTTGAATGGTGAGAACAGGTCAATGAAATTCTAGGGAAAAGAGCATTAGAGGCAGAGGAACAACTACAAAGAATTCATTTTAGTATCTTTCCCAATTTAATGCTTACTTTATTCAAAATCTAGTTTCAAAATCTTTCCCGCTAAATGGAGCCTTCTGTGATAAACTCTACCTTCAAATCATTGCTTACATGTGCAATTCACATTACATTCATAGTTTTAATTTATGGTTCTGAAAATCTAGTCTCAGGATAAGTCAAAGTTTTTAAGAAGAGAACCTTAGGATCCTTCACTCATCTTTCATAATCTTAGCACAGAAAAGAATGTTCATTAGGTGCTGGAGACCAGCTATTATAAATGAAATTGGTATTTTGTTTCCCATTCTTACAATAAGGTTTGGCGACAAAGTAACTTCGAAAGAACCGAAGGTACCTTATAAATCCAAGAGGAAAGAGCAAATGACTCAGGAGTGTGAAATCTCAAACTCAATTCCCTCCTCTACCATGTACTTAGATATAAGGCTTCTGGCAAATCAAACTCTATGACTAGTTGTCAATATCTATAAAACGGGAGTATCATTTGCTCTATTTAATTAGGATTAGCAACTTCACTTTCCCTTTTCACTTTGATGCATTGGAGAAGGAAATGGCAACCCACTCCAGTGTTCCGCCTGGAGAATCCCAGGGACAAGGGAGCCTGGTGCGCTGCCATCTATGGGGTCCCACAGAGTTGGACACGACTGAAGTGACTTAGCAGTAGCAGTCATAAACTACATTTCATCATGATCACTGTCCTTAAAGCTGACTGTGGAAACAGAGCATAAATGCTAGAAAAAACGTGAAACAGTAACTGTGATTTCATTTTAGAACCGGAAGAAACCTTAAATTATCTTGTTCAATCTCTCTTTTTATGTGACAAATCAAGAAGCTCAGAAAAATGACGTGATTTGCTCAAAGTTACTGAAATACATGATGGCAGAATCAGTATGGCATCTACATTTTCTAAATGCCCAGCCCAGTACACTTTTATTTTAACCACACCACACTGCCTCTATCAATTCTTGCAACCTAGTCCCCAGTGTACTGATAGATAACTTACAATTTAGTCAGATCCAGAATGATAAAAGCTAAATGACTTAAAAATTTAAAAAAATACCTACATAGGTTTCTAATGCTGAGACCTGACATAATTTGATATCAAAACTGAATTTAGAAAGTTTCACACTGATTATTACTGAGTCATGGTATAAGAAATGTAAGGATTAAAATCAGCTGATGCCTTAAAAATATGCATCTGTGAAATGAGTGCATATTTGGCCTATGGTCAGAGTATTTTTCTTTATACACAGTTTCTAACTGAATCAGTATAATGCTGATTCAATTACACTGTTATTTGAGAAACAGAATATGATTTTCTTCATTTGTAGGCAATATACTGGTACCATATAAAATAATGAAATCAATATAAAATACTTTTTGTTTCTAGTCATCTTTCTCTGTTTCTCTGATTTATGATTTTAAGCTGAGAGCAGAACCTAAGTTGAGAAATAATGAGTGCCCATGGTGCTTCCTAGATTATATAGTAATACTGCTTTAATGTGAAAATAAAGAATATGATGAAAATTATGTAATGGTTTTAACATTAGAAAGGTCTAAGTTCAAATCTTTAACATGAAAATAAACTGAGTAATAAAAACTGAAAAGAACAAAATTAAAAGACTGCCTAACATAAGAAAATTTCATCTAGAAACAAAAATTTACTCTTCAGGAATGTCCTAAATCTACTAAAGAATAGTTGAAACATCATCTAAACTAAAGGAAGGGTCTTTGGAAACAGAACCCAAGTAGGAAGTTAAATAGCTTTGGGGGAAGAGTAAAGGATAGATGAGACCTTACTAACAGCCAAGAATGTAAAATGCTTCAGAAAGCAGTGTGGGAAAACTAAGGTTGTAAAAACCAGATGATGTAAGTCTCTGAAAACATTTGGTAGACCACGAAGTACAAGTTATTATTATATAACAATTTGTAGTCTACAAGCATAGCAGTTCGCCACAGAGTAGACGTAAATGCTTATTTAAAAACTGCAATTCTTTTATACTGACTCACTGAAGTTTTATTCTTAAAAAAGAAAGAATGTTAGCCATGAAAGCGGGATCAACTATCCAATTCTGAAAAAAGAATTTATCATAGTCTCAATAGAAACACACACACACACACACACACACACACACACACACAAAACCTCCCCCTCTTCCAAAATATGGGTCCTTCTTTTAGCCATATGACCTTAAAGGAGGTCACAGTTCCTCTCTGGAACTCAGTTGCCTAGTAATGTGTGTCAGGCACTGAGTTGGGTGTCTTGCATGTATTGCCTAATGAAGTCTCATACAAATAAAATGAAGTAGAAATTACAATCACTTTATAGTTAAGGAAACTAAAGCTCAAAAAGGTTAGTCAGGAAACTTGCTCCAGATCACACAGCTAATAAATGGCATAGCTGATACACTGAACCTTCATCTAACTCCAAAGGTTTTGCTCTTCCTACTTACACTATCTTGTAAAATGAGGCTGTTTTCAGCGATCTTTAAGATTATTTTAAGCGTAAAAATAAAGTAACCTATTATTCTTCCAAAAGATGCATAGGAAAAAAAAAATCATTCGTTGAAGGATAATTATCTCACTACTTTTAGCTTACCACTGTCTAAAAGTAACTTAAAATTTTTAAAGTAGTGATAATTCTTTGAGAACACGCAGGATTCTCGTGGGTGTATGTAATGCAGGGTGCTTAGTAAATTTCTTAAATGATAAACAAATGGTAAATAATAAATACTATTTCCAACCGAAGTTTTAATACTTTCTAAAGTATTTTAAAGTCTTTAAAATATACATAGCTTTCAGTTTTCTAAATTTTATGGTCTATACAACCAACCTCTGTTCATTGAAAAGAAGCAACGTGCTAAAGGCACATTGTTACCTTGCTCCAAAATAATTTTAAATACTGCAGAATAAAGGATGTATTCAGGTTTTATAACAGCGATTTCTGGTCTGATCTCACATTCTAGTTGTCACTGAAATCACTCGTTATTTCTTCAGAACATGCTACGTGAAACATTTTTTCATCCTAAACCAGTCTCCATTACTAATGGTGAAATTAGCCTAAATTAGTCTAAGTGAAGGCTATTAAATAACATTTAATATAACTACTGCTCTATGGAATCGGCGAAACAGCTATTTGGTACCTAGAAAAACTATTAGACTTGTGGATGTATTAATTTACGAAGCATCCATTGAGCACCCACTGCGTGCCAGATGCTGAGCCAGAAGTCGAGCATAATATATTCCTTGACCCTTAAGAACACCATGTTTTGGACAACTAAAACTCCAAAACGGCCATGGTCTTTGATATATTTTACTACTTACAGATTCTAGAACTGGTGGACCAGACGGTCGCACCAGTTTATCCTTTTCCGTTTGAGATGACCCAAACTCTAAGCACCGGAGTATTAAATCCAAACTCAAGAGTGCTAAAGTGAGAAAAAAAAGAGAGCTACCCCGGAGCAGCTGAACGCGGAGAGCTCCTTTACACCCGGTCTCTGTGGGGTGTGGGGACTCCCGGGTGGGTCCCGAGAAATAGAGGGGTTGGGAAGGCGCCTTTAGAGTCAGGACGAGGTAGAGTCCGGGACAGGCCAGGGCCCGAGCCTCTGTGCCGGGCCTCGCTCACCTCTTCCACCTCGATCTCCTTGTAGTCTATCTCTTCAAAGTTGAGGACTTGGGAGGGGGCTTCGATCATCTCACCGGCGGAAGACGAGGAAGAAGAAGAAGCGGCGGAGGCTGTAGACATGATCCCTCGCGGAGCCCGGGGGGCCCGGGAAGGCTGCCGCCCGGACAGTCCGGGGGAGACCCGCGCCCACCCGCCTCCCGACCGACCTTTGACCTGGAGCCACGGCGATCCGTGGCGGGGACAGGGACAGCGGCCACAGCCGAGTCCCGGCTCCGGCTCAGCTGCGTTTTCCGCCGCCCGGCCCCGCCCACCAAACTTCCGGTTCCTGCCAGAAATCGGAAACAAGAGGAGGGCCTTGAGATCAAGAGAGGGGAGGGAGAATTCGGAGACTGAGACAGAGAAAGGAAGGACAGGTTGGGGGGTGGGTGGGGGGAGAGGTGGGGTGGGGGAGGGTGAGAGGCTAGTTTGGACCTGAGGGACAAATTTCGCGAGACCTTTATTAAGGGCCTACAGCAAAGTGATGATACCGCGAGAGCTGACGTGTGACGTAATTAAAACGCGCGAACGGAAGTGGCGCAGGGCACGATGGAATCACAGTACGGTTGGTCCTTTAGGAACCAGCGGGAAAGATAAAAGCTACAGTTTCAACCTTGTTTGGTGAAGTATGTTTTGACCCTGCTCCCTTTTCTCTCAGAGACCTGCAGATGGACGGGGTAGTATTGGATTGAGTTTTTGTGATGAAGCTTACTATTCAGTTTCACGCCTAAGCTAAACTGCACTATTTCTTAAAAAGCCTAGGAAAATGTATTTTGTGTTTGGAGGGAAGCGATTTACTACTGTTACTTTGAGCCAGTCCCTGATGCTATCAGAGATTCTAAAGAAAATAATACACAGCGAGCCAGCGTATGTAACCTGAATAATACTATATAGGCTCACGAACAGAAGTTAATTTTAGGTAAGGTAGATACTTATGATTTGGCATAATTTGTCGTTCATTTGAACTTATAGGATGTATTGGTACATGTCGGAGTGCAGTGCTTTGTGCTGAATGCTTTACATTTAGGTATCCATATTTGATCATTAACAGTAGCCTTGCAAATTAAATATTTTTGTTGCCATTTTCAGGACAGGAGTAAACAGGCTCGGGAGTAAATCAATTATGATTCTCACAAGCACCTAGCTCAGTATATTTCCAAGGTGAAAAGTATTTCCTATGTTGTACTATCAACACAATTTTTAATTTTAAACTATCTGTTAAACATCAGTCAGTTTGACCTAAAGCCTACTTGGGAAAATTGGAGTTAGAGATGAAGAATGAAACGTTGTGAAGTTCAAATTCTATCTCAGTAGGAGACCAAAAAGGAAACAGAAAGGAGAAAATGAGGGGAATGGTGATGGGAATATCAGCGGAGGAGAGTTTTTCAAGTAAGGAATAGCTAACCAACGTTGGGATTCCGAATAGGTCATTGAATTGGGCAAATAAGGAGTTATGAAGTCCTGGAAGACAGTGTGTGTCTTTTTTTTTTGTTTGTAGTGTTAATAACAATGATAATTTGGTGAATGGGTAAGAGAATGGAAGAAAGAATAATTTCTTTCACAGAGCAATCTCTGGGTGATCTTACCCAGGGTATTGACCACTTTTATGATGATAACTCACAATCTCTCCGAGTTTTCAAATTTTTCCTGAATTCTGGACCTATTGAACATCTCTGTTTAGACGTAACTTAGCGCATGAACTTTAAGATTCCAAAAACAAATTCAGAAGTTATCACCTACTACATATATATTCTTTGTGTGCATTTTCTGTCTCCATGAAGGATCCCATTATCTACTCAGTTGTCCAAGTGAAAAATCAGAGCTTTATTTCTATGTGTATTACAATGAAATGATGCTTAATTAGTGCACTAATAACCAAATAGAATGGAGAAGGAAATGGCAACCCACTCCAGTATTCTTGCCTGGGAAATCCCATGGGCAGAGGAGTCTGGAAGGCTACAACCTATGGGATTTCCCAGGCAAGAATACTGGAGTGGGTTGCCATTTCCTTCTCCATTCCTTCTCCAGTCAGACATGACTGAACAACTAAACAAAAAACAACCACCGAGTGGAAGCATATTAAATTAATGGGATAACCATTTTTACCTGTCATTTCTTTACTCAAATTCCCAAACTAGGATGGTCACCTTTTAACCTTGTCCTTTCACTCACAGGTCATATTTACTTTTTCTTTAACACTTTGATCTTAAAACAGTGGATGCTACCAAGTGGGAATTCAAGAGATAATTCTTTTATGTTTTGGCTGAATGAATACTTCTGCCAGTCCTAACTTTCATGGAGTGCATGATCTATTTTCTGTACCTTCAGTTTAGAACTAAAATACTGCAGACAAGGGATTAGTCACCATAGTCATGATGGTGTTCTGCTTGTTTTTTTTTTTTCCCCCCCAAAATTTTGTTATAAAAAATATTGAAATACAGAAAAGTTGAAAGAATTTCACAGTAAACAACTATATACTTACTGGTAGGATGCTATCATTAGCATTTTACTGTACTTGTTTTTATCATATATCTGTCTATGCATCCTCTCATGTGTACATCTTTCTTATTTTGTTGGATGCATTTCAAAGTGAATCTCCTTCATGATCTTGGACATCTACCTTAATACTTCTGCTTCTATATTTTATGCATACATTTGGACTTCTGATGTTGATAGTAATCTAAAATCAATCCTTTTGCTATTTGCTTGCAGTTTTTCTTTTTTTTTTTTTACAGTCCCAGATCTTATCGTCCTTAAGGCCCAGTGTACCGCTCTCATTCTGTGATTTGATTTTATGAGCTGGTTCAGTTCAGTCGCTCAGTCATGTCCGACTCTTTGCGACCCCATGAATCGCAGCACGCCAGGCCTCCCTGTCCATCACCATCTCCCGGAGTTCACTCAAACTCACGTCCATTGAGTCAGTGATGCCATCCAGCCGTCTCATCCTCTGGCATCCCCTTCTCTTCCTGCCCTCAATCCCTCCCAGCATCAGGATCTTTTCCAATGAGTCAACTCTTCGCATGAGGTGGCCAAAGTACTGGAGTTTCAGCTTCAGCATCAGTCCTTCCAAAGAACACCCAGGACTGATCTCCTTTAGGATGGACTGGTTGGATCTCCTTGCAGTCCAAGGGACTCTCAACAGTCTTCTCCAACACCACAGTTCAAAAGCATCAATTCTTTAGCACTCAGCTTTCTTCACA
>NW_011494607.1:9683926-9723785 GCF_000754665.1 Bison bison bison
GTCCAACTCTTACATCCATACATGACCACTGGGAAAACCATAGCCTTGACTAGATGGACCTTTGTTGGCAAAATAATGTCTCTGCTTTTTAGTATGCTATCTAGGTTGGTCATAACTTTCCTTCCAAGGAGTAAGCGCCTTTTAATTTCATGAGCTGGTACATTCACATTTTTCATTTAAGCTGATTCAAGTTGTATTTTTGTTATTTGCAATCAAAGAATCATAAATAATATACTTTGAATCTAGAGAATTGAGGGAGGGGAATTTGACTCAGTTCACCTGAATTTTGACTTCGTATTCCTTTTAACTTTTTTGACTTTCATGAGTTAAGGATGGAAGCTTAGACCTCACAATTTCATGTGAACTTCAGTCACTTGTCTATAGTGTCTCCACAAATTTCCAGATATCCAGATAATCACGATGGTATGATCACTCACCTAGAGCCAGACATCCTGGAATGTGAAGTCAAGAGGGCCTTAGGAGTCATCACTACGAACAAAGCTAGTGGAGGTGATGGAATTCCAGTTGAGCTATTTCAAATTCTGAAAGATGATGCTGTGAAAGTGCTGCACTCAACATGCCAGTAAATTTGGGAAAAACTCAGCATTGGCCACAGGATTGGAAAAGGTCAGTTTTCATTCCAATCCCTAAGAAAGGCAATGCCAAAAAATACTCAAACTACTGCATAATTGCGCTCAACGCTAGTAAAGTAATGCTCAAAATTCTCCAATCCAGGCTTCAACAGAACATGAACTGTGAACTTCCAGATGTTCAAACTGGTTTTAGAAAAGAGAGAGGAACCAGAGATCAAATTGCCAATATCTGCTGGATCATCAAAAAAGCAAGAGAGTTCCAGAAAAACATCTATTTCTGCTTTATTGACTATGCCAAAGCCTTTGACTGTGTGGATCCCCACAATAAACTGGAAAATTCTTCAAGAGATGAGAATACCAGACCACCTGACCTGCCTCTTGAGAAATCTGTATGCGGGTCAGGAAGCAACAGTTAGAACTGGACATGGAACAACAGGCTGGTTCCACATTGGGAAAGGAGTATGTCAAGGCTGTATATTGTTACCCTGCTTATTTAACTTCTATGCAGAGTACATCATGAGAAATGCTGGGCTGGATGAAGCACAAGCTGGAATCAAGATTGTCAGGAGAAATATCAGTAACCTCAGATATGCAGATGACACCACCCTTATGGGAGAAGGTGAAGATGAACTAAAGAGCCTCTTGATGAAAGTGAAAGAGGAGAGTGAAAAAGTTGGCTTAAAGCTCATCATTCAGAAAACAAAGGTCATGGCATCTGTTCCCATCACTTCATAGCAAATAGACGGAGAAACAATGGAAACAGTGTCAGACTTTATTTTTTGGGGGTCCAAAATCACTGCAGATGGTGGATGCAGCCATGAAGTTAAAAGACGCTTACTCCTTGGGAGAAAAGCTATGACCAACCTAGACAGCATATTAAAAAGCAGAGACATTACTTTGCCAACAAAGGTCTGTGTAGTCAAGGCTATGATTTTTCCAGTAGTCATGTATGGATGTGAGAGTTGAACTATAAAGAAAGCTGAGCACCGAAGAATTGATGCTTTTGAACTGTGGTGTTGGACAAGACTGTTGAGAGTCCCTTGGACTGCAAGGAGATCCAACCAGTCCATCCTAAAGGAAATCAGTCCTGAATGTTCATTGGAAGGACTGATGTTGAAGCTGAAACTCCAATACTTCAGCCACCTGATGCGAAGAACTGACTCATTTCAAAAGACCCTGATGCTGGGAAAGATGGAAGGCAAGAGGAGAAGGAGATGACAGAGGATGAGATGGTTGGATGGCATCACCAACTCGACATGAGTTTAAGTAAACTCCAGGAGTTGGTGATGGACCGGGAGGCCTGGCTTGCTGCTGTCCATGTGATCACGAAGAGTTGGACACGACTGAGCGACTGAAGTGAACTGAATATCAAGCTATTGAACTGGACTTGAAGTCCCTTCCTGTTTGAGCACTCTGTACCACCCATCCTCAGTGTCAGTACATAACAGAACAAGTGCTGTATTTTACCTGTTCGTGTGACTTTGTTATGAGTAACAGAAAACTCAAGACAACGTTGCTTAAACAATAAAGGGGATTTATTAGCTTAGTTAAGTTGAAAGCTAAGAGCTAGAACAGACTTAAGAGCGTCATTTGAATCATTAAGTTACTGGTAGCATCAGTAATTGAGTTTCCATTGTTTGTCATCTGCTTTTCGTGATATTTGCCATTATTCTAGAACAGAGTTTCTCAATCTTTTTTCCCATTGTTAATCCCTTAAGGAACCTTTTAAGACTTTTTCTTAATAGCTCCCAGAGTTTTTACTAGTACATATATACTGTGTAATTTGTTTATGAACTGTATGCATATTTTTGGTTTATACATAAAGACAGTAAATTTTTTTTCCTCTCCAATTTCACCCACTGGGAGATGATATCATCCCCATTAAGAATGCATGCTCTAGCCATTTCATTTTTCATGTGACATACCACATTGTCTAGTACAATGACAGCATCTCTTTTGATAGCTGCTTCAGAAGAACAAGGAACTTTAAACTTTGGCAACTATACCCTTGACTGAAGAATGGAGATGAGGTTTGAAGTTATGAATGTCTTTATCTTAGATCTAGGACTCACCGAGTTGTGAGGTTTGAGAAGAAGGAGCTGCTAACCAGAAGAAAGATCTAGAGACTTTTAAGAGAGCAAAGCAGGGAATGGTTGCTGGGAATGCAGCCAACAAATGTTCATTATTTATATGTCTATTCAGGTTGTACTCTATACTTAGAAAGTGTGTCTTTACTGTGTCCCAGAACCAAACTAGCCTACCAGTCAAATATTCTTTATAGAAAGTTCAGAAGTAGTTTTCCACTGTATTCAAAACTGCAGTTTTCTCACAGAAGAGAGCCAAGCCCTTAGCAGTTTTGTGAAAGTGCTGGAGAGTGGCTCCCCAAATTCATGCATTTCTTTGATATTTGGGTTTCTTTATTCCATATACTCCCGATATCTTCATTCTAGGTCTTTCACGGTCCATGGGCTTCTGGGAGGGTTTGTGTTCCAAGTGTCCACAATGTGGCTGGTCAGAGTGGGCCTGCAAAAGTGGAGTAAAGGTGCAGCTCCAAGGTGTTCTCTGACATGATACAAAGCTAGCATTTCTGTTTGCAGCTGATGTTCTTTTTTGTCCCCATCAATTGTGTTTGTGGCGAGGCAACTGCTTTGATGGTGCCCATGTGTCCTGCGGATAAAATTTGCATCATTGTTTTTGAAATTCTTGATATGAAACAATGTAGCTCGTTTCAAAATCTATTCATATTATCCCAAGGAGTTTGAACATTGTATTTGCCATTTAAGTAAGAGGAAGAATTGTTTAGAGAGTTTTAAATTACTATTTGAGCTGTTGTAAATTTTTAAATGGTTGTGAAAATATTTTAAAAGTTTCATTTTCTTGTATGAATATATGTTCTCTTTGATAATGACTATCGAGAATTTGAAGCGTTCATTTTTAAGAAGTCTTGATTAGGATTGTTAGTAGGTATTTCAAGTACAATATAAAGTCTTATATTAAAAAGTTAGAAAGGAAAGCTTATAAAAATTCCTCTTAAAATTTTGAAAAAATGTGTTTGATGTTTACAAGGATTCTTTTGATGTTGTAATGCTTTATTTTTAAAAATAACCCAATGTGGGAAAAGCAGGGTTTTGTTTTGTTTTGTTTTGTTTTTTAAATTAAGTCCAAATAGATTCTTTAAAATCTTTTCCAGTTTATCCCAGAATATTTTGCAGTATTATCATCTTTAACCTGTACTATGACATGAAAATTTTGAGATGCTAGGAGGGTGTTCCAGTAGTAGTAGAAGTGTTAGTGATTTGAACAATATAGATGGTGGCCACAGGGGTTTCGGATAAATGGATTTGAGAGATACTGAGGAAACAGAATTGGTGGGATGTTGGGGAAGGAGACAAAGGAAAGGGCAAAAGGTATACAGGATGATTCCCAGATTTCTCACTTGTACAACTCAGTTGGGAAGGGTGCTATTTTCAGAAGCAGGGAAGACTGGAACAAGATTGGGGGAAAGGAGAATAAAGAGCTGTTCAAGACACTGAGCTCGTGATGCCTGAAAGAGTTCCAAGTGTAATTATCAAGTAGGCAACTAATCTTAGGGAAAAAGGCAGTGCTGAAGAAACAGATACTGGCCTATTGATGGTAATTTCAGTCATGGAAATGCACAAGATTACTTAAGGAAGATGTATAAAATGAGAAAGAAGAGGAATTAGAACCTTATGGGATAAAATCTTTAAGGTAGGGGTAGAGGCAGAGGAACTGCCAAAGAAATTTGTGGAAAACTAAAAACTATGATGTTGTGGAAATCAATATAAAAGGATATTTCAGTGTTGAATACTTTTCAAGAAGCTAAACATGAGAAAAACTTGGAGTATCCATTGGATTTGGGTCTTGCCGCCTGAAGGTTAGCCAAGGCAAATCTCTATGTAGGGAGGGTGTGGGAATGGGCTCCAGTGGGTAGGTTGGAGTGTCCACATGCGGGTGGTGTAAGGTTCCTTGCAGTGTAAAATTAGGTCTAGCATAGGAGGAGTGGGGACAGGTCAGGAGCTCATACCACTTGCATTCTGGTGCAGGATGGAATTTGTTCCCTTTACCAGTTATTTTGAGTTAGAAGTTATAAATATTTTGACTTATGTATGTGAGCCTCTGTTTGTATTCTTGCTCTGGGCCCTACAAATGTTAGGATAAGGCCTGCTTTTATATGAGGTAGATTTCTTTTCTCATGTACTAGCGGTCTACAGGTTGTTGTTTTTGTTCTTCAGTTGCTAAGTCGTGTCCGACTCTTTGCAACCCTATGGACTACAGCATACCAGGCTTCCCTGTACTTCATCATCTGCTGAAGTCTGCTCAAACTCACCTCCATTGAGTTAGTGATGCCATCCAACTGTCTCATCGTCTGTCGTCCCCTTCTGCCATCAATCTTTCCCAGCATCAGGGTCTTTTCCAAGGAGTTGGCTCTTTGTGTAAGGTGGCCAGAGTATTGGAACTTCAGCTTCAGCATCAGTCCTTCCAATGAATATTCAGCCAGATCCCCCAGAATTCTGACTGCTTCCTTCAGTTTCTTTTTGTGTTTTATGGGACATTGTTTGAAGTATTATTTCTTAATATCCTTCTGTTCAACTTCACTGTTCAGTCTTCTCCAACACCACAGTCCAAAAGCATCAATTCTTCAATGCTCAGCCTTCTTTATGATCAACTCTCACATCCAACTACTGGAAAAACCATAGCTTTGACTATAGGGACCTTTGTAGGCAAAGTGACATCTCTGCTTTTTAATATGCTGTCTAGGTTTGTCATAATTTTTCTTTCAAGGGGCAGGCATCTTTTAATTTCATGGATGCAGGTCTACAGGTAGGTAGATTTTCAATTTCTCTAATTTCCCACTGATGTCTATCTTATCATTTAGATCTTGGCTCAGTTACCTCCACTTCTGCTTCCTACCGCTTCACTTTTTATCCATTACTCAGTTTTATTTCTCTCCCTTTACCTATTTGACATTATCTTATTTACTTTTATTGCCTTGTTTATTTTCTGTCCTGCCACCCTCTCCCCACTCCATGGGATGTCAGTTCCACTGGGACAGGAATTGATCATAAGCATTGTGTTCACCACTATTGTCTCAGGATTTAGAACAGCACCCGAAATGTAGACACTTAATAATCTTCTAAAACATAAATGAGTATCCACATTTCTAAGTAAATGCTGTTTATTTCAGGTATAAGGAATAGATGAACCAAATATTTCCTATAATACCACTGAGGAAAGATTTAATAGATAGCTAAATTGACATACAAGTAGCATACCTAATTATCACAGAGATTTCTTAAGTATTTGAGAATTTTGAAGGTGCTTTGTTCTATCGGTCAGTTTATACCTCTCTTCAATGTTAAAATGACTAATGTTTAGATAATTCACCTTGTGTGTTTTGCAAGGGTAAACTTTAGTTCTTCTTCTTCCCCAATACTCACTACTATTTAATCCATTTGAATTATTTGTTTATTGAAGTTTAGTAATAAGGTGTTATTGTGGCACTGATGATTGCTTTCAGACGTAACTTGTATTTTAACTAAAACAGATGCAAAATCAGACAGGATAGACATTTTTATTCTCTGAATGTCTGAGGCAAGCTTAAACATTCTGTTGTACCTCAGCATCAGTTTTTAAAAGCAGAAATTTAATCAGATAACAACATACTTCAGAAATAAAATTGGTCTTCATAGAAATAGTGCTTTTCACTACAAAAGGGCATTCATTAAATGTTTTCTTTCACAGACCAATATGTCAGGTCAGTGTTCCTAGATGGCCTTTTTCAGAAGAAATTCCAGAAACAATTTGGCTTCATTTACGGGAATGAATAAGGGTGTTTCATTTCACACAGCCTCAGGGAATCACAAATTAAAACTTTCCACTAAAATGGATGCCATCTACTATTCATTATTTCAGCAAACAAACCACTCTTCTCTGCTGAAGTTGCAATCAGGGTAACGGATAGATAATACTTGAAACCTGCTAAGCTGAGAGGGTCTACTTTGCATTCTTATTTGTAAGCTGCCCCTTTAACATTTTCCTCTGAGTTCCCCAGCACCCTGCAGAGCTCTTCTCAGGGGCTCAAAGCTCCATTAAGTAAATAGAGGCTCCGTATTTGGAAGCCATCTCTGGGAATTCAGAGTGTTTTGAGGGGGAAATTGGTACTATCAAGATTAAGGTATTAATGAAAAGCTCTGTTAAATTTCTGTTGGGATGCTAATTAATCTTCTAAAAATTGTTAATCAGTTATGTAACACACTTAAACTTTAACACATGGTACAGGAAAAGTAACAGGGTATTTCAGCTATGCCCAGAGGCATCCAGAAAGTTAAGGGAAATAGTGTAGACAGAAAATCGCCCCCTAAATGTGATTGTATTAAATCAAATAGTTTGATCTTCAATATTTACTTGTTATATCACATTTGATAGGCTTGGGAAATCAGTATTTAGTGCTCGGATATTTGAAGAAATATTAGAAGTATTAGAAGATATTCAAGAAGTGGTTTTTGACAACTATTCCTTACTGGAATCTCTACCTGAAGTACAGAAATTTTTGCATGGATTATTAAACCCATGTTAGAAGTGTTAGCTTGAATTGTTAAATAAAGAAGTAATCTGGTAAGTCTTTAATATTTGAAGCTTGACTTAGCCATGCTGTCAATATTGAGCTAAATGAATATGCTGTAGTCCTATCAATATTAAAATATTTTGTTTCTGTTAATAGCAATATGAATCATATCCATGTTACATATTAAAATAGCATTCCATCTCTAAATCTTAATGTATTCCAAATGGTATGTGAAAGTATATAGTACAGTGCCTAGAACTTATGTGGTGTCCAAAGATGTTAATATGAGTGAAATGCTGTATAAAGGCATAGAGACACTTGACATGGTGTGTCCATAAAAGTTACCTGCAGCCTACAGATTAGTCAATGAGTTTTACTTCTGGAGATTCTGATCCAGCAGGTCTCATCTGTGACTGAGGCAACCTGAGTTTCTATTTCACAGCCCAGTCGTGGAGTTGAGAACCATTAAGGTCACATATAGGCAGCAGCATATATTTTAAGAAATAAATTTAATAATTCATTTTTGAAGAACTGAAAATTATAACATTTTAATCTTGGGCCCATTTTCCTGTTGTTTAAAAAAATAAAGTTGATGTTAGTGATTCTATTCTTATTTTGTAATACATTTCTTTTAACTAAAGTTCAAGACTTTCCAGTAGGGTGCTTGAAACAGCAATTCACCTTGGTGAGAGGAGATCTTGACCTTGGATGTAATCTCTGGTTTTGTAAATTCAGTAAATCAGTTTTAGTGGTTCACTTTAAGAACAGTTAGGTTTTTGATTCTTCCTTTCCAAAACCACTATTGGCCATGTGAACTAAAAAGCCAATACTGTATACTAGTCCTTTTGAGGATAGGGCTGGAGAAAGGGAGTATAGTTAAGCAGGGGCAATTATACTACTATAGATTAACAAAAGGAGGCTTGAGGAGTGGTATATTTAAAGAGATTACTACAGTTGTAATGAACTTACTAGTATCTTATAATTTTTTATCAACCAGAGCATTGCTTAAAAAGACAACAACTAGCTTGTAACCCTAAGAAGACATCTTTTTTAATGGGTTCTAGAGGTTGACTTCCCCGGTGGCTCAGATGGTAAAGCATCTGCCTACAATGCTGGAGACCAGGATTCAGTCCCTGGGTTGGGAATATCTCCTGGAGAAGGAAATGGCAACCCACTCCTGTGTTCTTGCCTGGAAAATCCCATGGACAGAGGAACCTAGTAGGCTACAGTCCATGGGTTTGCAAAGAGTTGAACACAACTGAGTGACTTCACCTCACTTCAGAGGTTCCTTGTAAAGTCACCAAAGCCTTTTTGTCTGAAAGTGTGGAGTTAGATTACTAGTTCTAGGCTTCTGTTGAGCTATCAGATGATTAAATTACTTTGGAGTATATTGGGTTTCCTTAAGACAGATGATTAATTATAATCTTATTTGTTTGACGAATATGGACCTTCCCTGAAAAATAATATGGGGCCTTTCATACTCATTTATTTGATTGATAATTATACCTTAGGGTTACATCACTATGATTTTCCTAATAGTATTCTCTTTTCTTATCTGATCATTTACTACTCATTTAAGGCCTGCTTAAACTTGGGCTTCCCTGGTGGCTCAGAATCTGCCTGCAGCGTAGGAGATGTGGGTTCGATACCTGGATTGGGAAGATCCCCTGGAGGAGGACATGGCAACCCACACCCGTATTCTTGCCTGGAGAATCCCATGGACAGAAGAGCTTGGTGGGCTACAGTCCATAGGGCTGCAAAAAGTTGGACATGACTGAAGTGACTTAGCATGTATGCACATGCTTAAACTTGGGCCTGGTGTGGTGAGATTCTGTGGTTTCAGGGAGAGGAAATTGAAGTTGGAATTTAAGTAGAGTGAAATATTTTAAAGAGTGAAAGGTCACTTAGTCCTTAGGAATGAATCTTCAAGGATGTTTAGGAATGTGGTCATATTACAATGAATGTATCAAATGTATTATTGTTATACTATATGCCTTTAAATAGAAATTGATAATTTTGGGGAGGATGAAAAATAGCAAATATTGTCATTCAGTTTATGTTAAGGTTTTAAATCTCTAAATTTCTGTAAGTTTTCTAGTAATTACTTCCAGTTTCCTTGATAAATGGCAATTGCTTAAGTATTTCATTATCCTAATCCAAACTGGATGCAATTCACTGCCTGAAGGGGAATTTTATTCTGAGATCAAATTAAGCAATTCTCGATCAATCTAAATGAGAGCAAGTTTTACACCTCCTCATATATGCAGGCAATTCAAGAGTTTATTAATCAATATAAGCCATCTTCATTAGAAGAAAAACAATAGCATATTTGAATTGACATATGGTGGTTATTAAACTAACAGAAGTGGAGTCATCTTTGGTTTCCGTTTCATGTAATATTGCTTACCTTAACTTTCCTGCTTAGAATTGATTTCTACCTTTTTCTAAGGGACTCATTATCAACTTTAATAAATCTCAGATTGATCCCCTTTGGGAAACAAAGAATACATTATTTCCTGTGTCTCTAGCTTAATTTATTAAAAAAAGGTATAATCAGAATTGATAATTCACCTCCAGTTGAAGCATATTGAACTCGCATACATACAAATGATTTCTGAAAGCAACAAATTTTATCTGTAGAACTAAGATGTGAAATCTGGATTAAAAAATTAGTGTTTAAAAGTCATTAGAGCTTGAGAATGTAAGCTTAAGATTTACAAGGTTTAGGAGAAGGCAATGGCACCCCACTCCAGTACTCTTGCCTGGAAAATCTCATGGATGGAGGAGCCTGGTAGGCTGCAGTCCATGGGGTCGCTAAGAGTCGGGCACGACTGAGCGACTTCACTTTCACTTTTCACTTTCATGCATTGGAGAAGGAAATGGCAACCCACTCCAGTGTTCTTGCCTGGAGAATCCCAAAGACGGGGGAGCCTGGTGGGCTGCCGTCTATGGGGTCGCACAGAGTTGGACACAACTGAAGGGACTTAGCATCAGCAGCAGCAGCAGGATATATAGAGAACAAGTTAAATGACTGTTTCTTTCAAGATGCTTTTTGACTTTAGATTTTTGATTGTATAATCATGTTCATATAGGGGAAATGGTTAGGGTTTAATCTGTTGTTTTTATTTTTGATACTTTATGACTAAAACAGAGTATGTAACTTGTATAGAATAAAAAGTTCTACATAAAAGCTATCCCCCCTTAGCTAGGTTGTCAAAAGTGAAATTTAAAAAATAAATATTCAAAGCTCAGTGTAAGTGAGCTGCTACAACTGTGGAATTCTGGTATATCTGTTTCTGAATAGTTCAGTCCTAAATCATTGGTTCAGTCCCTCATCAACAACAGTGGTTTATTGAATACAGATAGTGGTAGCCACTGTTCTCTAGTGCCTTTAAAGGCTATTTAACCTAATACTAAGGAATTACAATTATATTTTACTTTCATATCCTCTCTTTATTCTAGGACCTCTTCCCATTTATATATCTATTGCCATTACTTGCCTGGTGTAGCAGATGCTGTGAGTGCTCCACCCATATCCCCTCAGATTCTATTACTCTCCCATGCGTGCCAGCCTGACTTTCAGGGGCCAGCAACTACATCTTTGTTGGACTAGCCTTGGGTTGCCAAAACGCCCTTTGTGTACATGCTTGGGTAGGCTGAAAGTGAATGAGAACTAATGTCTCTCAGGTGATGGCCCTTAACCCAGTGGAGCTGTGATGTAGAGGTATAAATTTCCAGGCTCTCCACCCCTTTGCTGGAAGAATTCTAAAGCTTCCCTGTGATGTCCAGTGGGTTAGTTGGCTTAATACACCCTCTGTTGGCTGCCTTTCCTTTTCTCTATCATTTTTGTATTTCCTCGTCAGAGTCAACTGTTCTAAAAAGCTATGTACGTTCAGTTCTTGTCTCAGGATTTGCTTCTAGGAGAAGCCAAACTAAGAACTTGTTCTGCAACCAATCCAGGTAGAATCTTGCTTGTGGCACTGGAAGTCTACAAGACACAAATAATAGGTAGAATTTTTGTATCTTTTTCCAATCGAAACTTACATACCCCAACATATGACTGGTAGAGTCTTTCTGGGTTTATTTGATTATAGATTCACAGACACATAAATGCTGTATTGGATTAACTTTTCATTTTGAGATCACAAAATGGCCCACTGAACTATTCACTTAAAATAACTGGATAGAGTGATTATATGTGTCATTCTTCAACTGAACAAAATTTATTGAACATTCACTATGTGCCAGATGAAAGTGAAAGTCACTCAGTCGTGTCTGACTCTTTTGCAACCCCATGGATTATACAGTCCATGGAATTTTCCAGGCCAGAATACTGGAGTGAGTAGCCTTTCCCTTCTCCAGGGGATCTTCCCAACCCAAGAATCGAACCCAGGTCTCCTGCATTGTACCAGCTGAGCCACATTCTTTACCAGCTGAATCAAATTCTTTACCAGCTGAGCCACAAGGGAAGCCCATTTAAAGATATAGCAGTGAATAAGATGAATGATTACTTAGTCTTACCTCTCTGCCCTCACAAAAGCTTAAAGTTGAGCTTATGTTGTTGTTTCCAGGTATATTTATATGCTATTGTTGCAAATGTGTGCGGTTCTTGCAAATTTTGATAGTTTTTAATAGAAGATTATTGGTTTTGCTCAGTGTGTTTAAGTTTTCTCCTAGTACTTACATTGCAAGACTCAGAGGAATCCTCTGTAATACTTTTCTGTATCGATCACAACTTACTAACTTTGCATATCTCATCCATCTATTTCTTTTCTTTTTCCCTTTTCAGTTGTCATTGCCTTTCAAGAACTGTCCTTCAGTGACTTTTCATTATTGTAGAATTTTGTTTGTTTTAAGGAATATATTAATATTTCATTAATCTCAATGACGTTTTCCTTTTTCAGTATTCTTGTATTTGGTTTAGCCTTTTTTTTTTCCCCTGCACTGCATGGCTTATGGGATCTCAGTTCCTGGACCAGGGATTGAACCTGGGCCGTGGCAATGAAAGTCCAGAATCCCAACCACTTGACCACCTGGGAACTCCCAGTTCAGCCATGTTTTGTAGTTAAGATTTTTGAAGTTTTTGATTAAGTATAAAAATGCTCAAAATTAAAAAAAAAATGCTCAAAATTGTATGCATTTTTGATTAAGTAAATAAGTGGTCCAAAACACAAGTAATACTATAATGAATAGTGTATTATCAGTTTGAAATAATTGCCACATTTAGCTTTCCACATTGTGGCAGTTTTCATCTTAACTTAAAAATATATCAAGTTAAATCTTTGACGTGCATAAAATTCTTGTAAATGGTTACTGCCTTCCTGTCACATGTCAGGGTAAACATATATAAATTAAAAGCTATGCTTTTTTTTTTTTTTAATGTGCATGCATTGATTGGATTGTTCATCTGAAACTTGCACTCAGCCAAAACTTGAGGAAACATTACAGAAAGTTTATGTGTATAGTCTGTTATTTGAATGTTTGTAATATAATCTGTGCATTCCTTAAAAAAAAAAAAAAAGCAATTTCTAGCCATTCTCTGCCTTTAATTTTCTTTGTACATAGAAATAATTCTTAACACTCTGTAGTTGCCTTTTATTTGTCCCCCAAACAGTCACTTCCCTAAAATTCTTGTGGTATTAGCATCTTTGTTTTTTTTGGAGAATGACCATTTTCTGTACTTGGGTTTAAGGTGAGGTTGACTACTCACTCCCCCTTTCAGTGGTAAGAACACCATCTTGGTATGGCCATGAAGAGTTGTATACCCCTCTAGCCATGGTGATTGGTTTAAGAAAGGATGTGTAAACCAAGTCAGACCAATAAGAGCCAATAGACTTTGGCTAAAACCATGGGAAAGAGGCATTCTCTTTCTGCTTGTTTTGCTAGACTCTTAGTCAGTATACCTGAAGCTCCTAGTAGGTATCTGTGTGGAACAAGTTTGCTTGAGAACAAAGCCTGTGAACGGAAATTGGAGTGTGGGTGGAAAGAGACTCCTGAGGACAATGCCAGAGCATTGGGGTTCAGTGGTACCTGGGGATCTACCCTGAACTGTTACTTACATGAACCGTTATGTTCCAGCTGTTCCACCAATGCTTTCCTGCAACTCCTTCATGGTTTGCTTTTTTTTCCCCCCTCACTTTCCACGGTAAGTTTCCTAATATTTGCTATATGGACCATATGAAACCATTTTTCTCCCTCCCTCAACAAGTCTTTTGTGATCAAAACACCAAATAAATAGACTTCTATTTTAAAAACATTTTGACTCTTGGAGTATGTGCTAGAGAGTTAAGCTTTTCTTTGCTGTGAAGCAGTAAAAAATGGCTATGATGTTGAAATGATAGTTGCTTAAAGGAGAGCAGAGCCATTGAAACAAAATCTACAGTCATAAGGAAGACCTGTTGTTCTTAGAGACACCCTGTTGATTCAACAAATGTTTCCCAAGTTCCTGCTATTTTAGGCATGGAATAGAGCAGTGAGCAACACAGATAAAAATCCCTGACCTCTTGGAGCTGACATTCTTGTATTATCCCGGAAGATTGGTCCACAGAACTGGAGCGATTTCTGGGGTAGGTGGTACTCAGGAAGACTTCATTCGAATCTCTGACTTGAACCCAGGGTCTCCCATTGTAGTTCAGTAAAATCCAAAGCCTTGGCACATTTATCAGAACTGCTCGAATCTGGTCCATGCTCACTAGTCTGAAACCTTATCCAAGAGCTTATACCCCCTTACTCCTGCTGCTCTAGTTTAAACAGGCCTTCTTCCCTTTCCTCTAATTTTGCTATTTCATAGACTTTCACATCTTCTCCTTTCTATCTTGACTGTCTGTGCTTTCTGATATTTCATATGGTCACAATGTAAATGACATTTCCTCAGTGTTTTCTCCCCACTTAGTTTAAAGTAGATGTCCTTAATAATCCATCAGAGAACCCTACTTTTCATAGTATGTGTAATAAATTCTAAAGGATATATGTATAGGTATTTAATTTTTAGTGCTTATTTACTGTTTCTCCCACTAATGTAAGCTTCGTGAGGTCAGAGACTATATTTTGTTCACCACCGAATTACTCATTGCCTGGCATATTGCCTAGCACATTGTAGGGACTTAAATAAATTTGTTGCATAACTGGCTGGACCGAGGCTCTTGAGATGTAGCTTCTACTGTCTCAACGCTTTTCTGAGCCTCATGCCTTCCCAGAGAAGGACCCTTTGTAGCCCTTTCCTTTAGCTGTCTATTCTCAGGGTCACGGTGGTACAGCAGTCATCATCTATTTATGTGATAGGCTGGGCCTCAGGAGCCAAACTGGGAGAGTGATCACAGAAAGCTGATGAGACAACAGAAACCAAAACAGAAACCCCGCCCTTATTACTAGAGCTTCCCAGAGTTGAAATCGAAAGGGGTAGGGTAATCCCAGAAGCCCATGGGTCATCACGGGGGCACTGAATCATAAGCCTGACTGTGGGCAGAAGAGGCTCAGGCAGCAACATGGAAGCCAGTGTTGAGCCTGGGAATATGGGCAAGTGTGTCAGCTTCTAAGCTCGTTTTTTGGAGTAAGGTGTATGTATGGTTTGGGGTGGGGAGTGTTATATAATGGACAGCTGTATCTGTTTTCATACTGACTGCCTAACGCATAGAATGTCTGGATTACCAGGAAAAGATTGGCGAATCAATATAACCTGAGGTCCTGGTGGTGGGGTGCTTTGGGAGTCAGAGGCAGGGAAAATATGAGCTGACAAACTGAGCTTGCCTGTTCTATCCCATTCTGGTTCTTTGTTGGTTTTTAAATGCAGTGTAGATAGATGGTATCTTACTCTACTCTGGCCCCTTTTAGACTTTACACCTTCTTGGATGCAAGGAAGTAACTTTTCCCTCCAACATCTTGTTGTGAAAAGTTTCAAACATACAGCAAACTTGAAATAATTTTATTGTGAATACCTGTAATTTATCACCTAGGTTTTATCAACATTTTACTTTTATTGTTTTATCACATCTCTGTCCATGCATTTAGTACTTTATCTACCCATTGCTGCTGCTACTGCTAAGTCGCTTCAGTCGTGTCCAACTCTGTGCGACCCCATAGACGGCAGCTGGGATTCTCCAGGCAAGAACACTGGAGTGGGTTGCCATTTCCTTCTCCAGTGCGTGAAAGTGAAGTCGCTCAGTCGTGTCCGACTTTTAGCGACCCCATGGACTCCTCTGTCCATGGGATTTTCCAAGCAAGAGTACTGGAGTGGAGTGCCATTGCCTTTTCCACCCATTAGTATATCTTAATTTTGATGTATTCATTTATGAAAGTAAATTGCAGACATTGGTACATTTTCTCATAAATACTTCAGCATTCATATCACTAATGAGCTCAGTATTTTTTACATTTCTTTCTCTTGAGGTGAATGTTCCATATAATAAATGCATATGTCTCTAGTGTACATTTGTTGAGTTTTGACAAATGAATACATCTATATAATCTAAACCCTATCAAGATATGAAACATTACCACATCCCAGTAAGTTCCCTCATGCCCTTTCCCAGTTGATTTCTGCCCAACTGGTAGAGGCCAGGGCTGTTGTGTTTTGTTTTTTAGAGTAATAGTTTCAAAATGTTGATTTGTACCAGTTAATATCATTAATAAGCTCTCAAATAATCTATCTTCAGTTTCCTGTTCTCATGATTCAAGTAGAAAAGAACTCTGCTTCCAAAATTTGAAATCAACCAAAACTGGAGAGAAAAAAGAGAGAAGCTGGAACAGCGTCAGCTTTGTAATGACTTTTTCCAGTTAGGCCTTAGTGTTATGTGGTCTAACTCATCTTTCCTTGGGGTGAGGAGATGCAGAATAAAAATAGGGTCAAAGGTCACACTTGCAGAAACAGTACAGTATTTCTCTGTTTATCACCTCCCCTCCATTCTCCCCGGTCAATTCCCAAGTCATTCTGGCCTCTTAAATTCTTATCAGTGCTTTCAAGCAGTCCCCACATGTGTCACATAAGTTTCCTAACATGACTGAAATCATCCCTTTTTTTGTTGACACTAACTTACATTTACTTGGTTCAAACTGATACTCCTAAAGTCTCTGCTAACCTAAAGGTGAATTATTTTCCAGAAGCATTCTTGGTCTCTTTGAGAAAGAGAACCTTGATGGCCAAATCTCATTTGTCCTCTAGATATACTCACACATGTCTAAATTTCCTGTGGATTCATGGGCTCAGCTTCATCTTGGTAGCTGTTGCTATTATTACAAATGACATCTTTCAAAACTAAACCATAGCTAAGGGCCATACCTTTTTTCTAGCCTTTACTCCTCCAGTACAATGGGAAATACTTTATTTTTTTATGTTGGCGTTTAGTTCTCATACATTCCTTTTCACGAAGTGCAGGCTTTCATACCTTAAACATTGACAAACCCACACCTACCTTCTGTGCACTGAATTTGGACTCTTCTAAGCCACCTTATCAGCAATGGTTTTGAAATAGTATGGGGTTGGCACTGACTGTCAGCCAAAAATCTAATTTCACCTATTTTCTTGACCTTATCCAAGCAGCAGAATTTATTTAATATTTGAATATTCTATTTTATCCTTATTTGAAAAATGAATTCACAATAGAAAAAGAGCTGGTAAGAAACAAAGGCCTATGTATCTTAATAATAAATTTGGGATAAAGATGAAAATTATTAAATGAGTTGAAAGCAGTGATTTGTCAATATCAGAGGCTCATTTGACTTCAGTTCCTTGTCTGTAGGTTGAGGTGTATTTTCTCAAAAAGAACATATTGGGATGCTTAGAAATACACCATCAAAGATTGGGTCAAAAAAAGTAAGTGCAATAGAGATTTTATAACATTTTTGTAGCTCTTTAAGAAGAAAACTCAATGTTAAAGTAGTTTACTATAATGTAATATTCCTGCTACTATTTATCACAGTTTATAAATGATAAACATACTATGTGATTATTTATCCAATGGGGATTTATCCCAGTACACTGTAATCTCTCTGAGTTTTTCTTCTTTTAACCATACTTCCAGAAGAACCTAGTAAAATGACTAACACTTAGATAGGTTCAGTAATTGATTGACTGAATTAGTGAATTTGTGTGAATATGCCTTTAGAAAGCTACTCTGGTGCTGGATTGAAGCATATGCACATTTTTAATATTGATAGATATAACCAAATTGCTCTCCAAAAAGTATAAATTCCATTCTTGAGGAATTGGGAAAATCTAAAAAGGATATAGATTTTTTTTCTTGTGAAGAAATTAATAGGCTTAAAAAAAAAAAGCCCCATTTTATTGTGTTTAAAATGTTGGAGTAAAGAATTACATTGTATTGAGAAATTATGTTTTAAATTTTTGAAATTGTGGCTTCTTCCAGGTTGGTAGTGTTGTTACTCTGGGGTCTAGATGGTGGCCAGGTGGAGAGTAGGAAATGTATTTTAGATAGAAGGAAGAGCAAGTGCAAATACACAATGTAAGAACAAAAATCCAGATATTCGACAATAGAGATTAGATAACTTGTATACATCCATTCTTTGACTAATGAATGAGGTGGTTCTGTGGCTACTGACACAGAGAGATATATTATTAGGGACAAAATGCAGTTGATATGATCTTGTGTTCTTGAAACCCCCAGTATGGGTGTGTGTTAGCCCACTCGTGCTTGTACCTGTGCCCACAGGGAAAAATTGGATGTGTGCAAACCAAAATGATAGCTGTGTTATTCCTGGGAAGTGAGTGGTTTAGGATTGAGATATAAAGATTTTTAATGTATTTCAGTTTTGTTTTGACAGTCAATTTTGTATGTATTTTGTAATGAACTATTTTTCTAAAGAAAGAAAATACGGTATGTGTAATCACAGTGGGCTGCTCTTAAGGTGCATTTTTTAACAAATGTGCAAGAAACATCAGAACATTTCTCACAGCAATTCTTTACTACACTTAGACAAAATAGATTAGTGGTTTTCTAACATTTCTAGAGATGTGGAGCCTGTTGTTTAACCTCAATCCTAGGCAGAATTCCTGTATGTGAAAGCGATGAAAGCAGAGTCAGTTGGTAGAAGCTGAGAGTGAGGGGCTTCTCTCAGTGTTCCCCTCCCCTTACAATCCTTTGACAGCCCCTAGGGCTCTGCTGAACACAGTTTGAAATACACTGGTCTCTTCCCAGGATGCTTTTGATTTAGTCCTTCCTGAAGGTCAGAGGGATATACCAGCTCTGTGATTCTAAAGCATAGAGAATAAAGAATGCCTACAGGTAACCCCGGAATTCTCTCTTGCTTTACAGAAAACACGTTTAGAGCAGGGAACATTTGTGTCATGTAAGATATTTCCAGATGTACAATAGAGGAGAAACAGTTTTTATTTTGCATTTCTCGGCTTTGGAGTCTTATAATCTTCTTAAATCCCAGGTTTATGATCTTATGCCCTTTTTATATTCTCAAAGTGACTAAAACAGCTTTGTTAAACCAACTCTGATATAGGTTCTAAAAATATCTGACTGTTCTGCCAATCTTAAATGTAATGAGACAAAAAACTGAAAAAAAAAAATAAAACATTACTTTTTATTTATCTAGGAATGTGGCTTTTCCAGGTCCAAACAACTGAACAAAGAACTAACTACATGTTAAAAACCCATGAATAGTATTTTATAGTGAAATGTAAACCAATTTTTAAAACAATTATTCTTCTTTTAGAATGTATACATAATTTTATATTTACCATTGCATACCTAACATTTGATTTCTGAAACTATTTGTACTACTAGAAGCACAATTTCTTAACATTTAATGTAAATGTTATGTTATTTTGATATAAAACATGCTGGTGTGTTTAAAATAATAGTGAAAGTATATTATCACATTTTATTCACATAGACCCAAGTTTTTGTTAATGGCTTTATTTTTATTTTAAAAATGTGTGACTATATAGTGGAAGGAAATAAAACAACCATAATGGAGAAGATGGAAAAAAAAATCTCTCTTCCCCACAAGGTGGTACTGTGGTTCTTTTACTCTTTCAAAAATCTAAGCATAGAATTGATATTTCTCCACTTGTCTTTCTTCCCCCAACATTTTACAGGTGATCTTCAATTAGATTCTAATAAAAATGAGAAATAATTTCAAAGGAAACTTGATACTTTTAGGTTTGAAGTAACTGACAAGTAATTAAAAATTCTCTATTTAGCCTTAGCTTTTTGCTTCTTTGTAAATACAAACTTTGGTTATAGTTTATGATGCTTATACACTAAAGAGTGGAGTTTTGTTACAAAGAAATAATGTATTTTCAGGTATCTTTAAAATGTTTCAATAAATGAATATAAAGGCAGCTCATTTTTAGGCAATTCAAGTTTTAGGCAGTCAGGTTTTCTCTCTCTAACCACTCCCAGTAAATAAGAACTTGATCTAAATCTCGGTTTTACAGGTAAAAAATCACAGAACATGCTTAAAAAGCACGAGTGTACCTTGTGCTTTTTTAAAGCTGTACCTTTGAGCTTATTTGAAGATTAAAAAATATGTTTCTGTGTAAGTATGGACCATCATATATGAATTTGCTTTTTCTCTTAGTAAGAAACCAAGACTAGTAATTCAAGACTGGATTCCAGTTTCAGCTTCCCAGTACCGTTCGCAGGCGCTTGGGGACGTTTGATGAGCCCTGGCATAGATTTCTGGGCCTGGCGGCGTCGAGGACATTATGACAAGGCACGTTGGTGGTTTTAGGGGTCCCAGAGATCAGAAATTTAATGGTTGGAAGTAGGGCGAAGGGACTTGTGTCTTGAGACCGTATTTACACAATAAGCAGAGTTCTTCCTTGACTGCCCGATTATTTGGGTGACCCAGGGAGGGGGCGAATGGAGATTATGGGCATTTATTATCTTGGGGAGTCTAGGGTCCAGTAGGAAGTGGAAACAAATCTTTAATGAATTTGTTGGCTACAATAATGAGCTTGGGAGGAAAGGAAGAAATCAAAGAAGATAAGAAAACGAATTCTTCGGGAAATTGGGAAGACAAAACCAAGGAAAAACACACGAGTCAAAAATGATAGCAAAAGGCAAAGAAAAGAAAAAAAACAACGCAGAAAAGAAGCGGAACGAAGACGGGGCAGGGCGCTAGGAGCTCCATCCATCCTTTCATTTCATCCCACGGGGAGCCCGCGGAAACAGTGTCTTCGGTTCCGCTTACTAGGTGGGAAAACATCGACCTTAAAAGGTTGGGAAACTGCTCAAGGTCATCGAGCCAAATGCCAGAGTCAGGATTCTCATCGCTCCTCAACCGGGATCTGGGCTTTGGCAGGATCGCGCCAGCCGCTTGGGAACAAGGACGAGCAGGGCGGGTGGAGGCGCGGCCCGGGGCTGGAGCACGCCGTGGAGGCGGCGGGGCGGACGCGATCATTACCTCCCTAAACAAGAGCGCTTCTTAGGGGGCGCGGCCCGAAGTCTTTCCCAGCCCGAGTCTGGGCATAGAAAGGAGAAGCGAGCAGCCCTGGGCTCCGGGGAGGGGAGAAGCGCCCCATCCCTAGCCTCCTCGTTGCGCAAAGACTCTTCTCGCGTCGCATGCAAGGTCCCCTGGCCACGCCGTGGCGGGGTGCCCCCTGGCGGGGCACGCAACACAAAGGTCTGCGGGCTAAGGATGCCCGGGGTTCCTGCTGAGTTAACCGCTCACTTCAGGACTCACGAACCTGGCGGGGACGACGGTTCCCAGAGCCCGGGCGCAAGCTCCGCGGTGGAGCGTCCCTGTCAATGAGACCTGAGTCAGACCTTTGGAAATCGCGGGTATTTACCAACCTAACGGTAACTTAACAGGAATATACACAGAAACAAGACTAGGGACGTATGTACTTCATAGGAGGTAAAAGCAAAACAACCACAAAGAATAACACGCAAAAAGTCTGCATTGTAAATCGGTGCATTTTCGTGTTCTGAGTACCGTTTTCGATGAAAAGCTCCTGCCAATCCTTAGTGATTATTCAATGATTATTAATTGACGAGACACCTTTCACCTAAAAATGGCTTGTCTGCATTGTCTTTCCTCGCAGAGAACTGCGAATTAAAGTTTCTTTGTTAGAGAGAACAAAGAAGAATCCAAATTATTTTAAGGAGGCTTTAGTATTTGACTTGGCAAACCGTTTCACTAAAATAAAGATCAACCTTCGCTCTTTGACTCGCCCCCTCTCTGTCACAGTCTCACTGTAAGTTGTCTTTGCAACACGGCTAATGCTCTGGCAGGCAGGTTTGGCTCCTCTCTCCCCACGCCACCCTTTTTAGAGATTAGCAATTTAAAGTCGAGAGGCTATTTAAAAGCCTCGTAATACAACCTTTTACTTTCACACGGAAGGTAAGTGAGGCCTTGGAGAAATTAGGGGCATCTTGTAAATTTGTGCCATAGCTTGGGACCGGACACCAGGTCCTGCCCTGGTGTTCCCCGTTTTGGTTGGGGTGGTGGCCTGACCGCTCAGTTGTCTCTCACTTAATTTGGCCCTGCTCCTTGCGCCCATCCTCCTTGCTGGAAGCCCAGTTTAAAAACTCCCTTTTTGAGTTTCTTCTCTAGAAGGCAATGTCTTCTTCCTTTTCATTTTAAAAATTATTTTCTTCTGCTGTCAGATTCATCCTGACATAGATCAGGGGTGGAAAAGTGTGTGGTATAGAATAGAGTCATTAGTAAATCCATCTCGTTTTTTGTTTCATTTGACAGCAACACATTAAATTAATCCCTGTCCAAAAGAATCACATTAAGCGAGCTGTCAATGCTAATCCCCAGCTCATTGTTGCTACCTAGCTCAGGGTTGACTTTAATAGGTCGTGCTGACATTTGTTTCTTCAGAGGCACATCGGTGACTTCATCCAGACCCAAATCTATTCTCATCAAAAGGGGAGGCACCTCCCAAGTTTTCACAGACCCTGAATTCTCCCGGCTCCTAGCTTAGGATTTGGGCTCTTGTTGGAAGTACTAACTCACATTTTTACCTTAAACTCAGTAAAGATGGTTATAACAATAAAAAGAATGCAAGACAGAATCCTCTCTGAGTAAAACAAAAAGCTGATTTTTAAAAATATATTAAAAGTAGGGTGATGATTATTCATTACTTGATTTTAGCATCCTATATTAGCTTCTACGGTTGTTTATAGACCTGACTGTATACAAACCAGATTTTTGGTTTGTTTGT
This sequence comes from Bison bison bison, assembly GCF_000754665.1. Taxonomy (NCBI): domain Eukaryota; kingdom Metazoa; phylum Chordata; class Mammalia; order Artiodactyla; family Bovidae; genus Bison; species Bison bison. Next base: position 9,706,248 of record NW_011494607.1, read on the forward strand.
TTGTTTTCAAGTCAGATTTAAGATAAAAACAAAAGACAATGGTTGAAAGAAGAGTAAATTACATAGACTAATAAAGGGAGAAGAGGCAAGGATGAGAAAACCTTATAAAGATGTATAGAAGAGATGGATGGAAAAAAGGGACTTTACTGGCAAGAAAGAATAACATCTAATAGTAATTTGGATAAAATGAATTTAGGCAGTATGAAAACTAGGAAAAAATACATTACATTAAGATTAAAGCAGTCCATTAACCAACATTTAGAAACTATGACTATAAAGTGTTTTCTTTAAATGTAATCTCTCTGCCTCTCTCTCCCTCGTCTTCCGTATCCACCAACCTCCTGCCCGCACATTGATACGGATTTTCCAGCTCTGTGCTTATGACATTTATGGATTCCAGGTCTGACAATCATATATTAGCCTTTGTCTGGGTGGCTAAGAGAAAGCAGTGGATTGATCCAATCTTAAATCATTTAACCTGTTCTTAAAATACGCTTCCCACCTGGTTATTCTTATGTTCTTAGAGATTTGGTAAGGTTTTTAAGACGCAGTGGGAGCTAAAAATTGAGAAATGGGCATCCCATCCATTATTTAACAAATTTATATTGAGCGATTAGTGTACAAATACTACAGATCCTTATACACCAGAAAAGAATTATGTTTATCCTGTTTTTACTAATTGAACCATACTTTTTTCATATTGCAAAGTGATACTGTAAATCTTTTTGTCAGGTGAAAAATTACCTCTGCCTCAAATTTTTTTTTTTTTTAAAATCTATGTTTTCAAGTAAATGTGGCACACTTGTACCTCTTACTCTCAGGATTTTAGTTATTTTTATTTTCTTTTATTACAATTTTTATTTCCCTTTGCTTCCTTCATCTCTTCAGAGTTATCTCTGGATATAAACATTTTAAAGTTACTTTCATATTATCCCTGTAATACACAGTTTCACTGAGCTGCTTATTGAAGACAATTTCATTTATTTGAATGAACAACTGAGATTCATTTGGAGAAAATAGGTCAGGATTTTTTGGTGGTCCAAACAATAAGATGGCAAAGGATCAGTAAGAAAAAAGAACTATGCATGCATTCAAGAATCTCCAGACAAATGCCAGGAGTGTAAGGAGTAAGAACTTAGGTTCCTATTGCATCAGTGGACTAAGACCTAGTTGACATTTTAGAAATTGGTAGGTTAGAGCAGACGTGAATAGAATGCTAAAACTCCCCAGGCTCCAAGCTTAACAATGCTTTGTAGTCAGTACAGTGTTTTGTATACAGTAGGCACTCAGCACATAATCTTTACATCAATAATGAATGTGTGGGTAAACCTGCTTGGGGGAGGAAATGCAGGACTGGATGAATACAGATGGAAAACATAAGAGAAGGCCAGAGATGACAGAATCGGACATTGTTAGTTGTAGAAGTGGTCATAGTTGGTGCTTTGCTGGGTTGCAGTGAGGTGGTGCTGGTAGTAAAGAACCCTCCTGCCAATGCAGGCAGATGCTGGAGACGGATTCGATCCCTGGGTCAGGAAAATCCCCTGGAGGAGGGCATGGCAACCCATTCCAGTATTCCTGCCTGGAGAATCCCACGGACAGAAGAGCCTGGTGGTCTACAGTCCTTAGAGTTGCAAAGACACACGACTGAAACAACTTAGCAGGCATGCCCACAAGGGACTGAGGAGCTGGCTTTGTGGGGCTCAAGGCAGAAGTTCAAGCCAGTAGACAGTAATGAAGTGATATATGAGTACTTATCCCTTGGAAATGTATTCTTATGCACTTTTCATTGTATTCATGCTCAGATAGGAGCTTTGTCTTCAAGGAATGTGTATTTCAAAGGGAAAATACATGTCCAAAGTTAGATAATTCATTATGTGTAACAATATTGTGTCAGAAAATAACTTTCAGTGATTGAGCATCTGGGTGTACCTAGTGGTTCCCCTCTGCGAGGTCCAGAAGAGCTCCTCCCTTCCTCTCTGCTGGATGGATGAAGCAGGGGATGCCCTGATGAGGAACCATTGGTGGTGGGCCCCAAGGCCACTGCTGGAAGCTGGGCTGGGATCTGGGGGTTGTTGTTGGTTTGGTGGTGGCTGCAATGGCAGTGGAGTTACAATGTGGGGAACCTCCTGGGGTTCTGGTAGAGTAAATCCCCGTCATTTTCTGGAGTCTCAGGCCGTTTCCTATACCCTCCCCTTTCCTCTTCCCTGCAGTTGTCTTCTCTGACTCAAGGTGGGGGTCTCGTTGTTTTCACTTCCATAGCTGTCTCAAGTGGTTTTTGTCTGGGTTTTCTTCATCTGTTGGTGAAATAGAGCCCTTATTTGTTGCTTTTGCCGTCTCCCATCAGACCTGGAGGCAAACAAAGCATTTTTTGATATTTTTAAAAGGATTGTTTTTGTTAGTAATGGGAGTGGAGGGCACACATAGAGGTGAAAGGGTACTCCCATTTTCTTTTCATTTATACAGTTACATTTTTATTAAAACACACACAAAAAAATATGTATACACACAAGGGCCTGAGTCAGACTAAATTTCCGACTCCACTTTTCTAGATATTTGTCACAGGAGTTGGGGTAGATGTCTGGGAAGAATGGGCTTTTGAGAGAAGGGTAAGGATTAGAATAAGGGTGTGGGCACTGCTGGCGATATTACAGCTTTGACTAGGTGGGAAGTCGAAGAGAAGAAGTCAGCTTTGAGGCTTTTCCCTCAACTCAACTTTCGTCACTTGCTATTGCTTCTGAACCACAGGTTCCCTCCCAGGACAACAGGGAGCAAGGTGAGAAGTCAGACACAAGGGATTGTTTCTAAGTGTTGATAATCTTCTCTGAGTGCTTGATGGCCTCTCATTACTGACCTTTGGCATGTTTCTGTGATACTGTTTTCTGGGTTAGTAGACCAGGCTATGGAATATAAAGAAGACCAAGTTGGCCGAGAAAGGAGGTGTTCAAACTTATATACTTTTAGTTTTGTTCTATTGCTTCTAAGCCTTAGAAAAGACTGTAACTGACAACTACAACCCATTTTCAAACTTAATTTATATCTGTGCAATTTAGGTAGAAAGCCCCTGGGCAGGTACGGTAACTTTTTTCTGTGCCTGCCAGGGTACCGAGCACATTGAAAGCATTTAACAAATAATGATAATAATTTAAAGCAATGGGAGCGTTGGGTGTATAGGGAGATAAGAAACTGGAAAACTGGGGCCCACTAATAATTAATAATGTCTCAGGAGGTGGTCCCACTGTTTTTGGATTTTAAATCCCCTTGTTCAATTTCTTGCTGGAGTGAATTCTGCACAAAAAAGAATAATCTTTAATTTGATACTTAGTCACTTCGGTGTCCTGTGCTGAGCTGGCTAAGATTGCATATTCTTATGAAAATATACGCATTCATAATCAGTCTGATAATGTTGCTCCCTAGGGCTTCTAAATGCAAAAGCAAGAGATCATTTACTCAGATATGTGGCTTCAAAGTCACAGGATCTTCTGAGAAGTTCACATTTCTCATTTTTCACTTTTTATTCTTGGAGCTGAAAGGAAAACAACACCATGAAAACTTCTAATTGAATACATAATGAAACAAGGCCCGGCACTGACGAGTTAAGTCTTCACCAGGAATGAATTCTTGCCCCTTTATGCAATAGACTCAATCGACAGATATTTTAATAAAATGACAGGGTAACTCGAATATGGCTCTGATTAATGTTTGCTTACTAATTATTTTGATGCCCCTTGTGCTCACACCCTGAAGATTTGGAGTCTGTCTTTATTTATGTGGATTAAGATGTTTAGAGATCATAGGAAAGGCAACTCTAAGGATAGATCGGAAAGGATGCAAAGTGACTCTCCTTGGCCCACCCTCCCTTCCTTCAGTGTGTTATTTCCCTATGTCTGATGCATCCCTTAGCACCAGCTGTGGGTTAAGGTTAGACTTTCCTTCTCCCTGTATTAAAGTTTGTGATTCTTTGCTTTTCTGAATTGACTCTGCTGCTGCTGAATTTTATATTCTGCTTTCATAATGCTCTTGAATCCTTCCTGTCTTCTATATCCTCTTTGCCATGGTCCAATTTTGAAACTATACCATCTCTTGTCTGAATTACTAAAGTAGCTTCCAGAGTGGTACATTCAGTCTGGTCTTCTTGTATTAATAGTCCACCCTTCACCCTGCTATTAGAGGATTTTTTTTTTGTTTTTTGTCTTCATCCTAAAGCACAGGTCTGCTTTAGTCTCCCCTTCAGTAAAAATTTTCACGCCCCACCTCCCTCAGCTATTGGATAAAAATCATATACCTTGGCAGAGCATACAAAGATACTTTGTTATCCCTGGCTATCTTCCCAGCATTATCAATAGCTTCCTTGCTGTGGATCTTTATACCACTGCTACTGCTGCTGCTGCTAAGTTGCTTCAGTCGTGTCCGACTCTGTGCGACCCCATGGACTGTAGCCTACCAGGCTCCTCCGTCCATGGGATTTTCCAGGCAAGAGTACTGGAGTGGGGTGCCATTGCCTTCTCCATATACGGGCTACTTTGCTTCATCCATATACCTTTGAATATGACAATCTGTTTGCTTGAATTGCATTTTTCCCTTTGTTTCTCTGGAAGATGCCTACCTTTCCTCCAAGGCTCACCTTGAAATTACCTTATTGTATTGGAGATGGAGATTATTTCCCACATTTTTTAAAAGCCAAGACTCTATTCTTGGATTAGTGTAGGATTAGGTCAGTTTCTCTTTCTAAGGAATTGATAATAGGGGTGGAAGGAGAGAGTTAATTAGTTGGCTGTGGGTGTTGGATGAGTAAGGTCTTATGGTCTCAAGGGTTGATGTGGTCGTATGTGCAAGCCAAGAGAGATGATCTGTAAGGAAAGGTAGGAAAATGGGCAAATTGCAAGAAAAAGCATGTGTAAGTGATGAGCAAACAAATAGAGAATGAGTGGGGACTTGTCTTGGTTCTTGGTGGCTTGTTAATTCCTACTGGAGTCCCTTTTGATGCTCCAGCTGCTTTTTAGACACTCAAGTCTATGCTAATATCTTCTTATTTAACTTGACCAGTTGAGTTTCTGTTCATTATTATCAAATGATTCCTTATTAAGACTCATCATGCAATACTTTATAGAAATGATTGTGTATATGTTCATCTTCCCCACCGACAGTAAACTCCCCGAGGGCAGTGACACTGCTTTATTTATTTTGAGATTTCCAGCAATTAGTCTCACTGTGGTAGGCTGACAATATATGTTTGAATGAATGGAAACTAATCTCATTTTTTCAATGCCTTTTCTAACAAGGAGCTTATGAAATTACAAAGCTGGTGTTGCTATCAGAGTGGATGATAAAATGTTAGTTCTTCCAGTAAATATTTGTATTTTAATAAGGACCTTCTGGAATCAATCCTTCAAGGCACAGGAAACGCTGTAAACCTGGGAACTTATCAGTACTAGATTTGATGGGCACTATTTTGGGAGCCTTTCAATGCCTCTAAGATTTAACATACCTTTGTTCAGGGCCAGCAGGGTGTAGGACTGCAAGCAGAAAGACCTGTCTGAGGGACAGAAAGACTCCTTTCCAGAAGGGTCTGATGAAGTGGGCACCAGGACTGGGACCTCACTGCCCAGAACTGCATTTGCTTCCTTCCTAATGGTTTTATATAAACACAGATCATCCAGGAAAAACAGAAATACTCTTAGTGAAATCAATCAAAACAATAAGTTACTTGAGGTAATATGATAGGGAAGTTCACTTTGTGAATTAGTATATTGCTCTTTAGATATTGTTGTCTCTAATAATACATTCTCTTACACTTTCTGCGTTGGTGTTACTGATCAAATGACAGAATAAACCTCCTTTTCTATGGCATGAATTAAAGAGGATGCTTCCATATTTTAGCTGAAACTTCTTTATAGGAAAATCAAATGGAACAGATCATTGAAATTAGCTTGAGACGAATGTTTCCCTCTACCAAATTTGACCTTCCAAGATTTTTAGGTCATATAATTCTTGATCTACCTTTTGAACCGTGAGAGGTACATTTTCACCCTCTTTTCCCTCTTTACAGTATTGTATTATTAATCGTCCCCTTTTTTGGTTGGTACAATCAGGGCCATGAAACTATCATTTCTCAAGCTGCCATCCTCATTAACTGGCTTTTCTGTTAGGGCAGATACCTTTGAGAACATCAGCCTTCATCAGGACCAGAATCTGTTTAACACAAGACTTCTTTTAGACAAATCTTTAAACAGAGAAGGCATCTTTCTTTATACTATATCTGGTAAATGTGCTAGCACTAGAGTCTAGCTTTATCTGAGGACTCAAATTCTACTTGTGGTTTAAGATGGTGTTCCTTTTAACATTAAATGTAATATAAGGTGGGGGCTTACGTGGTGGCTCAGTGGTGAAGAATCTGCCTGCCAAAGCACTACAGACATAGACAAAGAACAGACTTGTGGACACAGTGAGGAAAGTAGACGGTGGGACAAATTGAGAGCAGCGTGAAAGTATCTATATTACCATGTGTAAAACAGATAGCCAGTGGGAATTTGCTGTATGACTCAGGGACCTCAAATCTGGTGCTTTGTGACAACCTAGAGGATTGGGATGGAATGGGAGGTGAGAGGGAGGTTCAAGAGGGAAGGGACATATGTATACCTATGGCTGATCATGTTGATGTATGGCAGAAACAAACACAATGTTAAAGCAATTATCCTCCAATTAAAAATAAATAAGTTAAAAAGAATCCTCCTGCTAAAGCAGGAGACATAGTTTCAGTCCCTGGGTTGGGAATATCCTCTGGAGAAGGAAATAGAAACCCACTCCAGTATGCTTGCCTGGAAAACCCCATGGACAGAGGAGCCTGGTGGGCTACAGTCCAAGGGGTCACAAAGAGTTGGACATGACTTAGTGACAAAACAACAGCATGATAAAGCGGAGGTGCAGCATGGGCATGCTGTTGGATAAATACTTTAAAATGTTAACAATGTGCTAAATGAAGATGTTATTACTTCTCAGGTTTGATATTATCTTTCTGTAGATATCATGCAGTGACATAGGACTCTTACAAATCTATTCTTTCTTCCCTATATTTAAGAAGTTCAGTTAATATTTGTTTAGGAGTGATTGCCTACCAGGCTAGGATTGGAGACTGGTCAGTTTTAGGGGGAAGCTTAATTTAATGGTTGAGTTTAAGGAGAGGGGAGAAGCTCTTTCTTTTTGCCCACTCCTCAACCCATTTCACATCTAGTGGAAAAAATAGTGAAAGCAGGTGGGAAAGAAGAAAGGAAGACCTGAATGAGAGTGAGGTCCAGTTCCAGAGAGCTTTTCATGCGTTTGGAACAAGTGAAATAAAAGTAGTCCTCCATATACAATTCAAACTTTTTATTTAAATATAACAAAGCTATCAAATATGCCATCTTGACAACAGCTAATAGCTCTTTATATTTTAGACTTTATTTACAAAACATCCAAACATTTCTTTCCATTCGTATCCAATATATTGTAACCTATGCTTTATGTGACCTCAGAGGCCATCTAATTTATTTTCCTCATTGTGCAGGAGAACAATTGAATAATCCATTTTATAATCAGGATGATTATATACTTTATTGTCCAAATCTAGACACTGAGGATAAAAGAGGTTGTTATTCATAATACCCTAGGAGAACACGTATAAACTGGGAAACTAGGATTTATGAGCACCTTGATAATAAAAAATAGAAATTAAGATTGCCAGGTGGCTGAGTCATTAAAATTAACTTAATTGCCTTTTTAGTGTTCTGCCATTATGACTGAGGGAAAAAGTTAAATTGGCCATTCTAAAAGTGCTAACATTTTTTTTTATTTTGATTCATTTTGTACCTGGTGGTATTCTGAGCATTTGATTCATAAAAATAAGATGAATCCTCATAATAACTCCATGAAGTTGCCACTCTTCCTGACTTGACAGATGAGGAAACTAAGATCTGGAAAGGTTAAATTACTTGTCCAAAGTCATAAAACTAGTAGCCAAGAGAGCTGGGATTCAAACCCAGTTCCATTACCTCCTGAGTCCATGTCTTAATCATCACCTTATTCTGCCTCTCATGTGTCTAAAATCCATGGTTGTGGAGGTGGGTCTTTAATAGGCATTTGGTAATTGATGCTTTTGAACTGTGGTGTTGGAGAAGACTCTTGAGAGTCCCTTGGACTGCAAGGAGATCCAACCAGTCCATTCTAAAGGAGATCAGCCCTGGGTGTTCTTTGGAAGGAATGATGCTAAAGCTGAAACTTCAGTACTTTGGCCACCTCATGCAAAGAGTTGACTCATTGGAAAAGACTCTGATGCTGGGAGGGATTGAGGGCAGGAGGAGAAGGGGATGACAGAGGATGAGATGGCTGGATGGTATCACTGACTCGATGGACATGAGTCTGGGTGAACTCCGGGAGTTGGTGATGGACAGGGAGGCCTGGCGTGCTGCGATTCATGTGATTGCAAAGAGTCGGACACGACTGAGTGACTGCACTGCACTGAACTGAACTATAAAATTCAAGATGCTATTTAGCTTTTCTAAGATAATCAAATTTTTTTTTCTTTTCAGTTTTCACTGTACTTGACCATTTTGCAAAAATACTATTTTTCTATCTTCCTATTAAAAAAAAGAACCCCCAGTTTTAAATTAGGAGGGAGATCAGAGGTTATCTAATTCAATCTCCTTTATTTGGTGAGAGGTCAAGGCTCAGCATCTTTCGTATCTATGGAAGTTCACTTAGGGGCACAAACTGAACTGGAACCCAAGTTTCCTGCCCCTCAACCTGCAGCCCTTTCAGTAGTTTAGCATTCACTTAAAATAAGAAAAACTAATATACCAGGTATTGAATACAGAATGTTCTCTATAAAATTATGCTGAAAGGTAAAAGCAGTAATATAATTCAGGAAGATGTAATTTTTCTCTAACAAAAAAACACATTCCTGTTATGTACACAAAGAACCAGCCAAAATCAGCAAACTGCACAAATCATTCTAAATTCTAGTCTAGCTTCTGTCACTGTTTTTGTGCAGTATTTGGTAGGTCAGTTCACCTCAATGACAGTTACCTTATGTTTATAATAGGAAAAATAATGTCTTTACTCTCTGAGGCAAGAAAAAGGCTGCCTTTGAAGAAACATACATTAATAATTTTAAAATACATTTCAAGTTGGAAGGGACTTGAAAATTCCATGTTGTGAGCATACTACCATGTTTTGATAAGAAGCAAATTATCTAAAGTACTAACAGTAATGGTTAAACAAGGCAGAAAATCTTTAAACATGGTAGTCTCTGTTTTTGCCTTTGATTTCAATTCTATTCTTCTGGATAAACAAATAAATTTTCTGTATATATGTTTTTCTGTCTTGACCGCATTCTTGTTCAAAATAAATTGTATTATAAAGCTGCAATAAGTTTCCTGAATTTAGTAAACGAAGGTAAATAATTCAAGCAATTTCTCCTTGACTCTCCTTAGCTCTGCAGACTATTGCCATTGGTTACGTTAACTGGGTAATTACTAAATTTCTATTATTTTCTAATATTACAGCTGAACCAAAAGTAGGAGAGCATGAACAGTGAAGGTAAACTGTGAACAAACAGAACTGTATTTAATTTTTTCATGTGTGCATATGTTTACATTTTTTAAAGGTTAGAGGCAGACTTTCATTTCATGTTAGAAAAATAAAAATGAAGGAAGAACCAAAATAATCTATTTTGGATTAATAGCTGTTTTTAATTAAATGCTTAAGTTATGATATTAGAATAGATATAACCCCAATCTGTATTTCAACTTCAGCACATGCAAGACTTAATTATAGATATCATTAAAAAAAATTGATGCTTTTTAAAAATAGGAAGTACATTTAAATCTGTTTGACAAGATCTGTTTGCTGTTCCTCGTTTGCATTATCTGTTGTACAGAATACATAAAATGCATGTTCTAGCTATTTATTAAAGACATATCTTGAAGGCATAGGTTCAAGTTAAAGAAGTATTTTTTGAATAGAAATATTCCTGGCAGTTGATAAATTGGCATTTCTTTTATGGTTTTGATTATATCTTTATTTTAACCATTAGAGGGCACATTAGTTCAAGAAAAATTAAAATCACAGCAACAAGAAGAAAATAGGCTTAGAAGTGGTAGGCAGAGAAAATTTCTGTGTTTAACTGTGCTTATTTTCACTCATTTTATTGTCACTTGCAACATAATCTATTAGTTTTTTAAATCTGGAAAGAATTCAAGTGTATATAGTTTCGTTTAAGAAATGACTCTTCACTTTTTATTGCTAGCTACTACTCCTAAGAGAATGAAGTTGGCCTAGTTGAATTTGATGGGGTTGACTATTATGTGACCAAGAAGAACATAATAAATCATGGCATTTGAAGAACATCCTGAGTTCAAAGGTATGTATGATTAGGTTATTATGAAGTAGGTAAATGCTAGTCCCTGGTCTTGTAGTTATTAAAAAAAAAAATGGCACCTAACCGTGAGTGAAGGCAGCTTCACCACAAGTATTTATAACCTTTACAATTTGGTACAAATTATAGAGAGAACAATGGATGGCCCCAGAGTGAACACAAGGCTTTATTTCACTAGAAAGACTTGACTGGGGTCATAAACTGCAAGAGGGTAGGCCTCTCAAGTGGCTTATGAATGACTGCCCAGTCTCAGAATGAGTTCATTTGTTTTCAATCTACAGCAAACTGTTATTATTGCTAATGTTCAGTCTTTTGCTCTAAGGCTGCAGGCTTTTAATCTGTAAAGGCTGAAATAGATACTAGCTAGTATTTAACAATAATGCTTTTATTATGTTGAGTGAAATGAATGCATTACATGATTAGTTCATTAATTTAATTAATAAAATTAATTGAGCACCTACTAAGTTTCAAGTTCTAGCATGGATTGTAGGGAATAAAGGCAGCTTAATGTATTGTCCCTAGCTTGAGAATACAATTTTTTATTACCCTGTGATTTATGAGAAATAAATCAACAAATAACTGTAGCATATGATAAACTTTATGTATTAGTGGGAAAATAGGAAAGTAATTTGTCAAATCTACTATAAAAGTATTTTACGTTTTATTTTTAAGGGAACAGAGGGTTAGGCCAAATCATTAGTATATACTATCTTCAGTTTATGCAGAACTTCTTTGGTAACATTTTTTTCTGAGAGTCAATTATACAATAAATTGTAGTAATTAGTGGCATAAAACAAGGTAATAATGTAATTAAAACCAAAATATTTACTTGCTATACAAGGTACTTTTATGCATCTTAATTCTGCTCCTTGCAAGCTAATAATACTCTATAGGAATTTCTGTGTGGCTTTTACATCTGGTGCCTGTGGAATTAGCATGTACAAAGAGAGCTCAGAATTATGCTTTAATTATGATTTGAATGATGATTTGAGTCTGAGCATGAGTTGTCAACAGAATTGTGAGCTGGGGAAAAAAGAGATAAGGATTGTTAGTGGGATAAAAAGTATATTTGCAGTCACTTACTTTAAAGTGCCTTTTGTTTTAGAAGAAGTAATTAATGTTAGGAATTAATTGGTTTAGATTCTTGATTTTAAAGTTATCACTTGGTTGCTACGATAAAGCCTTTACAAAATTACTACATGATTTGCAATGACAGGAACATTTCGGTTGAAAGGTAGAAAACATAATTGAAAAGCTAGCTTTTGAGTGCCTGCTTATCACTCTAATTGATAGCAGATGAGCCCGAGGAGCTAAATGTTGTAGTTCAATAAAAAATAATAATAATTTAGCTGGATTTCACATTATGTTGCATAGTTTCCTCTAAAGGCTGAACATTATTGCTAATGTTTTGATAAAATACTAGGCTTTCAGTGGAGCCTGGTCAGTTTGTATTAACTATCACAAAGCAGTCATGAAGTCAAAATTATATACAAAATATAGATCCAGGTATAGCATCTGAAAAGCTTTAAGGTTTGGATAACTAAATTAGGGCATTCATAAAATCCACCCATAAAGAATGATGTTGTAGAGGTATGTTTATTGATAATAGAAAACACATTAAAAAGCAGGCTATATAGTATGAGACCTACTACTGTAAGAAAAAGCAACATATATAAGAATGGAAAAAATCAGAAAGGATATATGCCAAATGCTACCAGTGGTCATCTCAGGGAGTGGAGTTATGAGAGATTTTCATTTTTGTTAGGCATATCTGTATTTTCCTAACTTTCTACAGCAAATATATTTAATTAGGATATGTTAATGTTCCAATCTGCCTAATGTTTATCAGGAAAATCTTTACATGACTTTAGAATACAACTGTGTCCTCTTGCAGATATCTAGTTGGTCCCAGTATATATTTACAATTCTTATTTATTCACTTAAACTCTATTTTTGTATTTACATATTTTAACAAGTATTAAAACCTTAACATGCAGCAAGGATGAAATGAAAGGAAATAGATCCAAATTGTACCACGTTTTGGGTCTGCACGCGAGGAGGATGGTAGACCTATGGGTGGTGATGGTGGGGACTGGTCAAACCAATCACCTGGGACAGAAAGCGTGATTTGCCTTTAAAGAAAGGTAACAGGCCACCTAACACCCTGGCTACTTGTTTCTATAAGCCAGTAACCCTTTGAGTGAAGAGAAAGCGTGGACCAATTGTTCTGCTCAAGGAGAATTTATTTTCTAATTTTTACTTAAAAGAAGAGTAGCTTTCAGCAGGTGTATTTTCAGGGCACTGCTCACATCAGTGTGAACAGTTGGAGCACTCATACAAAAATCAAATGAGATGGGCAGGTTTGAGTGGAGGTTAAGTAGGAATTTTCATCCATGGGAAGAGCAGAATAAGCCTCTAAACTATTTACTCGAGAAGCAATGTGCCCCCCCAAAACACCCACACAGATTTACATATGTGTTGTAGTGCTCTGTGGCATCTGTACTCTAGGGCAAACAAGATCAAGCTACACAGTAAAAGAAAGAAGACTGCTTTGCTAGTTGGGATTAATGCTAGTCACAAGGTGAGCATTTATTAATTGTTGGAAGTAAATGTTATAAAATCATAGTTTAAAGGAGGAAGTTATATTTCTGGGGACCCAGTATTAATCTCCGTTTTCCCCTCTCTGATTAAACGAGATACTCTAGTGGGGTTTTATTTTTTTTGCTTCATAGGCTGTCTTCGTTCTGACTTGTGGAAAACAGATTTTAACTACTAGTGAATAATCAATTTTCTGTTACAATTTTATTAACAGTAACTAATTAGTCTCACAATTTTATTTAGAACATTGGTTCAAATATCCGGCTGTAATTTTTTTCAGCCCAAATGAAAATTTGTAAACCATGTTTCAAATTGGTCCTTTGACTGACAAACTGATTTTCTTGAGAGAGAAAGCTTAGAAAATTTTCTAATTAGTGCTAAGACCTGATTTTCTTTGGCTCACTGCTTCGTGTATTCTACTTCTTCAAATTATGCTGTAGGAAATGTCTTTAGAGGTTGGTGTTTTCTATTGATCTCTACAATTGTTCTCAGTAATTTAGAAGTTAACTGTGCAGTGATTTTTCAAGAATGCGCGGGAGCCTTGAGTCAGCACACACTCCTCTCCACTGAGCCAGGGGCAAAGATCTTTGTAGCCCATCGTTAGCTCCAAGCATTAAGAGTGGGGTGCCTGGCTCAGTTCATTTCCTCTATGTAACTTTCCTGTCCTTTCTTCCTGCAGTTCAGGCCTTAAATGCCTCTTTCCTTATAAACTGAGAAGGGATTTGTGCAGCATGAGCTTACCTGAGAAACTAAAGATCATTAATTAGAAAGGTGCTTCTGGGCAACAGGAAATTTTTCATTGGAAAGGTTTCAAATCTAAGAAAGTAATTAATTTCTCTGTGGAAGGGGATCACATTTTTCTCTTCTGATGTCCTTCCTTATTGCAATTGAATGGTTTAAGGCACAACAGAGGGAATACGACTCCTCTCTCATTAACCCTCACAGTTTGGCTCCCTCTTTTCTGTCTCTTTCCTTTCCTCTTCCATTTCAGCATTAGCAGTGCCTTCTAGGGATTTAATGGGACGTTTTATTTTATTTTTATGAAGGAGAATTAATTTTCTGTAATGTGCATATACTGTCAGAAGGAGTTTTTAAAGACAAAATATTCCTGTTTATTAAAAGAAAAATGACAAATTAGAAAAAATAGTTACAATTAATATGATAAAGTTTTGTTAAAAGGAAAATGAAAAATTAGGAAAATGACAAGTTGCAAATTTAGTTGCAAAATATAAAGTTTTGCCATCATAGGTGTACTATGATGATCAAAATAAGGGGAAAAGAAATGGGCTGATATTTCAAAGGAGAAATAGAGGGAGCTGAAACCCATTGCTATTGATGACCAAAGACATTAATATTGAAATAAGATACATTACAAAAGTTTATGTACTTATATAGGTATGTATGTGTCATCTATCATTACCATTGTCATCTAGTATTCATGAATTCCTACTTTATTCAATAGATTGTGATTCTTATTGTAATTACTTTCATGCTCAAATTGACCCAGATTTGGTCAGTGGGAGGCCCTTCGAGCTGGCTCTTGTGGTTTTTTTTTTTTTTTTGACATGTTTCCATCATTTTTTGGAGTGCTTTCTGAATTTCTGATATAAAAAAGTTGTTTAAGGCTGATCTTAGACTTTTCCTGCCCCAGACGTACATTAGTATTTCTGCAAGGAGCTCTTGCTGAACTTGTATGTATTTGTGTATTAGAAACCATGAGCTCATGCTGGTCTCTCTGATTTTAATCCAAATTCACAAAGTTCTTTACTTGCCTTTCTTCATTCCACAGTTGCCTGTCTCTTCTTGTGCAGTGAGAACTCTGGCTTCTCTCAACATCAACACATTTGCTCATTTGCTTATCCCTTCAATGCATATAAAATAGTATAAGGATTCATACACTTTACCACCACAAAAACAAACCTACTAAGATTAAGTCCAGATTTGTTTGTAAATTTTACTCCGTGTGTGTGTGTGTGTTTGTATTAGTCGCTCAGTCGTGTCTTATAAATGCTTGTGATTGTCCCCTGAGACCTGGGAGGCTGGTGGGCACTGTCTCCATGTTCTCCCTCTGCTTTGCCCCAGGGCACTGGTGTCTCCGTGGAAGGAGCTTGTGCACACGTCTCGTACCCTGGCGGGTTGCAGTTCAGAGGATGAAGTCCTGATAGTCCGCATCTGGTAGCCAGTAGGACTTGTGGTCATGGATCCCACGGGACTATAGGAAACAGAGAGTTCCTAACTGGCTATACCCCCAAGGCTCACTGCAGAGCGGGCAGACAAAAACGCCCAGCTCCCAGTCTTTCTTTCAAAGCTACTGCCTAAATGTTTGGCTTCTCATCAGCCTGCATCTAGATGCTGATGGAGATCCTTTCTTTGGGACACTGACAGGTCCTGGCACAGCTTCAGTTTCTGGAAATCCTAAGAACAAAGAAGGCAACTTGGACAGTAACAAAAGATTTGACAGACAAATGAGCTAGGACCGGGCTATAATTTTCATCTCCTAGATAAGACCACTGCATCAAGATGGAGAGGTGGCTATTTTACCTAATGAACAGAAACCAACAGAGCGTCAAGGAAAATGAAGAAATAGAGGAATATGTTCCAAACTAAAGAATAAGGTAAAACTCCAGAGACAGACTTTCATGATATGAAGATAATTAATTTCCTTGATAAAGAATTAAAAATAGTGGTCTTAAAAATGTTCACTGAGAGCGGAAGAATGCATAAATAAACTGAGAATTTCAACAGGGATGGCAAGTGTAAGAAAAAACCAAATGGATATTACAGAGCTGAATATAATAATTAAACTGAAAATTTTAATAAAGGGGTTCAAACTATATTATAAACTTATAGCAATCATAGATCAATGGAACAGAACAGAGACCTCAGACATAAACCCACACATATATGATAAACTAATTTTTGACAACAGTAGCAAGTATACACAATAGAGAAAAGATAGTCTCTTCAAGTAACAGTGCTTGGAAAACTGGACAGCCACATGCAAAAGAATAAAAACTGGATCCCTATCTTACACCATATACAAAAATCAACTCAAAATGGATCAAAGATCTAAAGACATAAAATTCCTAGAATAAAATATAGAGGGTACGCTTGTTGACATCTTTTTTGGCAGTGATTTTTATGGACTTACCACTGGAAGCAAAAACACCAAAAGCAAAAATAAATAAGTGGGATTACATCAAACTGAAAAGTTTCTGCAGAGCAAAGAAAACCATTGACAGAATGAAAAGGCAATCTCTGGAATGGGAGAAAATATTTTCAAATCATATATCTGATAAGAGATTAATATCCAAAATATATAAAGAACTCATACAATTCAATAGATTTTCATTGAAAATCTATTTTCATACAATACAAATAACTCATACAATTCTTTGATTTTCATTGATTTGTCAATCAGGTGAAATGCTGGGCTGGATGAGTGACAAGCTGAAATCAAGATTGCTGTATCTGAAAGGAGCTAGAGAGCCTCTTTCAGAGAAGGCAATGGCAACCCACTCCAGTATTCTTGCCTGGAAAATACCATGGACGGAGGAGCCTGGTAGGCTGCAGTCCATGGGGTCACGAAGAGTAGGACACAACTGAACAACTTCACTTTCACTTTTCACTTTCATGCATTGGAGAAGGAAATGGCAACCCACTCCAGTGTTCTTGCTTGGAGAATCCCAGGGACAATGGAGCTTGGTGGGCTGCCATCTATGGGGTCGCAACTGAAGCGACTTAGCAGCAGCAGCAGCAGAGAGCCTCTTGCTGAGGGTGAAAGAGGAGAGTGAAAAAGTTGACTTGAAAATCAACACTCAAAAAACTAAGATCATGGTATCTGGTCCCATTACTTCATGGCAAATAAAAGGGGAAAAAGTGGAAGCAGTGACAGAATTTATTTTCTTGGGCTCCAAAATCACTGCAGATGGTGACTGCAGCCATGAAATTAAAAGACACTTGCTCCATGGAGGAAAAGCTGTGACAAACCTAAATAGCATATTAAAAAGCAGAGACATTACTTTGGCGACAAAGGTCCATATAGTCAAAGCTATGGTTTTTTCCAGTCAGTTGAATTCAGTCGCTCAGTTGTGTCCCATGGACTGCAACACCCCATGGACTGCAGCACGCTGGGCCTCCCTGTTCATCACCAACTCCTGGAGTTTACCCAGACTCATGTCCATTGAGTCGGTTATGCCATCCAGTCAGATCAGATCAGATCAGTCGCTCAGTCGTGTCTGACTGTTTGCAACCCCATGAATTGCAGCACGCCAGGCCTCCCTGTCCATCACCAACTCCTGGAGTTCACTCAGACTCACGTCCATCGAGTCAGTGATGCCATCCAGCCATCTCATCCTCTGTTGTCCCCTTCTCCTGTCCCCAATCCCTCCCAGCATCAGAGTCTTTTCCAATGAGTCAACTCTTCGCATGAGGTGACCAAAGTACTGGAGTTTCAGCTTTAGCATCATTCCTTATTCCAGGCAAGAGTACTGGAGTGGGGTGCCATTGCCTTCTCCATATACGGGCTACTT
>NW_011494607.1:9723885-9724358 GCF_000754665.1 Bison bison bison
TTCTTCATTCCACAGTTGCCTGTCTCTTCTTGTGCAGTGAGAACTCTGGCTTCTCTCAACATCAACACATTTTGCTCATTTTGCTTATCCCTTCAATGCATATAAAATAGTATAAGGATTCATACACTTTACCACCACAAAAACAAACCTACTAAGATGAAGTCCAGATTTGTTTGTAAATTTTACGCCGTGTGTGTGTGTGTTTGTATTAGTCGCTCAGTCGTGTCTTATAAATGCTTGTGATTGTCCCCTGAGACCTGGGAGGCTGGTGGGCACTGTCTCCATGTTCTCCCTCTGCTCTGCCCCAGGGCACTGGTGTCTCCGTGGAAGGAGCTTGTGCACACGTCTCGTACCCTGGCTTTTGTGGTTGCAGTTCAGAGGATGAAGTCCTGATAGTCCGCATCTGGTAGCCAGTAGGACTTGTGGTCATGGATCCCACGGGACTATAGGAAACAGAGAGTTCCTAACTGGCT
>NW_011494607.1:9725334-9741953 GCF_000754665.1 Bison bison bison
AGATCTTTTTTGTACAGTTCTTCTGTGTATTCTTGCCATCTCTTCTTAATATCTTCTGCTTCTGTTAGGTCCATACCATTTCTGTCCTTTATCGAGCCCATCTTTGCATGAAATGTTCCTTTGGTATCTCTGATTTTCTTGAAGAGATCCCTAGTCTTTCCCATTCTGTTGTTTTCCTCTATTTCTTTGCATTGATCTCTGAGGAAGGCTTTCTTATCTCTTCTTGCTATTCTTTGGAACTCTGCATTCAGATGTTTATATCTTTCCTTTTCTCCTTTGCTTTTCGCTTTTCTTCTTTTCACAACTATTTGTAAGGCCTCCCCAGACAGCCATTTTGCTTTTTTGCATTTCTTTTCCATGGGGATGGTCTTGATCCCTGTCTCCTGTACAATGTCACAAACCTCATTCCATAGTTCATCAGGTACTCTATCTCTCAGATCTAGGCCCTTAAATCTATTTCTCACTTCCACTGTATAATCATAAGGGATTTGATTTAGGTCATACCTGAATGGTCTAGTGGTTTTCCCTACTTTCTTCAATTTCAGTCTGAATTTGGCAATAAAGAGTTCATGATCTGAGCCACAGTCAGCTCCTGGTCTTGTTTTTGCTGACTGTATAGAGCTTCTTCATCTTTGGCTGCAAAGAATATAATCAATCTGATTTCGGTGTTGACCATCTGGTGATGTTCATGTATAGAGTCTTCTCTTGTTTTGTTGGAAGAGGGTGTTTGTAGTCATGTACAAATGTGAGCGTTGGACCATAAAGAAGGTTGAGGACAGAAGATTTAATGCTTTCAAACTGCGGTGCTGGAGGAGACTCTTGAGAGTCCCTTGGACTGTAAGGAGATCAAACCAGTCCATCTTTAAGGAAATGAACCCTGAATTGAAAGGACTGATGCTGAAGCTGTGGCTCTAGTACTTTGACCACCTGATGCATAAAGCCTGTCATTGGAAAAGACCCTGATGCTGGGAAAGATTGAAGGCAAAAGGAGAAGAAGGCAACAGAGGATGATAGTTAGAGAGCATCACTGACGCAATGGACATGAATCCAAGCAAACTCCAGGGGAGAGTGGAGGACAGGGGAGCCTGGCATGATGCAGTCCATGGGGTCACAAAGAGTTGGACATGACTTAGCAACTGAACAACTAAAGAACCAGAACTTTGATTTTAAATTTTAATCCCTTTTCCCCTAATTCTCTGCATCTTTAATTTCTACTTTTATTTTTATATTCCTTTTTAGTGCTTGCTTCTAGTTCTGAATTGTAAATTTCATTTATTTTAATTTATCATTTAATTTAATTTATCATTTATTTTCATTTATTATTTTATTTTAATTAATATAGATATTCAAGGCTATGAATTTTCTTTTGATCACTGCCTTGGATATATCCACCAGACTCTCTGACATGTAGCATTTTCATTTTTAATATTCAGAAGTTTGGTAATTTCTATTTTCTTCAATTTTTTTCTATGAGTTGTTTAACAAAATAAACATTTTCCAGGTTGGAAGGCTTTTTACATTTTTAATTGTATTTTTCACTTCTAATTTTATTGCATTGTGATCAGTGTGTGTTGTTTGTAATGTTTTTACTTTATGTAACTGTATGATGTTTTCTTTGTCAAATAACATATTAACAATTTTGGTGAATTTTTCATGTGCACTCTAAGATAATTTATTTTTTATTTCAAGGATAGTATTGTATATATTTAAAGACATATCCAATTATTATATTGTTTCAATCTTCTATGTTCTTATTTATATTTTTCCTTTTATTTTGTACTGAAAGTGCGTTTCCATCTTTTTTCCTTATGTCATCAGTACTCCTGATCTGTATTAGAACTTTATGTGTTATTTGGGGTATAGGTATTTATAACTATCCTATCTTCTTTGTGAACTCTGGCTTTTAGCATTGCATAGTGCATTTAGTTTTCTTGAATGTTGCCTTTTGGCCTAGCTTCTACTTTATATTAGGATTACAACCCTACTTTCTTATTGTTCCCATTTTTGGCATTCTTATAACTGACTTACAAAGAACTTTTGGAAATTTTAATCCAGGAAACAAAACTGGTAAAATCAAATCTTAATTATCTGTGTTTTAAATAGAGAAACATCAGAAGCATAAAATAACACTTATCTTTGTCAGTGCAGGTATGCCTTGTTTTAAAATACCCCAAAAATAAAATATGAACTTATTAAAGACAATAATTTTGTTATGCATTGTATGCTGCTGCTGCTGCTAAGTTGCTTCAGTCATGTCCGACTCTGTGTGACCCCACAGACGGCAGCCCACCAGGCTCCCCCGTCTTTGGGATTCTCCAGGCAAGAACACTGGAGTGGGTTGCCATTTCCTTCTCCAATGCATAAAAGTGAAAAGTGAAAGTCAAGTTACTCAGTCATGTCCGACTCTTAGTGACCCCGTGGACTGCAGCCTACCAGGCTCCTCCGCCCATGGAGTTTTCCAGGCAAGAGTACTGGAGTGGGGTGCCATTGCCTTCTCTGATGCATTGTATAGTTACTTTGTAAAAAAATCAGTGATATATACTTTTGAGTAGTAACTATCAAGCTCAGATAAGGCATAATTTTATTTATAAATAACTGTTTGAGTTTTTTAATTGAATTTAATAATGATAACATGCATTATTTTAAAAATTAAACATTTAAGTGAAACATACATATATTCCAGAAGAAGTCTATTTAATCCCTTTGTTTTAGTATAGTAACTATGTTTATTCATCTCTAGCTTTTTATGTAAGCTTATAATCTTTATATGGTTGTAATCAATGAGTTATACCACATTTTCTTCTTTTTAATTTAGCATTATGTCAAAGAATTTGTGTGTGTGTATGTATGTTTGTGTGTATGTGTGTATATCTCTAATTATAATATTTAACCCTTTATTGGCATCATATATTCTATCAAGTCAGTATGTGGGAGTGTGCCTTATTTTGGCTGCACTATTCTTGGACCTTAACTGTCATCTAGATCTCTGAAGCAACTCATCTGGGAATTTTGAAATAAGAGTTCAGTAGATGGAAGAGGTGGAAAGTATGAGTAGGGGAGATATGGAGAGAAGGGCATTCCAAGCAGTGAGTTACCCTATCAAAGATACTGAGATGCAAACCCAATAGACTATTCAGACAATGCTATATATTTTCATTGTTTGGAACTCTTAAGGCAAAAAGGATAAGATTTTGAGGACCTTAAATTCTAGATAGACCATGAAAATAGTAACTAAAGAATACATGATGATCTGATTTGCATTTTAGAAAATCATTATAATAAGTATATGGGCTTCCCTGGTGGCTCAGATGGTAAAGAATCTGCCTGCAATGTGGAAGACCTGGGTTCGATCCCTGGGTTGGGAAGATCCCCTGGAGGAGGGCATGGCAGCCCACTCCAGTATTCTTGCCTGGAGAATCTTCATGGACAGAGGAGCCTGGCCTGCAGTCCATTTGGCCTCAAAGAGTCGAATACGATTGAGTGACTAAGCACATAATAATTATGTGGAGAAAGGCTAAAATGGAATCCAGGGTAGAGAAAGTGGAACTATTTAGGAGACTAGTTATAAATCAGGCATGAGATGACAAGGGTCTAAGCCACAATGGCAGTAATAAGGATAGAGAAATAGGAAGAGAAATCAAACAAGATTTGGTCACTAATTGGCTGCAGTCAGTGAGATTAAAGGAGGAGATGAAGATGTGTCCCAGGTTTCTGACTTCAAGGATAATAAGTATTTGTCTAATGAATGAACAGTATGGATAGCAGTATTAACCAAACTTGAGAGTTAAGATAATGGTTTCAGTTTAGGTCAATCTAAATTGTAGGTGCTGGTGTCAGATGAGGGGTTGGATATATAATGATACTGGGAGTCTGGAGAGAGGTCTGGGTTGAGCTGTAGACTGGGCTGTCAGTCCTGTGCAGTTCCTTATGTTCAATTATCGTAGGGCATGTCTACCTAGATATTCTACTATCACCTGAACTTCAACATAATCCAATTTTAACTCATCAACTTTTCCCCCAAGCTAATTTTGTGAGCTCCCTCATGGCTAACTGTGGTACTATTAAACCACTCACCTCTAGACTCTAAGCCACAGATGTAAACTTTATGCCTTTCATCTTTATCATTATTGCCAAACTAGTCTTTAACAAGTCCCACAGTTTCTTTCTTCAAAATTTCTTAGTAGAATTACCTAGGTGCCCAGAAACCTAAGTTTCAATCCTGACTCTGCTGCTAACGGGAAGATAATCAACTTGTACAAGCCATAGCACCTTACTAAGTCCTCATATTCAAATCTGGAAAAAAAAAAAGTTTGGCTTACATAGTGAATTCTCTTCTAAGTGTTTGAATCTATATTTTTTCTTGCTGATTCTGATACTACCATCTAGGTTTATGTAACTGCTTCCAAACTTCTGTTCCAGTTTTTAGTGTTATACCTATCCAATCCCATGCATATATTAGTCACCAGAAACTTCCTTTAACCACTAATTTTTTATGTTATGTCCTTGTTCGAAAACTAGTCTTGTGGCTCCCTTTTATCTGTTGCATCAAGTCTGACTTCTTTGTCTAGTTATCAAGGTTCTATAAAATGATTTCTACCTAGCTAAGCTTATCTTTCATTACCTTCTAACATCATCTCTTATCTCCAGTCAGTCTAGACTTCTGACTGATTCCTTCAAATAATTTAATCATGATCTTTTCTCCATTTGAAAACCTAGTACACTTCCCCTGAATCCTAAATTATTTTTCAAATATCAACTCAACTCAAATATCAACTCAAGTTCTCTCCTCCAGGGAGATTATACTCACCCATTCCATTACTTAGCATTCACCTTTTCTCTGATTTCCAAGAACAGTTGTGTTCTGTGATGCAATTTAGCACTTAATCCATAGGTTTAACTTTTGACTGATTTCTGTGTGGGGACCATCTTCTGTATCTGCCACCACTTCACAGAATATGAAACCTGCTGCTGCTGCTGCTAAGTCGCTTCAGTCATGTCTGACTCTGTGCGACCCCATAGACAGCAGCCCACCAGGCTCCTCCGTCCCTGGGATTCTCCAGGCAAGAACGCTGGAGTGGGTTGCCATTTCCTTCTCCAATGCATGAAAGTGAAAAGTGAAAGTGAAGTTGCTCAGTCATGTCCGACTCTTAGTGACCCGTGGACTGCAGCCTACCAGGCTCCTCCGACCTTGGGAGTTTCCAGGCAAGAGTACTGGAGTGGGTCGCCAGTACCTTCTCCAGAACATGAAACCTAATGCACCATAAATACATGCTGGTTTATTAGCTTCCAGGAACACACTCATTTCTTAAAATAAGAAATAGGCTATAACCTCCACGTTTGAGATAGCAAAACAAAATAACAAAGCCAGAGCTCTGTTGGAGAGGTAACCTGTAAGATGATTTAAAAATCATATGCTACAGTGAACATGGGTAATTGAAGAGCCTAAATAGTCTATTAAATAGAAAGTTAACTCAAATTATTTTTTATTGTATTTATATACAGTTGCCGGTTTGGGCATTATGGGTCAAGTATTATCATTAGAAGTTGTGCATTTAGGAACTGAATTGTCTATGCTCTGATAAAAGCACTTTAGTTTTAAGGATGTCACTTTTAACTACTGAAAGTATCTAGTGCAATTTCAACTTATATATATTGTTTTAACAGGTCAAGGTTTCAAATAGATTCCATGAATTACTTGAAGAAAGCAGCCACAAAATAGGCCATAAATTACTTGATTATGCCCCAAGTAATATTTTAGCTGAGTTTTGAAATTTAAATGCCTCTTTGGACTTAAAAATTTATTTCTATTACATTAGATTTCAGAAGAGAAGAGAACTTATCAGCCACTGCTCATCTTTTCTCCACATCTGTCATCAAACTCTTAGCTAGTTTTGTAATTATTATTTAGTACTTTTATATTTTTTCAAGGCACCCTGAACTAATATTAATTATCATGACAAACTTGCAGAAATACTGTTTGATTCTATAAGACTTTTTCTGGTATCTCTGAGTTTTTGGCTGTCATCTATTTATAAGGAAGTTTATTTAGCCGTGACACTACCTTCAAAAAGTTTAAAGTCTCCCAGGTTAACAATGAACCACAGAGCAAAGACAGGCCAACCTACATGCAGAATTTAAATGTAAACCCTCATGGGCTGAAGATCGGATTCTAAAGAGAACCATGATTCATAGTCTATGTTCTCTAAGGTTGAAAAAGTGTCTAGACTCCTGAGAGCAGGTGTCAGCAGTCTTTACCACGGTGGTTCTCAGTGTAGCAGAAGTTGTGGAAAACCACATCAAGGATTAAAAAGCTGAAGGGGACAAAGCTGTCTCTCAAAACACAAGAGACCCAGAGAATATGAAGTATGGCAGAGACCTCATGGTTTCCATCTGTTCAAAAACCACTTGGGTAAACATTTCAGTTGGTTTTCATTCCCTGCCCCCCATCCTGCTGGTGTTTACTTACTATTCACTGCATCTGCATGATATATTCTTATTAACTGAGAAAAATCTGCTTTTTCATAATTTGGATGTGATTGTACAGCCACTTGTCCTCTAATGATAATTACACCATCACATAATTTATATTCTACAAAGCACTGTTGCAGACATTATTGCATGTAATCCTATGACAAGCCTGTGAGGTAGGTATGGCCAGAAGCTATTCTAGTCATGAATAATTTGAGATTCAGAGCAGTTAACTGATTTTTTCCCTCAAGATCACATATCTAATAAAATGCCGTTAGAACTGGAACCCAGGTCTCTTGACCTAAAGTCCAGAGATCTTTCTATTATTCTTGGATTTGTATTATCAAGCTTGTTAATGATCACATTCAAAGGGGAAAATGATGATAAAAATATGAAAGGATTCACATTTCATTGAAAATGAGGATGAGGACTGAAACTCCCTATGTTGCCTTTCTGATTCGATCATAGAATTGTAGGACTTGATAATCAATAGAGCAATGAATTGATAAAACCATTTTTTGTTATTACATATAAAGCCCTACTGTTATCTAAGTTCTTGATTTATGGGATCCTGGAGAATAATGCATCTTATTTTCAAACAGTCTTGGGGTAGGGCAGCTCTGGTCCCTCTCAATATGATTCTTTCCAATATCTTAACTTCCGTCATCACGAAATATTTACCATCTAATCTAAATCCTGACTGCTGTCATGTAGGCATACGTCCTTTTGGTCAGTAGATGCTAGTGTACAATTTTTATTTATAGCTTTGGAAGCGAATAGGAAATACATCTGAATGATTTCTGACTGCTGACAAGCCCTAATAACTGATAGTTCCAGACATTGCACTGAATGTCCTTTGACAGGGATGGCTATTTTGAGGGGAAAAGACAGAAACTAGCAAAAACTTTTTTTTCAAGCAGGTGTGATTTTATGATGGCATTTTATGACAGAAACTAACCAACTGTCCTGTATATGGTTTATGATGTTATAAGCTCCTAGCTTGAGATTTCTTTCTCATTATTCATGTTTATTTGACTTAAAGCAAATTAAAAATCAGACAAGAATATTGTGATATAATTTTGATTTTGCAGATGTAATAAGACACCTGAGCAACTTCAGAGAAGTTGGCTTCTTTTATTTGTGCTCTTTAGTTCTGTTCTGAAAAATGCATTTGCATTTTCAGAGGCGATATTGTGCTTCGCAGTTTGGCTTGTGCAATTTTGAGCACTTGATCTGCACTTGATATTAATGGCAAACAAGAAACCTCTGTATGTTATAGTTATTTTTCTAGCTGCAAAGATTTTAAAAATTAGTCTACTCTGAAGAATAAACTATAACTGGAGTCCTCTGACTACAGTGTATATTGATGCATTTCTTTGAATTTTTTTCTTCAGCCTGTGCAGTAAGTGGTGTACAATTCATGGAAGGAGTTTGTGTTTTTCCGTTCTGAAAAGACTTCTTTCTGAAGGCCCAGTTTGGTATCATGCACGTTCAGTGCCAAAAACAGATGTCAGAGGTCCAATAACACTTGTTACCTTTGTAGCTTTTTTTGTGAGTGGTCCGCTTTCCATTGCAGCAGATGAACCTGACCCTGACCAAGTCTGATTGGCCCAGCTGTGAACATCAGACCAAATGGCAGCATTTATAAACTGACCGTTATGTCCCTTCCAAATTTACCTCCCAGTTGCTCTCTGGGAGTAATGCCTTATACTCAACATTCAGACATGTGTGTGAGAAAATGATCTATTTAGCTTGGGGTTTCAAGATGGTTCTTGATGATCTTGCCATTGTAATTCATTTTTTGCAGCTTGAGTCTGTAACCTCTTAATTTAGGATGATGCATAGAGAGCATATACTGAATATCAGGCTCAACTTTTAAAAAAAATTTTCTTTATTTTATTTTTGGCTGTGCTAGGTCTTCGTTGCTGCTCAAGCTTCTCTCTAGTAGCGGTGAGGGGTCTACTCTCTAGTTGCAGTGTGTGGGCTTCTCATTGCAGTGACTTCTCTTGTTGTGAAGTACGGGCTCTAGAGCACTCGGGCTTCAGGAGTTGCACACGTGGGACTCTAGAGCACAGGCTCCAGTAGTTGTGGCACATGGGCTTAGTTGCACCACATCATGCAGAATCTTCTGGACCAGGGATCAAACTCGTGTCTCCTGCGTTGGCAGGTGGATTCTTTACCACTGAGCCACCAGGGAAGCCCCAGGCTCAGCTTTAAAAATGATAAAATGGGACTTCCCTGGCAATCCATTGGTTAAGAATTCATGCTACCCCTGCAAGGGGTGCTGGTTTGATCCCTGGTCGGGGAACTAAGATCCTGCATGCTGTGTGGTATGTTCCCTCCCAAATAAATAAAAGTAAAAAGACTTAAAAAGTGATAAACAATTCAAAAAATAAATTGTAAATTATGTCTCACAAACCACAAATCACAGGCTCAGACAGATAATATAGCCTTGATTTGATTATGCTTCTTGGTAACAAGCAATAGTTTTCAGCTGGGAACCATGCATATGTTCATGGCCTTGCGTGTGTATGATAGGTCTCTGTAAAGACCCTCTGCAAGGAACTGTAGCAGTCAGGGGTTAGTTCACAGCAGGGCCACTCTGAGTATTGTGGAAATAGGAGATTTCTTATAGTAATTAGACTTGAAACAAACATGGGAGAAACTGGAAAGTAGGGTCCAAGGAGTTCCTAACCAATTTGCCTGAAATGCTGGCCAGATAAACAAGTCAGAGCTTACAGGGAAGTCGGTGTTGACTGATCTGGGAAGCTAAGCTCATCCAGCTGGCAAGTGGAACCATGGAAAAGTCCTTGGGAAACTGGAGTCTATGTGGTTACTCCCGCTGAGGGTCTACATTGCAGCAGCTGATGATGTGCCTGAAGCCACTGTTGGCCAGTAGGGCCATCAGTTGTCAAGAAGAGCTGGACGTGGAAGAGAGCAGAGTGAGAACAAGCTGGCACCTACCAGGCTCCTCTGCATGTGTTTGCTACTATGTCAGACTGTGATCACCTTCCAAGAGTAAAAGCTGTTGGCCAACTTTAATCTGGAAACCTCAGGGTTCTCAGCTAACCTGAGTGGACAAAGCATAGCATAGTGTAGGCTTGTCAGTTTCTACGGGGCTATGTAGGAAAGAAGAGTCATTGTTTGTAATTGAGAACCGGCACTATCCTAGTAGTGTCATTTGAGGGCTATTGAAAGGTAAACCTGTCGACCACCATCCCTCCATCCACCAATCTGTCTTCAGTGGTGCCCAAGGTTCTTACCAGTCATCTCCATTTTGGGTTTAAGTATTCAGTTCAGTTCAGTTGCTCAGTCGTGTCTGACTCTCTGTGACCCCATGAATCGCAGCACACCAGGCCTCCCTGTCCATCACCAACTCCAGGAGTTCACTCAGACTCACGTCCATCGAGTCAGTGATGCCATCCAGCCGTCTCATCCTCTGTCGTCCCCTTCTCCTGCCCCCAATCCCTCCCAGCATCAGTCTTTTTCAATGAGTCAACTCTTCACATGAGGTGGCCAGAGTACTGGAGTTTCAGCTTTAGCATCATTCCTTCCAAAGAAATCCCAGAGCTGATCTCCTTCACAATGGACTGATTGGATCTCCTTGCAGTCCAAGGGACTCTCAAGAGTCTATAAAAATTCCCAGTTAAAATGCAGAATCTTACTGAGAGAGTTAATACATTAAACCTTGTTAGTTTATCATTTATATAACCATGCCCTTATCACTTTGCTGGCCTGACATCTGAGAAGGTTTGGGTAAGGAAGACAGAGAAAGCTCCAGTGTTATCCTGGAAGTTAAGGATGAGTTGAGTATCTTGGTAGAAGCACCTATACATATATAAAAGGAGAAGAAAGAGTGCAAAATTGAAATTTGCCTACCTAATTGTATTTCCTGGTAATAATTCTGCTTAGAATTAGGCTCTCCACTATATTGCTCAAGGGTGAAATTACAAATGGTACTCGTGAGATGTTACTATTCATATTTATGTTCATGAAGTTAACATGAGGATATTTAGAATCGTGTTCAGTTTGTAAAGGTATATAATTGCAATGATTTGTTCTTTAATATCAGAAAAATCAACTTATTTTTAGGTTGCCTGATATTCACACATATTATTTTCATCTAGCACTGCTTGATTCCATTATAAATCTTTGGATAGAACCTTAATAAGACAAGGGTGTTTATTAAGTTTACCTTCCCGTCTTTTCTTTGCTGATGTGGCTTTAAACAAAATGCAGTGGTGATTTCTGTTTCTGACCTCTGGCTAACTGTGATCTCCTGTGATTGGGCTGAGTGCTTTCCTTTCAATGGGCAACATTACAGGCAGAGACAGGGGCACTGGAGGCAGCTACTCGTGTTCTGGTTACTGTGAGCTGGGAGGAGAATTAGGCAAACATGATAGATTGACATCGAGGACATCTGAGGTGAGCAAGTCCTTCTAGTTTATACATGAGGCAGTAAGATAAATTAATAAGGGAGAGTGACAGTCATTTATTCTGACTGGCTTCAGCAGGCATCTCAACTAGGCTGTCGACAAAAGGTCGCAACTCACCTGCCATCGAGACAACCAACAGTGAGTCTGGAGATGATTTGTTTTCAACAATTGTTTAGATACTTTATACTTTGTGGCAACAGAAGAGTGTCTCTTTGCCTTTCCCTCTTCCTCTCCCACCCCTGGACGCTTTAGATCACTTGTGAGCAAGCATGAGCTCTCTCTTTCTAAAAACATGCAGAAGCAATAAATCAGCCAGTTTAAGAAGACCCAGCCAGCCCAACACAGATCGATTTCACAGGGAAGTCGATGGGCTGCTAATAGAATTACAACTACCTGTCAAAACAGGGAAAACATATCTGTGACAGTGACAAAGGGCAAATCAATTTAAGAAAGGATTTTTTTTTCTTCCGGAGACAGATGTGGAGTACATGGGTGTCTCTGAGAGTCTGTAATTACGAATAGAAACCATATACTTGGACTGTTAAAGCTAAGGTTATGTCAATGATTCTGGACAAACATACTGACTCTTCCTTCTTTTCTAGATTGTCTGGTCACTATAGCAGTTTGCTCTGTAATAGAATAAATATGTAACAAGAAGCTGCTGCCTGAAAACACATTCTTTTAATTTTGTCATACATAGTAAG
Source organism: Bison bison bison (assembly GCF_000754665.1). Taxonomy (NCBI): domain Eukaryota; kingdom Metazoa; phylum Chordata; class Mammalia; order Artiodactyla; family Bovidae; genus Bison; species Bison bison. Next base: position 9,736,943 of record NW_011494607.1, read on the forward strand.
TTGGTTTTGTCCATTAGATAGATTATATTCTCAAAAACTTTGCATTTTCAAGTTTCCTGTTGTGTCTCATTTCAGACAAGGAGCAGTACATTGCCAAGGACATCTATCTGGCAAATTTTTATCTTCTCAGTTAACTTGATCATTTTCAGAGGCCTTGTAAAACTGCTGGCAATGTGACTTTGAGTAAGAGGAATCTTTTTTTCTTGCAAAGATTCCCTTTGCAAGGAAAAACTTATGGCTTAGTTTCTTGCAAAGGGAATCTCAATCCTAAACAGAGCTTCCAGCCTAAACCCATTGTGTATAAACATGAGGCCTTTTCAGACCAAGGACTTGGTTTTTAAAAACAATTTAATATGAATTAACTTAGCACTTAGCACAGCACCATGGATGGGGGTGGAAAATGTTGCTGTTACTCAACATTTTTTTCTAATGTTATGTGCCAGCCTGGATGGGAGGGGAGTTGTGGGGAGAATGGACACGTGATTATACATGGCTGAGTCCCTTCGCTGTTCACCTGAAACTACCGTAACATTTTTATCAGCTGTACCCCAGTACAAAATAAAAAGTTTAACATTTTGGGGGGGAAGAAAAGAAAAGATTAAAACATTTTCTTGTGATTAAAAAAAAAGAACAAAGAAAATATTATGTAATGAGATATATATTTGATTTCTGCTCCCATTGCCTGGCTTACAGCTTCTAAAACCTTCTGAGTTTTTGAAGTGACAAGTATTGTTTTGTATGCTAAGAAGATGCTTGTGGCTAGGGGATTCCTGGATAACCTCTAAAGGAGGCTGGTTGTCAAAAGAACCAAACAAGGAATTAAAAGTTGGGACTTCCGGCCCCACCCCCTGACCTCTGGGGGAGGGGAGAAGGACTGGAGGTTAACTTAATCTCAAATGGCCGGTGATTTAATCAACATTGCTTCTGTAATGAAACCTCCATAAAAATCCTAACAGAAGGGATCCCTTCTGGATTGGTGAACACATGGAAGTGCTGGGAGGTTGGCAAACGCTGTGAGAGAGCATGGAGCCCTGTGCACCCCCCACCACCAATACCATGCTCAATGCTTTGCTTCCGGTTGGCTGTTTCTCAGTTGTATATTTATTTTTGCTTTAATTCTTTGTGTGTGGGTGGGAGGAAGAAGATAATGACATACTGTTTGATTAGAGGAGAGTTGGGATTTTATTTATTTAGCTGGATTGGGTCTTTCATTGGAAGTCAGATTCTTAACCACTGGACCATCAGGGAAGTCCCTCTGAGTTATATCTTTGATAATAAACATGTAATAGTAAGTAAAGTGCTTTCCTGAGTTTATTTATTTATTTATTTTTATTTTTTGGTGGCACCACATGGCATGTAGGACCAGTGATCAAACCCACATCCTCTGCATTGGAAGCACGGAGTCTTAACCACTGGACCATCAGGGACATCCCCTCTTTCCTGAGTTTTAGAAGTTATCAAATCTGAGGAAGAGGTCCTGAGTACTTTATAGTGGGTTTGTCAGAAGCACAGGCGATAATCTGGGGAGGTCAGTCTTGTGGGACTCAGCCCTTTCCTTATGGGGTCTGTGCCAACTCCAGGTAGTTAGTGTCAGAATTGCTTGGTGTGGAAAACCCACACATTGATGTCAGGAGTGGTGAGGTGAGTAGAAGAAAACAGGAGGGTTTTCCCTTTCAGAAACAAAAACTAATCCACTGTTGCAAGGAAATCTAGCCTTATTATAATCAGGAGGCACACTGGGTCTCATACTCACCAATTCTCAGTGACCAAAATGTACCCTCATTTTTTTTTTTTTTTGGATTTCAAAGCAAATCCAAAAAAATTGCTTTATTTCTTTAAAGCAATTGTCACTATTATGACATAAGCTTAAATTCAACTCAATTTGGGCCTTGCTGGCCTTAGCATAATTTCTGGATGAAATCAGGTTTGGAGAAATTTGAAAAATTTAATACTTTATGTGACCCTGGAAAAGTCATTTAACCACACCAAATTGTTGTTATTTTACGAATAACAATAATAGTTACGTTAGATTATTAACACAGTAATCCCCATACCCTCATTTCTGCTCCCTCCCTGGAGAAGAGCTGCTTTGTGGCAGTGGAAACATGGTTCTGGAATCAGACACATTTTCATTTTGGTGTGCTGTGTGTGTGTGTCTGTGTGTGCACTAAGTCGCTTTAGTTGTGTCCAACTCTTTGCGACCTTATGAACGGTAGCCCTCCAGGCTCCTCTGTCCATGGGATTTCCCAGGAAAGAATGCTGGAGTGGGTTGCCATTTCCTTCTCCAATGGATCTTCCTGACCCAGGGATCAAACCCATGTCTCAAGTCTCCTGCATTGGCAGGTGGGTTCTTTACCATTAGCGCCACCTGGGAAGCCCATTTTGGTCTGCTACCTGCTGCTTACTGGCTATAGGACTTGGGTAAGGGCTTAGCCTCTGGCTGTGCTGGTTTCTGTTCTGTACCATGGGGCCATTAGTAGTGCTTAACCTCCTGTGGTTGTTGTGAGGAGTACCTGGGCTCCAACGCCGAGGGGAGGAGACCTGCCATCATTCCTTCTGTTATCTCCCTTGTGCTTATGACCAGGCCGAGCAGAGAATGAGCTCACTGACCAAGTTTTGCTCTAGAAGCTGGGGCAAAGTCTCCCCATACTGTGTTTAAGTTAATAGACACATAAGAACTAAGTTTGCCTCTCCCCGCACTCTTCCCTTGTCCTGTCTTAAAAATCTTGTGCCTTCCGTTGTCATTTCCAATTCCACCTTTCGACACCTGTCCTATCCCTGCCGGGAGAGCTGGTTAAGGGGGCTAGGAAAATGCTGGGTGGTATTCCTGCTGCCTTGTGTTTGCTGGGTGGTGGCATCTGCCATTGAGGGTCAGCAATTCAGCCTCTTGTTTCAGTTGGTGTTTGCTGACTCCCGTTCTCATCCACACGAACTCATTCGCATCCCCACTCCTAGGGAAATGAAGGTGGGAAGAAGATTTCAACCACTTCTCAGGAATGTTAGAGAGTAACCAATAATGGGTTTTTTTTTTTTTTTCCTTCTAGATTCTTCTCTTCCAGACTAATGCTGATCAGAGCTGCATGCCATGAGGACTTAGTGATAAAACCACACTGGCCTGGCTGCTTCAGAGTGTTATCTGTGAAGAGAGGCGGTGGCCCAGGTGGATGCTCTGGTTATCGGCTTACATCCACATGCCTTTCACTTGGGCCCTAAGTCCATTCACTTTCTGTAGCGGTTTCATGAGATTCGTCCTGGAGCTGTTGCGATCTCAGAGCTATCGTAGTGGCATCACTGTTGGACACGAACACATATTGACAATAGCCTTAACTTCTCTTCTTCCTTAAAGAAACTTCTAAACCACGGCACTACGCTGCATCTATGTGGATAGAGACCAAAATGTGAGTTTCCCTTGGTGACGATAGGATAAATGTGTACTTTGTCTCACTTTTCAATTAGGGTGATTGTATGATGACTCTATCCTTAGTACATTTATACATTGTTATCCTGGGACTACATCTTCCTCATCATATTAGAACTTTCTGCTCTGAAGGCTGAGGAGTGTGCAATGGCCTGTGGGCTCGGTGTTGGATATTTTAAGTATGGCAGAGCCAGAGGAGGTGTGCTGAGTGACTGAAGATCTCTACGTTAGGCCCTGTGTGGAAGCTCTTTGTGTAAGTCTACACTCTCTGCCTCAGATTCCTCTTTCTCTTGTGTGTGTGGGGAGAACCTAAAAATAGTGCTTGAAAGGGTTGCCAAGATCTTAGCTTTGTGTTGGAGAAACCGTCCACTAATCTTATTGCCTGAAACCAGAGTCAAAGAAGGTGCTCTGAAATGAAGGTTCAGAAGAAGAACAAACGTTTCCACATTGATTTCCAGCAAAGCATCCAGCCTTCTACCTGGTTACTGAGGAAGTGAGGCAGATGAGAACGCACCTGCGGCTCAGGGCCAGGGCGGGCGCGTGCCTCCCAGCTCTGGGTCCCTGTGGTGTATGCCATGTTTGATGTGTAACTAACCCATCTCAGCCTCAGGTTTTAGGTATAGCAAGTGGAGGAGAGCTCTGCTATGTTGCCAAAGATAGGAAGTGTTTTTAAATTTAATAAATGCATGGTATGATTATTCCTTTTTAGAACCACAGACAGAAGCCTTTAGGGCTCACCGTTCTGCAGCTGGTGCAGTAACTTCCTCCTCGGCTGGCTTTCTCTCCTCTTCCTCCACCCCAGGGACCTGTTATGGCTCTCTCTTCTAGTGCAGAGTTAAGACCGTCAGGGGAATACCAGTTAATTGCTGAGTAGCTAATCAGCATTGTAAAGGTCAGTGATAACAGGCAACAACTTACTCATGTTCACAAACAGCAGGATATGACAAAAACAATTTACCTTGATAAATGTACTTCAGAAATCTACTGAGCTTACACTGTCTCCCTCGGGCTCTGTCTGTCCATCTTCATTGGCCCCTCTCGGTTTCTGCTTCTGCCCCCTCTTTGGGTCTTGTTTCTAGGTATTCCATGTTGCTATCTGGTCCCCTTTGAAGGGTTTTTGCATTCATTTCTGCTGTCTGGGGGTTTTCCCATACTACCCCAGTATCGGATGCCAGCTGACTGTTCTGCCACGACCACTCCATCCTGACACCATCTACCCAGAGGCAGCATCAGATTCCACAGGTTAAGGGCTCAATCTTGCGAGACTACCCTCTGCTTCAGATGTCAGTCAAAAGCTCAGGCTGTCACTTGTGCCTCTGACCCACACAGAGATCAGAGGTTCCAGCCACCCCCAGAAATCAGAAACATTTTACCCACTAGATCACCAGATTACCAGTATTGGGCCCCCTTTGAGTTCGCTCTTGGCTTGTACATGGGGCAGAACGACTCACCACAGCTGCCTGTGCCTCTGGTGGCCACACTGACCCCTGTGCGGGATCAGACTCCTCGTGCCCTGAAGTCCATGAGCCCTCTTGTCTGCATTCCCAGTGGCTGATGCCCCACTTCGTCCTCCTCTGAAATGGGGAGAACGTC
>NW_011494607.1:9742053-9775351 GCF_000754665.1 Bison bison bison
CCAGTGCCACCGTTGCTCCAGGACTGAAGCAACTTTCTTACTGGCCTGCATCAGACAGTCCCAGAAGGAAACAGAGGGTCCAATGGAAAGGGCTTTTGGGGAGAGTTTGAAGGAGGAATTCTTTTCACAGGTGTTGTTAGTTATTAATGCTTCACAAACTTTTTTGTTGCCTTATTAATAATAATCATAATAATAATAATCACACTAACTTCTGTATGTTGGGTATATGAATGAGGTCATTAAAGACTATTCAAGACTTCCCTTTGAGGCTTGCAATCAAATTCCAAAGTCCTTTACACATCCTATGAGGCCTCTGACTCCTCTATACCTACATAGCCTGATGTTTAGACTCTCCAGATCCCTAAACTCTGCTTCATTTTGTTTTGCAAGTGGCTGAACTGCTTTCCTCCTCAGGGCCTTTGCACGTGTTGGTCTCTGTCTGAAGCACACTTCCTGTCTCTTCCCTTCCCTTATGTGGCTCGGGTTGCAGTGTCATTTCCACAGAGCTGCTATGCACACTCATAACACCATCTGTATTATCTTCATAGAACTATGGCAAACAAAATAAGACGACAGAAGAGGATTTCACAGGCCTTTCATGACAGTGATCAGTTTAACACTGAGCATGTGGAGGTGGGCGGGAGGGTGTGTTTACTTAATTTGTGATTGCTCTGTATCCATCTCCCCACCGCGTGACTGCAGGAATCGTGTGCGCTGATGCTTCCCCAGGCCTAGCACGTAAGAGGCTGACTAGCCACTGTATGCCAGGGTCCTTATAGGTAGTGTGGGTTACTTCAGTCTTCATTACGATTCTGTAAGCAGAAATTAGCAATCTGTGGTCCATGAACTAAATCCAGCATGTCAACAGTTTTTGTTGGTAAGGAGTCAGTAGAACACAGCAACAGCAATTTGTTAATGTATTGTCTACAGCAACTTTTGGGCTACGGAAGGCAGAATTGAGTAGTTACAAAAGAGATTTGCTTGCAAAGCCAAAAATAATTACTCTCTAGCCTTTTAAAGAAAAGATCTGCTGACCCCTACTATATATGGGGTAACAGAATCTCCATTTCACAAGTGAGGAAACTGAAGATCAATGATCTCATATCCAGATTTCAAGCGGCAGAGCTGAGACTTAAAGTCACCACACTTCCTTTATCATCTTTCCCCATAAACCAAATCTCCCTGCTGACATATGTCTAGGAGAGAGCAACAAATTTCCACAGAGGAGGTGAAAATTTCCTTTGGTCTAAATCTTAAAGGAAAAGTTGGAATTCTGCCATGGACAAGAAAGGACAAAACACTCTAGGCTGAGACACAGAGGTATGAGGGAGCTTGGTGCGTTTAGGAGATAGCTAGTCAGACTGACTAAAACATGATGCCAGTGGTTGTGGGAACAATGGGCAGAAAATGACAGATAAAGAGGCTTCTAGAATGCAAAGAGACTGTGCCAGACTGGGGAGCCTGAACTTAAGTTTACAAATTGTGCTTTCTGCTTGTTCATCTTCTCTCTCAGTTAAATAATTTGACCATTTGTTCTAACTATATTTTCCATAAATTATCTACATGTAACACTATATTAGTACTATACTGTATACATTATAAAATATACAAATATGGGAAACTATAAAAGATAAACTGAAGGTAGAATGAATATCTAAAATATATCTTAAAATTTTTAAGTATTAATGGCTTACAAAACCTTTTGGCTTCCTTATAATAATGATGATGCTTAATGAGAGTGATGTTAGTGAATATGCTTAATTATACTTGAAAATCTTGGCTTAACACTGGTACAGCTGTTTAAAATTATTATTTCAAGATTAATTTTCTTTAATGTGTGGTTTAAATAGCATCACAGCCAAAATGATAACTCACAGAGATACATGGATGCAAGTGAAAGAAATGAATTGTTGGTTTCACTTGCAAATTATAATAGGCATTTTTCAAAACTATCCACCAATTATGCAAAGTTTTTGTTTTAATTTGTCTGCTATGTTTACACCTTCCCTGCTGTCAATTGCTTGTCAATATGCAAATGAATTTGAAAGTGCTTTGTTTTCATATTTTATATAATGTGTTTACAATGTGTTCAAGCCACTGGAACGGTTCACCTGGAAATTTTTAAACAGGTTAGGAAATTGGAACTTTACGTCTCTAATTTTGGCAGTTCTTGAAGATGATACATATCATGATCAGTGACAAAAATTGTATAACAAAGAAAATAATTCTAAACATCTATTTTGAAATGCTCTCTTAGAAGTTTCTCCAGGAAATGAACTATTTCCTCTCTCCTTACACCATCATGTTTATGTAGAAGGAACATATTTTGTGCTTATTTTTAAAAAAATAACCATACTCAGTGATAAGTCTGATTATTTCATTGCTGAATTCACTTCCTCTTATGGTTGACTGGAGAGTTCAGACTGTAAATGGGGGAAACCTTTGTCTTGGCATTTTCTTGTTGTTCATTGGCTTCGTTTGCATTTTCTTTAATCCACAGCCTTTTTGAAATATCTCTTTAAGCCATTTATCCCTTTTGTGATGGCTGATCTAGTTAAAGGTATTCCATATACCCTGTAAGTCCACTTGGCCTGGAATACGGGAGCTGAACTGTGTTGTATCGTGTTCAAGTAACTGAACAGCTGAGGGCTCCACTGTCAACTCCTTGAGGTCAATGCACATCTTAAATATTAGAAATCCTTAGCTGCCTTTTTTATAGTTTGGGTATCTAAGACTAGGAGTGCTGACGTTTTACTTCTGCTCCCAGTGGCTCATCTTGTTCACCCCCTGGTGCACACACCTTATTTTGGAGACTGCTGCCCTGAGTAGTGGAAAGCACACCACAAGGTGTTAGAAGTGGGTGACATGATCAGGTCCAATTTATTTTGGGGACTATATTTTGTGACTTTGTGTGTAGACATTTCAAATATTCTCCTAAAGTTTTTATTGTGTACATATTCAAATAAATAAGCTAGCTGGCTTTAAATAATGTTATCCAAATATCTTGAACAGGCAGCCACTCTGAGCCTTGTGAAAGCTGGTCTAGCCTTGTTAGTAGCTCAGGGCCCCTGGAAGTTCCCTGATAAGTCCATAGGCTTTGCCCTTTAGGTTAGAGAATAACTTGCTTTGGGAACAAGGAGACCACTGGGGTGACTTAAACACCTCAGTGTGGAAAGAAGAATAGTTGGGTTCTGCAAGAGTCAGGGTAAATGCTTTTTGTGACCCTATTAACACTAAAGATTTAAGAGGAAGAATTATTAGCTCTGACTCCATATTAAAAAGAGGGAGAAGAATTAAAGAAATGAGAAATGACTCTAGGTTAAGAGTTGTTTGAAGAGTTATACCCTTTTAAGCTTTAATGAAAAATTCTTGTGTTTTTCTTTAATATAAGCATATGAAGATAAAGAGCCAACCACTGACCTTGAAACAAGGAGAGAAAAAAATGGAGTTGGTTCCTGAGAAATAGAAGTTGTCAAAACAATACCTACCTAGGCAAAATTTAATAACCATTTTGGATAAAAGTGCTGTGCTAGTTTATTTTGCAAACCATGTACCCAGTACATGAGGGACTTCATCTTCTGTTAAGCCTACAGGTTTACTTTTGAAGGAAGAATTTGTGTGAACAGTCTATTGCTTCATTTTATAATTTTTTCAATTACTGTAATTGTGTGAGTTTAGAAGACAAAATAAATTTTAAAACTTGAAGACTACTCTGTGTAACTGCAAATGGCTTACAACATGGCATCCACATACGACTGTGCTTTCCAAATTCTTGAGTGATTGGAAAATGCTTTTTATGTCTTGGGAAAAGGAATATATAGATAGACAAAATGTTAAATTGGAAGCTTACCCAAGGTACCAAGATATGATCGATATCAGACACCAGAATGAGTTGTGAGACAGAGCATCTGTTTGGAATTTCGAAGTAGGCGCTTAAAACCTGGTTTTATGACTCGTCAATCTTTTACTCACTTTGCGTGTAGAAGAGTTGAGAAGGTTCCTATCCATGGACAGGGAATTTTTGTAAAGGGCTTCTTTGGACGAAGGTGCTGGTTGAGTTATGGGTTTTGCCCCCTCTACCATCAAGGGCAAGGTTTAGGAGGCAACTGCCTCTGGCCTTCAACAAATCTACAGTAAGTTACCTACATACAGATGAGTTCCATTACAAGAGTACGTCTGTAAGTCCAGTTTGTTTGTAAGTCCAACAAAGTTAGCCTAGGTACCCAGTTAACACAGTCAGCTAGGTGATACTGTATGTAATAGGTTTATTATACTTTTCACACAAATTGTACATTAAGAAAAAACAAGCAAAAACACAAAGCATTTTTAATCTTACAGTACAGGACCTTGAAAAGTACAGGAATACAGTACAACAGCTGGCATACAGAGGCTGGCATTGCACGCAGAGGCAAGAAGAGTTACTGACTAGAGTAGGGAGAGGAGGTGGAAGATGGTAGATCTGAAGGATTGTCAGCAGTAGGAGATGGAGGGCAAGCTGCAGTTTTACTTACACCTGAAGTTTGATGGAAAGCCTGTTTACATCTTTGAAAGTTCACAACTTGAAGGTTTGTATGTAGGGGACTTCTATACTTGGAGATCCTAAAAGTTTGCCTGTATTTAGCCAGACACCAATGGCACCCCACTCCAGTACTCTTGCCTGGAAAATCCCATGGATGGAGGGGCCTGGTAGGCTGCAGTCCATAGGGTCGCTAGGAGTCGGATATGACTGAGCAACTTTACTTTCACTTTTCACTTTCATGCATTGGAGAAGGAAATGGCAACCCACTCCAGTGTTCTTGCCTGGAGAATCCCAGGGACGGGGGAGCTTGGTGGGCTGCTGTCTATGGGGTCGCACGGAGTCGGATACGACTGAAGCAACTTAGCAGCATATATGGGGAATCTAGAGCATGAGGGATGGGCTTCCTAACTGCCTTGGCCCTGGAGGAATGAATTATTTCTGATATATTAATATTAGGATTAGCCTATATCCTCTGAATTTGTTTGGGTAAAGAATTTGTGAGTATTTCCCATGGGAAATGTGGGTTATTCATGAGAGAAAGTTGGATGTGGTGTCTTTGGTCCTGTTTGATAGTGCTGATTGGAAGGGTGGAGGCACCCCGGCAGACAGAGTGAGCTTTAGGTCACTGATGGAGTCCTAGCAACTGCAGGAGAAATCAAGTCACCAGCCCGACTGGAGATGCATTGCTTGAATCAAAGAAGTAGCAACAGAGGTGATGATGCTTGAGAACCCAAGGAGCTCTCAAATGTGTCTCAAAAACAAGAGCTTTAAATACTTGACAGATCCAGAGAGCATGATGTTATCTTGCAGTGTTACCAATCAGAGAAAGCCTTTCTTCCTTTCTTTCCTCTTTTACCTTCCTCCAGTATATCCAGGCAGGACAAGAAGATGGGGATGAGGTTTTGGAAATATGAGACAGGGAGAAGAGGAGAAAGCTAAGCCAAGATGATGTAGTTACCAGATCGAGCCTGTGTCTGTGATCTAATGTGCTTGGAAGCGTTTTGTACTCTGACAGTGAACTGAAAAGTATAGTATTGCCCAGGGTTGCTTCTCAGGGAGAGAAAGGACTTTCCTTCAGTGAGTACATTTTAGTAGCATGAAAGTGAAAGTGTTAGTTGTTCAGCTGTGTCTGACTCTTTGTGACTCCATATACTATAGCCTGACAGGCTCCCCTGTCCATGGAATTCTTTAGGCAACAATACTAGAGTGGGTAGCCATTTTCTTCTCTAGAGGATCTTTCAGACCTGGGGATTGAACCTGGGTTTCCTGCATTACAGGCAAATTCTTTACTGTCTGAGCCACCAGGGAAGCCCTATAATAGTATAGTGGAAGGCAAAAGTTAAGATACTTGCTGATTATATCTCATCAGTCCTGCCTCATCAACATCTTGGTCACAGAGCCATCCATTAACTCAGAGCCCTGAGAACAAAGAGGCAACAGGACGCAGGGAGAGCTCTGTTCTCAGTGATCTGGGGACCTGGAGGAAAGGCTGTCTTGTAATATTTCAGCTCTTTTCCTTTTCTCACTGGCTGCAATGACTGGGGCAGAGGAAGACACTGTTGTAGAATGAGCAGTGAGTGCTGTTTCTTTGGTCTGCAAGGAGGACTGCTTGGCAACATCAGTTGGTCTCATTAATGAACTATTAAAAAGTTGATGGGCATTGCTCATGTGAGATTTGGAAAGCAACACAATATTCTCCCAGCCAATGGCACCCCACTCCAGTACTCTTGCCTGGAAAATCCCATGGATGGAGGAGCCTGGTGGGCTGCCGTCTATGGGGTCGCGCAGAGTCGGACACGACTGAAGTGATTTAGCTTAGCTTAGTGCAAAGTTAATAATACTCTCACAGTGTTACTGAATATGTGTTTTTTTGGTTTGTTTTTTTTTTTGCATAAGGAGGTGAGGAAACAGTAACAAGCACCCAGGTGTGGGTTGTTTGTGATCAGGGAACAGTTCAGGGTGAGAAAACTAGTGAGACTCTGTATAGCAGAGGGATTAAGAGAGCAGATTTTGGAGTCAGGCTGTTGAAGTTTCAATCCTAGAACCTCAGATAAATCTAAGCCTCTGTGTTCTCATGTGTGAAAGGGGTAAAGTATGGGTCTCATGGGATTACTATAGAAACTGAAGAAGATTATCCCCATAGAGTACATGTGCTTGTTCCTGGTACCTGATAAGTGTGCAGTAATTTTCAGCTAATTATTGTTTTCTTTCTCTTTTTTTGAAACTTTTTATTTTGTATTGGGGTATAGTCGATTAGCAAACAGTGTTGTGATAGTTTCAGGTGAACAGTGAATAGATTCGCACCATTCAAGGTAGTATGCTCTATAAAGTCACCACAAACCCTGAATTAGCACATGCTGAATCATTGTTCCTAGGGGAAATAAAGGGTTAGGTTCCTGTGAGCCTCTGGTCACGCTGACTTCATCCATGAGTGTAGCTAGTTGCCGCCTGCTCCAAGGATGATGCCTGAGTCTTTTCTGTCACAGTCCTTCATCCCTTCGCAGTTCCATAGGAGTGTATGGTGGTCAGTGGGTCTGATATATCTTGGCATGTCCTTATATATTACCCTGTATATCTATCCCAGAAAGAGAGGAAAATACCCTACTGGCTATATTTGACTTTTGCCCTGTGATTTTCACCCCTCAGTGGTAGATGAGGGCCCTGGGTCGGGGACTATAGGCACTGAATTATCCATGGGCTCAGTGTCACGCTTCCCCACTGTCCCTCTAGATGCCCAATGAAAACAAGTGTTTTATGGTCACAGAGGTCTAGAAATAAAGAATTCATTGTGGAGATTTTGAATACATCATAACGTGCTAAAGGCTCTGAGGAACCCTGCAGGAAAGAAACCTATTTAACTTCACTGAATTCAGTAGTTCTCAAAGTTATCTAACCTTGGAACCCATTCTTTCATGGGATTCATATGATTGTCACATTGAACTAGCTTTGAACAGCATCCTCTTCTAAAAATCTTGGACAGCAAGATGACAGTTTCTTTCTTTCTTAGTTTCTTTTTTTCTTTCCTTCAACCTGACCCTATTCCAGCAAGGTTTTGGAGAGAACTCAGAAACCACTGGAGAAGGCAATGGCAACCCACTCCAGTACTCTTGCCTGGAAAATCCCATGGAGCCTGATAGGCTGCAGTCCATGGGGTTGCGAAGAGTCAGACATGACTGAGCAACTTCCCTTTCACTTTTCACTTTCATGCATTGGAGAAGGAAATGGCAACCCACTCCAGTGCTCTTGCCTGGAGAATCCCAGGGACGGGGGAGCCTGGTGGGCTGCCATCTGTGGGGTCGCACAGAGTGGGACACGACTGAAGCGACTTAGCAGCAGCAGCATGCTACTCTCAGTTCATCCCTATTCCTGTTTTCCAAAGCCAAAGGCATATTCTCTATTCTGCTTCCCACAGGTACCTCTCTACACTTCAGATATCACTTCTATGTTGAATAACTTCCAAATATGCATTACTAATATAGCTTCTGCCCTTGGTCCAATAATGCATTTCCAACTGTCGCCGGCATAAGTGAAGGAGGAAAATTGAAATCTTTCACTTATCTCTAAAATGGGTTCCTTCTTATAACCACTTTATTTCTGTTAGTGACCTCACCAATGTTACAGTCTTCATGTAACTTTGAAGTTACATTTTATATATTCTCTCTCATTCATGCAATCTACACTATGCTATGCTATGCTAAGTCACTTCAGTCGTGTCCAGCTCTGTGCGACCCCATAGACGGCAGCCCACCAGGCTCCCCCGTCCCTGGGATTCTCCAGGCAAGAACACTGGAGTGGGTTGCCATTTCCTTCTCCAATGCATGAAAGTGAAAAGTGAAAGTCAAGTCGCTCAGTCGTGTCTGACTCTTAGCAATCCCATGGATTACAGCCTACCAGGCTCCTCCATCCATGGGATTTTCCAAGCAAGAGTACTAGAGTGGGGTGCCATTGCCTTCTTATAACCACTTTATTTCTCTTAGTGACCTCACCAATGTTACAGTCTTCATGTAACTTTGAAGTTACATTTTATACGTTCTCTCTCATTCATGCAATCTACACTAGCTTTGTCTTTTATTTTAAAAATGTTTTTTTGTATTTTATGCATGTCCATTTTCTGCACAGACTCTCCTGATTAAAACAGAAGCCTAATTTCCAAATACATGGGTTTTTTAAGGTATCTTTGATATTCATTTCTCATTTTGGTATTAATTGCTCATTTAAATGTTTTCTTCTCTGCAAGCAGCCTCTGTGTTTTTCAGTCCTCTAACTTTATTGAGACTTTCAATGGCTAAGTCAAAGATCTCCCTTGGTAAATAAGACATTGCACTTGAAAATATGTGGGTTATTTTCAAATATATTTCATACTGATTTCTAACATAATTTCACAGTGATAGGAGAATGGACTCTGTATGATTTCCATACCTTTAGACCATGAAATTTTTACACCTTGTTTTATGTCGCTGGATATGTTCCAGTGTCTCCTAGCTTATAGTCTATGGGAACTTGTATAAAATTTGTATCCCACTGTAGTGTGAAAATTGTATAAATGTTAATTATGTTGAATTGTTTCATGGTGCTTTTCAGGTCTACCATATCTTTCTACTTTTCTGTATATTCATTCTATTAATTTTTGAGTTTGATATTGAAACTCCAACTAAATATCTTGTTTACTTAAAAAATAATTGCTCATATAGTCAAAGCTATGGTCTTTCCAGTAGTCATGTACATGTGTGAGAGTTGGAGCATAAAGGAGGCTGAGCACCAAAGAATTGATGCTTTCGAATCGTGGTGCTGGAGAGGACTCTTGAGGGTTCCTTGGACAGCAAGGAGATCAAACCAGTCCCTCCTAAAGGAAATCAACCCTGAATACTCATTGCAAGGAGTGATGCTGAAGCTGAAGCTCTAATACTTTGGCCACCTGCTGCAAAGAACTGACTCACTGGAAAAGACCCTGATGCTGGGCAAGATTGAAGGCAAAAGGAGAAGGGGGTGGCTGAAGATGATATGGTTAAATGGCATCACTGACTCAATGGACATGAACTTGGGCAAACTCCAGGAGAGAGTGAGGGACAGGGAGGCGAGCCGTGCAGCAGTCCATGAGGTTGCAAAGAGTCAGACATGACTTAGTGACTGAACAACAACAAATAGTGGAACTATATGTAACTTTGTTCTGTATTTTCCAAGTCTCCTGTAAATGTATTATAAATATCACACTTTCATAATTTAAGACAGAAAAAACAAAGAAAAAAACCCAGAAGCCTGTGAAGTTTGACCCTCACCAAACAGTTCTAGATCCTGAGCACCCCTAGTGATGTCTGTTTCCTGTTCCCTCAAATTTAGAGTACGTCAGTTGCCTTCCTCTAATCAAAATTCTCTTTCTCAAAAATGAGAAATGCCTACCTTGAGGTAGGAATAGCTGACAACAGTTTATCACATTACCCAGTATGATTACTCTTATTATTGCGACTCAAGTTTCTAAAAATTAAACTAAACTTTGTATTGAAGTAATGAAGGCTCTCAATCTTAGATATCATCTACCACTAATAGGGAACTCTGAAAATAAGTGGCTTGTATGAGTACCTGGGCTTCCCAGGTGGTACTAGTGGTAAAGACTGCACACCCCTGCCCCTCAGCTGCCTGCTAATGTAGGAGACATAAGAGACATGGGTTCTATTGCTGGATCAGGAAGATCCCCTGGGGGAGGAGATGGAAACCACTGCAGTATTCTTGCCTAGAGAATCCCATGGACAGAGGAGCCTGGCGGGCTACAGTCCATAGGGTCACTTCAGACATGACTGAAGCGACTTAGCACGAGTAGCACCATGGGTATCTACTTCACTTGAATGAAAGTCCAGTGCCCCTGTCTTTGGTGAAGTCCTAATCTTACCACTTTTTGTCTTACCTTTTTGATGCCAGGGTCTCCTTTTTCGAGTCCATCTAACTACCAACTTCCCACAGCTCTTATCTCCCTTATTGCTTCCAACGTTGCTTCCTGTACCAAGTTCGGTACATCTGCTGGTTTTGGGCATTTCCTGTGGCCCATACCCTCTCACTGCATTTCCTCCACTGTTTTCAATCTCTCCATATTCTCCCAGTTAGCAAGAGGGCCTTTTATTCTTGCCCTTCTTTTAAGCTCTGATTTTGCTATTTTTCTGACCCATCTCTTCATTTATTGAAATCATATTTAGCTGTTAAACCTTACTTTCACTAGAAAGGTAATCTTTCCCTGTACCAACACCAATTTCTCTCTCTCTTGAATTGCTCTCGTAATGACAGTCAGAATCACTTAAATCAACATTTAACTGCTCTCTAAGTTGTTCATTACTTTTCATTTTGCCTAACTTGTGGGCAAAGGAGGGTGACATCTCACCCTCCTTTAAACATTTCATTTATACATTATAAGCATTAGATAAGTATGTGTGGATTGGCAGCTTGTTCTTTGATGTTTATTAGAAGTTGACCCAATTGATAACTACTTGAATATATTGCTGAACTTATTCCTTTGAATTAGTTAAGAGTGGATTTATTTTTCCCACGTGAAGGGGTAAAATACATGCTCGTCATATTCACAATATTAGTGTGATTTCCACAGATGTTACTGCAAATACTTGATTTACAATGAAAGTTTTGGAATTCAGTTCTAAATGATAGGGTAGGGTTTAAAGAAGTTTGATAATGAAGGCATTTAAAATAAAAATGTAAATGAATGTATGAATATGCCTCAGACTGAGTCACACAACCTTCCAAAATGAATTGCAAAAATAAGGATTAAAATAATTTCTCAGGCTCTTACTGTTAAATTATAGTGAAGTGAAAGCATTTAGATGGGGGTTAGAGGCATTGCATCGTTAATTATAGTGGTTTCACTTGCTTTTGTTCCAGTGCATTGTAATTAATGAAGATCTACAGCTCTGTGCTTTGTCTTGGAAAACATACACTGTTTTCATAGGCATTGGTATAGCTATGATATTCCTCATTTATTTCTCAAGAATGACTCTTTTTTCACACAGGGGAGTCCATTGTTGAGGCAGCAACATGAAAATCACAGTGAGATTTGATCTTGGATGGATCAGAGAGCAATTGACTCTATTCACATAGGCCTTACCTTGTCTTGATACCCCACAAATGTGGGCTATAATGACATCTGAGGCATTGTTTAGACCAACTCAGTAATGATAGTATAATCATGCCTTTTAAAAAAATTTTCAAGCCCTACAAATGACTTTAGGATACAAGTGAGGAAAAGTTAGCAACAGCATAAATTAAATTATACACTCTGGACCTGAATCTTAGTTTGACCTTTGTGATTATGTATTTGCCATGATTATGATTATTGTGCTTGCATCTTGAATAGAAGGCTATAGCAAACTTTTGGGGAAAGAGACAGAAGGTAGGTAAGTAAAAGTATCTCCAACTTTAATGATCAAAGTGAAAGTGGTAGTGAAAATCACTCAGTCACGTCCAACTCTTTGCGACCCCATGAACTATACAGTCCATGGAACTTCAATGATACCAGTATTTTATAAGCAGATGGTGACTGCAGCCATGAAATTAAAAGACGCTTACTCCTTGGAAGGAAAGTTATGACCAACCTAGATAGCATATTCAAAAGCAGAGATATTACTTTGCCAACAAAGGTTCGTCTAGTCAAGGTTATGGTTTTTCCAGTGGTCATGTATGGATGTGAGAGTTGGACTGTGAAGAAGGCTGAGCGCCAAAGAATTGATGCTTTTGAACTGTGGTGTTGGAGAAGACTCTTGAAAGTCCCTTGGACTGCAAGGAGATCCAACCAGTCCATTGTGAAGGAGATCAGCCCTGGGATTTCTTGGAAGGAATGATGCTAAAGCTGAAACTCCAGTACTTTGGCCACCTCATGCGAAGAGTTGACTCATTGGAAAAGACTCTGATGCTGGGAGAGATTAGGGGCAGGAGGAGAAGGGGATGACAGAGGATGAGATGGCTGGATGGCATCACTGACTCGATGGACGTGAGTCTGAGTGAACTTTGGAAGTTGGTGATGGACAGGGAGACCTGGTGTGCTGCGATTCAAGGGGTCGCAAAGAGTTGGACACGACTGAACGACTGAACTGAACTGAAATATTGAAGAGCTAATTACAAAAGACAGAAGATGGTAAGATTTCTGCCTCCTATAGAATTATTACATAAATGTAGAATTAATAACGGAGAAGGCAATGGCACCCCAGTCCAGTACTCTTGCCTGGAAAATCCCATGGACGGAGGAGCCTGGTAGGCTGCAGTCCATGGGGTCACTAAGAGAGTTGGACATGACTTCACTTTCACTTTTCACTTTCATGCATTGGAGAAGGAAATGGCAACCCACTCCAGTGTTCTTGCCTGGAGAATCCCAGGGACAGGGGAGCCTGGTGGGCTTCGGTCTATGGGGTCACACAGAGTTGGACATGACTGAAGTGACTCAGCAGCAGCAGCAGCAGAATTAATAATGACGATGATCACTTTCATCTTTCTCTCTGATGGGCCCCCTTTGCTAAGATCCTCCTGTATAAGGGCACTAGCTCCAGAAGAAAAGGCAATGGATTGGACTTACCACGTGGCCCAAAAGAAACCTGATCGTTACCTGCCCACAGCCTTCATGAGCATCCGAGGGCTTTGCGCTGCTGTTGTTTTGAAATAATCGGTGTGCACACAAGAGTGAACATACAAATTGTGCTGCTTGATCCTTCCTCCCTGCTCTGCGGGGACCAACAAGGCCCCCTATGGAGAGGTGGATGGCAGAAAAATCTTCCTCTAACTCTCTCCAAAATTCCCTGTTGGAGACAGGCGAGCAGCCTAGTAGGTGCTGAGACTGATTGCCAGCACCTTTCTGTGAGGCCACCGGCTTGGATGTGACCCTCCCAACCTCTCCAAAGTGAGCCCTGGTCACTGTATGAAGCCTCTGAGAATTTTCAAAAATGTAAACGGTGGCCCAGAGGGCAGCAGCCAGAGGGCAGTTCCTTTGGTGCTTGGGAGTTGACCCAGTCCTCCGTGCCCTGGGGGGAAAAGATGATTGAACCCTCTCTCCTGAATCCACAGAGGCTTATGAGCTGCGAGTTGATAAGAGCCCCATTTCCTCTCTGGGTGTTGAAAAAAATGGGCTGATTTTGATATTTTGAAAAAGAGTTTTAGAATTTTGTTGTAAGTGCCACTTAAGGTTTTTTTAAAAAGTATTTCCCTGTTTATAGAGGAAAACACTCCCTACATAATATGGAGAAGAAACTCTCTCAAGTCTGGAACAAGCAAATTGACTTTAGATTGTCTTATCAAAATATAAACTGATATCATAGGACTCCAGCAGATTTATCCACTACAGATCTTTTACTTTAATTTATTGGTTACTTCACAGAATTGCCGACTGTATTACAGTCCTGGGTGCAGTGGGAAAAGCACTATCGTAGAACTCTTGAACAGATGTGCTACAAGAGTCTTTTCATTTCCTTTCTTAAACCCAAAGAATAATGACACTGCAATATCATGTGGCGAAAAGAGCAATAATTTGATAAACATTGTCTTTTCATTAGATTAGAGCAATTAATCTGATTCTAATTTGGCTGAAACATTATCATACTGGAGTCCCCAGAGCCCTGTGAATAATCTCTAAACACATTGGCACACTCAGTAGACAAACATTATCTCCACTCGCACTGTTCTTCCATATGGTCTCCTCCCACGGTGATGGAGGGCACCCTGCTGTTTCAATCAAATAAATGTCAATTATCTGAGATAGATTTTTAGTTCTCCAGCCCAGGCTTGCAGTGCAGCCAGAGTGACTGGGTAGAATGGTCTGCGGCTCTTTCCCGCACATGCTGCCTGCGTTTTATAAGGAATTCACACCTTACCGCATCGCCCGGCATTCCGATAAATAAAATGGGAGGTTTCAGAGATTCTGTGTGTGTTTGTGAGAGAGAGAGAGAGATAGGGCTAGAGAGAGAGAGATTCTTGACTTTCATTTAGCTTTATTTGCTTATTTTTGGAGGTAGAGAATATTTTTTAAGTTCAAGAAGAGACACTCTTCACTCTGCCTGGTCTAAAACAGGGTTCTTATGCATCTTCATGTCCTATTCAGTCACTTCCCCCTTTGTAGCAGCCCCTTCTGTCCCTGAATGGAAATCTGGACATAAAGATTTCAGAGATAAAGACCTGTATCTGATAGCTGGTTTCTTTTGCAGGCCTTTCCTTAGACATGCCTGTTCTGAGTATGGTGGGCTTTGGTGGTAAGAGCGACAGGATTTTCCCACCAGCCCCGTGGGGGTTGCTGATGAGATCAGGGGCCACGCTGGACTCCAAAAGGCAGTGGAGGGAGGGAGAGCACCTCTGGAGCCAAAGAGAAGAACCTAGCCTTTTAGAAAGAGGGCTTGGAATATGAAGCTGACACCATCAAACTGAGCAGATGTAGACTGGGAAAAGTGACGTGCTGAGAAGACCGTCAGTCCTACATTTCTTTGCAGAGCTCTCTATCTTGAGGGTGTCAATTATCAGGTGTTGGTTTTGTTATCAGACAAGCCCTTGCCTCAAAAGCTTGTAAATTTGCCCAGAGACCCGAGGGCCTCTCACGACTACATGTCTAGACTAAAAGCACTAGGTCACCTTCCTTGCTGCTGCTACTGTGACAAGCTGGCACAAAGAAAAAGACAGTCCATGGGGATCTGGACTAATACACTGTGGCAATCCAGCAAACGTTTCAGAGAGGATTTCAGTTTCAGTTTCAATTGGCTGTGATCCTGAATCAAGGAGGAAAGCCACTGAAGGCTGAGTGAAAAAATACAGTTGCATCAAACCCCTGCTGCCCCCGAAGTGGTTTCATCAGAGATTGTCAGTCATCGACAAACAAATGTCGAGCCCCAGGTCACCCACTGCAGTTAGAGGGCAGGAAGTTCCTGACTCCAGAGCTGGGTCCTGTGCACCTGCTCTGCAAAGCAGGAGGTATGGAGGATGGGTATTTTAGCAACAGCTGGAACATTACATGAAAATAGTGAATGAACATTCTGTAGGCTGACATGTGGAGGAGGAGGCTTGTGAAGAGAAGACTGAGATGAATTAGAGATGGTGAGGTGCAGGGGTTAGACATGCAGACTTTGGCAGGAGATGGCTTAGATTCAAAACTTGAGGAGGTCAAGTACCACTTACTCCATAATCATAAGAAAGTTCCTTAGGCTTCGAATTCTCAGCTTCTTTATCTATAAGATGGAGACTGAGATGGCATCTAGTCCATGTGTTTGTTGTGGGGACTGGGTAAGGTAATGAAAGTAGTCTGGCACATAATATGTGCTCAGTTAAACATCTGCAGCTATTCTTAGAGAGCGAGGGATTCAGAAGACTTGACTTTGAATTGTGTGGCTCCACCACTAACCAGTTTTTTGTCTTCGACTAGGTCACTAAAATGGTCTAAGCCTTAATGTTCTAAGAATCTTACTGATATTACCTGGTTATTTTGAGACTCAAGTGACAGGAATGCAGTGTTGTCATGAGGACAGAGCAAAGTGTCTGTAATATACATGGCAGCAGGCTATAGACCTCTAAATGCAAATCAGGCAAAGTGCCTTCAGTGCTCTTGTACAGAGCTACTGAATACACAGATTAAACATGCATTGCATGGGGAAGGGCTCTGAGGCTGTTCAAGTTGGCTAGGGCTGCCACAACTAAGTTCCACAGGCTAGGCAGCTTCAAAACAGACTCTTCACAGTTTTGGAGTCTAGAAATCCAAGATGAAGGGGTCAGGAGGACTGTTTCTTCTGAGGACTCTCTCTTTCTCTATTATTATTTTTTATTTATGAACCACATTGGTGTAGATGCTGATGATAAATTATAGAGGTCTGACTTCTGTCTTATAATTCAAATTTCGTTTTTCTTAGGGGGCAAAACATTGTAGTAGCCTTACTGACAGCCTAAGCAAACTTGTGCACATTAAAAAAGTAACATTCCCTAGAGTCTGATGGCTCGAGGATTAAGTAGAATCATTAATCATCTTTTGATTTATTTTCAGAAGATTTATCATGAGTGCCTGACCATTTCTTAGTGTGCGTATGTGTGTGTTCTCATTCAGA
This sequence comes from Bison bison bison, assembly GCF_000754665.1. Taxonomy (NCBI): domain Eukaryota; kingdom Metazoa; phylum Chordata; class Mammalia; order Artiodactyla; family Bovidae; genus Bison; species Bison bison. The sequence goes on from NW_011494607.1 coordinate 9,758,629, forward strand.
GAGGCAGTGCGATGCAGGAAAAGATGATCACAAAAGTGTAAGGGCTTCCCAGGTGGTGCTAGTGGTGAATAACCTGCCTGCCAATAAAGGAGATATAAGAGATGTGAGTTTGATTCCTGGATTGGGAAGATCCCCTGGAGAAGGACATGGCAACCCACTCCAAGATCCTTACCTGGAGAATCCCTTGGACTGAGGAGCTATGGTCCATAGGGTCACAAAGAGACGGACGTGACTGAAGCAACTTAGAATACATGCATGCATATACTAAGAAATGATTTCCAAAAAGCTGTAGTCAACATATATCGCCTCATACAGTTACAATTTTTTTCTTGTGATAAGAACTTTTAAGATTTACTCTCTTAGTGACTTTGAGATATACAATACAGTATTGTCAACTACAGTCACCATGCTGTACATTACATCCCCAGAACTTACTTAAGGAAGTTATGAAGCCACTTTATATCTTTTGATCACCTTCACCCGTTTGGCCCACCCCTTCTCTTATTGGCTTGTAGTTGTCTTCATGTGGTCTTGTGTCTGGATGGGTCCTAATTCCTCTTCTTAAAAGGATACCAGACACTGAATTAGAGTCAGGCCTAGGGAACTTCATATAACATAATTACCTGTTTAAAGGCCTTACCTTCAAAAGAGTCAAGCTCTGAGGTCCTGGGAGTTAATATCTACACATATGAACTTTAGGAGGACAGAACTCAACCAACGATAGTGACCCACATCAGGATTATATTCTCATGATACTCTCGGTTCTATCAGATTTAAAAAAAGGAAGGAAATCAGAAGAATATTGAATATCCTGGCTGCTGCGGTCTAGTCAGCATTTATATAAACCAGCTGAATGATATTGAGAAAATCCTTCATTATTTTAGAATGTCAGCTTCCTCTTCTCTCAAGTTCATTTCAACATTAACATCTTATAATGATCTAAATGATATCTATCAATCTGTCCCTCTTTTCATCCTAACATTCATTCATCTCATCATCTCTACCCATCGATCTTCTCATTCAATCAACAAACATTTATTGAGTACTTACTATGTTCCCAGCACCAAGCCAATGTCTGGGAATACAGTGATGGATGGAATGCATTCACTTCCCTCAGGGCACCTGATAGTCTAATGGGAGAAACAGACAAGTAAAACGTACATGGATTTTCTCAATGCCTTCTTCTACGTGATAATCCTCCAAATATTTCAGGAAGGCTACTATTTTGCACTTTTTCTTTCTTGATGTTTTGTTTCTATATTACAAATAGTCTAACTGCTTTATTTTTATTTTTTTAGTCTTAATTTCTTTAAATATCACTCAGAACACAGCTTACAGACTTTTAATTTTTTAAAATTAATATTATATGATATTTTCTAGTTGCTTTCTAAAAAACTCAGAAATAAATAAGAGCTATATGGAGATACTTTAATGCCAGATATTTCCTTTGATTAGGAAGCAGACGATAATCAGACTTTACCCATGCTGGGGTCTCACACTGATTTAATCTAGATCAAGATGGGATGTTACAAATTATCTTGGCGTCTCAGTGTGTTTCTCTCCCATGTTCTCCAGTTGTGTCTTTTAGCCACATTTATTGAGCTTCATTTCTTGTGGAGTGTTGTACTTGGAAAGGTTAGCATATATTTCTTAGTCCAATACAGAAATCATAATATAACATTAGTTAACATTATTATAAAAGTATGAATAAAATCTATTAATCACGTACCAAGGACTTTGTGAACTATTTCTCTTTAATCATTGTAACAACTGTATGTAATATTCACCATTTTATAATTTGAGTTTTAGATGTTAAATGACTTGCTTAAGGTCACACAGCTGGTCAGAGGAGCCAGAGTTTATTCCCAGATCTCACTGATTCTAGAGACTTGACCCATAACCCCCAATCTTAAACCCCTCTCTAAGGGGGCTCAATTAAAGGTCAGGGTACTGCATGGTGGGTCTCCTGGATTTCTCAGATATTAGAGTTCCCTTGTAAGGGCGATGTTAATAGCAGATTTAGGCCAGGCCTCATGCAGATTCCACCTTGACCAAGACGTTATGGCCCTGTGTCTGGGCCTCAGCTTTTCCCTTTCAAGGTCTTACTTTTACTATTTTGTCAGGGTGATTAGGCTTCACAGGATAGACTCAGAAATTTCTAACAAAATACAAAAGCCAATGATTTATAAGCCACAGTGCCCACTTGCCATGGGGAATAGAATCAATTTTTAAAATCAGGTGTATTTCTTTAACAAGGAGTATTTCTGTGGGGGGTCAGCCACTCAGAAAGACAAATAATAATTCAGAAGTTTGCTTGGTGAACATTAGGATTTACAGCAAAGAGATTAGGTTTTGCCCAAGGGAAGTCTCCTCAGGCTAATATAATTTTGAGTTAATCCTTCTTTGCCCTATGGTTATTTCTTCCTAAATTACTGGAATCCATCTTCTAGACTCACAACATAATTTTCTTTGGTCACTGTTAGGCTCAGACACACTGACAGTCTAACCTCCCAATTCTCTTTAGGCAGTATTTCTCTTCTGGAAATATCTATTATCAAAGGCATCGCTTGTGGCATCCTTCACGTTACAACATGCTAAGTTATTGTTGCCTTTACTCGTTTACACTGTAGGTTGTCTACTCCTTAATGAAGTTGGGATTGGACCTTGTGTTTGATGTTGGGGTTGAGTCATCCATTTCACAGCAGGCAGAAAGTTTGGGGCATTGACCTTGGCTGGAAGGATGAACCCTAATTAGGCTAAGGGAATCACAGTAAAGCTTTACTCCCAAGCCAGCACCAGTTTTAGTATGCCAGACTTAAGTTGGTCTGCCATTTCCTTAGCTAGAGGGTTAGGTCAAAGAATTTGTATATATTCCAGTATGGGCAAAGGGATGTGAATTGAGGGGAGGGGCATTTCTGGGGGAAAATATCACCTGCATTTAATAGGGATCCATAGAAAGAGTAAGGGTGTGAGGATAGAATGGTTGAAACTACTTTTCTGCCAGTCTAAGTGTGAAGTACCCATGCATGGGGAATGAACATAGAGCAATGCAGGGGAATGGGGCTGGAGTCATTGTATTCACTCAAGCCCAAACTCCAGCTTACTTCTGGACATTCACTTAAGTGAGCAAATACATTCCTTCTTTGTGAGAACCAGTTTGATTTAGGTTTTCAGATGCATGCAGTTAGAAGTATATTAATTGAACAATGACTTTCACAAATTTACTTCGAATTCACAATCCACCAAGGAAATTTCTGCAGATGGCCCAAACCTATCCCTTAGATATAATTTTTAATACTCTCAGTTCAAGGAGTAAGATCTTTTAAATAGCTATTAGATTATGGGGTCCGATTTGGCTTTTGTGCAATTTTGTAGATATTAATCCAACCATAACTCACAGAAATATCAGCATAGCCATTTCGCTGAGCTCAAGGCAAGAACTGTTCTTTAAGTATACCTATTTATCAAACAAATACATTTTTCCTTGGAACCTTCAGATTACCAGTTCCAAAAGTGTCCTAGACCTCCTCCTGACACTAAGAGCTTCTTTGTTTAGCATTGGCTCCACAGACATTGTCAGAAGTCTACCACCTCTGGATCCCCAGATAAATCAGATTTAGTGGCCTGTTGTTCAGGATCCAACCAAAATCATATGTATTATCAAAATGCTGGTTCCTGATGTAATTAAGAGGTTATGCAGCAAAGTGAATCAGTGTACTATTTGCTTCATAGTAACAATAAAACTGTCGAACTAAATGGTATACTTCATAATCCAATTAGTTTACCTACTGGAGCAAGCTCCTTATCTTGTTTTGGATTAATAATAAACAACACTTTGTAGACCCCACTTTGAACAGAAATAAATGTGGTTCTAGACAAACCATTCACTCATTTATTCATTCTTTTAATAAACATTTACTATTAATAAATGAATATGTGGAGATAACCTAAGAATAATCTTGGGAGTCATCTCAGAAATCTTCTGTCTTATTCTTCAACTATATTCAATCATACATCATGACTTCCTCTGCATTCCTGCTGCCACAGACTTTGGGATTACTTTCTGAAATGTTGCCATTTCCTTGCTGCTGATCTTTCTTTCTTTAGGCCAAAATACGCTCTTAAAACATATATCTGTGTGCTCAAGTTGCTTTGCTTCTTCTCTACCATATTGGACACTATGTGGAATACACCACAAAGAGATGTTAGCACCTTGTATTAAAAATATTCTTGGTTAATGAGCTTTCTACCATGGTCTCCTGAGATAAATGTGTCTGCAACTTATGTGCTTTCCTATGAGGGCTGTGTTTATGCCATTTGTGTTGTGGAGGGAATTTTTGACTCATGATGGTTGACAAATGATGTGCCAATGATAGGCTAGACATGTGGCAAAGAGACAAAAGAAAGAATGTCATATTGGGTGTTATAATGCAAATGATAGTGGTAGTTCAGTCATCTTCAGGAGTTGATTCAAGAAAAAGAGACTATAACAGGATGACTGGACAGTCTTTGAAATTTAAGCATCATAGTTTTCATTGCAAGCTTGGAGGACTAACCAATAATTGTTTGGTAGAGAGTAGAGAGAAACTATAGTTAGGATATAGAGATTTCAGATGATTTAATGAGAAAGGAAGTGCAATGATCCTTGGGTCACTGGGGAATTCTGGGACCTCCTCTCTCAGGAAAGGATATTTTAATGCACCCTAAGTGCTAATTGGAGAAGGCTATGGCACCCCACTCCAGTGCTTTTGCCTGGAAAATCCCATGGACGGAGGAGCCTGGTAGGCTGCAGTCCATGGGTCGCTAAGAGTCAGACACGACTGAGCGACTTGACTTTCACTTTTCACTTTTATGCATTGGAGAAGGAAATGGCAACCCACTCCAGTGTTCTTGCCTGGAGAATCCCAGGGACGGGGGAGCCTGGTGGGCTGCCGTCTCTGGGGTCACACAGAGTTGGACATGACTGAAACGACTTAGCAGCAGTAGCAGCAGCAGCAGCAGCAGCAGGAAGTGCTAATTGAATTTTGGCCCAGTTTCCACCAGTGTATCCTTGTGCCTAAATGATTATTTTTTAAAAAATTGTGAGTGCATAATATTAGTGATCTCTGTCCCTTAGTTTTTGAAGAAGCTAAAATTTTATTTTTTTATAGTTATTTTACATAAATATCATTAAATGCATTGTATTCTTTTCTGCTTATTTCTGTCAATGCTGTTAAGCAGATTTAAAGTTTTTGTGATGATTTTTAAAGTGATCACTGTGAACATTAATTCATTCAGTTCAGTCGCTCAGTCCTGTCCAACTCTTTGCGATCCCATGGACTGCAGCACGCCATGCTTCCCTGTCCATCACCAACTCCTGAAGCCTGCTCAAACTCATGTCCATTGAGGCATTATGCCATCCAACCATCTCATCCTCTGTTGTCCCCTTCTCCTCCCGTCTTTAATCTTTCCCAGCATCAGGGTCTTTTCCAGTGAGTCAGTTCTTTGCATCAGGTGGCCAAAGTATTGGAGTTTCAGGTTTAGCATCAGTCATTCCAATGAATATGCAGGACTGATTTCCTTTAGGATGGACTGTTTGGATCTCCTTGCAGTCCAAGGGACCCTGAAGAGTCTTCTCCAATACCACTACAGTTCAAAAGCATCAATTCTTTGGAGCTAAGCTTTCTTTATAGTCCCAACTCTCACATCCATACATGACTACTGGAAAAACCATAGCTTTGACTAGACAGACCTTTGTTGGCAAAGTAATGTGTCTGCTTTTTGATATGCTGCCTAGGTTGGTCACAGCTTTTCTTCCAAGGAGCAGGCATCTTTTAATTTCATAGCTGCAGTCATCATCTGCAGTGATTTTGGTGAACATTAATTATATTGCATTATTTTATAATGTGGCAATATCTTTGGGAGGCAATTAACTGTGTGGAAATGTTTTACCTCTGGGGTCGCAAAGAGTCAAACATGACTGAGCAACTGAATTGAACTGAACTGAATATGTGAGAATAGCCTAGAGCACTTCAGATAAACAAGAGTGATGAAGGGATACTGGTCCTACCACATACTTTAATGCCTTATAAAGGTACTGTAATCAACACTGTGTTTGTGGTACAGAAACAGAATACATAGTCCAGAAATTTATTCATATATATGTATATATATATATACACACACACATACATATTTAGCATATGCTGAATATGGAATTTCAGACTACTTGAGAAAGACAGAGTATTAAAAACTGACAGTGGGACAATAGTTCAATTATTATGACTGAAGAATTAATGGTTAGTCTTTACTTCACATAATTAATCCCATTCCCTGCTGACTCAGTTGTAAAGACTCTGCTTGCCAATGCAAGAGACACAGTTTCTATCCCTGGGTAGGGAAGATCCCCTGGAAAACAAAATGGCAACCCACTCCAGCAATCTTGCCTGGGAAAGCCTATGGACAGAGGAGCCTGGGAGACTATAGCCCGTGGGGTTGCAAAAGACTCAGATACAGCCACTAAACAACAAGAAAATGTAATAGAAATGAATCTTTAATCTTGAATGAGGAAGAGTTTTTGAAATAATATATTAAAACCTTAAAGATATAAATTGCTAATTTATCTACATAAAAACTTTAAAATTTCCCAAATACGTAAATTAAGAGAAGAATGATGTCACATCCATTAAGATGGCTACCATTTTTTTTTTTTAAAGCAGTGTTGGTGAGGATGCAGAAAAACTGGAACTTTTGTACACTGTTGGTAACAAATGTAAAATAGTGTAGGCTGCTATGACAAGCAGTATAGCAGTTTTTTAAAAAATTAAAAATAAAACTCCCATAAGATTTAACAATCCCACTTCTGGTACATACTCAAAGAATTCAAAGCAAGAACATGTTGAAGAAGATTTTTGTACATCCAAGCTCATAGTAGCATTATTTGTAATAGCCAAGGGGTGGAAGCAATTCAAGTGTCCATAGATTGATGAATGGATAAACAAAATCTGGTATATCCATACAATGGAGTATTACTCTTAAAAAGGAAGGAAATTCTTATACATGCTGCAATATAGATGAACATTGAAGGCATTATGTCTGTTAAGTAAAATAAGCCAGTCACAAAAGCACAAATGCTGTATGGTTCCACTCTATGAGATACCCAGAGTAGTCGAATTCCTAGAGACAGAATGTAGAATGGTGGTTACTAGAGGCGGGGTTGGCATGGGGAGAGATGGAATATTATTGTTTAAAGGGCACAGAGTTTCAGTTTTGAAAGATGAAGAGAATTCTGGGGATGACTGGTGATGACAGTTGGACATCAGTGTGAATGTATTTAACATCGCTGAACAGTACACTTAAAAATAGTTAAGATGGCAAATTTTATGTTATGTGCATTTTGTGTGCGTGTTCAGTCACTTTCATCATGTCCAGCTCTTTGCAACTCCATGGACTGTAGCCTACCAGGCGCCTCTGTCCATGGAATTCTCCAGGCAAGAATACTGAAGTGGATAGCCATTTCCTTCTCCAGGGGATCTTCTCGACCCAGGGATCAAACCCAGGTCCCCTGCACTGGGGGCAGATTCTTTACCATATGAGCCATCAGGGAAGCCTGATGCATATTTTAACACAATTTAAAAAGTAGCAATAAGAGAAATGGTGATGCTGAGTGGTTAAGAGCAGCTGCAGTGTCAGACACACAGGGTTTTCCCTGCCTTTCTTTCCTCTTATTATCTCTATGAATTTAGACAAATTTGTTAAACTCTTGGTGCCATACTTTTTTAATGGATGGTTGTTTTGAGGACTCAGTGAGATAATTCCTGTAAAGTGGTTTTTATAGTGCATGGAAGATAATAAATGCCGATAACTGCTGTCTACTATTATGTTAAAAGTCAAATTATGAACATATACTACAGATTTATAGACCTGATGAGCAAAGAACTCTAATAAACCAGTGAGAAAGTGATAAATCTTCAGTTTATAGACAAAAGACTTTAGGCATTTCTGATTTTAAGAAATGAAGATATTTCCAGGCTATTTTAAGTAATTATGGACTTTTAGAAAAATAAATAAAAGATATGGAGTCTCAGAAAAATCCAAGCACAGGAAATTAGCACATATTAGAAGTGAAAGGTGGTTCTAGGGATTTTGACAGTACAGCCTCCCTTTATCTCCTCTTTAATGTGTGTCTCATTCCTTCTCATCTAATAAATCACTGCCTCACTCTTTTATTTTATCAACATCACTGCTTACTTTTGGTTTGTGCTTCTTATGTCTTTGATTTCTTTATAACTTTGATTTGTTCTTGACCCCTCAGGGATCTTACGCACATCATCTTTTTAGCTTCAGTTCTCGTTGCCAACAGCCTGGTTTTTCTCCATTAATCCAACTCCAAGTAGAACTGGAATCTGCTTGGAATCTTCCTTGCTTTTGTCAAGAATCTTACTGGATCTTTTTTCTTTCTAATGTCTTTTCATACTAGGTCATCCTGGAACTTACTGTTCAGCTGACTTTTGGCTGTATTTACATCACGTGACCAGCCCTAGTTCAATCAGCTGTGATCTGGGTGGCAGATTTCTGTGTGGAACCAAACAGGAGCATCCAGGGCCACCTGTGGAAGGGGCCATTCATATTTTCTAAATTTTACTAATCACTTTTGTAATGCCCAGATTGTGGTTTTATTCTAGCTGAAGATTGACGGACTCCTCCTTCAGTTCTTTAGGTCTGCTTTTAATAGTTTATCCCTGTTTCTATCACGTTGTTCACAAGCTGCTAAATGGTTATTCAGCCTTCCATCTACAAACCAGAACAAGACAGAGGTGCCGTGGGAACATAAGGTAACCAAGTTGGTAAACTTAATTTACAGTGACTTACAGAAGAGAATAAGTCAATGAACTCTGCTTTGAAAGCAATCTTTTTTTTTTTTTTTTTTTAATAAGTCCATTATGTTGGTGCACAGGCTTTGTGGATTACTTCTGGTGTATGGGCAGCTTAGGTGGTTAAAGTCTATTAGACTCCATGTTTCTTGTACATTTGACCAGATGTGTCAGTTTTATTCACAGTATATCATAGTCCTTTGTGAACTTGTATACTTTTTACTCCTCAGTGTATTTGCTATGAAATGTTTCCTTTCCGATAAAAAAAAAAATATGGCACGTTTTCTTGTTATCTTTTGGTTAAGGGAGGTGGGAGTACTCCTTTCAAGGAAAACAATTAAAAGTAATATAAAACTACAGTGTCAAAGTATGATGATCTTTTTATGCAAATACTACCTTGCAGTTTTTAACCATCTGTTCTTAATTGCGCTTGCATGAGATTATCCTCATATTCTAAGAGATTGTACTGTGAATGCTTAGGTATGTGTCTAGAGATCCCAAGAAAGTAGGAATCAACATCATATATGTTAAAAGAAATTAGTCAAAGGAAAAATCTTACCTTTGTTTGTGCATGAAAGATGGAACTAAATTGAAAAGAAGGAGATAAATTTTCTATTTCTGTGGTGGAACGAGTCAAAGGTAAACCATGGTGATTCTGTTTAGGGATCCATATATATGCATATCATGTAGTAAGACACAATTGCTTCCATAGCAATAAGCTACTTTTATTTGTTCTTGTTTGTTATGAAGTAAGCTTTGTTGTTCTCCGGGGCCCCAAGAGATTTTAGAAGACGATAATATGAAGATGGATAAAGCATAGTCTGTATCACATCTGTACCGAGGGAAGTCAATATATTTTTAGTGTAAGAAAATTGGTTGTAACTTGTTGATAAAGACGAAACAGTTTGCAAAGAAAGACTGTTTGAAATCTCAGAGAATGAGTCTTGAACCTTGGAGAGCTGATATAGGATGGGTAAGACCCGGGACAACAGTTAGTTGATAGCATTTCTGGAGCACACATCAAGTGCAGAATACTGTAAAGGATGTAATGTTCATTCCAATATTGTACCGTGTGACATGTATAGTTTGACAAATTTATAAATTGATAGAGAAATATCATTAGGGCCGCTAGTTTGACTGCAGAGAAGTAGCATAAATGATCCTCTGTCCAAGTGGAAATTTTTTATGCTGCTTTTTCTTTCATTCCTACTTAGAAAAATCACATGAAAACTATAGAACTGGGGAGGACCTTGGATATCCAGTTTCTGCTTTTTAGAAATTAAGAAATGGGGAGGCTCAGAGAGGGTGTCTGAGTTGTGCTAGGTAACCCAGCTAGAGAGTGGTCTATTCAGGATGGGAAACCAGATCTGTGGTCCAATTGTCATTTAATATACTGCACAGAACAGGCACCCTGTGTTGCTTGCAAAAATAGCAGTTCAGTTCAGAATGCATTACTAAAATAATTCTTTCAACGTTTACTGCTTACTGAGACTTAGAATGGTTGTTTGTTTTGTATCAAGCAGCCTTGATGTTTCGTCTCATACATAGAGAATTTATGACTGAGTCTTCTTCCTGTGTATTTTGTAAGGTGACGAGGGGTTATTAATGGACATATGGTGGGACCTGTAACTTGCTTTGTGTCAGAGTGGGAGGATGAAATGTGGTCGTGTAATTGCCGTATGTTGGTAATGTCTCCAGACAGCAAGCTAAAACATCTGGATTATGGTCCCACCTCTGCACTAATTAACTCTGTCTTCTGTCATCTGACCAGAGAAAGCTTCAGTTAAATAATCTCTAAGGTCCCCACAAGCTGAAATACCAGAATATTCTAGATCAGGAAAAATCTAGTGAAACTTCAGTCTATACTTATTATAAGGCGTTTATGGGCTAACGATGTGCAAAAGTCTACATCTGCTTCACCACAATTCACTAAACAACTGCCCAACTTTTAATTTCATGCTGTCTTTTGGGTTTTCTTACAAAGTTGTCTAGCTTGAATGGTGAAGTGTATAAAGTGAGTACGTTTACACTACTACATGCATTACAACCGCAATGTACTCTCAAGTCCACTAAGGCAGAGCTGAAACACCCATGCTTGTCTGACTTTCTTTGCATGTGTCATTTTCCTTGCCTACTATCTCTTTACTTCACCTTGGCCTTGGCCTACAGAATTCCTACTCACCTTCTAAAATCCATCTCAAATGTAATATCCTCAGGAAGCTTCCTATAACCATCCCAGGTGTCAGTCAAACCAATATTTATTGCTCACCTACACTCAGTTGGTAAAGAATCCACCTGCAATGTAGGAGACCCCAGTTTGATTCCTGGGTCAGGAAGATCCACTGGAGAAAGGATAGGCTACCACTCCAGTATTTGTGGGCTTCCCTAATGGCTCAGCTGGTAAAGAATCTGCCTGCAATGCAGGAGACCTGGGTTCGATCCCTGGGTTGGGAATATCCCCTGGAGAAGGGAAAGGCTACCCACTCCAGTATTCTGGCCTGGAGAATTGCATGGACTCTATAGTCCATGGGGTCGCAAAGAGTTGGACATGAGTGAGCGACTTTCATTTCACTTTCACTACTTGCAAAGCATTCTGCCAGTATGTCAGGGTGGTCACAGTTCCAGTTCTCATAGCTTAGTAACAAAGACTGTTCTGTGCTGTGCTTAGTCGCTCAGTCGTGTCTGATTCTTGTGACCCCATAGACTGTAGCCTGCCAGGCTCCTCTGTCCATGGGATTCTCCAGGCAAGAATACTGGAGTGCATTGCCATTTCCTTCTCCAGTCAGTAGCAAAGACTAGAATCAAGTAAATGATTACAAATAAATAATAATTACAGGAATGCCAAATGATGAGAGGGAGAAGCACTGAGTGCTCCTGGGAAGTCTCTTGGAGGAAATTACACTCAGGCAGAATTAGTGGCCCTCTCCTGTGTTCCCGCAGCACTTTATTGCCTGTGCACTGGTTATATTGCATTCTTACCAGTATTACAGGTTAATAGATTTACCTCCTGTTCTAAACCTGTGTTCTCCAGCATGGTAGCCACTAGCCACATGCAACCTTTATGTTTAAATTTAAGATTATTAAAATAAAATCTCAATTCCTCAGTCACACTAGCCACGTTTTAAGTGCTCAGTAGCCACTTGCTACTACTGGCCACTGTACTGGACAGCACAGACAGAGTATTTCCATCACCATGGAAAATTCTGTCAAACAGTGTCCCTCCAAATAATAAATTCCTCAGTGTCAAATATTGTATTCAATTCATCTCTGTATCCCCACCCTGAACAGGTATTTATGTAGCAGGAGCTCAATATTGATCAATTCACTCATTTACTTACTCAAAAAAATATTTGTATATATGCCTATTATGTGCCAGGTGCAATTCTTTCGTGGAACTGGCATTTTAGTATGGTTGAGGGGAATTGAAGAAACAACAAATCAACAAGTAAATATGTAATATAAGAGATGGCAATGTGGAGAAAAATAAAACAGGTTGTTATTCAGGAAGTAGCAGGAGAAGGGGTGCGGAGTGAGCGGCTTGCTTTTTTATATAAGGTGGGCGGGAACGACCTCCCTGAGGGGGTGAGCCCTGCAGAGGGAACAGCAAGCCCAGTGCCCCTGGAGCAGGTGTGTTTGTCTCGTTCCAGGAACAGCAAGAAGGCTGGTGTTCCTGGAGCTGAATGGGTGCTGCAGAGAGTCACAGAAATGAGGGCAGTGGACAGCAGAGGGAGGGAGCAGGGCCTTTGGGTTTTACTCCCAGTGAGATGAGAAGAGATGGGAGTCATTGACAGGACAAGTGAAGGGGTTGGACTTAGGTTTTACAGGTGGCCAGTCTGGTTGCTGCTTTGAGAACAGACTGAAGGGCACAAAGCTGGTGACCCGTTAGAGGCTCTTGGGCAAAAGGAAACAGTGGCCTGATGGATGGACAACGAGGGCTGTAAGAAGTGTATATATTCTGAATGCGAAGCAGGCAGGATAGAGTGACAGATTACACAGGAAATGTGGGGGAAAGAGGGGAGGAAGGGAGCCTCCAAGTATTCTGGCCTAAACAAGTAGAAGAATGGAATTTGGATCCACTGAAGTGAAGATGCCTCTGAAAGTTGTGAATTGGGTAGGAACATCAGGAATTTGGTTTTGGACATAAGTTGAAACATTGTTTGGGCATGAGTTAGATTTTTGTATCTGAGATCCAGGGCAGAGGTCTGGCTAGCGGTCTACATGCTTGTTGACTTACTGACTAATTGAGTGAGTGAATGAGACATTACCTTAAAACAGTAGTTCTGAATGTGAAGCTGTAGGACTTAGGGAACAATTTGCCTATGGACAAGAGAAAAATCAAAAGGGAGGCCTTAGCACCTGAGCAGGCAAGGAAGGAATGTTCAGTGCCACCGGTAAGATTTATTCATTCATCCTTAGGATTATGATTTGAACAGGGACTTTAAGGCTTTAAATCCAAAATTTTCTCCTGTTCAGATGTTGGGGCAGGATGTGTTAGTTTCCCATGGCTGCTATAAAAATTACTACAAAGTTAGTGGCTTACAACAACATGAATTTATTATCTTCCAGCTCTGGAGGTCAGAAGTCTGAAATGAGTCTCAGGTGTAGGCAGGGCTGTGCTCCTTCAGAGAGGCTCCCGGGAAGAATTTGTCTTTCTCGTTGTCACTCTGACTCTGCTTCTCCTGCCTCCCTCTCTCACTTATAATAACCCTTGTAATTACATTGGATAATCCAGGCTCACCTCTCCGTCTCGGGGTAACTGGTTGAAGCACCCTTAATTCCATCTGGAACCTTAATTCCCCCTGCCATGTGCTAGAACATATTCACAAATTCTGGGACTTAGGAGGTGGATACACTGGAGGAGGTGATGTCTTGAGTTTGTCCATTCCTTTAGTGCTGAAAGGTCAATATACAGCAATAAAAATGATTGAGAGGATGTCTAGAGTATAAACAAAGCCTAATTAGACGTCCTCTCTATCGTTTTATTATTGTATATTGATCTTTTGACACTGAAAGTAAAAAAAAGGCTAAGAAAAGCTAAGCAAAAGAGGAACTTGAACAGGAGTCAACATTTACACCAAGTCATGCACATGTTCTGCTTTCAATTAACCTTAAGAATATTTATGGTATATGTAAAAACAAACTCAGCCCTAAGAATATTGTGCCGGAGGGCTTATGTGTGTGAGTGTGTGTGTCTGTGTGTTTGTGTAATTATTCCATATAAACATTTTTATTGGTTATAAATCTTATACGAAATCATATAAAATGAATGCTGGAGTTTGTTCTATGCTGCCCCCAGGGTTTATTTTTTGACTTTTACATATAAATTAGATTTATGAGGACCATATTTTCTGAACCCAGAGTTTGTAAAATGCAAATATCCATATGGGTCATGGGATAAAACATATGAAGTTGAGATTATCCTGGGGTTACTATTTTATATAATTGGTCCAAAACCCATCAGATCTTATTCTGAAATGTCTCCCCCAGCTATTTTCACCAGTGTTGTCATGACTGCCTTTTCAGGCCAGGCCAGGACCACCATGCATGTGCGCTAAGTTGCTTCAGTCATGTCCGACTCTTTGTGTTGCTATGGACTGTAGCCTGCCAGGCTCCTCTGTCCGTGGGATTCTCCAGGCAAGAATACTGGAGTGGGTTGCCATGTCCTCCTCCAGGGGATCTTCCCAACCCAGGGGTTGAACCCGCATCTCTTATGTCTCCTGCATTGGCAGGCAGGTTCTTAACCACTAGTGCCACCTGGAAAGTCCAAGACCACCATACCAGCTCTCTAATTTGCCTTACTCAGGTGAATCTGGATGCAGAGAGTGCAGTGTTTAAGAAAGAAGGTTCTGGAATCAAATAATCTGAGTCCAGCCTTCTGACTATTTACTAGGTGGATGCTGCTGAGTCACTTCAGTTGTGTCCGACTCTGTGCGACCCCATAGACGGCAGCCCACCAGGCTCCCCCGTCCCTGGGATTCTCCAGACAAGAACACTGGAGTGGGTTGCCATTTCCTTCTCCAATGCATGAAAGTGAAAAGTGAAAGTGAAGTTGCTCAGTTGTGTCGACCCTCAGTGACCCCATGGACTGCAGCCCACCAGGCTCCTCCATCCATGGGATTTTCCAGGCAAGAGTACTGGAGTGGGGTGCCATTGACTAGGTGGATGGCTGTAGACAATTACCTCACCTCTGTAAACCTATTTCTTTCCTGTACAATGGGGATGGTACTGATCTCACAGAGCTGTCATGAGGTTTATACTAAATTAAGGAGTACACAGACTTGTCTAAGACAGCTAGTCATCAAATTATTGATTATCAGATCCAAATCTACCTCTGTTGCCTTGATTTTTGGTAATGGAGCTGGACCTTTTGCTAGCTGGGGCAATATTAGGCTTTGTCAAGAGATGGCTCTGGAGGGAACCTGCAAGGCAAACAGATAATAGGACTTTTCTTACCAATTCTTGTGTCTCTTTTTTTTTTTTTTTTCTCCTAAGGCTCGGCTATCAGTGGTAGCAGGGAGATCCAGTGGAGTTCACCCTCCAGTGAGTTTCTCTGGCACTCCAATGGGCAGTTTTCTACATGCCACTCTGAGTTGCCCATACCCCAGTAAGCAACTTCCAGAAGACTATCCCTGACCTACAGTACCCAAGCAAATGTTGCTGGCACGTCCCTGGACAGCTTCCTGTGAAATAGCTCTGGCCTACAACATCCCAGAAACCTTGCCACCCAGTAAGCTCTAATCATACCCTCTCTAGGACTGAGGTCTGAATCTCAGCCTTAAGGGGAGCTGGGGTGGTGGAGGTCCTTTTCCAAATTTGTTTCTTTTTTAGTTATCCTCAACTTAGAAGTATTAGTTGTTCTCTATATTCACTATTATTGTGTTCTTTGGTCTTCTTTTTTTCTCATTTCATTATTAACCACCTTAATTAATAATTGTTTATATTAAATTGTCCTTATTCAAAATACTGATATGGTTTTTGTCTTCTGAGTGAACCCTGACTGAGATATTAGCAAAAACAATAAGCAGAAAAATAAACTTTTGAGATACATGAGACACATAAATAATCTGAAAGTGATTACAAAATAATTATATGTGAAATGAATGAAGTACTAAAAGAAGTAATATAAGCCATAAATATTAGGGCCCTATGAAAAAAGAATATAATATACAGATTGAAAAGAGGGCTTCCCTGGTAACTCAGCTGGTAAAGAATCCACCTGCGATGTAGGAGACCCCAGTTTGATCCCTGGGTCAGGAAGATCTCCTGGAGAAGGGATAGGCTACCCTCTCCAATTTCTTGGGCTTTGCTGATGGCTCAGATGGTAAAGAATCTGCCTGCAACTTGGGAGACCTGGGTTCAACCCCTGGGTTGGGAAGATCCCCTGGAGAAGGGAACAGTTACCCACTATAGTGTTCTTGGCTGGAGAATCCCATGGACAGAGGAGACTAGCAGGTTGCAGTCCATGGGGTTGCAAAGAGTTGGACAAGACTGATCAACAAGAGTTGGACAAGATTTCACTTTCACTTGAAAAAGAACTAAATAAAATGTTTACAAATTACAAAAAAGTAGTCATTAATTAAGATTTAAGTGGGAGATCTAATATTTGGTTAGATTCTGAATAACAAAGAATTGATGACTTTAGGATAGACTTGAGGAAATTGTCCAGGATGTAGCAAAGAAATTAGAAATAAAATATTAAAAAGAAAAGAAGTACAATAAAATAAAATAAAATAAATAAATAAAATAAATAAAGTACAATAAAATAAAATACAATAGAATAAAATAGAATGGGTACAACTGAATAAGATGATCCAACGTGTATCTAATAGGAATCTTCTTTTTTCCTCTCTCTGTATCAGCTATATCTACAC
>NW_011494607.1:9775451-9784696 GCF_000754665.1 Bison bison bison
ATCTACACCTGCTGCTGCTGCTAAGTCGCTTCAGTCATGTCCGACTCTGTGCAACCCCATAGACGGCAGCCCACCAGGCTCCCCCGTCCCTGGGATTCTCCAGGCAAGAACACTGGAGTGGGTTGCCATTTCCTTCTCTAATGCATGAAGGTGAAAAGTGAAATTGAAGTCGCTCAGTCGTGTCCGACTCTTAGCGACCCCATGGACTGCGGCCCACCAGGGTCCTCCGTCCATGGGATTTTCCAGGCAAGAGTACTGGAGTAGGGTGCCATTGCCTTCTCCGTATCTACACCTATATATCTATAGATATATAAATTTTATATATTTTCAGAAAGATAAAATAGAATGAGGAAAGAGACAATATTTTGATAGAGATTAAGAACTTTTCAGAACTGAATAAATACAGTTGGGTTTATTCTAGGATTGTGTATGTGTGTGTGCATGTGTGTGTGTGTGCGTGCACGCTCAGTTGTATCCAGCTCTTTGTGATGCTATGGATGGTAACCCACTATATTCCTCTGTCCATGGAATTTTCCAGGCATGAATACTGGAATGGGTTGCCATTTCCTTCTCCAGGGGACTTTCCTGACCTGGGGATTGAACCCTTGTCTTATGCACCACCTGCACTGGCAGGTGGATTCTTTACCCGTGTGCCACCTGGGAAGCCCATATTCAAGGATTACAGAGATAATTTAACTTTATAAAGTCTAGTGGAATTTACCATGTTAACGTATCAACAGAGAAAAATTTTGCTCATCTCAGGTTAACAAATCTTCGAAAACCATGAGTAAAAGGAAAGTTTACTTAAAGAAAAGATTTCTACCTAAAACAATGTGAATCTCACATTTAATGATGAAACATATGAAACATTCTTTTAAGTCAGGAATAATTTAGGATGCCTGCAATCACCACTTCTATTTAGCATTGTACTAGATGCTGTAGCCAGTTCCACATGGCATAGGGAATGGAAAAATAAGAAACCACTGTCACAGGGATCCCTGGTGGTCCAATATTTAGGACTCTGTGCTTTTGCTGCTGAGGGTTTGGGTTCAAGCCCTGGTTGGATAACTAAGATCCCACAAGTTGGGTGAAGCAGTCAAAAAAAAAAAAATGAAGAGGAAGAAAGAAACCACTGTCATAGATAGTACAATTTTGCACATATAAAATTCAAGAGACTCTACTTACAAATTAGTAGAAATAATCAGACAGTTGAAGGTTATTGTCTACAAAAACTATATACAAAGTTAATAGTACTTGTTTACATCAAATACAATTGTTTTAAAAATAGAATTTTTAAAAAAGCCTAGTTTTCTAGCCACAAAACTATAAAATATGTGAGATTAAATTTAACATACTATGTATGGAACTTTTATAGAAACCTAAAATATTATTGAAGAATTTATGCTGTGTTGTGTGCTATACTAAGTCACTTCAGTCATGTCCAAGTCCTTGCAATCCACTCTTCTGTCCATGGGATTCTCCAGGCAAGAATACTGGAGTGTGCCATGCCCTTCTCCAGAGGAAAATATATAAAGAGATCTAAATGGAGAATTATGCCAAGTTTTTTTGATAGGGAGTCTTGGTATTTAAAAATTTTGATTCTCAAAAATCCATAAAACCAAAGTTAGTTCAATCTAATTCTTAAATTTTCTCAGGACTTGACAAATTGTTTCAAACATTAAATGGGTGATGAATAAAGGGGCAAGGATAACTAAAAGAAAATGTTTGCTGCTGCTGCTGCTGCTAAGTCACTTCAGTCGTGTCCAACTCTGTGCGACCCCACCAGGCTGCCCCGTCCCTGGGATTCTCCAGGCAAGAACACTGGAGTGGGTTGGGTTGCCATTTCCTTCTCCAATGCATGAAAGTGAAAAGTGAAAATTGAAAGTGAAGTCGCTCAGTCGTGTCCGACTCTTCACAACCCCATGGACTTCAGCCTACCAGGGTCCTCCGTCCATGGGATTTTCCAGGCAAGAGTACTGGAGTGGGGTGCCATTGCCTTCTCCGAAGAAAAAGTTTGATGAAGATTAAAGAGAATGAACTTTATCATTTATCAAGAGTTGTTATAAAGGGATAGTCATTAAACTGTATTGTATTGCCAGAAGAATGCACAAATATATCAGTGTAACAGAACAGGGGACCTACAAACAGCTGTGTGTATATGAGAAATGAACATATGAGAGCACTAGGTTCAAGTCAGTGGTGAAAGATCAAATAGTAGGTGATGATCCTAAAATTGACTAGTTACATTGGAAAAATAAATTTGTGAGCCTACCTGATACCATACATAAAAATAAATCCTACATGGATTAAAAATGTAAAGATAAATTACATTAAGAAAATATTTACATTAAGAAATTTACATGTAAAAATTAAGAAAAGTAAGAACGTTTATGATGTTAGAAGCTGTTTAAAAAACTCTTACACAGATTCAAGAAGCACAATCCTCATGTAGAAAAAAGGAAACCCTGGTGCACTGTTGATGGGATGGTAAATTGGGGTATCAACTATGGAAAACAGTATGGTGAATCCCCCCAGAATTAAAAATAAGACTACCATATCCAGAAATTCCCCTCCTAGGTATTTATCAGAAGAAAATTAAGACACTAACTTGAAAAGATAAATGCCCCTCTATGTTCAATGCGTATTATTTACAATAGCCAAGATGTGGAAGCAGCCTAAATGTCCATCAAATAGATGAATGAATAAAGAAGATATGGGACTATACACACACACAGTGGGATATTATTCATAAAAGAGAATGAAAGCTTGCCATTTGTGACAGTATGGATGGATCTAGAGGGTATTATGCTAAGTGAGTTACGTCTGGCAGAAAAGGGTAAATACTGTGTGACTTCACTTATAAGTGGAATCACAAACCAAAACAAAGAAGCAAGCATAACAAAACAGGAAAAGAGTTATAGATTCAGAGAACAGACAGGTGGTTGCCAGAAGGGAGGGGGTGGGAGAAGAAAGAAATAGGGGAGGGAGATTAAAAGGTACAAACTTTCAGTTGAAGAAAAAGAAGCACAAGGCTTAAAAAAATTGATAACTTTAGCTATCAATTATTGATAACTTTAGTTATCAATATCAAATTGATAACTTTTAGACCACAAAATGGAAAGATAAGCCCCATATTGGTAGAAAATATTTATAATTCAAGCAACCAGTAAAGGATTAGGAAAGAAAATATACATTAAATAAAACCCTAAAAGCAATAAAAAGGAAATATTTCAATAGAGAATGGATATAGGATATGGTTCCTGCTGCTAAGTCGCTTCAGTCATGTCTGACTCTATGTGACCCCATAGATGGCAGCCTACCAGGCTCCCCCATCCCTGGGATTCTCCAGGCAAGAATATTGGAGTGGGTTGCCATTGCCTTCTCCATAGGATATGGAGTGCCAATTAATATAAGAAGAAATCTTTAATGTCAATACATAGATAAAATGTTGCAAAACCTCACTGATTATTTATTAGGAATGATGAAAGTTAAATTGAGACAATATTTCATAATTAGTAGATTGGCAAAACATAGAAACTGGTTGTATGATGTGTTGGCAATAATATGGGAACATAGAAACTTTCAGAAGCTACTGGTCTTAGGATACATTGACACATCTATCTTGCTGCTGCTGCTGCTAAGTTGCTTCAGTTGTGTCCGACTCTGTGCGACCCCATAGACGGCAGCCCACCAGGCTCCCCCGTCCCTGGGATTCTCCAGGCAAGAACACTGGAGTGGGTTGCCATTTCCTTCTCCAATGTGTGAAAAGTGAAAGTGAAGTCGCTCAGTCGTGTCTGACTCTTTGCGACCCCATAGACTGCAGCCTACCAGGCTCCTCCGTCCATGGGATTTTCTAGGCAAGAGTACTGGAGTGGCTTGCCATTGCCTTCTCTGACATCTACCTTGGAGAATAATTTAACAATACCTTTGGAGTTGAAAACATGTGTACCCTACAAGACAGCAATTTTACTTTTAAGTTATATATCTTGGTTGAATGCTCAAATGAGGAGGCACTCTGAAAAATTCCAGTGCCTCGTTGTATTAGCAAACATTGGAAACAACATAATTGTTTAAGGAGATGGATAAATTAAACAGAATTTAGTAGAATACTAAAAAGCAAAAATATGAATTAGAAGTGTACATATCAGTGTCTGGGAAGGAAGGAGTGGTATCTCTGAGAGTTTATTTGTATCTGCTACATTTATTTTACAAATATAGGAGGCAAACATTGTAAAAAATCAACAGTTGTTAAATTAAGGGGGAGGATGCTTTGTGTTTTGTTATATTTTTATCTGTACTTTTAAATCTGTTTGAAATAGTTCATAGTCAAAGTTTAAATATTCACGGGGGAAGCCCTTTTAAATGGAGGCAATAGTAAAAAATGTTAAGGTCTTTTATCTAATCCTATTGTGACCCACAACATAAGTTTGAGATAGTAGCTGTGACTTTGGAGGGAGTCTTAGATGTTTATTTATTTGGCTGCGCTGGGTCTCCGTTGTGGCATGCAGGATCTTTAGCTGTGGCAAGTGGGATCTAGTTCCTTGACCAGAGATCGAACCCAGGCCCCCTGCCTTGGGAGCAGGGAGTCTTAGCTACTGGATCACCAGGAAAGTCCCTGGATGGAGTCTTTAATCTTAGAATTAAGAGCGTTATCTTGCTAGTAACAATAAAAGAAGGAATTTTTAACCTTGGTTTCATTAGTACTGTTCTCTAATCAACTAACTGTCCACACGTGACAACATTTATAAACAAATGAAAAGCATTGGTTGCTTGGTAAGTTTGGACATTGTCACACAATTAAGATAGTGAAAGTGAAGTAGCTCAGTCGTGTCTGACTCTTTGCGACCCCTGTAGACTGTAGCCTACCAGGCTCCTCCGTCCATGGGATTTTCCAGGCAAGGATACTGGAGTGGGGTGCCATTTGCTTCTCCAGTTAAGATAAGGAATATTTAAATTGCTTATGGAGCCTAGAGTAACAGGATGCTATTAACATTGCTAACCAATTTGACATAAAAATACTGCATATTATAAAATATTTGAGCGCTATTAACATTTTGGTATCAAGTTCAACTAATTTCTAAGATGGAATTTTTGTGTGGAGTGAAAAGTAGTAAGCAATGATTTGTTTTAATTTTATTTTTATAAAACAACTATGTGTATAGAGTTGAAAAAGTGGTAGCCTTGAACAGAATTTGAGGACTTTAAAGAAATCTTTCCTACATTTACAGGTATTTAGAAATTATAAATTCAATTTCACCTGCAAATGTTTCTAAAATCTTCATAGTGGGAGAATTTCTTAAAGTTTTATTTACTTATTTTTTGGCTATGTGGCAAAGGGCCTGGGATAAAGAGAATAGGAAGAGCAAGATTTAAAAAGTTAACATGTCAAAGCTTATATATATCTTATATATATAAAAATGCAAGTGTGTATATATTCATGCATAAAATGTGTATATGTGTAATTAAAATAGATATTAAAACATAAAATAGTAATCACACTAGTTAGTAAGACTATCAGTGATCTTACTCTTTTGAGTGATAATAACAAGTATTTAATTTGTTCTCATTTATCTTTAATTTCCAGTGATTTCTGAAGGTGCAGTGTGTGAGTGGTCTTTGAAGGAGGGGTTGGTTGGGAAAGGGAGGGAGCTGAGTCCCAAGGGTCCCACACTTAAACCTAGGGTTCTTTATTTCTCATCACTTAAGTGAAAGTTTGAGTTTAGTTGTCCATTTTGCCATTAGGGGACTTTAGTGGCTAATCATGGTTAAATGCCACTGTTCAGTGTTTTGGGCTCTTCAGAAGGTACTTTCTGCAAGTAACTTTTGACTGAAGAAATTATGATCTTTAGAGAAGATTGTGTTGCAAGCCCTTTGAATTCTTCTATCCTTCTTCCCCCAAACCAGCAACAGGAAAAAAGGAAGACAGAGGCTAGAGGGTCTTGACCTTTTCAGAGCCAACGCTGGTTCTTGATCATCTGACTGAGGCTAGTTACAGGAGTGGCCCATTCTATTCTCATATATTAGAACTGAAATCATTATGGTTGCTGAAAATGTTTAGAGAAGGAAATTCCGTAGCACTCAGATTTCATGAAAAGGGAACTCGTGGGGAGGGAAAACTCAATGTATCTGACTGCATTAAACCTTAGAATTATAGAATCCTATGTCATTAAAGCTGAGAGAAACCTTAGAAGTTTTCTAGTTTAACCATTTTATTTTTTTTCTGTTGTAGGGATACTTAAAGCTGTGTCTAAAGGCACAATTGGCTCAACTCTTTTCTAATTTATCTTGACAGTCATAACAGTTAAACCAATTGTGTGTAGAAAGACACAGAGACAATTTCAAGTGGGGTATTAACCTCTTGCTACATTTTAAATATCATTCATAAAAACCCCCAAAGTTTAGAATCTCAGCTTATGGCTTATGTCATCTTG
The DNA here is from genome assembly GCF_000754665.1 of Bison bison bison. Lineage (NCBI taxonomy): Eukaryota > Metazoa > Chordata > Mammalia > Artiodactyla > Bovidae > Bison > Bison bison. Next base: position 9,781,883 of record NW_011494607.1, read on the forward strand.
CATATTTTAAATGCACCATAGTTGAAATTTAAATGCCAAATTGTCTAGATATCACATATGGCCAAATATGCCTTAAATAGACAAGGACTATGCTATTTATAACCTACAGAACACCATGAAAAACTTCATTTTCCTAAGTGTAAAGTGTGGAAGCTAGGATGAAAGAGAGTGTTTCACTTGATTTATAAACTTTAAAATATTAAAAATAAAGCACCGCAAACCAAGACCTGGCTTCCAACATTTAATGAATACTTGACTGTATGAATTGGCTGTCTGAATAAACTGCCTCATTATGATTAGAATGCTTTTTCAAAGTGTTCTTGAAAATTGTCTTCCAAGTAGATGTGAACAGTTCACAAGGTGGGGAAATTGACCCAGATGAATTTTTAAAGTCCATGCAGTTTTTCTGGAGAAAATGGAGAGAAATCTCTGGAGGCTATGTATATGAGGCAAAGTAGGGTTTGTAGGAAACAAAGAAATCCTTTTTGGCTTCTAGGTCACTTGTGAGCTGTCTTCTGGCAGACAGCAATGGAATTTAATGTGCAAGACTTTTATTAGGGGAGATGCCTGTGAAAGGAAATAGAAAGGGAGTCGGATAAGCCTGGGAGATTCAGTCCATGAGGCAAGCCTGATGCTGAGAGAGAGAGAGAAGATTGGAAGGAAGCGCCCTAGACTGCTGTGCAGTCTCACGAAGGTTTGTCTGGGCCTTGAGCCCAGCCTGGACAATAAAGGAGTCTTATGTCTCCTCGGAAGCAGGAACCTATCCACCTGAGTATGCTGCACCTGCTTAGTGGCAGACAGCTGTCTGTGAGGGATACAGCCTTGGGGCAAAGGCACAGAAGAATTTCACAGCAAAACGACTAAGGCCTTGGATCAATTTCACTCTCTGTAATGGGATGGCTGCAACATGTGTTCTCATGGCTGCTACGAGGAACCACGGGCAAAATTATGAAACAGGCAGTCTCATCTATGTTTTTTTGCCTTCTTTTCTCTACCACATCTCTTTTCCTTTATAAGGTGTTGCTTCTTCTCTACTCTTCATAAAACTTTAGTCAGAGCCTTTGCAGTATCTCCGACTCCCAGAGAATGGTTTGATTCTGGAAAAGATCTTACAGTAGGGTACTTACAGTAGGGCAAAATTCCATGTTCTTCAAATATTTTGCTTTTGTACTCCCCTAAAAAAATTTCAAAAAGAATTTATGCATCCACAAATTCTTGGAGTGCCTTATTTTTTAATATTTTAAAGCTTATAAATCAAGTGAAACACTTTCTTTTATCCTAGCTTCCACAATTTACACTTAGACAATGAGGTTTTTCATGGTGTTCTGCAGGTTATATATAGCACAGTCCTTGTCTGTATAAGGCATATTTGGCTCTATGTGATTTCTAGACCATTTGCATTTCAATTTCAACTGTGTTTGTGTGTGTGTGCCCGCATGTGTGCGTGCATGTGCTCAGTCATATTTGACTCTTTGTGACCCCACAGACTGTAGCCTGCCAGGCTCCTCTGTCCATGGGATTTCCCAGGCAAGACTATTGGAGTAGGTTGCCATTTTCTCCTCTAGGGGATTTTCCCGACCCAGGGATTGAACCCCAGTCTCCTGCTTTGGGCAGGTGGATTCTTTACCACTGTGCCACCTGGGAATCTCAATTTCAATTGCTGCTGCTAAGTCACTTCAGTCGTGTCTGACTGTGTGACCCCATAGACGGCAGCCCACCAGGCTCCCCCGTTCCTGGGATTCTCCAGGCAAGAACACTGGAGTGGGTTGCCATTTTCTTCTCCAATGCATTAAAGTGAAAAGTGAAAGTGCAGTCGCTCAGTCATGTCTGACTCTTAGCGATCCCATGGACTGCAGCCTACCAGGCTCCTCCATCCCTGGGATTTTCCAGGCAAGAGTACTGGAGTGGGGTGCCATTGCAATTTCAACTGTGGTGCACTTAATTATACAAGGTAGCATAATTAAAAAAAAATGATGTGCACATTCACGGATTTTGATGTAGACATCTACAAATTTTCTCCTATAATGCTTCTGTGTATCACAGCAGTGGCATTCTTTCCTAGGATTCCATAATCAGGCTCTCTTCTCTTGTTTACTATATTATACCAGAGATTCAGAGCAGCTGCAATGGCTAGGGGGATCCAGGTAGCAGGGCTTCAGTGAATGGATGAAGGTTGAGATGAGTTGGGGCCACTTTTTAATGGAGAGCCATCATCTTCTGTTATCTCACTTACCCCACATGTGTTGAAGGGGACCTGCTGAGAACAATAATGTCGAGGGGACCTAAAGCTTAATGTAATTGACTCTGGGATCCTGGCAAGGCAGGTGCTACCTGGCTAGGCCCCACTCAGCTCTTAGGGTACAACATGGCATAATAAAGCATTGTTGAGTGTTAACACAGAACTTAATCACTGCTATTCCTCTTAGATAATGTTCTCTCTCAATTCTTGAACTTCATTTGTATCTCAAGAAGTTTATTTTCTGCAGGTTGCCTGCATCGTATCCAATGTAGGCCCACTCCCCCTACTCCTCCCAAGCAGACTGGTGCACTTTGCACTAGCTGACATTGCTTGTCCTTAACTGTGACCTGGGGAATAGTGGATTGTTTCTAACATGCTCAGAGCATTTCTAATTTCCTGCAAGTGAGTGTCCATGTGCCAATTCCTAGTTGAATTCTGATGGAGAAATACATTACTGACCATGGTGGAAATCTGAAACTTGCAGCCTATTGTAGACTTAAAAAAGGAGAGATCCGATGCAGAGAAAATGCATACTTCTCCTCACACAGCCTTATTCTAATCTTCATTCAAGTTCT
>NW_011494607.1:9784796-9808824 GCF_000754665.1 Bison bison bison
AAGTTCTTTCTTCTTGCTCTCCTATATTGGTTGTGGTTTATACAGAATACAATTCAGTCATTTTGTTTCCATTTGCAGTTCAAGGACATCTTGGCATTTCCTTCTATTTTTGGCTAGTTCAGCATATTGCTGTTACTAAATTTATAGACTCTGCTTTTGTTTGGGGAAATGATCTGATTTTTCAATAGAGTAGGATTTAGTCTAATATACTTTAAAATAAAAATTTTTAAATTGCCTTTTTACTCCTTACTTAGACATTTAGTTGATTCTCCTGCATACAGTTCTTTATGGATGAGATTTTCATTTAACACCATGATTTAGATTAAATTACTTTTTTAAAATCACATTGCTCCCATAGTCTACTTAGTTCTCTAATTCCCGCATGTTCCACTATTGCCGAATCAACTTCATCTATATAATGTGACTGAAGAGGCAGCCTTCATTCACCACACAGCACAATCTGTTAAAGTGGTAAATATTATCCATTTCTATTATTAGAGCTGAAATAGAATTTTCCCTTGCTGCATTTTCAAGATGCAACATAATTAGATAGCCAGCATGGAAAAGTCAGAAATAGTGGAAGCTAACATTGTCATATCTGTACCAGGGAAGCTTGAATTCAGTCTGCCTTGCCTGGCTCCTGACTCATTCACACAGTGCCCTCGGCCATCTCATTCCCTGTGTGAATTATAGGGTGCTATGTGAGCTTTGCAGGTATTGAGGTAAGGAAGCGTGAAGCAACGTTTCCAATTCTATATTCGTTTTCAGACTGAAAGACAACAGGGAAATTCTTACTTGATGTTTCAATTCTCTTTGGCCTCCAACAGACACACCTTCCCGGCTCTGAGAAGTAGCCAAGGAGTTCTTCATTCTACCTAGAGAGACTTCTGACTTCTCCCTTCTTTACCACAAATCAGAATTGTTTAAAAAATAGAAACCCACAACTGTCCTTTCTGCAGAAGTGTTATTGAGATTCCTGCAGTGTTCAATTCTTGGCAGAAGTGAGAGAGGGATGTGGGAGGGTTTGTGTGTGTGTGTGTGTGTGCGCGCGCGCGCATGTGTGTGTGTTGACTTCACAAAAGTGACTGAGGAAGGAACTGGGCTACCTAGAGAAAACTGCAAAGAAGTAATTTTCGTTTTTTACAAAAACATGTTACTAGAAGAGCTTTATAGTTAAAAATCAGATTCATTTTTGGCCTATCAGTTTGTGAAAGTAAAACTTTTACATCTTCAACAGGGTTATTAACATCGTAGTGTACCAGTTAATGCCTTCATTGAGTGCATCAGTGGAATTCAACTCAGTTCTCCCAACACTCAAGTTGTGCATTAATCACTGATACAGCATGGCCTGCCTTGTCTCATTGTTTAAGTAGTTTCCTACTCTTTTATTTTATTATTCAACCATAGCATATCGAGGATTCTAGGCAAAGTTAAAAGGGTAGCATGGTTTGATCTGTTTAATAAACATTAGATAATGTTGCTGTTTTACTAGAGTCATCTGATTTGAAACTCCCCATGGAAATCTTCCTTATGACTCATGTACTTTGAAATTAGAAGAGATGCAAACCTCTGGGCTTTCTTCTTTTTTCCTGCCCTTTTTTAAAATTTAAAACATTTAAAAAAATTCTTTTTATTTTGTATTAGGATATAGTCGATTAACAATGTTGTGATAGTTTCAGATGAACAATGAAGGGATTCAGCCATACGTATACACGTACCCATTCTCCCCCAAACTCACCTCCCATCCAGGCTGCCACAAGACTGAGCAGAGTTCCCTGTGCTATATAGTAGATCTTTGTTGGTTACCCATTTTGAATATAACAGTGTGTACATATCCATCCCAAAGTCCCTAACTATCCCTTCCCTTCAGCCTTCCCCTCAAGTCTGTGAGTCTCTTTCTGTGGAATCTAAAAAGAAACGGTCTTCCTTCTAAGTCATGTGTGGAAAGTGCAAGAGGCCTGGATGGACTCTCTGGAGCCATGCCTTCTAATACAGCCTCATCTATAATGAGCCTTCTGTCCTGAAGTGAATTATTTAACCTCTCTGTGGCCTGTTTTTTCATATGTACAAGTATAAGGGATGAACTTTATAATCTTTCTTTATGATTTAGGCATGCCTAAAAATCCCTAAGATCTGATGAGAAACACAAGTGGAATTCTGGATATTTGGCCTTGATCTTTAGCTTCCTTAGAGAATAAATAACAGGGACACCAAAGATTATTCATGTCTTTGCTGACACTCAACAAATGGTGTTGAGATTATGTCTCTTTGACAGATGGAAAATGATTTTGGTGGAATCAGGCATGGCCGAATCAGTGATTTTTTTGTTTTGTTAAGATATTTGCAGCAGGCCAACTAAAAATCAGGGTTTAGCCACACGTGACAGTAACCTTTTCAAATTGTCTCTGTCCCTCTTGATGACAAAGATAGAAGTGCACAGTTAATTCACAGGTATCTCAGCGGCCGCTGGAGCAACTATTGTAGAGAGCATTGATGGCTCCTTTCTAGATCTGGTGCCAAGGGCGTGTGTCAGCAGAGTGGAGAGCAATGGTGAACTGGAGCATTTTATGTGTGGCCTCAAGAACTCACCCATAAAAGTACACACTAGCCTCTGAGGATGCTTGTATTGTTTCTATGTAAATGATTCCCTACTTTAAACCTCCCTCACTCCACAAAAATGTTTTGACCAACAGTGTTCATATTATGAACTTGATATAGTCCTCGATTAAAATTTCAGTGATGAATCGTGATGCGGCAGGTTGCTGTCATTTAGTGTATACTTTTTGTACACAGGGCACTGTACATTCATATTCATGAACACTTATAGGCATTATCTCATTTTAATGTTGAACAACAATCTCTTAAAGGAGGGATTATTCTTGTGCCCATTTTGCAGATAGTGTAACCAAAGTTCAGAAGGATTAAGTGACTTCTCCAGCCTCAACCTACCTAGAAAATGTTAGAACTAGGACTCAACTCCATGTCAGTTTGACCAGAAAGCTTTGTCTTTACCAACACTACACAGTTCTGTCTCTCCACGTCATCTTCCTTCTGCCCAAGAACAAACTCCCCACTGCCAGCAGGTGACACCATAAGTGCAAAGAAACTTTAACACAGAGATACTTTAAGGCAGGGGTCTGGGATCTATCGGTTGATGATCTGAAGTGGAGCTGATGTAATAATAATAGAAATAAACTACACAATAAATGTAATGCACTTGAATCATCTCGAAGCCATCCTCCCCTCTCCCCTGCCTACTGCTGCTACTGCTGCTGCTAAGTTGCTTCAGTCGTGTCTGACCCTGTGTGACCCCATAGACAGCAGCCCATGAGGCTCCCCCGTCCCTGGGATTCTCCAGGCAAGAATACTGGAGTGGGTTGCCATTTCCTTCTCCATCTTGCCTGCCTAGTCTGTAGAAAAACTATCTTCCATGAAATGGATCCCTGGTGCCAAAAAGGTGGGGGAATGCTGCTTTAAAGGACATGTGTTGCTGCCCTATTTGCTGAATATTCTGAAATTTCCCTTCTCGTGGAAAGCTGCTGGGAAATATCTGTGAAATCGCATATTCTTATTTACACGAAGGCGCTGCTATTTCCTAAATTTAAGGAGATTCCTCCAAATTTAAATGAACATCTCTCTTCCCATTGAAAACAAAAGTGCCTCTCAGCCAACAAATGAGCGGAACATCTCCCCAACAGGTCTTTTAATTTGCAGATGCTTGAAAATGAATGAAGATCAAAAGCTTTTCTGCAGATTGCTTTTCCCTCTGGGAGATATTTGAGCATGTTAAGAATAAGCATCATTTTAAAAAATTAATAGAACAAGTTGGATTTTAAATATTTCAAAAAATAGGTTTGCACAAATATGCCATCTTGTGCTGTTCATCTTGCGTTTTTAGGCACCTAATGAATAGTTCTTTCCTCTGTCTAACCCGTGTTGTTTGTATACATAGGCATTTGTAGTACAGAACATCTTAATTTAGCTAGAAAGATCATTACCAGGCAACACATTTGTATATTGCAGAGAGCTCTGCAAAAAGGTATCTGTGCCCTTGCAGATAAGGATGTTCCCATTTAGATTAACTGAAAGAAAAACAAGCTGAACAATGGATGTTGCCTTAAAAAATAAATAAATAATCTGATTTTCAAATAACATCCCAAAGCCACTGTGGGAATAGCTGTCATCCTGTCAAATAGAGTTGGCCTAGTTTGCAGTGGATCATCTTGAATGGCAAGGGCCAAGTGTGTGCTTCAAATTCCCAATTGAGTTCTTTCTTCTGAAGGCATATGGACTGTTTGACCACCTCTTTTTGTTAGGATTAGGGTTAGTATTTTATGTCTTGTTTAGTGGATTTACTTAGCTCCAGCTAGGACCAGCTCTAGACAAAAATATGATGAAGATAAAGCTTGCTTCAAGTCTCCCCTAATCTTTCCTCTAGCAACTTCCCCTGGGAGGCGTGCTGTGTACCCCACTTCTAAGGGGGTGGGGGATGAACTGGTTTATTGCCTGTCACTCTAGCTTCCGACCCCAGTATGCTCTGTTTAACTACCTGCTTTCACATCTTTGCTCCCCACACAAGTTCTGGAACATCCCTTTCACCTTGCCTTTCATTAGTGCTTACCCGACCAAGTTCCATTTTCCCAGGGTGACTAAGGCTAATGTGATAAACTAATGACTGATATTGGGTGAGCAAAACATTAGCATTTAAATTGGGACCTTCTGGAGGGGATGCACTTAACAGGGACGAGGTCTTCAGAGGGAGCAATTTCAGACATTATGACAGGACCAGGTCAAAGATAATTTTGTCAGATGGGGCCTTGAGGTTGCGAGCAGGGGCAGCCCTAGTTTCTAGCCATTCTCTCAGTCAGGATTTCAAACATTTATGGCAGGATCCCAACAGCTCTCACAGGACTTTTGACATAAGTACATTGACCCTAGAGCATTTTTGCCTGCTCCTTGATAGGTTCCACCTTTCCTCCTTCAGAGTATCCTGCTCTTGAAACAATTGAAAATAGGAAACATGAGTAAAAATGTGGCAAGTGGAGATTTTCCAAAGTCCCTAAGTCCAGGGCCTCAGCATTGCCTAGGCTCCGGGGTGCTGACCACATAGAATTGTAGTAATTACTGCCTCCTAGAGATCTGAATACAAAAAACTGCAGAAATCTGGATTTGTGCTCGGAGCTCCTGAACCAGACGGGGCTCTGGCAACCTAATCAGAGCTACAGATGAGTTTTTACTTTCCCACTCTGCACATACAACACAAGTCTCCTGATCTGGGGCTCCATCCGTTTACCACCCCCCTCCCTAAATACAGGGCAAATAAGAGATTGCCACACGAAGCAAAAACTACAGTGGGTGCTTCGGAGCCATTTAACAAGTCTGCCTGAAGAATACCTGACTAAAAGCGACGCTGACTCAGGGCTAGTTGCTTTATTATCTTTATTAATATATTCAATGTCCCCTCTCTGGTTCTCTGGATAAAGACGATAGGAGACACATCTGTTCCAAAGCTGTTCCACTGAATGGTGATTCTGATGACTTAATGCCTTTTCAGACTTCTGCTGCCACCGCTGTTCTTTGGTTTTGCTTTTAAAGTGGCTGAATGGAATCTCTAAGCCTTCTATTATGTCTGCCTCTTATTTCTCTTTTTTTTAAAAAAATTCTGAGGAAATAATTCAGAACACGTCAAGGACAAATGCTTGTTACAGAAACTTTAAAAAAAAATACTATTATTATTCCAAAGCAACACAAAGATCTTTTAATTTCTTTGATTGTTTAAAGTACTCTGTAGAAACATGACGTCTTAGATGTGGAGACAGTTTATAATTGAGCATGCAGTCTGAGTGCCCGGAAAATGCATTGGTTACTGGGATTCCCAGGGACTCCAGAAAGTGAAGAGGGTCAGGAAAAGTTTATCGGAATTTGATAGCAGCCTGCATACATACATCCAGATAAAACTACAGCCAATTACTATGGATGGCTTATTATGCTCCCCCGCCCCCGAGCTCCCCCAATTCTGTAGAGATTTAAATCTTTCATCTAAAATAAAGATTTGTAGCGTAATGACCTGATTTAGCTACAAAGAAGAAATAAATCTGACAGCTGGGACCAGAAGAAGTATTAATCTCCAAAGTTCATGGGTGCTTTTGTCTCCCCCTTTCAGGTTTTATGCAACAGGATGGAAAAAAAAATAGTGAGTGACTCTGTATTTCAGCTCGAGTATATTGCTTGGGAGAAAAGGGGCAGGGAAATGGGGAAATGGGGAGTGGGTGTTAGAGTTGAAAGAAAGATTTTCCATTCTTTAGAGACAAAGCAACCAACGAGAAAGCAGAGAGCTGGAGCCATGCCGTCCCTTCTATGGCCTGGCCGGGGCTTCGAAGAGGCGGGTGGCCAGGCGGCTGCAGCAGGAGGAGTGATGGGGGCACCTAGGTATGGTTTCTGATCACCCAGGCATAATTCAGTGGGACTTTCATGATGTGAAAGTTGGGTACTGCGTGATAATTATTCTCCTTTCCAGTGTCACGTGTGACCCCTGGCTCACACTGACCCCAGGTGAAGACAGAACCCTCTCTGTAGTCGACCAAAGGATGAGCTCTGATCTCAGCCCTCTGAAGTCACTGGCTTCTGGACACGTGACCTCTTCAATTAGCCTTCTTTACATTTCCTATGGATGGAGAGTTTTGGCTCACATCCCCACTTCTACCTTTGCTCAATGTGAAAACACATTATAAAACATGATTGTTTGAGGGTGATTCTAACAGTTCTAACCAACTGGCTGTTCTGCAAGAGAAAAATAATGTGGCTTTAAAGAACCCTAACTTTGAAAGTGAAGTGAGTCCTGTATGCTGCAAAGGAATATGTTGACTTGATGGTCACACAGAATCCTTTGTAAAATTAGTCTTGAAACAGACAGTAATTTTAAAGAATAGTGCTGCTATTAAAATATATCTCTGCACAGCTGTAGGACAGATTTGATTCCCCTAGGGGGAAACTGAGAGGTCTGTGCGGTCTTCACCGGTCTATGAACTTGCTGTGTGTTAGTGACAGTTTGAGTACTTGAGGCCATAGGACTTAGATTCCTAAACAAATTCTCTAGGCTCCCACAGAAATAGGCGATAAAAATGGTCTTTCTGTGTTTTTAACTTCCCTTAGATCTCATTGAGCCAAGAGTCAAATCCACCATGAATAAATGTGTTGAGCATTGTCAGAGAGCTGTATTAATGGACAAAGGCCCACTTGAAAGGTCATAAAGTATTTCTCTCACATAGGTGTTAGATGGCAGTTTGGAATTTCCTTGGCTTTGTTATACTGTGTGCTGAGGTGATGGTAATGTTTGTCAGGGACAGCCTGTCTTGGCTCATTGAACTAAATGAGAAGCTAAGAATCAAATTCTCAGCCTTGGCAGGGTCTTATAGATAAGTCGTGAGATTTTCTCTAATGAGGTTTTCAAAGGCTCATTTTTAACATTAGAAGCTATAGCTACTGGTTATAACTAGTGTTCAAAACAAACTTGGCTTCAATCCAGTAAAACTGTTAGAATTTCATCCAAGACCTGTATGACTGGATCAGAAAATCTAACCCATGGGGCCATCGGATGTCCATACAAAAGTGGGCAGAACTTTGAGAGTATAGGATTAAGATTTGAAATCTTATTGGGAAACTAGAGAAATAGATAAAGCAGAAGAGGTCTGGTAAAGACAAGATCATAGTGTTAAATCTGCAGAGAAAGCACTTTGTACAAAGATCAGATGGGAAATAAGGGCTAGTATACATTGCTAGCAGAAAAAAATTTGCGCACCTCTAATTGTTTTCTGTTCAGTTGTTCCTTCATTTTGTAATTCAGTATTCTATCTGAAATCTTCTTCCAGTGGAGATAGACTGAACAGGGAGTCCAAACTTATAAGGAGTTTACTTATTTCCCCAACTTCACCTTTGAAGCAAAGGTAGTTTTGAGGCAGGGCTGTGAGAGTCCAAATACTGAAAAATGACACAGCTCACAGTGAAAGGTAAAGTCTGAGGCCATTGAGTCCCCCATTAGAAAGCAACCTGGGACCATTTGGTGTAGGGGCAAACAGCTTGCATGTTTAATAGTCATGAGGCTGCTATTATATTAAAGCATTTGCAATAATTATTTTTATAATGCTAACACTGTCATTATGAAAACTTGAAATGATGTCCAATAAAAGTTTGGGTTCTTAAAGAAGTAAATGTTTCTATGGGGAACTTCTTATTCTTTAATGACACTAGATAAATTTACTGACTTTGCAATCTATTATTAATATTATTTTTTCACAGATAGCACTAAAGTAAACTTTAGGATAGCTCTTCGCAAATAATCATACAGTATGAGGTAGCAGGGACTAAACTGATAGGTTTTCAAGGATGTAATTTTGAAAGCAAAAGGAGTTAGATGACTAGATATTTTAACTGTTTTTTACCTTTATTCACATCCATCTTTACATAGCACATTTCTTGTAAAAATTTATAAGCACATTTGTTATAAAAATTTAAGAAAATGAAAAGGGAATGAAAGAGAAAATACTTTCTGTATATTGTACTTACACATTGAATCCAAAATAGATGAAAATGATTCTCCTAGCTGGTTAAATGATTTCTAGCTTGTGTCATCTTCTTTAATCGTCTTCCTCCAATGTAACATTTTTCCATGGCTTCCAAAGCTAGGATAAATAATCACAGAACATTTTGAAACAAGGATTTCAAGTGAAACAGAAAGAAAAAAACCTCCAGCATAACTATTTTAAAGATCCTGGCCTATATGATTTGCAGTTGAAAACAGTTCCTCACTTCAGGGAAAACCAATCAGTCATACACATCCATGAGGAAGCTGCCACACCATGGCATCATGTTGAATATTGCAAATGCCTGTGACTGTTCACAGTGACAGATCCAAATAGTACTTAGGAACTTTGGTGCTATCTATGCAAATAGTGTTTGCTAGATTAGGACAGAGGGAATTGGTGACATGGGTCAAGGTAAATGGGGTGTGATTTCAACATAAGAGAGCCTCCTCACTGCAGACGGTGAGCACTGTTTTTCCTTGACTTCAACACAAATGTGTCTTTGACAAAATAAGTGAAAATACATTAAATCCCAACTAAATCAAAGACAAAGAATTACAACCTCACAAGTGCCCCCTGTTTTGGATGTTTTCATGGTCCATCTTCATAGTGCAGTTGCTAGTTATCAGAATATCATTTATTTTGTTCTGAATCAAGGATTTCTTGGAATTGTGCAGTGGGTCAAAAATGTAAGCCAATTCCATATGCTGTCTTTCGTCCTGATGAAAAAATCACTAATGAATATTCTCTAAATTTTGAGTGATCTTTAGTAGTACAGAGTGCATTTTCAAAGTGGTAGGCTGTGAAATACTGCTAATGGGATCCTTATAAAATAAACACTGGAGTGACAAAGCTAGTTGCTTTTGCTTTATGTTCTCTTCAGGAACCAGTGCTTTATGAGTGTTCAATAAATATTAAATAATTAGGGTTATGGCTATGGAAGCACAGCCAAAGGCTAAGTGGCATTTTCAAGGTTGTAAAACATGTTAGCAAGGAAATCTGGGATTGAAATTAAGAGTTCTTAACCTCTTCCTGGGGCTTGGATCAGTATGTCCCTCTGTTTCCTTAATCACATATAACCATTGGATTCCTTGGCAACTCCTAATCCAGTGCTCAGTTAGGCAAAATTTGGAAGCCTCCAGGCAATGACCTGTTTTTCAATAGGAGAACATATTTACTTCCAGCTGGAACACATCAAGACAAGCCATTTCTCTTATAGCCCCGTTCTTGCCAAAAGACTGGAAAATAACTTATTAGTGAGTCTAACATCTCAAGAGCCACAACAACAGCTGCACTGAATATAGAACACACAGAATGACTGAACGCTGTGAAACTGGGATGACTGAGACCAATGCAATGATAATTCCAGGCCTCACTTTGATCTTTTCAACCGGAGGGCGAGTCGGAAGGAAACTTTAACACCTACATGATCAGATTGATTTAGCTCGTCTGTTCATTTGTACACTATTTTTGTAGCCTTTGCATCTGTGCTCCTTCAGATAATATCTAAATTAATAATAGAGACTTATGACTGAATTTTATTTTTAGAACCTCTCTATAGTTCACATTTTAAGCTTCTTAATTAGGCCAAACATCATACTGGGAATATAAACTCAGTTTAAAAATATATGTTATTAGTCATGAAATTCAAATGCTCAATAAGTTCAAAGGAAACCAGGTTCAAACAATACATTATTTGTAATATGCACTCCCATCACATTACTGAATATTTAGAGATCTACTGAATTGAGTGAATTGATTAGAAATTATATCATTTACAAAATATATGAATTTAATTGCAATGGTATTTGCTTTTCAGCCAGTTGGCAGCAGCATTTTTGGAAAAATCTCCTATATCCTGGACAAGTGTAAAAAAGAAAGAGAGAACATTTCAATCCTTTAGTGTTTCATTTCTTTAAAAATCTCATTCTTGTAGTTTAATACAAAGATTTAAAAGTTGAAAGTAAATGCTTATCACCCATTCACTTAAGTGCTGCTAAGATACTAGACAGTTCAATCTTTGATCATTTAGAAGAGGAAAATAGGTTATCTTTTATTTGAAATTTGAATTTGTTTCCAATTTTGTCCAATTATGGCAACTGGTTGGCATCCTCTCAGCAGTGTTTCAGTGGCATATACACAGTCCGAATGTTGAGCAGACATTTAAAAATATTTATTGAAATACAATGATATATATTGTATGGCATATGAGTACTAGTTATAGAGATGCTGTAAAACTAAGCTGCTGCTGCTGCTAAGTCGCTTCAGTCGTGTCCGACTCTGTGCAACCCCACAGGCGGCAGCCCACCAGGCTCCCCCATCCCTGGGATTCTCCAGGCAAGAACACTGGAGTGGGTTGCCATTTCCTTCTCCAGTGCATGAAAGTGAAAAGTGAAAGTGAAGTTGCTCAGTTGTGTCCGACTCCTAGTGACCCCATGGACTGCAGCCCACCAGGCTCCTCTGTCCATGGGATTTGCCAGGCAAGAGTACTGGAGTGGGTTGCCATTGCCTTCCCCATAAAACTAAGCTAATTGTAAATAAATAGAAGAAATTAAAATTCTATAAAGTTTTGATGGTCTAGTGATGTAAATAGGTTTTGATTCAGCTGTTACTGGGAAGACAACAAAAATTTAACTGTAGCAATAATAACAAAATAAATGAACACTATTATATTTTACATGTACTTTATGCATGTTGTTTCATTGACTATTTCAGTAACTCAGTCAGTCCAGACTAATGATTTTATAGATGAGGAAACTGAGCTCAAGGAGAGTAATATGACACAGTTAGACACGGCAGGGCCAGGCTTTGAACTTAACTCACTGTGACTCTAAAGCCTCTTTATGCTCTCCTGCATTAAATGTTGAAAGATGTTAAAGGATTAGATCCAGTCTGGAGCACGGTATGTATATCTGAATGAAAGGCTTCACTGTTGTCAGGTATACTTGTACTTAATAAGACTGAAGTAGTGTTGTTTGCCTACTTATTTGTCTGAAAGATGAATCAAAGAAAGAGGAAGTACAGAAACAACGTAAGAGTGTGAATCTGTAGGTAGTTTTATTCTCGTACACAGATATGGAGGGTCTGAAGGAGGTGCTTATTTTGTACATTTAAAAAAAACCATATGCTGTGAAAGTCTATCACCACTTTCACTGAAGAAAAGATTTACTCCTATATGTATATTTCTCACAGAAATATGTTGGAGTTTAAAGAGCATCTCTGAAAAGTGTTGTGATTTTTTTTAAATTTAAATTTATTTATTTTAATTGGAGGCTAATTACTTTACAATATTGTATTGGTTTTGCCATACATCAACATGAATCCGCCACGGGTGTACACGTGTTCCCCATCCTGAACCCCCCTCCCACCTGCCTCCCCATACCATCCCTCTGGGTCATCCCAGTGCACCAGCCCCAAGCTTCCTGTATCATGCATCAAACCTGGACTGGCGATTCATTTCTTATATGATATTATACATGTTTCAAAGCCATTCTCCCAAATCATCCCACCGTCTCCCTCTCCCACAGAGTCCAAAAGACTGTTCTATACATCTGTGTCTCTTGCTGTCTCGCATACAGGGTTGTCGTTACCATCTTTCTAAATTCCATATATTGACAACAAATGACTAATTTTTGGATCACCTGTACAATATTGAGAGGACATTGAAGAAGAAATACAAAACTATGCATAGTAACTTGCTTTTTAAAAAAAGATTTATTTTTTTATTTTATTTTTGACTGAGCTGGTCTTCGGTGTTTCCTGCGGGCCTTCTTCAGCTGTGGCAAGTAGGGGCTACTCTCTAGTCGTGGTGCTCAGGCGTCTCACTGAAGTGGCTTCTCGTGTTGCGGAGCACGGCCTTTAGGCATGCAAGCTTCAGAAGCTGCGGTGTGTGGGCCCAGTCGTTGCAGCTCACGGGCTCTCGAGCACTGGCTCAGTAGTTGTGGCACATGGCCTTGGTTGTCCTGAGGCACGTGGGATCTCCCCAAACCAGGAATCAAACCAGTGTCCCCTGCTTTCGCAGGAGGTTTCTTTACCACTGAGTCATCAGGGATCCCCAGCAACTCTTAATAATTGTTTATTTTTCCAGTCAAGAGCAGAGCATGGCCTGGAAGTTGGAGCTTTCTTCTTAAGCTTGTCTATGAAAGTCAAAATGCCTAAAAAATTCTTTGACACTGTAGAAGAATGCAAGAATAGCATATAGGTTTCAATTCTGTTGCCAACTCCAGTTCATTGACAGTTGGTATCTGGGGAGAATTGCCTGGTGGTCTAGTGGCTAGGTGGAAAAGGAAATGGCGATCCACTCCAGTATTCTTGCTTGGAGAATCCCAGGGATGGAGGAGCCTGGTGGGCTGCCGTCTATGGGGTGCGCAGAGCCGGACACAACTGAAGCGACTTAGCCGCAGCAGCTAGTGGTTAGGACTGCACTTTCACTCCAAGGGACATGGGTTAAATCTCTGGTCAGAGGACTAAGATCCCACATAGCATGTGGCCCAAAGGAAAGAAAGAAAAATAAAATGGATTTTTTATTTTTATGGATTTTAAAATTAAAAACTTATGGATTTTAAAGAATTTACGGATTTAAAAATTTATATTCTTATTTTAAGAACTTATGGATTTTAAAATGAAAATAAAAAATAGTTGGTATCTGGAAGGATTCTGAGGCTTGTCTGAACTCAGGATACAAATCTGTGATCTATTAGTGGTATCTATCACCAGTGAAAGATTTAGGTCCAGTCACACAAGTGCCATGCATTACTAATATTTTTCCTTCTACTAATTTATTATGTTCTTAATAGATATAAGGCAATGAAGACAGAGACAATACTTACTTCATTTTATAAAGTGATCAGTTGTCCTGGTTTTCCAGAATTTAAGGGGTTTTCGAGGATGAGGGAATTTTAGTGCCAAAATGGATAGAGTCCTGGACAGTTGGTCATTCTATTTAAAAAACAAAACAAAACTATTTATTTTGTAATAATTATAAACTCACAGGAGGCTTCAAAAAATAGTACAGAGTCCTATGTAGTCTTCCCCCAGCTTTTTCCAGTGGTGACTTTTCATATAGCCTTACCGGAGTACATATTCTACTTTTGTCTCCCCATCAGGGTCAAGTGCCTACATAACCTAGCAAAGGTGTGTTGAGTGAATGAATACATGGGTAAATAAATACTGATGTCAGGTGAGATGTTCTCCATCTATTTTTATGAGCATTTTTACCCCCTTTCAATAAAGAAACAACATCAAATGTTCTCAAAGTTTAAAAATTATGCATAAGAAGCACTTATACACAGGAAAAGTGAAAAAAGCATAAAATCCTCTTTAAACTGGACTGTATACCTAGAGCCAGACATCTTGGAATGTAAAGTCAAGTGGGCCTTAGGAAGCATCACTATGAACAAAGCTAGTGGAGGTGATGGAATTCCAGTGGAGATATTTCAAATCCTAAAAGATGATGCTGTGAAATTGCTGTACTAAATATGCTGGCAAATTTGGAAAACGCAACAGTGGCCACAGGACTGGAAAAGGTCAGTTTTCATTCTAGTCCCAAAGAAAGGCAATGCCAAAGAATGCTCAAACTACTGCACAATTGCACTCATCTCACACACTAGTAAAGTAATGCTCAAAATTCTCCAAGCCAGGTTTCAGCAATATGTGAACCGTGAACTTCCAGATGTCCAAGCTGGTTTTAGAAAAGGCAGAGGAACCAGTGATCAAATTGCCAACATCCATTGGATCATTGAAAAAGCCAGAGAGTTCCAGAAAACATCTATTTCTGCTTTATTGACTATGCCAAAGCCTTTGACTGTGTGGATCACAATAAACTGTGGAAAATTCTGAAAGAGATGGGAATAGCAGACCACCTGACCTACCTCTTGAGAAATCTGTATGCAGGTCAGGAAGAAACAGTTAGAACAGGACATGGAACGATAGACTGGTTCCAAATAGGAAAAGGAGTACGTCAAGGCTGTATATTGTCACCCTGCTTATTTAACCTATATGCAGAGTACATCATGAGAAATGCTGGGCTGGATGAAGCACAAGCTGGAATCAAGATTGCCGAGAGAAATATCAATAACCTCAGATACGCAGATATACACCACCCTTATGGCAGAAAGTGAAGAAGAACTAAAGAGCCTCTTGATGAAAGTGAAAGAGGAGAGTGAAAAAGTTGGCTTAAAGCTCAACATTCAGAAAACGAAGATCATGGCATCCGGTCCCATCACTTAATGGCAAATAGATGCAGGAACAGTGGCTGACTTTATTTTCTTGGGCTCCAAAATCACTGCAGCCATGAAATTAAAAGACGCTTACTCCTTGGAAGGAAAGTTATGACCAACCTCAGTTCAGTTCAGTCCAGTTGCTCAGTCGTGTCCAACTCTTTGCAATCCCATGAACCACAGCACGCCAGGCCCCCCTGTCCATCCCCTACTCCCAGCGTCCACCCAAACCCATGTCCATTGAGATCCAACCAGTCCATCCTAAAGGAGATCAGTCCTTGGGGTTCATTGGAAGGACTGATGCTGAAGCTGAAACTCCAATACTTTGGCCACCTGATGTGAAGAGCTGACTCATTGGAAAAGACCGTGATGCTGGGAAAGATTGAAGGCAGGAGGAGAAGGGGACAACAGAGGATGAGATGGTTGGAATGCATCACCGACTTAATGAACTTGAGTTTGGGTGAACTCTGGGAGTTGGTGACGGAGAGGGAGGCCTGGTATGCTGCAGTCCATGGTATCTCAAAGAGTTGGACAGAACTGAGTCAACTGAACTGAACTGTACGCAAAGGAAACTGGGTTTATAAAGTGAACACAGAATTATGACCTTTAAAAGAAGGGACTGGCACAATGGTTCAAATCTCAGATCAGTAACACAAAACTATGAGTTTTCTTCAATATTTTGGTAGTTGAAGGATACATTCTGGTAGATTTGAGAGTATAGTCAGTGTTCTCCAGTGTACTATTCGATGTAGAAGCTAAAAGCAGAGAGAGCTGGCAGCTGGGTGTGAGCTGGCAGAGCATCAGGATTCAGTGTGGGTTGGACAAGCAGCATAGAATTTTCTTATCTTTGTAGGAGACAACCATGCTGAAAGGGATCTGGGATGTTTTTTGCAGAATGCAGTTGTAGTTTTGTTTTGGTCTTTAGAAAATGCTCAGTTTGGAAATTGTCCGTGTAGCAATAGCATGAGTCAGTGATTGAAACTTATGGGAAAATCAGAGTTTTATGTCTCTGAAACCATCATGGACACACACACACTGCACACATTAAACATCCAGTGGACATTAATGCTATAGGTAAAGTTTATTTAAAACTTAGAGCATCAAAAAGTGATTTAAGAAAATTGATCACTTTTCTACTTTTTCTGTTGGCCTTCAATTTTGAGCTCCTTTATCTAACTTCTAAATTTATCCTGGGTCTAATTCAAAACCAAACACCAGATTCCATATATCTTCAGACTTATTCTATCTTGTCTTTGCCTCATAGTTACCTTTGACCTCTAGTACTATTCATTCTCACCTTGGCTTTCTCCTTTAGTTTGTTTCCCTGCTTTCTTATCTTCTCTCTTCATCTCCCCATAGTTGCAACAAGGAGTCATGTAAAGAACTTTATTATATGTCTTTCTTTTCATAGTGTGATTAAACTCCCTTTGAAGTCTGTGAAATTGGACACTAAATGACCTGTAAAAAAATTAAAGGGTACTAGATTTCATTATACTGGTGATGGAAAGATGTTCCTGTAAGCATTTTAGGGACAATTTTGCTTTTCACTAATAGACTGGAATCAAAGTTGTCTAACGAACAGATTAACATTAAGTCTTAGGGTGGGGAAGGAGGTGGGAGGAGGGTTCAGGATGGAGGGCACACATTTACTTAAGGCTGATTCATACTGATGTATGGCAGAAACCATCACATTTTTGTAAAGTGATTATCCTCCAGTTAAAACAAATAAATAAGCTAAAAAAAAATCAAGTCTTTTTTCTTAGAATTCCACTTACGCCATATATCTTTCCCTGTCTTTTGCTTGGATCATAGTGGTGGGTGGAGAAAGACAAATGGGGGTGGGTGTCAAAGCTCCTCGTCAGTTCCATGGAACGGGGCAGTGATCCTAGCCACTGGGCATCCTGCACCTCCAGAGATGGAGGAAGCCACAGCACCTCACCCCAGCCGGAACAGATCTCCAGGGAGAGAGCGAAGCTGCACTAAAGGGAAACTACAGGTTTGCTCACATTGTGTCCACACATGCACAGGCGTGACTGAAGTTAATTGAAAGCAAAGTCAAAGAAAGTAAGATACGCACTTGGATGCCAATCAATTGTTTTTCACTAATGTTTTCACTTCTGTGATTCCATTTTCAGTTCTGTCTGGCTGTGTTGCAGAAATTCAGGCAGCTGCCGTTTTCAGCCCTGTCTTTTCCTTACCTCCCAGGACTTCGCTGGCATAACCCTCCTTAAGTGATTGATGGGATTCCACGCCCTGCATCTGGGGCGGGGGTGGTCTGCTTTGCAGTGGGGGTTCCTGGATCAGAGGCGCACACAAAGCGGCTTGTCTGCCTCTGCATTCCTATGAGAGTTGGGGTTCCCAACTCCCTTTGTGTGAAGTGAAAGAATAGAGCTGATTTACAGGGTAAATAAAATATCAGAGGAAGTAGAGGTTAGCTGTTACTTACAGCTAGGAGAGATTTATGAGATTACATAGTAACTGAACCTACCCTTTAAGCTGTAGTCATTATGGCCTGCATAGTTCCATACCTCATTAGAGGAAAAAAAATGTGGAGAATGGAGAACACTAAGTCCTTTTTCTATTGAAAAAAAAAAAAAGTTTCTGGTCTTGGTGCAGATGTGATCTGTAATACTCTGCATTTTTTATAGCATCTTTCCATAGCAGGTTTCACTAGAGACTGTGAATTCTACTCTAATATGGCTGAGTAGAAAATCCTCTCCTTTATGTTTGGGGAAACTGAGGCTCAGAGGCAGTTGGCACTTGAAGGTACTCACAAGAAGTAAATGACTGAGGCAAGAGCACCTGGAAATTTAATTTTATTTCCAGTCTGTTTTTATCTTTCAAAAATTCAGTGAATAACAAAAGAGGGAAAAAACCCTTAAAGGATTCATTGATATGCTAGGCAGCGCCCCCTGTTCAATTACATTTCAAAGCTTCTTTCCCCAAGAGCACTGATGGATTCCTCAAGTCTTGGAACAAGCAAAGGGACAGAAGGGTGTTTGTGGATGCAGTGAGCTATTTTGAGTGTGCTTTTTGAACACTGAAATAACTGGAGCAAAATTTGTAAAGGCTCAATGTTGTACTTGCCATAGAAGGGGAAGGATTCCTAAAAATCCAGAGGTATGTGGATCAAGAAGCAGACAAAGCTAGAGGCAGCTGGGTTTCCATGCCCACATCTTCTGTGAAGCTATATCCTTGCTACTCAAGGTGTGGTTCTGGGGTCAGCAGCAAAAGCATCGTTTGGGTGCTTGATTAAAATGCAGAGCCTTGTGCTCCATCTCAGAAATAGTGAGTCAGAATATGCCTTTCAACAAGATCCTGGGGATCTGTGTGCACATGCATATTTCAGAAGCACCATTCGAATTGCGCCAAGGAGGGGGATCAGACCAAGGCCAGAATAGGTGAGACTCCATTGCAGATTTGGGATGGTGTGGTGAAGAGAACTCATGCTAAGAGGGATGATCAAGGTGAGTGCTTGTGAGTATTCTTAGAATCAAGACAGGGAAAGGGAAGGTCAGAAGAGTCAACAGAGCGGGAAATGGAAGTGGACAGGTTGAGAGCCCCTTCATGGAACTAGCCAGCAAGTAGCGGGTGTAGGGACACAGACGAGTGAAGAGGGGCAGGGAACAGTCTTCTGCAGCTCCCGCAAGACAGCAAAGAGAATTGATGGTTGTGTTGTTTGGAAGAAAATCATGCTTGAAAACTAGAAAAGCTGAGAAGGTTGAGGGGGTGTTTGCCCATTTAGGATCCATCGCCCTGGAGGAGGGCAAGGCAACCCACTCCAATATTCTTGCCTGGAGAATCCCCATGGACAGAGGAGACTGGGCTACAGTCCATGGGGTCACAAAGAGTTGGACACGACTGAGCGACCAAGCACACGATCAGGGAGGAAAGTTTTGTTGATAAGGCCCTAGACAGACAATGCAGGCAGTGCCACCCTTTCTCCAGGGTGGTCCCATCTGTTTTTAAAGGGAATTTTCTTTAAGGCATATGGATCCTTGATTTGGCTTCTAACATTGGCATTTTTCAGTCACATCAATTTCTTTGTTTCCATTCTATTTAACTCAAAATGAAGTTAATAGTAATTTTCTTAGGCATCTTAGTACTGGCTCTGCAGAGGGCATTTTAAATGACCATTGGGAAATACACGAATAAATAGGAAGTTAGAAAATCTATAGTATTATAGACCAAATTATAGTCCAGCTTCTGACATTGTGGCTACTAAAACAACAAATGCTAATTTATAAGGAAGATTTTGTTTTAGGAGCCATTAAAATTTTTTTTCCTGAGCTTGCTCAACTCTTTCCTCTTCACTGCCAACCCAGAAGAGACTTAGTTATACTTAAAATTAGTAACTGAAAATATAATCCAAACCCTACATCTGGTACTTCACTTAATATGATTGTACTCAGTTTTAGGGAGAGGAATGTATGCACTGAGCCTGATCTCATTTTACACACTATATTGTAATTTCTTTATCTGGAAATAAAAAACTAATTTAGTCCTTGGGCAATGTTAATTATAAACCAGACAGAGGCACCATGCCTGTCTTTGTAGGATGAGGAAACACATAACGTTTCTTTGGAGACTGGATTCTTTTAATGAGATAAATGCAGGGCTGTGTTTCTATTTGTAACTAAGTTGTTTAAGGAGAGAAAGAGTCTTTGAACTCAGCAGGTGAGCCCCAGGCTAGAAAGCACAGAAATTGTCTTCTGTTGCACACTCAGACCCCAAGTAGCAATATTTTTAGAGGAAGAAGGGCTCAAGGATTCAGGTTTTGTAAGAGTGACCATAATTAGCCATATAATAGTTTAAACCCAAGAAGGGTTTCCTTAGTACTCCATTTTACTTGTTAAAATGAATTTCCACGTGATGGACTAAGTGAGAGCCTATATAGAGCCTTGTAGCTGCTGCTGGAGATCAGCGACGCCTTTGCAAGTTATTTAAGCATGTATGGAAACAATTCTTAGCAAATGCAAGTGCTAGTTAAGTATCACCTCCTCCAATAAAAAGGATAGGTATATTTTGGAGGAGATGATGTGGAGTGGAGAAGGAACAGAAAGGTCCTATTAGAATGAAGTCCTTAAGCTGTACTTAAATGATCCTTTCTGGATTCACCAGCAACTTTTGATTAGAGAAGAGTCCGCTGCATCCATAGGCCATTGCTTCTAGCTCCACAGTGGTGGAGTTAGGGGTAGAGTTGGTATATCCATGCATCTGGAATTGGCCATAGACATCTTATACTCATTAATTAATTTAATTACGTCATCACTTAATTTTCATTTCCATAAAGAAGAAGAGTTGCCCAAAGGTAGGGAGAACTGATGAAACTCAATAAAGAGAATCTTTTTATTGACCATGATGAGATTCTTGTTTGGCTATGACTATCACCTGGTCACTCTTTCCCAAGACTCTTTTGAAAAAGATGATAATACCAAAAAATATATATATATATACTGTGTAGCAGTTGCTGCCATTTATTGAGCACTTGATATGCAACAGACATTGTATAAACACTTTATATTCATGTAATCCCACAATAACTTTATGGCATTGATCCCATTACAGTATGAGATGAGAAAACTGATGAGTTTGACAGATGAGAAAACTGGGTCTAAAAGACATGTAACTCTTTTGAGGTCAAACAGCTTGTAAGTGGCAGAGTTAAAGCTCAAAAACCCTGATTTGTCTGGGACCAGACCATGCTCCAAATCCCTGTGCTAGTCTGTGTACCATAGAACAAATTTTGAGCTTTTAAGTTGAAACATACCATATCAAATAAGAATGATTACACCTTCCAATATAATGAGGTATTAACAGTTCCTCACTGTTCTCCATCAACAGGTTAAAGTATTGATATTTCTGGTGAGTTTCCCAGCATGACAGTTCTACTTATGTTCCCTTGTGGTCTCTAAATTCTCCTTCCTGTATATTCTAGTAAAGCAAATTTCTCCTGGGTACCTTAAGTTTCTCTTCTTGTATTCTTTTTACTCTGGCCTCCCTTAATTTCCCCACATCAAACCAGGCGCTCTATGAGAGAATAGATGTGAAAATATTTTGAAATATTAGATGCAAATCAAACAGAATATTATGATTATGTCTGAGAAAGCTTTCTACATCTGCTCAAAGAAGTTACTTTTCTCTATCCAATCAAGACACTCAGCAAAATTCTTTCTGGAAATGCCAGAAGGCAGCTATGAATCAAGTGTGTGAGCTGCCAAGTTAGTCAAAAGTGTCCAACCAGCTTATATATGTAAGTATACCTTAAACCTAATGAAGGTCAGTTTCCAGGTAAAGATCATGAAGAAATTTTGAATAAGTATTATATCACTTGAAAACCATTCCATGACCAAGAAGTTAAATAGGCATACTCATTTTGTCAAGAAAAATGAGTATGCCTGAGCACGCTAACATACAAACTGGCTAAAATGAGGTGAATGAGGAAATTAAAAAGAGACACAAAAGAGAGAAAAAAGGTCGAGAATTCTGTTTCAGAAAGAAGCAACATATAGTTTTTAAAGAAAAATTGATTGCTAACACCAAAGCTTTTTCTTCATTTGTGTACCTGACACCACAACGAGTTTGGGAGTAATATGGGAGTTATAAATCAGCGAAGATTAACTAACTGCTTATGGTGAGTGGCTATGAAATCTCAGATTGAATGCAATTTTTGATTTATCTTTTTAAAATTTTATGTTCACACAGTTGCTTTGTGAGTCATGCCAAGTGAATCACCATCTACATGTTCTCAGATTTCTACCCTGGCCCTTAGACATAAAGCCTGCTATTATTTATGGGACTTGAAATTTGGTTCTAGTCACATGATGATTTATAGACTGTGCAGTAGCAAAAGTATTTAATGACCACTCACAGCAGCAGTGTCTTCCAGAAGGTTCTCCTTCTTGCTGTAGAGATGCTCCCTAGTCTTCTATTCTGCCCTCCATTTCAGCCGGTAGAGACCAAGAAGGTCTTGGCCAATGAAGTATTCCAAATGGCAGTGAGAACACAGCAAAGGAATTCACTTTTATAAATCTCTATTTATGTGTAAAGAATTTCTTTTAAAAATAGTTTATAGAAACCTCTCAGATAAACTAATGATTGAGAATGAAGCAATGAAACCTACTTATTATTTTGTAAATGTAGGTCTCTTCCCTAGGTAAAGTCTGAAGTGTGCTTCATTGCCTTGTTCACCCATCTCATCTTTTTACACTGTTTTCCTGTTTCCTGACACCTCAGTTTTTCAGATCCTATATTGGATGTAGGGGAACTTTATTCAGACATGTATACTGTCTTTGTTGACCACAATGTTATAGTTAGATCAATCCCAATTAATCAATCAGATCATTTAATTTACACAAATTATGATGAACAATTTTATGTTTATCCTCTTGGGGATTCCCTGGTGGCTCAGATGGTAAAGCGTCTGCCTGCAATGCGGGAGACCCGGGTTTGATTCCTGGGTCGGGAAGATCCCTGGAGAAGGAAATGGCAATCCACTCCAGCACTCTTGCCTGGAAAATCCCATGGACGGAGGAGCCTGATAGGCTACAGTCCATGGGGTCGCATAGTGTCGGACATGACTGAGCGACTTCACTTTTCTTGTGCTGTGCTTAATTGCTCAGTTGTGTCCCATTCTTTGTGACCCCCATGGACTATAGCCCGCCAGGCTCCTCTGTCCAGTGAGATTCTCCAGCCAAGAATACCGGAGTAGGTTGCCATGCTCTCCTCCAGGGGATCCCCCCAACCCAGGGATCAAACCCAGGTCTCCCACATTGCAGGTGGATTCTTTTACTGTCTCCGGAAAGCCCAGGGGAATTTAAAAATGTAAAGAAAACGCCTGAAACAATAAATGCTTAAACAAAGGAATGAGTCTAAACATGATGACATAAAAGTGTTTTTACTTTAATGATTTGTGAATAAAATTTTCACTCCAAAATTCATCGTTGAATTGGAGGTGCCCATAGAGATGCTGAAGAAAGGAATATTAAAAAACAGTTATGTCTCACATGCACTTATGCTCTGGGAAAATATTGTTTGAGAAGAGTTACTGGTCCAAAGATGACTAACTTCATGGAACTTCTGGGAAGTCTGAAACTGTCTTATCCATGATTCGCAGAAAACAGAGCATCTGAGGGGAAGCTGCTGAAGCTTTACTGGGGTGGGTGGTGCAGTACCAAGTCAGCAAGAGTGTGGGGACAGGAAAATGAGGCAGGGAAGGAGGTGGGGTGTTACTGAGCTTCCTGAGAAACACAGCTTGGTAGCGCTGTATCTCCAAGGAGGTATTCTGTTACTAGTACAGCTCAGGGCAGCCTTAGTGGGAGAAAGTGTGTGGGGTTTATGTGCTGAGCCTTCCTGTCTCCGGCTGTCCCTGGTTCAAGTCTATTCAGAGGGCATGAACTCCCCTGCGTCTGGCTGAGTAGTGCATCTCAACCTACTTCTGCACGGGTAGTCTGAGATGGGACACCTAGGCTCTCCCTGCACTGACAGACTGAGACCAGGCAGTGAGTGGAGGGGTAAGGGGAGGTCACATGTGGCTCAGTGAATCTGGAGTGGGGGTGGCTGTTGCTGACCTCAGGTGGTGATTCTTCATGCTGACAGCCACAGATAGAAATGGGGAGAAAAGAACAAAACCACAGATATGGTCCCAAGAAGTATGCAAATAACCATAAATAGAGAAGGTGGGAGTGTTAAATGTAAGTGAATAGTCCTGAAGAGTATTTTCGAGGGAGGCAGGCTGATGCAGGATGCCCGGGAGAGAGGAAAGGAGAGGAGAGCTTCAGGAGCAGAAATGCTGCTGCCTTGCAGTTCCAGTAGTGGAGATAACACACACTGTGACTGGATTCTAAAGCCCCGAGGACAAGCTCAGTTCCAGTAGTGGAGATAACACACACTGTGACTGGATTCTAAAGCCCCGAGGACAAGCTCAGTTCCAGTAGTGGAGATAACACACACTGTGACTGGATTCTAAAGCCCCGAGGACAAGCTCAGTTCCAGTAGTGGAGATAACACACACTGTGACTGGATTCTAAAGCCCCGAGGACAAGCTCAGTTCCAGTAGTGGAGATAACACACACTGTGACTGGATTCTAAAGCCCCGAGGACAAGCTCAGTTCCAGTAGTGGAGATAACACACACTGTGACTGGATTCTAAAGCCCCGAGGACAAGCTCAGTTCCAGTAGTGGAGATAACACACACTGTGACTGGATTCTAAAGCCCCGAGGACAAGCTCA
>NW_011494607.1:9808924-9828195 GCF_000754665.1 Bison bison bison
ATTTTCGAGGGAGGCAGGCTGATGCAGGATGCCCGGGAGAGAGGAAAGGAGAGGAGAGCTTCAGGAGCAGAAATGCTGCTGCCTTGCAGTTCCAGTAGTGGAGATAACACACACTGTGACTGGATTCTAAAGCCCCGAGGACAAGCTCAGTTCCAGTAGTGGAGATAACACACACTGTGACTGGATTCTAAAGCCCCGAGGACAAGCTCAGTTCCAGTAGTGGAGATAACACACACTGTGACTGGATTCTAAAGCCCCGAGGACAAGCTCATGTCCTTTTCGGTTGTGTCACTCCAGGCACCTAGCATGTGGCCTAGATGAGCTGTAGGGATTCGAATAAGCATTTATTAAATTAGGAATCAAATGCTTTGCGTGCATGCTCAGCTGTGTCCAACTCTTCATGACCCCAAGGACTGTAGCCCTCCAGGTTCCCCAGTCCATGGGATTTTTTTCAGGCAAGGATACTGGTGCTGCTGCTGCTAAGTCGCTTCAGTCGTGTCCGACTCTGTGCGACCCCATAGACGGCAGCCCACCAGGCTCCCCCATCCCTGGGATTCTCCAGGCAAGAACACTGCAGTGGGTTGCCATTTCCTTCTCCAATGCATGAAAGTGAAAAGTCAAAGTGAAGGCGCTCTGTCGTGCCCGACTCTTAGTGACCCCGTGGACTGCAGCCTACCAGGCTCCTCCGTCCATGGGATTTTCCAGGCAAGAGTACTGGAGTGGGTTGCCATTGCCTTCTCCAGGAGTGGGTTGCTATTTCCTACCCCAGGGGATCTTCCTGACCCAGGGATCAAACAGGTTAAATTGAATCTAATTTATCTCTTTGTTTGCAAATAAGTTTTGCCTTGGTAAATGAGCTTAAGGCTTTTGTGTGGAGGGGCCAGAACTTTGTAAGAATGTGATCTTCTACAGGGCAAAGAAGAAACCTATGTTGCTTTGGAGTTCATGTAGTATGAGTTAGAATTAAACAAATTCAGGTCAAATCCTGGCTCTGTCACTTACTTGCAATGTGACCATGGGCAAGATAATTACTGTCTCAAAGCCTTATTTTTCCTTGTCTGTAAAATGTATATAATAATAGTACTTACCTGTGAGATTATTGATACGAGCCTAGGGCTGTATAATAACTGGGCAATTACTATTAGTATTAGCTATGATTACCATTGCTGGCTTCCCTGGTGGTTCACATAGTAAAGAATCTGCCTGCAATGCAGGAAACCAGTGTTCAATCCCTCGATAGGGAAGATTCCCTGGAAAAGGGAATGGCAACCTACTCCAGTATTCTTGCCTGGAGAATTCCGTGGACAGAGGAGCCTGGTGGGCTATAGTCCATGGAGTCGCAGAGTCAGACACGACTGAGCAACTTACAGAGACACACACCATTGCTATTGTGTGATCTTCCTGCTGGGGGTACTGCAAAACATAGATGAAACCTGGTCTGACAAAGAATTTCTTTTAAATTTATTTTATGTCAATATTTATACACTTCTTTAAAAGCAAGTGAAATAGTAAAAAGCATTTTGTTGAGAAGTCCTACACAATTATTTTTAAAGGTGTTTCAAGTTTCAGTGCTATGAGAAATGAAAATTTCTAATGAGTTTGGTTTTAGAAGATAACTATATGGCATGTATGACTTAAACTGAAAGGAGACTTAGGTGGCTTTACTGTCTCATGCTATGAATGTGAACATAATTTAAACTGAAACTTCCTATTTCCTGTCTTCCTTGTTATTACAGTTCTTCATTAATAAACAGAAAAAATGCTGCCTATAAATAATTACTACTTAGTCAAGGTAGGTTTTGTAGGTATCTATTTGACTATATAGATGATAAAAGTTGCTTATTAGCAGCACTCTGCTATAATTTACAAGTAAAAATGTCACACAGTAATCACGACAAATCAAAGCAGATGTGCCAGCCTCTACACAGTTGTTTGAATATTGTTAAAAACTCAGAGTCAACCAACATCTTTGTGAGGCAGAAAAGTAAGCAAATTATTAATTTGCCTTGCTGTCCACAATTACTCTTGAAGAAAATTATTTATTTTTCTTTAATTAAGATTTGAGCCCTTATCAGAAGTGTAACCACAAAGAAACATTTCTTGGCTTTTGCTTCTTACTACAAAGTGGAAATCTCATGAAAGCAAAAATTGGAGAGGAGGGAAAAGCAAAAACAAAACAAAAAACCTCACAGCAATTTAACTATTTTAGAGGATTTATAGTCAAGGCGTAAGCTCTTACTTAAATCAATGAACACTTAGTTTGGGGAACAAATTGAAAATAGGATGTTCACAAAAGTCTCCAGGAAGTAGTGGGTTTGAACACTGGCTCTGGCATTTACCAGCTATGTGAATTGGGGCTGATCTGTCCCTTTTTAAACTGAAGTATAATTGATTTACAATGTTGTATTAGTTTCAGGTGTATAGCAATGTGATTCATATATGCGTGTGTATACATACATTCTTTTTCAGATTCATTTCCTTTATAGGTGATTATAACATATTGATTATATTTTCCTGTGCTGCACAGTAGGTCTTTGTTGTTTATCTGTTTTACATAGTGGTATGTATCTGTGAATTCCAGGCTCCCAGTTTATCCCTCTTCCTTCCCCTTCATTAACCATAAGATTGTTTTCTATGTCTACGAGTTTATTTCAATTTTGTAAATCAGTTCATTAGTATCATTTTTTAGGTTCCACATATAAGTGATAGCACATGATATTTGTCTTTGTGTGACTTAACTTCACTTAGTAGGATAATCTCTAGGTCTATCCATGTTACTGCAAACGTCCATATTTCTTTTTCATGGCTGAGAAGTATTTCATTATATATATATATATCAGTTCAGTTCAGTTCAGTTGCTTAGTTGTGTCTGACTCTTTGCGACCCCATGAATCGAAGCACGCCAGGCCTCCCTGTCCGTCACCAACTCCCGGATATATATATATATATATAAATCTTTATTCATCTGTTTTTTAAATTTATTTTTTATTGAAGAATAATTGCTTTACAGAATTTTGTTGGTTTCTGTCAAACCTCAACATGAATCAGCCACAGGTATACCTATATCCCCTTCCTTTTGAACCCCCCCCACCCCTCTAGGTTGGTACAGAGCTCCTGTCTGAGTTTCCTGAGCCACACAGCAAATTCCCACTGCTGTCTATTTTACATATGGTAATTAAGTTTCCGTGGTACTCTTTCCACACATCTCACCCTCTCCTCCCCTCCCCATGTCCATAAGTCTATTCTCTATGTCTGTGTCTCCATTGCTGCCCTGTAAATAAGTTCTTCAGTACCATTTTTCTAGATTCTGCATATATGTGTTAGAATACAATATTTATCTTTCTCTTTCTGACTGACTTCACTCTGTATAATAGGTTCTAGGTTCACCCACCTCATCAGAACTGACTCAAATGCATTTACTTCAGTTTGGTGTTTATTTCAGTTCATTAGTATCATTTTTTAGGTTCCACATATAAGTGATAGCACATTATATTTGTGTTTGTGTGACTTAACTTCACTTAGTAGGATAATCTCTAGGTCTATGCACGTTACTGCAAATGACCATATTTCTTTTTCATGGCTGAGTAGTATTCTATATATATATATATATGTATATATCTATCTGAATATATATATATAAAATCTTTATCTATTCATCTGTTAATGCACACTGCAGTTGCTTCCATGTTCACCCCTATGAAAATTGGGGTGCATGTATCTTTTGAAAATTTTGAGTTAAAATTTTCATCTTTATTGGATAGATGCCCAGAAGTGGGATTGTATACTTTTTGATGATGGCCATTCTGACTGGTATGGAGTGATACCTCATTGCAGTTTTGATATGTATTTCTCTAATAATTAGCGATATTGATCATATTTTCATGTGCCTGATAGCACATGTCTTCTTTGGAGAAATATCTATTTAGGTCTTCTGCCCATGTTTTCATCAGGTTGTTTAGATAACTTTTAGAGTTAAAATACTTTTAATAAAAATAGAAACTCTAGTAATCATTTTACATGCTGCTCTGGGGCTTTGGATTAATGAACAGAGCACACCGTGAAGCATATGCCAGACAAGTGAAATTTAATAAATACAAGCTATTATGTTGCTAGCTGTAGTGAATATTGTTATTGCACAAACCACCTCCTCTATGAGAAACCCCTGCCTTCACTGTGTTTATTCACTGAGACGGATTGCATATATTGTGTCACACATGGAGTTCATTATTAACTGCATTTTGATTGAGGGGAGCATGGAAAGTTCTAGGTAGTCCTTCATCTAGACACTCTCATCTGTTACCCTAAACATTGCCTGGGGAGTTGTTTCTGATGTAAATTTCTAAGAAAAATGTAGCATTAAGAGAAATGTTATTTAGATTATCGAATCCAGTACATAGCCAGAGAAATTAATGTGAAGAGATTATACAGCTGGGATTTTCTTTTCTGTTGACTGGTAATTTCTACATTGCAGTGAGGTGAAAAAAGAAAAGTATTCTAGACTGAGACCTCAGCTCTGGGGATTTAGTAGCAGAGGAAAGCTCTCAACTCCCTTATGCTGCTGACCTTCTGAAGTTAAGAAATAAGGAAGTTATGGGACTTGAAATTCATAGCAAGGACTACATTATAATAGCCTGATAAATAACTACAAAAAGTTTATTAGCTCACTTATGAAACAAATGCCTTGCCCCTAACATATATATTACACTGGTGATAAAAATGAACAAAATTAGCATCCATTTTTATCCTTTTTGAATAAACTGATTCTCACCTTGGATGAAAAGGTGAGTGGTTATTTCTATTACTGTCTTGTAATGTAGTTATTTTATGTCTTCCCAGCTTTTGAAATTCCAGCCACCACAAATTTTTTATCAGGCTTCAACTTTATAATAATAACAAAAAATAAACTTGACTGTCTAATGGTTGTTACCTATTTGCTTGAAAATGAATTCATGTAATACTAGGGAAGATATACTTCTTATTTCTCAGCTTTCTACTTGTGTATACAAATTCTGTTAGAGCTGAAGCTCTCTAGTAGTCATGGTCTTGTTGAAGAAGGGAACATGAATCAGTAGACATTGGGGCTTATTAACTGGAGCAGAGGGACCATCCCTGCCTGGGCCTGTTTGACAGTTGGCAACTGTAGAGGAATATCTGAGCTTTTTCAAACATGCTTCCCTCTTCAGGTATCCTGATGGGTCCACCTCCTTCCTGGCAGGTGATACGGCCTTGGGGTTTTTTACCCTGTGTCAATCACACTCTAAAAATGATGTGAACAGTTCATATCTCTCCCTTGCTTTGGGGTAGAAAGTTTTTGAAAATCCCCGGTCCTGAAGGAATATATAAAGTCACAGAATATTTGCTTGGAAAGCATATAGACAAGGCCTCTCTTGCCTGAAAAATAAAACTCCTCAATCTAATAAAAAAGTTTAATACAATTCTTCTTTGAAAACTTAGTAAGGGCTTGAGATCAAATTGTCTGAGTTCTTTTTAAAATTTTTTTTCTTTATTTTTTAATTGAAGGATAAATGCTTTACAGAATTTCGTTGTTTTCTGTCAAACCTGTCTGAGGTCTTTTTATATCAGGCTACTTGATATTTCCAAGATAAGTTTTGGAGGCATGAATACATCCTGTATGCTAAGTTGCTTCAGTTGTGCCTGACTCTTTGTGACCCTATGGACTGTAGCCCTCCAGGCACCTCTGTCCATGGGATTTTCCAGGCAAGAATGCTGGAGTGGGTTGCCTTGCCCTCCTCCAGGGGATCTTCCTGACCCAGGGATCGAACCTGAGTCTCTAAAGCCTTCTGCATTGGCAGGTGGATTCTTTACCACTTGTGCCACCTGGTAAGTCCTGAATATATCCTAGGAATGGTTTTTAACTTTGTGCTTTCTGGGCTGGTGTCCTAGAGAACACTGCTCTTGAAAGACATACTGGGAAATTAAAAAGGGAAACAATTTAGATGGGTCTTATGGCCACACTAATTGGGAAACCATGTATCATACCCCCCAAGGTTGAGAGGTCTTGCAATGATAACATCCATCATACTCAAAACTCAAATGAAAATGCACGCTGCTTTTTTCCTTAGCTTATACTTTGAGCAAATCCTGACTATTTGAAATATAGTGAGGGAGGGGAAGGGGCATTGGAGTCACCATCATCGATCTGGTGACAAGCAACCAACATTAACAAAGTTCGTAGAAATTTTAATGATTCTAAACATGGTGCATATTCACTTTTGATCTAGCCTTACAGCGTCCCGTCACAAATGAATATGTTGAAGGACAGTACAAGAGCACAAAGTAAACTTTTTTGAGCATGAAAATTAATCAAAAAAGGAAGCTACTTTACCTTTTGATGTTTTACTACTGCCCCTGTGTGAATTGTTTTTGGCAGCTCAGAGACAAAAAACCTAAACGCGATAAAGTAATCCTTTCATTTCCAGGCATGAGTCAAATCAGGGGCAAGATTTGAAAACCTATGGCTCTGTGACTGGACAGCCTTACCTTTGTCCTAGGTCAAAACTGGTTTTTCCAAGGCCTTCCATGACCAGCTGACAGTGACAAGTAGAGCAAAGTGCTTTTACACAAAATATGGGGCCCAGTGATGCCATCTGTGTGCTTATTCACAGAATCCTGCTGACTTGCTTGTTTGCATTGCAGGCTGTTTGCTTATACACCTTCAGTGTTGGAACCGAGGCCTTGAAGATGTACCAGAAACTAGACGAGGTGAAAAGAAACAAAAGTACTTTCACAATATTTACAAAATAACGCAGACTTTCTAGTCCTACAATAAACACAAATGTAATGTTTAAAGTGCTTTATATGACATATTTTAAATAAAAATCCTGCAATCCAGAGATCACACTGACTCCAGAAACCACGCTCTTAACCTCTGTGAATGACTGCCTTCTATACTATGGAAATAGATGAATCAAGATATGAAAAGTTATATGAACTCAGATTCAAATATTTATTGGAAATGGAAAGTATGTTAAAAGGCAGTATATGATTAATTCCCAAATAGATTATATAGGCCATATATATTATTGGAATATCAAAAAGAAGGAATTAGATCAGGTTGGGGATGCACTATCAATTTCTTCCTTGAGAGTAATTGGAGAGGAGAGTGGGGGTTAGTTTTTAGGCTTGAAGGAAGGGCTATGTTTGCAACATTAGAGAGCACAGTGTCTTGGGAATAACTGACGCAGTTCCTAGTCAGTTACCTACAGTTGGGCAGGTTAGTCCAGGAGAGGTTCCATGCCTGGAATTAGGTCTCTTTACTAGAGTAGAATGGAACTTCCCGGGTGGCACTAGTGGTAAAAAAAACCCACCCATGTCTCATATCTCCTACACTGGCAGAGACATAAGAGACATGGGTTCGATCCCTGGGTCAGGAAGATCCCCTGGAGGAGGAAATGGCAACCCACTCCAGTATTCTTGCCTGGAGAATCCCATGGACAGAGGAGCCTGGCAGGCCTCAGTCCATAGGGTCACAAAGGGTTGGACATGACTGAAGCGACTTAGCACACACTAGAGTAGGATAGGAATCGGGGAACTGACTCAGGTAGAGGTGCTGATGTGCTGCTCAGTCTGACAATCATGGAGCAGTTTTCCAGGGGCAGAATTGCCATTGATAAACAGTTGACTTTGGAAGAATTGTGATGACATAGCACTTCACACTTTTAATAAAAAGTCACTCTTAATATCATCTCAGGAGGCGGAAATGGAAGGGTGTGTTACGCAATAATGAAGCAGATGATTAAAGCATTACCTTTGGTATCTTGGTGCTCATGCCGTGTGCTTACTGAGGCTGAGTCATTAAGAGGTTTGATAGCAAAGTGTCAGGATACTGAATTTTACGGGCTATATTTTGAAGCCTCAAGAATGTCCTACCGAAAAAAAGATAACCTTGGATAGAAACTGTCTTGTCTGAAGTCAGAGAGGGAGAAAAGCATGTCTTGTTAAGAGAGGCCGTTTTGCCCACAGCCCAGAATCCAAGACCGTCTAAGAGTCTGGTTTTATAGGTTTGAAAAATCGTAAACCTAATCTCCAAATTAAAAATATGCAGAGTCAGGATGGTGTGTTCAGGCAGGAATCAGGGAAGCAGTAGGAAGACGGAGGCCTGGGGAAAGTCTGATGCCCCAGGGCTTTTCAGCAGCTTCTTTTATGCCTTCCTACCTTATAAACAGTAAAGCGTCTGCCTACAATACGGGAGACCTGGGTTCGATCCCTGGGATGGGAAGATCCTCTGGGAAGGAAATGGCAAACCACTCCAGAACTCTTGCCTGGAAAACCCCATGGACAGAGGAGCCTGGTAGGCTACAGTCCATGAAGTCGAAAAGAGTCGGACATGACTGAGCAACTTCACTTTTCTTTCACTTTATAAAAGAGACCAGTTTTCTCATAATATCTGAGAAGCAGTTTTGGGCACAGGGCAATTAGCACCCTGTTGACAAATTGCCACCCGGGCAGAAACTAAGATGGATGTGATTAGGTTGAGCCCAGAGAGGATGGGCTGAGCATTTAAACTCTTGCTAAAAGACAAAACTCCCAGGGTGGGTTCTAGATTTTGAAACCAATGATCTAACCAAATCCTGAGAGTTGAATACCAAGTCATTGAGTTGGCTGGGAATCAAAAAACCAAAACCTACCATAGATTTAAGAGAAATATAATGCCAGAGAAATGTCAAGTTTGGTGCACTGGCTCAACATCAGTTTCCTCCATCCCAAACCTCTACAAGCGAGTGTGTTTAAATGAAATATTCTGAACCAATATTTATTTGTTTAGTCAACAAATATTTATGCATGCCATGGGTTAGGCACTCTGCTCCAAGTAGTTATATAATTCTTAAAAGAAACAGATGGTTTTCTCCTCCAGACCTAGAGCTGAAATTCCAATGAAGGGAGCCAGACAATAATCAAGTCAACAAATAAATGAATAGATGAAGTCAGATCATATTAGGATTATGAGAAAAAAGAAGGTGCTGATGTAGATTGACTGAGAAAGGGGGTGGTAAGGTGAAAATTTGGAAACTCTCCCTTTCCTACTACAAATTGTGAACAGGCTATTTTGGCCCTTCTACTAAAAAGCACTGATGTAGGAAAATAGCCTTGGCTTTGATGCCGTAATTATCTCTTTGAAAGATCTGGATCTCTAATATCTGTCAATTTCCAATGCAAAGGTAGGCAGTAGCGAGTGAACTTAATCATTGATATATCTGAGTAGAATTGTCCAAGGCCATCTTCCTTGTGCAGAGACAGTAACCTGAAATGTCGACTGGATGGCATATTATAACCGTCTAATGAATCCGCTCCCTCCCAGTTGGGATCTCGGGCGCATTTATTCATCTTCAACCAATGTAATTAATGACGAAAAGTATAACAGGGATGTATACTTCTCTGGGGAGGGAGTTGTTTTAATTGTAGACCCATCTGTGGAAAATGAACTATGCTGGAGAAAGATCAGGCTTAATTACACACCTGTTGGTGGTATCAAACGAAGCTGTTGCACTCTGCTGTAATAGGGGAACTACTTAGAAAAACCCTGAGATTTGGCAAAGCTCAAAAATATCACCTCATTAAAGCTTGTAATTTCTGCCTTTTAAATCACTGAGTCATCAAGTTTTAGGTGAAAGGATCTTGAGGTTGTTTAGTCTAATTCACATAATTTACAGATGAGAAAACCAAAGTCTGGAGTAGTTAACTGACTTGTCCAAATTCATACAAATGATTTGAGAGGCATTTTATTAAGCTTCTTTGCTAACTACTCATGTCTTCTAAATGCTATTTTAGGTTTGAAAGAGGATGGTAGAGGCCAGAACCTCCATTCAGAATATCAGAAAAAGTTTTAACATTAATCCCAGACAAGTTTCATTTTATGAGAGATTTTTCTCAAAATAGGAGATGTAGACTGTTAGTTCGGAGAAGGGAATGGCACCCCACTCTAGTACTCTTGCCTGGAAAATCCCATGGATGGAGGAGCCTGGTAGGCTGCAGTCCATGGGGTCGAGAGTAGTCGGACACGTCTGAGCGACTTCACTTTCACTTTTCACTTTCATGCATTGGAGAAGGAAATGGCAACCCACTGCAGTGTTCTTGCCTGGAGAATCCCAGGGATGGGGGAGCCTGGTTGGCTGCCATCTGTGGGGTAGCACAGAGTTGGACACGACTGAAGTGACTTAGCAGCAGCTGCAGCAGCAGCAGATTGTTAGTCAAAGACAAATAACTACGATTCTAAATATTTTAGGCAACTGCTCACCTACTGGAGCTGAAGCAGGAGGCAGATGCTCCCCCCATCCCCTCACAGGGTAAAGCAATTGGAGATTCATTCCCTATTGACCGAAACTCCAAGAAGAGAATAGCAGGACAATTAAGTGAGAAGGCTGGGCCATGCCTAGACCACATATTTTTTTCTCGAAGTCTGGAGACCCTCCTGACCACACAAGTGCAGAAAAGGCTCCTTGGAGGCCAAAAGGGAGATATGTCAAGGGATGTTCCCTACCCACATGCCTTTGCGGTAGAATCCATCTTGGCTAAGAGGTGTGTGTGCACACATGCGAGGATCCTGAGATATACCAAATATGGATTTGTGCGGTTTGATTTGTGAATCATATAAATCAAAATAACTGGCCAAAGGAAACCTGGAAGAAATACCCCATAGAAGTAATTCAAACTGCCGTGAGGGCATGACTCAGTGACTCACTGTCTCTCTCCCTGAGTCCGCCCATGGGTCTATCTATACATACTGTACTTTTTTCTCCTCTTAGTAAATACTTTACTTGCTTCACTACTTTTTTTCTTTGTGGAAATTCTCTTCTGCGAAGCTGAAGGCCAGATCCTTTGTCACTGACCATGGGTCTAGTGGCTAGGATCTGGTGCTTTCACCCCTGAGACCCAGCCTCAGTCCCGAGCTGGGAACCCAAGCCCCGCTCCAAGTCATTGCAGGCCGAGGCCCCCTGAGATCAGAGTGATAACTAATTCTTCTAAATTCCTGAAAGATGTAAAAGATTAAAAGGACAGAGAACTCTCTGGGGAAAAAATCATATTTTTAAATGTCATCTCAGATTATAATCTCAAATTCTTGTTTAACTTCTTTTTCATAGTGACTGTCCTGAAGTGCGTGATCCTGAAAGTCTTCTCCTACCATGACTACATGTGGGTCTGGGAGGTTGGACCCATGCATAAATTTCTCTGGGCTGCCTCCTGGGATTTGCTTGGCTTTCCTAAGACAAGGGCTTCCAAAACACCTAGGCTCAACAGAGCAAAAGTATTCGAAGATGCAGGGTAAAATGTGCATGTATTTTCATGCCCACACATGTATGAGTGAGAGGTGGGGAAGGAAGAGAGATCCGTTTATTAATTCCCCAACTTTTTACTGAGAGCCTATTTTGTGCCAGGCACTTTGATGGGTTTTAGGTATAGAGATATAAACATTTACTCTCTTTATGGAATCTACAGCGTCGGAGGAGTCTGAGGACACTTTGGCACTATTAATGTCTTGGTCTAGATAATTCTTTGCTGGGGGGGCTGTCTTGTGTATTGTAGGATATTTTGTAGGCTTCTTGGCTTCTAGTAGCACATCCCCAGTTGTGGAAATCATAAATGACTCCAGACATTGCCAAAGATCCTCTCGATTGTCACCAGTTGAGAACCACCAAGTTAGAGAATAAAGGAATGTTCACACGTAATTAAATAATCATAATTAAATCATATTTAATCATAATTAAATAATTCTTTTTTGTTATATTTTCTGGTTGGTTACTTTGGAAAATCAGTACAGAAAAGAAATGCTGTTTTTTGGAGGTAAACTTTTCACTGAAATAGAATATACATACATGAAAATGTTTGAATCTTAAGTGTCCATCTTGGAGAGCTTTCATAAATTATAAATACCCACATAAAGAAATAACGTATGACCAGCTTCTTAGAATTTTTCTGTCCCATCTTTGTCACTATTAAAACTTTTAACACCACAGTATGTTCTTTTTCATGGACTTCTGCTCATTGTATCTTTTATGAAAGTAATACCTATTGTTGCATATGGAAGAGTTTGCTTTTTTCTCATTACATTATAATATCTATGTATTTATTCTACTTTGATGGACATTTGGGTTGCCTCTAGTTTCAGTCTATTAATAATAATGCTATTTTTAGTGATATCATTAAGATGGCAGAATAAGGAATTACAAAATAGCTAGGAAACAATAAGATGACATTAGTAAGTACTCATAAACCAATAATTACTTTAATCTAAAGAATTAAACTTCTCAAAGACATACAGTGGCTGAATGGATAAAAAAGTAACACCTGATTATATGCTGCCTACAAGAGATTCAGTTTAGCTTTAGGCTCAAAGTGAAGGGTTTGATATTCCATGTAAATGGAAAGCACAAGGGAGCAGGAGTATCTACATTTTGTATTAGAGAAAAATAGACTTTTTTTTTAATTAAAGAAAAATAGACTTTAGGTCAAAAGCTGCAACAGGAGACAAGAAAGGTCATTATATGATAAAGGGATAAAGGAATATTCATCAAGAGAAGTAACAATTTTAAATATATGTATGAATTCAACATTGGAGCACCTAATTACGTTAAGCAAATACTAACAGATTTAAAGAGAGAAATAGGCATCATGTAACAATAGTAGGCAATTTCAATAACGCTCCATTTCAACAATGGACAGATAATCCAGACAGAAAATAAGGAAACTTTGGACTTGAACTATACTTTAGATCAAATGGATCTAAAAGGCATCCCTGGGTATCTTGGGGCATTTGTTCCAGGGTCCACTGTGGATAACCAAAATCCATATAAGCTCAAGACCCAGGGTTGGCCCTTCATAGCCACAGATTCTGCATCGATAGATTCAACCAACCACAGATTGTAAACAGACTAGCGTATGTATTGAAAAAGATTCATGTGTAAATGGACCTACACAGTTCAGGGCCAACTGTACAGACCGTTCTATCCAACAGCATCAGTATACACAGTCTTCTCAAGCACACAGAGAACATTCTCCAGGAGATAACATATGAAGTCACAAAATGAATCTTAACAAATTCAAGAAGAAATCATACCAACATCTTTTCTGACCACAGTGGATATGGAAATAGAAATCAATAGCAAAAGGAAAATTGGAAAATTGACAAACGTATGGAAATTAAACAGTGTACTCCTGAACTACCAATGGGTTAAAGAAAAATCAAAGAGAAATAAAGTTTCTTGAAATAAACACAAATGGAAACAAAACATACTGAATATAACCAGATTCAATAAAAGCAGTTCTAAAGAGGAAGGTTTACAATGATAAATACTTACATTAAGAAAAAAAGGATCTCAGATAAACAACCTAACTTTATACCTCAAGGAGCTAGAAAAAGAATTAAGCTCAAAGTTAGCAGAAGGAAGGAAATCAAGATCAGAATATAAATAAATGAAATAGAGACCAGAAAAACAACAACAACAAGATCAATGAAAGTAAGAACAGAGATTTTTACAAGATAAAACTGGCAAACTTTTAGCTAGCCTAAGAAAAAAAGAGACATTATAACCAGTACCAGAGAAATACAAAGGATTATAAGAGACTATAGTTGATCCTTAATGTGGAGATGAGGGGTGCTAACACCCTGTGCAGTCAAAAACCCATGTATGTAACTCAGTATGGCCCTATATCTGAAGTTCCGTATCTACAGTTTTAACCAAGCATAGATCATGTAGTACTATAATATGTGTTTATTGAAAAAAAAATCCTCACTATTTCATTGTTTAGTCATTAATTCATAGCCAACTCTCTGCCACCCCATGAACTTCAGCATGCCAGGCTTCCCTGTCCTTCACTATCTCCCGGAGTTTGTTCAAACTCGTGTCCATTGAGTCAGCAGTGCTATCTGGCCGTGTCATCCTCTGCCATCCCTTTTGCCACTTGCTCCCAATCTTTCCCAACTTCAGATTCTTTTCCAATGAGTCGGCTCTTTGTATCAAGTGGCCAAAGTATTGGAGCTTCAACTTGAGCATCAGTCCTTCCAATGAATATTCAGGGTTGATTTCTTTTAGGATTGACTGGTTTGATCTCCTTGCTGTCCAAGGGACTCTCAAGAATCTTCTCCAGGACCACAATTTGAAAGCATCAGTTCTTTGGCACTCGGCCTTCTTACATGGTCCAACTCTAACACCCATACATGACTATTGGAAAAAAACATAGCTTTGACTATACAGACTTCTGTTAGCAAAGTGATGTCTCCGCTTTTTAATATGCCGTCTAGGTTTGTCATGGCTTTCCTTCCAAGGAACGAGTGTCTTTTAATTTCATGGCTGCAGTCACCGTCCACAGTGATTTTGGAGCCCAAGAAAATAAAATCTGTTACTGTTTCTACCTTTTCCCTTTCTATTTGCCATGAAGTGATGGAATCAGACGCCATGATCTTCGTTTTTTGAATGTTGAGTTTTAAGTCAGTTTTTTCACTCTCCTCTTGCACCCTCATCACCTCAATAAGTGGACCTGTACAATCCGAACTCTCTCAGTTCAAGGGTCAACTGTACTAGGAAGAATTATACAACAACTATTTGGAATATGTAGAAGAAATGGCTAAATTCCTAGAAACATAATTTACCAAGACTGAGTCATAAAGAAATAGAAAATCTGAACAGACCAGTACAGGTAAGGAGATTAAATAAATAATCAAATATCTCATAACAAAGAAAAGTCTAGAACCTGTGGCTTTACTGATGAATTGTATTCAATATTTTAAGAAAGAATTACTACCAAACCTTCTCAAATTGTTTCAAAAAATAGAAAAGCAAACACTAAACTCTCTTTATGAGGTCAGCATCATCCTCACATCAAAGCCAAATAAAGGCACTACAAGAAAAAAATTACAGACCAACGTCTTTGATAAACTTGAATGCAAAAAATACTCAATAGAATACTAGTAAGCTGAATTCAATAGCACAAAGATTCATAAATCACGGTCAAGTTGAATTTATCCCTGGGATGCACGAATGGCTCAACATATGCCACATTAACAGGATGAAGAATAAAAAGTCATATGATCATCTCATACCATAAAACTTTCCCTTTTGAAGTGTATAGTTAAGTGATTTTTGATGTATTCCCAGAGTTGTGCAACTATCACCACCTCCAAATTTTAGAATATTTCTATTACTCCAAAAATAAATCCTGTACCTATATGCAACGACTTGCCATTCCTCTCCTTCCCTACCCTCAGCCCCTAACAACTCTAACGTACTTTCTGTTTCCATTGATTTAACCTATTGTGAACTTTTCATATAAATGGAATCACATAAATGTGTGGTCTTTTGTAGCTAACATCTTCACTTAACAAGCCTTTTTAAAGATTCCTCCATGTTGCACTTTGTGTCAATACTTCATTCATTTTTATGGCCAATTAATACTCCATCATATAGTCATACCACATTTTGTTTATTGGTATAAAATACATTTGGCTTGTTTCCACTTTCTGTCTATTGTGAATAATGCTGCTATAAACCTTTATGTACAAGTTTTTGTGTGGACATATGTTTTTATTTTTATTGCGTATAGACCTAGGAGTGGAATTGCTTTATTGTATGATAACTCTATGTTTAATTTTTTTAATGTCTGTTTTCTATAGCAGCTGCATCATTTTACAATCCCATTAGTAATGTGTTCTAATTTCTTCACATCCTCATTGACACTTGTTATTGTCTGTCTTATTTTAGCCATTCCAGTGGGTATGAGGTGATGTTATGTTGAAGTTTTGACCGGCATTTCCCTAATGACTAATGATGTTGAGGATCTTTTCATGTTCCTGTTATCTTATTTGGAAAAATATTGATTCAAATCCTTTGCCCACTTTTAATTGGGTTATTATTGAATTGTAGTAGTTGTTTATACAGTCTGGAAAAAAGTTCCTTATCAAATATAAGATGTGAAAATTTCTTCTGTTTTGTGGGCTGCCTTATTCACTTTCTTCATAATGTCCTTTGAAGCACAAAAGTTTATAAATTTTTGATGATAAATTGATGAAGCCCAATTTATCTATTTTGATGATAAATTGATGAAGCCCAATTTATCTATTTTTCTTTTGTAGATTTTGCTTTTAGTGTTATATCTGAGATACCTATTGTTTATCCCAAGATTGCAAAGATTTATTCCTTATTTCCTTCTAAGAATTTTACAGTTTAAGTTTTAGCTCTTACATTTAGGTTTATGACTCATTTTGAGTTAATTTTTATATATGGCATGAGTTATGAGTCCAACCTCCTTCTCTGGCATGGATATTCAGTTGTAGCACCATTTGTTGATAGAATATTCTTTACTAAATGAATTGTGCTGGGCACCACTGCTGAAATCAACTGATTGTAAATGCAAGATTTCATTTCTATATTCTCAATGTGCTCAGTTTCACACTGTCTTGATTTTTGAAGTTTTGTAGTAAGTTTTGAAATTACAAGTGTGAATCTTCCAGGACTTCCCTGGTGATCCAGTGGTTAAGAGTCCACCCTCCAATGCTGGGGACTTGGGTTCAAGCCCTGGTTGGGGAACTAGGGTCCCACGAGCCATGGAGCAACTAGGCCCACACACCACAGACAGAAGCCCATGTGCTGTAACCAAAGATCGTGCATGCCACAACTATGATCCCATGCAGCCAAATAAATAAATAAACATTTTGAAAAAAAGGTGTGTCTTCCAACTTTCCTCTTTTTCAAGATATTTTGGCCATTCTGGGTTGCTTGAATTTCTATCTAAATTTTAGAATTAGTGTGTAAAGATAGCATCTGGGATTTTGACAGGGATTACACCAAATCTGTAGATCAGTTTGGAGAATATTGCCATCTTAACCATATTAAGCCTTTTAATTTGTGAATGTAGAATGTCTTCCTATTTATTTAGCTCTTCTTTGGTTTTTACACTGATATTTGATAGTTTTCAATGTACAAGTCTTGCATTTCTTTTGCTAAATTTATACCTATTTCATTCTTTTTGATGCTATTGCAAATGGAATTGCTTTCCTAATTTTAGTTTGGATTGTTTATTGATGAGGCATAGAAATACAATAGATTTTTTGTGTATTTATATTGAATGTTGCAACCTTGCTGAACTTTTCTTTATTGCTTGTAATAGCGTGTATATGTGTATGCATTTTAGGATTTTCTATATATAAAATCATGTTATCTACAGATTGTTTTACTGCTTTCTTTCCAGTCTGCATATTTCTTCTGACATTTTCCAGTGTATTAATCTTTTCTTCAGCTGTGACTAATTTGCTTCAAGCTCTACTATTAAATTCTTATTTTCTGGTATTGTATTTTTTACTCCTAGGATGTCCATGGGTAATACTGATATATTCTATCAAATTTATATTTGGTAACTCTCTGGTGAAACTTCATCTTGTTTTCAAATTCCTAAAACTAATTAGAGTTGTTTTCAAGTCCAAATATGATAATGTCAATCTCTGAGTCCTCTCTGGATTTGTTTCTATTGTTTGTTTTTCTTTGGCCATGGGGTATTGTTTCCTTGTATGCCTGCTGCTGCTGCTGCTGCTGCTGCGGCTGCTAAGTCGCTTCAGTCGTGTTTGACTCTGTGCGACCCAATAGATGGCAGCCCATCAGGCTCCCCCGTCTTTGGGATTCTCCAGGCAAGAACACTGCAGTGGGTTGCCATTTCCTTCTCCAATGCCTAGTAATTGTTTTTTATTGCAGGCCAAGTATTGTGTATGAAAAGTTTTATGGGTAATTTCAGCCTCTGTATGGCATTATCTTCCTCTAGAGAGGGTTTAATTTTGCTACTGATTAAGGACAGGAGTATCTCAATA
This sequence comes from Bison bison bison, assembly GCF_000754665.1. Classification (NCBI taxonomy): domain Eukaryota; kingdom Metazoa; phylum Chordata; class Mammalia; order Artiodactyla; family Bovidae; genus Bison; species Bison bison. The sequence continues at coordinate 9,826,734 of NW_011494607.1, forward strand.
CATTCAGAAAATGATCAGAGGTGAATATTCCTTCAAAAGTGTTTTCAAAGTACGTCAGTATGTCACAAAACTTCTGAGGATGTCTATTAAATGTTCACATTTAAATTCTTTTCTAGCTAGATATAAAACAGATCAAAATTTTTTCTTCTTTATTTCTTTTAGAAGTACTATTCCATTATTCTCTTGTATATGTTCTTTCTTATATAAATGATCTGCTTTTTCTTTTTGTAAGATTTTAGTCTTTCCTCTTGTTCTCTTATATTTTAAAATTTTATTATAATCTTCTCAGGTGGAGACTTGATTAATCCTGTCAAGCATTCTATGACCATTTCTCAAATTGAAGTTTTTAAACTTCCTTTAATTCTTGGAAATATATAGTCACTATTTTAGGAATATTTTCTTTCTTCCATGAAAGAGAGTATATTGTAGTAGATAAGGTCACGTGTTTTAGAGTTAGAGAGATCTAGGTTTGAATGCAGTATTACTTATTAAACTGTGAATCACTCAGCTTCTATCATGTGTGTTAATTTCCTCATTTGTAGAATGAGAATAATAATGTTTCCTTCTTAGGATTTTAATAAAAGTTAAGTGAAATTTATGCCTATGAAGTGCTTAGAGGAATGGCTGGTAAAGAATAAGAATGGCATAGTAATACCTATTTTTTCTTCTACTTCTGTGCTTTCTATATTCCCAGAGAAGACCCTCTGAAGTATTTCTATATTCAAAAACTCATCTTTCCTTTCTTTCTATTTCAATCTACTTTTGCTTTCCTGCTGCCTTCTGGCAGAGTTTTTCATACATCTTTCAGGTCATTAATTTGTTCCTCAGCAGTAATCATATACTTTTATCTCATGTACACTAGGCTTTAAAATGCCAACCATTTTCTTATTAATTTCTAGTGTCACCTCATAATCACTTTTATGAGTTTTTTGTTCCTGCTTCAAGTTACTGGTAGCCTTCTTGCTTATCTTTTACATTTTAATCTTAAAAATAATTTATCTAATATGATATTTCAATGTTAGGAGTATAATAAGTAAAATTAAACATTTTATCTAAAATGATGAGTTCTATTTAGCAAAAAGTTAGAATATCTGAAAGGATATCATGTCTGAGATGTTTAAAAATAGTCCTGAGCAGGAGGAGTGGTTGGGGATATAGATGAGATAAGATTGACTATGAATTTGTCAGGGGAGTGTAATATCCTCGGTTCTGTCTCGTCTCAACAAAAATATGAAGCCACGGACGTTAAAGCCCTCTGTGTGTCACAGCTCTCAGCCAGACCGTGTTATAGTTCTCGGACAGATCACTTTTATTTAGAAAATAAAGGAAAATACATCTCGAGGCGTGAGGGCATGCTGACCCAAAAGACATGAAGAGAAGAGAGAGAGAGAGAAAGAGAGAGAGAGAGAGAAAGTGCATGCACGTGTGCACATGGGGGAGAGAGAGAGACCCCGGCCCTTTG
>NW_011494607.1:9828295-9837376 GCF_000754665.1 Bison bison bison
AGAGAGAGAGAGAGAGAAAGTGCATGCACGTGTGCACATGGGGGAGAGAGAGAGACCCCGGCCCTTTGGCTCCTCTTTTTATATGTTTTTCCCTCCCCCTGGGCCTGCCCTATGTAAATTGGGCTAGCCAGGAGTGCTGTTTGTTCTACCTGAAGTCCTCACTCTAGTCCTCTGACCTTCCTTTGTTCTATTTTGCCAGGCTTTTCCCTTCCTTGTCTTTTAGCTACCACCATTCTGGACTTTGCCCACAAAGATCCGTCTAGTCAAGGCTATGGTTTTTCCTGTGGTCATGTATGGGTGTGAGAGTTGGACTGAAGAAGGCTGAGCACCGAAGAATTGATGCTTTTGAACAGTGGTGTTGGAGAAGACTCTTGAGAGTCCCTTGGACTGCAAGGAGATCCAACCAGTCCATCCTAAAGGAGATCAGCCCTGGGATTTCTTTGGAAGGAATGATGCTAAAGCTGAAACTCCAGTACTTTGGCCACCTCATGCGAAGAGTTGACTCATTGGCAAAGACTCTGATGCTGGGAGGGATTGGGGGCAGAAGGAGAAGGGGACGACAGAGGATGAGATGGATGGATGGCATCACCGACTTGATGGACGTGAGTTTGAGTGAACTCCGGGAGTTGGTGATGGACAGGGAGGCCTGGTGTGCTTCCATTCATGGGGTCCCAAAGAGTCGGACACGTCTGAGTGACTGAACTGAACTGAACTGATTCTGGACTCCTTTTTCCTATTCTAACTACCTAACAAATTGATAACTATTTAAGCTAAGTGATGGCTTACAGAGGTTTTTTTATACCATTCTGTTTACTTTAATATGTATTTGAAATATTCCTTAATAAAGTGTTAAAATAAATAAAAACCTAGGGAAAAAGTCAGAAAATATAATTCAAGAAATGACTTTAGGTCATAAATGCTAATACCAAGTCTTCTCCTTTCAGTTCAGTTCAGTTCAGTCACTCAGTCGTGTCCAACTCTTTGCGACCCCATGAATCGCAGCACACCAGGCCTCCCTGTCCATTAGCAACTCCCAGAGTTCACTCAGACTCACGTCCATCGAGTCGGTGATGCCACCCAGCCATCTCATCCTCTGTCGTCCCCTTCTCCTCCTGCCCCCAGTCCCTCCCAGCATCAGAGTCTTTTCTAATGAGTCAACTCTTTGCATCAGGTGGCCAAAGTATTGGAGTTTCAGCTTTAGCATCATCTTCCAAAGAACACCCAGGGCTGATCTCCTTCAGAATGGACTGGTTGGATCTCCTTGCAGTCCAAGGGACTCTCAAGAGTCTTCTCCAACACCACAGTTCAAAAGCATCAATTCTTCGGTGCTCAGCTTTCTTTACAGTCCAACTCTCACAGCCATACATGTAAATAATTTCCCAATGATTATTATTTTTGGGAATCAGTTTCTACAAAATTGGATCATTTATTAAAACATCAAGCAATAATTTTCTTACTCATGTCAAAAAAAATTATTTTCTTACAATAAGGATTTTCTGGAGATTTAAACCTAATGTAATTTTCAGAAACATTGAAATTTTTATGAGGAAATATTTTGAAATTCATGCTAAAATAAAAAATTGTTGTTTCCCGAAATGCATGCTCAAAAATTACTGTTTATGGGAGAGATTTACACTAGAATTAATCATATATTTCTCTAACTGGTGGATATATGGTTGGCTTACATAGTTCATTTAAAATTTTTTGATTGTCTCCCCCAATTAAAAATAAATGAATTAAAAAAATGTTATCCCCATGTAGATGAAAAATACACTACAATTAATTCAGGTTCTGAATAGACAGTGCTGGGAGTGAGTGATGGGTGACAGTACCGAACTTACATTTTTTCATTTCTCAAAATGGAATTAGTTTCATAATTTTCTGTAGTCTCAAAAGAAACATATGTTCATTGCAAAATATTTTAGGCTATATATAGAAACATATAAAGTGTGAATAAAAAATACACATTCCTTTCAAGATGTTTTTATACAAAACCACACATTTTTCTTTAATGGGCTCAAAAAACATAGACAGTGATTATGACATTTCCCAAGTGCTATGCAACAACCATACCTTTATTATTATCTTTTATCACTAGCTTTATTTCCATTCCAAGTTCTGTTGCTAATGTTGAAACCTCTGAGTCACTTCCAGGTTGATGCAGATTTTTAAAGTGATTTCTCAGTCAATTCACCCCTCTCCCAATCTTCAAGTTCTCTCAGGATTATGTCGCTCCTCTCTGCTCAGGGTAATGAGAGGGGAACAGGCAGGAAGGCCAGGGGTTTCCAAACAGAGGAAATAGGCTGCAAGTGTCAGACATTTTTTCTCTCTCTCTTAAGTGTCAGGAAGAAACAAACTAGTGTTATATTTTTTCCCCTTCTCTATACAAATTTAAAAAGAGGTTTCTCTTAAAATTCTGTGTTGCAGTAATGACACCTGGTTCCACCTGAACTTAACTTTTCTCAAACCTTGAGCTAACCAAAGCATTTTTCTTATTGAAATGTTTGTCTTGATCTATGTTAATGTGCTATGCATTTACCCTAGACTCTATCTTCAAGTCTGTTCCGCCTAAAGGCTCAGATTTAGGCTCAGAACCGACTTGACAAACCAGTGGGTTATACATTGTTCTCCTAATCTGTGTTAATGAAACTATATATTTGTATGGTAATCTGACTTTCTTCAAGATTCATGTCTATCATTTTATGGCCTGGGATGACTCACCTGGTGCCATTCTCTGAGTTTTAAGACATTTCCTTTCTTTAATTAGCAGACTGCTAGTAGCTATATAACATCCAGCTAAAGACTAGAAGGGGGGCACTCTTTCTGCCCCCTTCTGATGTCTCTGTCAGAAGCTTTCTCTATCTCTTTTATACTTTAATAAAACTTAATTACACAAAAGCTCTGAGCAATCAAGCCTCATCTCTGGCCCCGGAATTGAATTCTTCTCCTCCAGCGGCCAAGAATCGCGGCGTCTTTCATGGTTCAGCAACAACCTTTCAGTAACATATCAGTTTCACCTGGTGTTATGCTGTGTTTAGGCAGTGGTGGAAAGGGTGTATGGCCAGAGAGCATCCTCAGGCATCCGCTGAGGGGTAATGTATCCACCGTGTCTTTGATGTTCATCTATGCTGCTCTGCATCTGGTGATAGGATGGAGTTGGCCTTGGCCATGAGTTATGCCCACGCAGATCAGTTTATACTTTCCTGGTGCTAACTGTAAGGTTTCAAGTGCCCTGTTTTTTACCCTTTTGGGGATATACTCATTCAAGTATAGTCAGACTCTTCACTGACTATTGTTACCATCTATTATTAATTGCATAAATTTTAAGCCCAGCTTGCTTCAATGACTTCTAAAATATCCAGTTCTGGCAAATCAATAGCCTTAACTTTCAACCTTTTCCTCTGTTAGAAGTTCCTACTGCCTATTTTAAAACTCAAATTCCAGTATATTTCCTTGCTTTCTCTCTCTTTCTCTTCTTTAAATGGCCTCTGAGACAATGAATAGTATTGAATTGACGAGGCTATCAAGGGGAAGGGACAAAAAGAAAATGCAGGGAGAAATACCAGAAATTCAATCCCACCAAACGGATCTACCTTCTTTTTTTCTTCAAAATGGGAGGTTTGTGATTTTCTTCTGCCATATGGAAATTGTATATAATCATACAGAAGTTTCAGTCTTTCCAATCAAATATAACTCATCCTGTATATTTTTCCTAGATTACTGATTCACTCTCTCTATATCTCAAATTACCATTTACATCCATATGCCCTGATTTTATATAGATAGTGTATACTCTATTTGCCATCTTGTGACCCGATTATGTTTTCAGATGCAATTTCTTTTTAAACATTGAATAATAAAAATGTATTGTAAAATATGTGTGATATGTAAAGTATAACATAAGAAATCCTCATATGCAAACCACCTAGTTAAAGAAATGCAAATTTATTTACCTGTGAATCCTCTTAAGTCCTCCTCCCACTTTTCTTTTCCTGACTCTCCTCAAAGGGAATCATTTTGAATTTGGTGCTTGTTTTCCCTTGTTTTTAATTGCAGTTTTTCTGCATGAGTATATTTGTAACTAACAAGTTAAACAATAATTAGCCAATAAATTTAGTTGTGCATTAAGATATTCTATAGATAGAATCATACTTTATTTACTTTTCTGTGACTTTTCTTCATGCACTTAACATTTTATTCCTAGATTCTTTTATGTTGTTGCACAGTAAAATGTATTCATTCCAGTGCTCTTTAGTATTCCATCATGGAATATGCTATAATTTATCTATTTTGCTATTGATAGATGTTTGAGTTATTCTGGTATTTGCTAGTACCAAAGGTTGTCTTATAACCTTGTACATATCTCCTTGTGTAATTATAAATTATTTAAGCTATGTAGATTCAATTTCTGGATCATGAGTTATGGGCAATCAACATTTGGTTGTCATATTTTTGTATTTGCCAATTAGATGAGCATAAATGATGGTTTTCTTTGATTTTGATCGCATTCTCCTGAATACTAATAAAATTGAGCATCTTTCAATATCTAATAACCATTCATATTTTTTCATTTTTAAAATAAAAAACTTGTTTCATGCTTGTCCAGATATTTTTCTGCGGACTTTTTTGTCTTCTTAATTTGTAGGATTTTTAGAAACTTGTTTTTGGTGTGAATCCCTTATTGTTAATATGAATAGTAAATATATATTCTAGTTTATATTTATGTATATTAGGACACATTTGGGCAATTAGATGGTTTTCAGTGTTTTGCTATCACAATACACCACTGAAAATTTTGTAGCATTTTGTTCCACTTTAAAGACTAGTATTGAATAGACCAAATCTTGAGTTCAGGTATTGGGTCAAAAGGTATGAATATCTTCATGGATTCTAAATGAATATTGCTAATTACTTTCCAAAAATTTTGTACCAGTTTGCAATGCTAGCAACAGTAAAAGATGTAACAATTTCACTCTCATCAACCTTAAGTCTTGTCATTAAATATTTTTGGCTAGCTTAATGTGCAACATGTTTCTCAACATTGCTTTAATTTGCATTTCCTGATTACTAGCATGGATGAGCATTTTTCACAGTATTTGTTTACTAATAGCATTTTCACTTATGTAAATTGTGTATTTTTATCCTCCGGGTCTTTATTTTGTGTTAAGCTAAGAATAATAAATACAGCTCTCCAAACCAAAAGTAGAAAGTGATCTGTTTTCAAAATGATTACAGAAGATTTTCAAAGTCTAAGCATCTTACATACAGTCACTTATGATAATTTTAATAAATATAAAAAAAATCATCTGGCTTTGGGAGTAGAAAGCCAAAATAATTGGTCCTTGCTTTCAAAGAGTTTTAATCTTTCAGGATAAAGTACAGGATTGTGACAGAGAAGTGATCCTATGGAGGCTCTCAGGAGAAGTCTCTGCCTCAGATGAAAGTTCTGAAGGCATCCCAAGTTGGTGACCCTTGCATTAGACCAGGGAGATGAGTGTAACTGGAGACTGTGCCACGAACTGAGCTGACTGCATGTGAGAAGGAGTGGAGGTAGGAAGAGCATGGAGCTTCCCTGTGTCAGACCCACATATATGCTCTAAAGATTTTAAAGTCTATTCAAAAGGGCTGGAGGACTTTTAGCAAATCTGGAAAACTTCTCACAATTGCAGAGTAGGATGAAGGATGAGGGGTCATGGAAAAAACAATGTAGAGACATTTAGAAGCATTCATACCAGAGTAAAGGGATGGAAAAGTAGTGCTGAGAACAAAGAGGCGACCGACTTGAGACCTATTTGAAAGCATATCACTAACTTTAAGAAAACTCAAATTTAAGTCACATTTGCTTTGGGAAGAGAAGACAAAGAAAGGCTACCACAGCATCATGGAGAAGGGTGGCAATCGCAAGGCAGAGTCAGAGATGGGCAGAAGGAGGCCCATACCCTCCCACGTATCACCGGGTAGTTACCTCTCTTACCATATATGAAGATTCTCTCCTACAGTACTGTGGACACCTCACACAACTGTGTCCTAGTCTCCTTGCAGCACCCAAGGGTGTGTGGGGGCTCCCTTGGGCTTGTGCAGGGCCTTAAAGAAGGCATGGGCCTATTGGGACAAGGAGCTTCAGGCTCCCAGGTGCTCAGACTGTGCTTTAGGAAGGGATACGTTAGGCTACAGGTAGCCATGTACCCTGGGTCTTAGAGGCTCCTTGCTCTATGAAGCAGGTCCTGGTCAGAGGAGAGAGCCAGCTCCCTTTGCTGGTATTGAGGACAGTACAGATGACAGGCCCTGTCTCAGCAGGTGATATCTCCTGGCAGGCACATGGCTTTGAGGCTGGGAGGCTGAGCCTGAGTCATGTAGATTCTGTGGGCAAGGTTTAGCAGACACTCTGCCCCTAACAGGGGCTTTCCAGGTAGCACTAGTGGTAAAGAATTCACCTGCCAATGCAAGAGACATAAGAGATGTAGGTTTGATCCTTGGGTGGAGAAGATCCCCTGGAGGAGGGCATGGCAACTCACTCCAGTATTCTTGCCTGGAGCATCCCCTGGACGGAAGAGCCTGGCGGGCTACAATCCATGGGGTCACACAGACCTGAACACAACTGAAATGACTTAGCACACGGCCTGCACTGCCTCCAACAGACTTTAATAACCTCTTAGGAACAGGGAAACGAAGAGACCTTTGCAAACTTGATGACACTGCTGCTGCTGCTGCTAAGTCGCTTCAGTCGTGTCCGACTCTGTGCGACCCCATTAACGGCAGCCCACTAGGCCCCGCCGTCCCTGGGATTCTCCAGGCAAGAACACTGGAGTGGGTTGCCATTTCCTCCTCCAATGCGTGAAAGTGAAAAGTGAAAGTGAAGTTGCTCAGTTGTGTCTGACTCTTACTATATATAAAATGGGTAACTAATAAGGGCTTTCTGTATAGGACAGGGAACTGTATTCAATACTATGTAATGACCTATGTAAGCTTCCCTTGTAGCTCAGTCAGTAAAGCAGGAGATCTAGGTTCGATTTCTGGGTTGGGATGATCCCTTGGAAAAGGAAATGGCAACCCACTCCAGTATTCTTGCCTGGAGAATCCCATGGACAGAGGAGCTTGGCAGGCTACAGTCCATGGGGTCTCAAGAGTCAGACACCACTTAGTGACTAAACCACCACCAATGACCTATATGGAAAAAGAGTGTAAGAAAAAGTAGATACATGTATATGATTAACTGATTCACTGTGTAGTGAACACCTGAAACTAAGGCAACATTATAAAGCAACTATATTCCAAACAAAAACCAAAAACCAAAACTTGATGACAATCACAGTTTTTGGAGACACCCATAGGGGATGACATTTATCCACTTTTATCCAACTCAAGCTTCAAGTTGGGTTGTCTAAGGAAATGTTAATATCTATTATAGAAAATTAATATTTATGTTAAAGAAAATCTCCTTTTCAAATTATTAATACTTTTTTTGGTTCTAAATGGTCACAAATGGACTTTCTGTAGCTGTTAAGCATCACTTTTCTCATAAGTTAGTAATGACAACTTATTTACAAATAAAGAAGGCAATGGCAACCCACTCCAGTACTCTTGCCTGGAAAATCCCATGGGTGGAAGAGCCTGGTGGGCTCCAAAGCAAGTTTAAAATATTCAACAATTCTCATTAAATATTTTTTGAGTAAATATTATGTATGGGGTTGAAGATACAGTGGTGAAGATGATGGAAAAATGGCCCTTCTGGAGCTTAATTATAGTGTGTTTGTGTGTGTGTGTGTGTGTGTGTTGCTCAGTCGTGTCTGACTCTTTGCAAACCTAATTATAGTGGGGGACATAAAATAAAAATGTAAGATATGAGGATAAACGATAATTAAAAAAAGATCAATGCTATATGAAAAATAAAACTGGTTATGTGCTTGAGAATGACAGCAGAGTGGGGAGAAGACTTTTCTAAGGACTGAATTTTTAGCATCTCACTTAGGTTAAAATCGTACTGAGATACTGAAAATGTTTCCTTTAACCATCAAGACCATTTTCTCCCCAAAGCCATCCCTTTGTTAAGTTCTTCTTTTGCTCTAAAAGCTCCATGCACTGTTCGTTACAGCGCTGATTATGTTTGCATTTCACATTTTTTGGGGGAGGTGATCATTTGATTGATGCTCTCCCCCAGAGACTGTGTTCTGTGAGAACAAAGATCAGGTCAGTCTTTTTTCTCCACTCCATCCAGGCACCAGCGATGAGCTTGCTTGTTGTAGAAGTGAATGAACGACCAACAGTTTGAAAATGCTTAGCGAGTCTAGAATTGTGCATATTTTTCTGAAATGTTTCAAGGTCAGAGTGCACTTGACAAAGTGGGCACATGATAAATGTCTCATTGAATAGAAATAAAACTTTCCAGATCTTAATATGTTGATCTGGATGAATAGTACGGAGCCCTGTTTGATTTTGAAAACTGGATCATTCCCACTGAGGAACAATGGTAGAAATACAGGTAAAAGAAGAGAGAAGCCCTTTTGAAATGGAAACTATTTCTGAACTGACAGAATAACCTCCCTCTGTCAGAAGAGGTAAGGGAGCAAAGTGCTTGGTGGGTAGGCTGAAATTTAAGCAGAATTTAGACAGACAGGAACAAATGTACGATTCCTATGTCATCGGGGCATAGATTTATGCATAATTTGATAGTATTTTTGGTTAGAACTCAGGGAAAAGGAGGAAACTATTTTAGAAAAAGCAGTATGAAAAAAAGTGTCAATTTATAACTTACCAAATTACTGAGTATTATTAGAATTCAAAGACTGAGTCTTTTCCTGTTAGGGGCTACTGCAGCTAACTAGAAGGGAAAGAGAAATAGGGGATTATTGGGTTTAACAACAACAACAAAAGGATGAAACAAAAGGGAAAGAACAAGGGAGACTGACTGCTTAGGAGAATGGTCAGCTTGATTCTTCTATAACACAAGCAAGTCCAAGGATCCAGTGGATGTTTAGTAAGTTTTCTGATCAACTCTGATCTTTGCAACAAGTGGATCAGAAAGAAGTCTCAGGTAGGAAGATGCGACCACCTGCAGCATTGGTGAACCACTCCAGTACTCTT
>NW_011494607.1:9837476-9838658 GCF_000754665.1 Bison bison bison
AATCACAGGGATGGAGGAGCCTGGTGGGCTGCAGTCCATGGGGTCGCTAAGAGTCCGACACGACTGAGCGACTTCACTTTCACCTTCCACTTTCATGCATCGGAGAAGGAAATGGCAACCCACTCCAGTGTTCTTGCCTGGAGAATCCCGGGGACGGGGGAGCCTGGTGGGTTGCCGTTAATGGGGTTGCACAGAGTCGGACACGACTGAAGCGACTTAGCTGTAGGAGCAGCAGCAGCAGCTTCTTCCCACTAGTTCTCGAATATTCTTAGTGATGAAAACTCCACTGCTTTTCAAGCAGCTCACATGACCTCTAGACACTATTGTTAGAAAACACTTGTTCATGTGGAACCTCTCTTTTCTTATAGCTTCTGTTTATTGTTCTTGAACGTGAAAGAGTTTGTTGCTCAGTTGTGTCTGACTCTGCAAGCCCGTGGACTGTAGCCTACCAGGCTCCTCTGTCCATGGATTTCTCCAGACAAGAATTCTGGAATGGGTGGGCATTCCTTTCTCCAGGGATCTTCCCTACCCAGGGATCAAACCCACATCTCCTGAATTGCAGGCAGATTCTTTACCATCTGAGCTACCAGGGGAGTTCTAACTAAGTTCTTCATACCTTCAGAACCAATCTAAATTCATCTTCTTCATCTTCTACATGAGCCCCCAAACATTCATAGCCATGTCCCTCTGTTCTTGTCTGTAGGCCACCTTCTTTGCTCCCCTCTGCAAATGCATGGTCTTATCTATGTTCTTCTTTTTCTGTGATGCCCCTGATTCGAATTTATATTGGAGTGACCACTTATTTTATACTAAATGCGATTTTACCATTAATGGAAAATAATATTCTTGGTAGTCACACCTCACAGTAGGCACATATTGAGTTCAATGCCAGATAAAACCTTTAAGGATTTTCCAAATTATTCTGTTGTTGAGTCATGTCACCCCATTCTACCTTTATGCAGTCACTTGTTTCAGTTCAGTTCAGTTGCTCAGTCATGTCTGACTCTGTGACCCCATGAATTGCAGCAAGCCAGGCCTCCCTGTCCATCACCAACTCCCGGAGTTCACTCAAACTCACGTCCATCAAGTCGGTGATGCCATCCATCCATCTCATCCTCTGTCATCCCCTTCTCCTTCTGCCCCCAATCCCTCCCAGCATCAGAGTCTTTTCTAATGAGTCAA
>NW_011494607.1:9838758-9843478 GCF_000754665.1 Bison bison bison
AGCATCAGAGTCTTTTCTAATGAGTCAACTCTTCGCATGAGGTGACCAAAGTACTGGAGTTTCAGCTTTAGCATCATTCCTTCCAAAGAACACCCAGGGCTGATCTCCTTCAGAATGGACTGGTTGGATCTCCTTGCAGTCCAAGGGACTCTCAAGAGTCTTCTCCAACACCACAGTTCAAAAGCATCAATTCTTCGGCGCTCAGCCTTCTTCACAGTCCAACTCTCACATCCATACATGACCACAGGAAAAACCATAGCCTTGACTAGACGAATTTTTGTTGGCAAAGTAATGTCTCTGCTTTTGAATATACTATCTAGGTTGGTCATAACTTTCCTTCCAAGGAGTAAGCGTCTTTTAATTACATGGCTGCAATCACCATCTGCAGTGATTTTGGAGCCCCCCAAAATAAAGTCTGACACTGTTTCCACTGTTTCCCCATCTATTTGCCATGAAGTGATGGGACCAGATGCCATGATCTTAGTTTTCTAAACAGTTGTATTCCTTTCACTCCAGCCTTTTGAATGTTTTAGATTTTAATTGTCATCCAAACTCTTTACTATTCTTCATGGTTTTATGCAATAGAAAAATCTGTTAAGCCTGCCTCCATTCAAGTCACTGGTAAACCTTGATCATGAAAGGACCACTATCAAAGCCCATAATTACCTTTAAAAGGAACTTCCTCACAGGTTGGCATAATCTGTTAACTGGTATCTTCTTTGGCATGGTTATTCAATCTTCCTTTCTTTCTTTTTTGACAGCACCATATGGCATGCGGGATCTTAGTTCCCCAACCTGTGATTGAACCCGTGCTCCCTGCAGCTGAAGCTCGGAGTCTTGACCACTGGGCCTCCAGGGAAGTCCTGGTATGGTTATTCAGTCTGTCACAGATCTGTCTTATGATGCTGTTATTGTGCCTAGTGGTTTTCAACTTATGCAGTGCATTCAAATCAGCTGAAGAACTTTTAGAAATCCTGTTACCCAGTCCTTGCTGCTGCTGCTAAGTCACTTCAGTCGTGTCCGACTCTGTGAGACCCCATAGACGGCAGCCCACCAGGCTCCCCTGTCCCCGGGATTCTCCCGGCAAGAACACTGGAGTGGGTTGCCATTTCCTTCTCCAATGCATGGAACTGAAAAGTGAAAGTGAAGTCACTCAGTCGTGTCCGACTCCTAGTGACCCCATGGACTGAAGCCCACCAGGCCCCTCCACCCATGGGATTTTCCAGGCAAGAGTACTGGAGTGGGTTGCCATTGCTTTCTCCGACCCAGTCCCTATCCCCAACCAATTAAGTCAGAGTCTTTAGGGTGAACTAAGGTATTAGCATTTTTAAAAGATTTCCAGGTGATTTTAACATACAGCTGAGGTTGGGAAAAACCAACCTAGCCCAATATCCTCCAGACTTCTCTGATGACAAGCATTATCAGGGGATACATTTTATAAGTACAAATCCCTGCTCCCATCCCCTTCTCACTGGATCAGAATCTCCCAGAAAGCTTCAGAAATCTGGGAACACTGATAGCTCCTACTTAAGATTTTCTTCCTCCAAAAGGTTATGACCAGGGAAGCAGTCAAATCCTTGCTGAAATCCAGATTTACTATTTTACCATATTTCTCAGTAAAGGAAGGAAATAGGTCAGTATGACTTACACACATGTAATGAAATATACTTTTGGGGGTAGAGTATCATTTAAATAGCATCAGTGGTCCACACGAGAAGTGCTTGTTTCCTAACTCTGGGACTCCTGCCCATTCTCTCTTTCCTTAGAAGTAGAAGTCATCTCTGGGATATGACATGGGTACTGGAGATTTGGATTCCTCATTTTGCTGCTTTCTAGTTCTGAGACCCTGGGCAGACTTTGGACTTCTCTGTGTCTTACTTTTATGATCTTTAGTGGAGCCAATAATACCTTGCTTTTGGTGTCATTGTGAGGATGAAGTATCAGAATTTTAAAGCCTTGTGAACATGGAAGTTTGCCTATGCCCCTCTGCGTGTTGTGTGTGCAAGCGTATGTGTGGGTATGGAAGAGATGGCTGTGATGGGGATGCTCAGACTGAGGGAACTGCTGGAAGATTAGAGGCAAGATAGGGGCACAGTCTGCTCTGTAAGAAGTCAACAGAGTGTCTGAAGCTTTCTCAGTTCAGTTCAGTCGCTCAGTTGTGTCTGACTCTTTGCGACCCATGGACTGCAGCACATCAGGCATCCCTGTCCATCACCAACTCCCGGAGTTTACTCAAACTCACATCCATTGAGTCAGTGATGCCAGCCAACCAACTCATCCTCTGTCTTCCCCTTCTCCCGCCTTCAATCTTTCCCAGCATCAGGGTCTTTTCAAATGAGTCAGCTCTTCACATCAGGTAGCCAAAGTATTAGAGTTTCAGCTTCAAGTTCAGTCCTTCCAATGAACACTCAGGACTGATCGGCCTTTAGTATGGACTGGTGGGATCTCCTTGCAGTCCAAGGGACTCTGCTTTCTATCAGCAGCTGTTCCATTTTATTGAGCATTGCATGCTTACAATACAAACTTGATTAGTCAGGACAGTTTGCTGCAAAGCTTTATAGCAGTGCTCATGGATTGATGGTCATGGTTGGGGAATAGAAACACATGCTGAATGTGGGAGCAACCTGAGAATTTGATACATTCTGTAGGTCTGCATCTTCCTATTTCCCCTATATGAAAACTGTTTCTAAAATGGTTTCATTCTTTCAGTTGGAGCATTGCATTGCTTTGATGGGCTGGGGGAGGGGGAAGTTCAAACCCACTGCTGTGGAGAATAAATAGTGATGTCCTGTAAACTTTACCAGCAAGATTCATAAGGTAACCTAAGACCCATGGCTTCATGGTGATTTTCTCCTATTTTGGAAAGTGTGAGCTCATGGTTGAGAGTCACTGTGGATTAAGAAATGTTCAGATGGCCAAGGTTATGACTACCAAAAGTCAAATAGGTTGTTTCAGTTGAGGGACTGGGACAGGTCTTGGCCCCTGTCTTTGAATTTTTCCATCTACTGTTTCATTCTAACTCTCTGAGCTACTGCACTCAAGCCTTAGCCTCTGGTCTTTCATCATGATTTTGGTCAGATACAGTGACAGTTTGTAGTGATTACAGATTTATTTTAAAAGACAACCTACTGACCTTTTTATGAATAGCAGCTTTAAAAAGAAGACGAGGAAAAGTCTCTAAGTCAAGCATATATGCTTAGTATTATGTTTAAATTTGGAAGGGATGCAATGAGGAAGGCTAACCCCATTCTCCATGTGTTTTTAATTATCATATTATTCAGTACAGTGTACTTTATAATTTATATAAGCTTAATAAAATTTATTATCTTTGACAAAAAGGCAAATGCTTGGAATATTAAGTTTTTATTAAGACAAAGAACATAATTAATTTTTCCAAACTTGTCTAAAAATGCTTAGTGGTTGGTTCTGCCATTTAGATTTATTTAAACATATGTAAATTTGACATTTTGAGCAGCAATTAATAAAGTTGCTGTAATTTCAATCTTGGATTTTCTCTTCATCTCTGACTTTTTGAAGAGGTACTAGACTAAGCATTTAAATTACTGTTCCAATTTTTGAAGATTTTGGCTAGTACTTTCTGGGATAATAAATGGTATGAATGCAGTTTAATCATTTTTTAAAGGTACATGGTTTTTAATAAAAATAGAATTTACTTGTCCTTATTTTAAAGTGCAAATGTGTTAGTTGATTATGACTATAATATTTTTAAATTATAAATGAAATCACGATTTTAATTAGTTGATTCCCAAATATTCCTTATCTTCGTACTTAAACTTCTGAATGCATTGCTTTTTACATTTGTTTTCCATGTAATATTCATTTATAGCAAATAAGTTTTACCTTTTGAGCAACTACCTAACCCAGTGATTTTGACTAAACTGAGTGATTTTGGACAGATCATATTGAACCTTTTTTGGGTCTCGTTTTCTTCATCTGTGAAAGATCTAAGGCCCTTTCCAGCTTTAAAATTGTCACTCAGGACTTCTCTGGTGATACAGTCTGGATGAGAATCTGCCGGCCAATGCAGGGGACACTGGTTCAATCACTGGTCACATGCCAGGGGACGACTAAGCCCGTGTGCCACAACTACTGAGCCTGTGCTCTAGAGTCCCGAGCCACAAACATTGAGGCTGTGTGATGCAACTATTGAGGCTCACGTGCCCTAGAGTCCATGCTGTGCAACAAGAGCAGTCACCACAATGAGAAGCCACACATTGCAGCTAGAGAGTAGCTCTCATTCACTGCAGCTAGAGAAAGCCCACACGCAGCATGAAGGCCCAGCGCAGCCAACAATAAACAAATAAATAACATTTAAAAATGTTGTTCAAAGATCTCTCACCTTTGAACACACATGACATTTTTCTTAACCCCTTTTGGGAGCATTTATTTATTAAGCATCTTGTTTGATTTCTTTATGTAGGCATCTTTCAGTTCAGTTCAGTTCAGTCACTCAGTCACGTCCGACTCTTTGCAACCCCATGGACTGCAGCATGCCAGGCCTCCCTGTCCATCACCCACTCCTGGAGTTTACTCAAACTCATGTCCATTGAGTCGGTGATGCCATCCAACTATCTCATCCTCTGTCATCCCCTTCTCCTCCTGCCTTCAGTCTTTCCCAGCATCAGGGTCTTTTCAAATGAGTCAGTTCTTCACATCAGGTGGCCAAAGTATTGGAGTTTCAGCTTCAGCATCAGTCCTT
>NW_011494607.1:9843578-9859813 GCF_000754665.1 Bison bison bison
CTCCTCCTGCCTTCAGTCTTTCCCAGCATCAGGGTCTTTTCAAATGAGTCAGTTCTTCACATCAGGTGGCCAAAGTATTGGAGTTTCAGCTTCAGCATCAGTCCTTCCAATGAATATTCTGGACTGATTTCCTTTAGGATGGACTGGTTGGATCTCCTTGCAGTCCAAGGGACTCTCAAAAGGCATCTTACCTGACCTGTTTTTTAAGCTGCAAGGAGGTATAGACAACTGATTTCTCAATTTTTTAAAATTGCTTTTAGTATTAGAAGGAAATCTCACACAAACAGAAATTCAATAAACATTTGTGAAATGAATAAATAAAAATATAAAAATTTCTCCCTAAAGCTATTCATTTCCATGTAGAAGATTACAAAATTACTAAGCTTTTCCTTTTTTTTTGTTTGTACATAAGCTTTAAAAACAGAAGTATCTGACTTTTTACTTTTTTTAAACCTATAAATTAATGTAACATAGTATATACTTTAAAAAGTTTGATGAGAATTAAAATGTCTAGAAGATGTCAGTTGTGCTCACCAAGATGCAGTTTTCCTCCCAGATGGGTAGACACTATACTGAAGTTGGGCATGGCCATGAGACTTACTTTGATAATGAAGAGTCCCTCCTCAGCGGATATATTAAAGAGCTGATGTGTGATTCCTTTTGTTCTCTTCCCCAACTCAGAGAAGCTGAAACCTCAATTGCAATGGAGTCATAAATGATGGAAAATGAGCAGAGTTCCCCCTTCCTCCTCCCACTACACAGGTTCTGATGTAGATATAGTTAGATAGGTAGCATAAGGCAGAAATAAGACTTTACTTATTTAAAGTCACCAATTTTTTTTTTTTTTGTTACCATGGCATAACATTAGCCTATTATGACTACTTCAAGTTGTAAATTGAATTAAAATAGTTTTAAACTTTATTAAAGTTGTAAGAAAAACACTGTAAATTGAAATGTTTTATATTTAATTTTGAGCCTCCAATATATTTTATGAAAACTTAATACAAGTACTTGAGTAAAATTTAGCTCAGCTTTCACATACTGTTTTCATAGAGTGAAAAGTAATACTGCTTTTGATACAGCTGCAAAGTAAATTATTAAAGAAACAGTTTTAGAATTGTGTTGCAATAGAGATAATGGAAAATCTCTGGTGGTATGAATGCTTGTTGGATATGTTTTTATTCAAACTTACTTTTCCCAGGTAAGAACTAGATTCAACTGCTTCCTGAATTCATTATCATATTTATTTAGCCATAGTGATTTTCAAGTCAGTTATTATTAATAATTTCATTATAGAAAATAGGTTTTTAGCATGTATAAACAGACTGTA
Organism: Bison bison bison; assembly: GCF_000754665.1. NCBI lineage: Eukaryota > Metazoa > Chordata > Mammalia > Artiodactyla > Bovidae > Bison > Bison bison. The sequence continues at coordinate 9,844,909 of NW_011494607.1, forward strand.
TTTGAAGCTTTTCTAGTTTTAATTTCAGATCTTTCAATGGTTATTTCTCCCTGAGGAAAATATATGATTAAAAAATTTAAAAAATTATCTGAAAGGCTACTCTTTGATGTATCAACATTGCAAAACTCAGTAGTTACTAGCACAGACTCTAGGGCTGGATGTGCGGGTTTAAATCCCAGCTTGACTTGTAATGAACCTTATCATCTTAGTAAGCTCAGTTCAGTTCAGTTCAGTAGCTCAGTTGTGCCTGACTCTTTGCGACTCCATGGACTGTAGCACACCAGGCCTCCCATCACCAACTCCCAGAGCTTCTCAAACTCATGTCCATTGAGTCGGTGATACTATCTGACCACCTCATCCTCTTTTGTCCCCTTCTCCTCCTGCCTTCAATCTTTCCCAGCATCAGGGTGTTTTCTAATGAGTCAGTTCTCTGCATCAAGTGGCCAAAGTAGTGGAGTTTTAGCTTCAGTATCAGTCCTTCCAATGAATATTCAGAACTGATTTCCTTTAGGATGGACTGGTTGGATCTCCTTGCAATCCAAGGGATTCTCAAGAGTCTTCTTTGACATCACAGTTCAAAAGCATCAATTCTTCGGAGCTCAGCTTTCTTTATAGTCCAACTCTCACATCCATACATGACTACTGGGAAAACTATAGCTTTGAATAGACAGACCTTTGTTGGCAAAGTAATGTCTCTGCTTTTTACCATGCTGTCTAGATTGGTCATAGTAAGTTACTTATTCTCTTTTTGCCCTGTTTTCTCTTTTGACAAATGGGGATGCATGCATGCTAAGTTGCTTCATTGGTGTCCGACTCTTTGTGACCCTATAGACTGTAGCCTACCAGGCTCTGTCCATGGGATTCTCCAGGCAAGAATACTGAAGTGGGTTGCCATGCCCTCCTCCAAGGGAACTTCCCAACCCAGGGATCGAACCCGTGTTCCTTAAGTCTCCAGCTTTGGCAGGAGAGTTCTTTACCACTAGCACCACCTGGGTGTTTATATAAATGGGGATAGTAATCCTAAATCATAGGCTTGCATGAATATTACTATATGAAAAACATTTAAAACAGTATTTGCCACATAGTGAGTCCTCAGTAATTGTTGCCCACTCTATTAGGAGGATTCCTCTATTATTGGAGATGCCTATTGAAAAATTATAATTTATTTTACCGTATGCTAGAGACTTGCCTGGTGGTCCAGTGGCTAAGACTCTGTGCTCCCAATGCAGGGGTCTGGGTTCAATTCCTGGTTAGGGAACTAGATCCTACATGCTGCAACTAAGAGTTCTCAGGATGCAACCTGATCCCACATACCGAAACTAAAGATTCCATTTGCTACAACTAAGAACCAACCAGGGTATTTAGAAGCAGAGACATCCCTTTGGCAACAAACGCCCATACAGTCAAAGCTATGATTTTTCCAGTAGCCATGGATGTGAGAGTTGGACCATAAAGAAGGCTGAGTACCGAAGAATTGATACTTTTGAACCGTGGTGCTGGAGAAGACGCTCAAGAGTCCTTTGGACTGCAAAGAGATCCAACCTGTCAATCCTAAAGGAAATCAACCTTGAATATTCATTGGAAGGACTTGCCGAAGCTCCAATACTTTGGCCACCTGATGTGAAGAGCCGACTTCTTAGAAAAGACCCCGATGCTGGGAAGGATTGATGGCAGAAGGAGAAGGGGATGACAGAGGATGAGATGGTTAGATCACATCACTGACTTAAGTTTGAGCACACTTTGGGAGATGATGAAGGACAGGGAAGCCTGGCATGCTGCAGTCTATGGGGTCGCAAAGAGTCAGACACAACTTAGCCGCTGAACAACAAAACTGTATGCTATTTGACTCTTTTTCTTTTCTTTTTTTTAGTTTAGACTTTGTTCTTCTACTACTTTTTTCTTTGTCACATTTTGCTATCATGCTGGTACTTAATCATGAATGCATATTGTAAATTATACTTTCAACTTATTTTTGTTGATATCTGGTGGCCTTTGAAGTTATTTACCTCTAAATGACTATTGCTGTAACTAATCCCCTTTATAATTCTACAAATCTACAATAATAAAACATGTTTCTAGAATAATAAAATTTATTTCTGATCCAAAGTATATAATATAGATGAAACATTAGCCAAGGTAAAAAGCTAGGCCAACAGACATTTATTAATGTATTCAGCACTGGGTGGGTGTGCGGGGAAAAATACATATAAAGACAGGGCTCCTGCCCACCATGAATTTGTAATGTAGTTGAAGAACTGTGAATAATAAACATGAGGCAGAGACGCATACGAGATAGGTTAGAAATGAATCATCATTCTTACATAAGTGGTGTAGAAGGTTTGAAGAGGGAAGCATCACTGGAGGCTGAAGAGTTCACAGAAGCTTCAAGGAGCTATGATGTACATGTTTCAGATAATGTATTTAAATTTAGTTTAACTCATTTACACTGTTTCTATAGCACGGGAAAGCAACGCAGCCTAAGATACAGCTGCATGGCACAACATTAGATTAATAAATCTTGAGGAGCCTTTAGTACTATTATAATAGAGAGCTGATATGAATTGATGGAGCAGAATGAGAACAGTGTTTGGGAGTGGAACTGTCCAAGGAGAATGGATTGCATGAGAGAGGAGATGGTGGAGCCAGGTTTGGGTAGGGGGAGGACATCATGATAGGGAGCCTGCTGGGAGCTGGATGGTCACTGTGGGGCTGGGATGGCACAGACTGCAGCTCTTAGAAGAGCCATTCTGCGGGGTGGTCTTTAGTCTAAGGACTCTGTGCAACTTTTCAGAATATCTTCTGCGGCTCCTGGATTATTAAGGAAGAAGATGGCATTATTGATAATGCAATTTAGAGTACAGTGATTGTGACTGAAAAGTCTAAAATGGTATTATAGAGTAAAAATATAGGGTATTTTAGTATGTTTTAAAATAAATATTAATATATAGGAATAAATTACAGTATCCTTCTATTAGGAGCTGGTAAGTTTTGGCTTACTCTTGGTTGAAAGGCTACTATGAGCCATAGTGAGGCATAAACATTTGTATTCTGGAAACATTAATCCAACAACATTTTCAAAAAAAGATGATAAAGGAGAGACAGTGTCAAGGAGAAGAGGCATCTAGGCAGGTGGTGATGAAAGAGTGGGTAGAACAGGGGGTGCTGAGTGCCTGGAGTGTGTGTTAGTTGCTCAGTCACGTCTGACTCTTTGTGACCCTACAGACTGCAACCTGCTAGGCTCCCTCATCCATGGAATTCTCCAGGCAAGAATATTGGAGTGGGTAGCCATTCCTTCTCCAGGGGATCTTCCCGACCCAGAGATCAAACCTGTGTCTCCCACACTGAGGGCATATTCTTTACTGTCTGATCCACCAGAGGATGTGGGAAATCAAAGGTACTTGAAACGGTGAACTGGCTGTTTTGTCAAACATTTCGATTCTCCCCCTTACTTGAATGAGAAAACCTTTTTTTTTTTTTTTTTCTGAAAGTAGATTTGAAAAGGCATGTAGGAGACTTAATTGGGGAAAGGGGGAGGAACAGAAGGCAGAAAGAGGATTAAGGAAAGGTAAAGAAAAGGAACTTACCCTTCCCTGTTCTTCAGGTGGGAGGTCTCCCAGAGGAAGTCAGCCTGAGCTGCTTTAGAGCCAGCCCTGGGATAACTCACACCACCACCTCTGCCTCTCCCACATCCTGACTGTGCAGAACCCATCTGGCTTTTCCAAAGAGAATCCCAGTAGAGTCACCTGCAACAAACTGTGGGATCAGATGTGAAATTTCTTCTTTGTCTGACACTGGGAAAAGATCGACATAGAAAAGAGTATTTTGAGCATGTTTCCCAATCAATAATGCTAGAGCAAAAATAAAAATGACTTTACAGATTAGGAGGACATTTTTAAGACAGCCTCTTTGAAAAATTCTTTTTTGTCATATAAAAGAAGTAACTCATATGTAATTAAATGGTCAGGATGATAGACATACACATAATATCTGTTTAAATATATCAAAGTAAATGATCCCTGATAGTTTTTCTTGATCTCTATTTCCCATAAACCTCACAGTAGCTGTAGATGCAATAAATAAGGAAAAAGTGCTTTCTTTCCTAGTTGGCTGTATATCTTGGTTCTGGACATGTAAGCACATGGCAAATTTCAAGACCAAATTACCTCATCAGCCCGGGTTCTGATTTTTGCCACATTCTACATGAGAAAGTGCTAAGTGGAGGTTGATGGGAAGTTGAGTGATATGTTACTTTTAAAATAAGCTCATTAAGCCCAACATCACCTCAAGTCTGCACACTTTGTTCCTGTGTGGCATGGCTGCTAATTATTCCCTGCTGACTGAATGAGCTTTAAGAGAGCAATACAGTAAAACAAAAATTGGGAGGTTCCGAGAAAAAGCTGTTGATGAATATCGATTTGTACCGATTGGAGATATAGCACAGTGGTAGAGCTTTTGACTGCATGTTGTTGTTGTTGTTTATTCACTAAGTAGAGTCTGACTCTTTGTGACTCCATGAATTGAAGCACACCAGGCTTCTCTGTCCTTCACCTCTTCTGGAGGATGCTCAAATTCATGTTCATTGAGTTAGTGATACTATCTAACCATCTCATCCTTCTCCTCTTGCCCTCAATCTTTCCCAGTATCAGGGCATTTTCCAATGAGTCAGCTCTTCCCATCAGGTGGCCAAGGTATTGGAGCTTCTGCTTCAGCATTTGTCCTTCCAATGAATATTCAAGGTTGATTTCCTTTAGGATTGACTGGTTTGATGTCCTTGCTGTCCAAGGGACTCTCAAGAGTCTTCACAAGCACCACAATTGCAAAGCATCAGTTCTTCCGTGCTCAGCCTTCTTACATGGTCCAACTCTCACATCTGTACATGATTACTGGAAAAATAATAACTTTGACTATATGGACCTTTGTTGGCAAAGTGATGTCTCTGATTTTTAATATGCTGTCTAAGTTTGTCATAACTTTCCTTCCAAGAAGCAGTTCAGTTCAGTTCAATTCAGTCGCTCAGTCACGTCTGACTCTTTGCAACCCCGTGGACTGCAGCATGCCAGGCCTCCCTGTCCATCACCAACTCCTGCAGTTTACTCAAACTCATGTCCATTGAGTCGATGATGCCATCCAACCATCTCATACTCTGTTGTCCCCTTCTCCTCCTGCCCTCAATCTTTCCCAGCATCAGGGTCTTTTCAAATGAGTCAGTTCTTTGCATCAGGTGGCCAAAGTATTGGAGTTTCAGCTTCAGCATCAGTCCTTCCAATGAATATTCAGAACTGATTTCCTTTAGGATGGACTGGTTGGATCTCTTTGTAGTCCAAGGGACTCTCAAGAGTCTTCTCCAACACCACAGTTCAAAAGCATCATTCTTCGGAGCTCAGCTTTCTTTATAGTCCAGCTCTCACATCCATACATGACTACTGGAAAAACCATAGCTTTGACTAGACGGACCTTTGTTGGCAAAGTACTGTCTCTGCATTTTAATACGTTGTCTATGTTGGTCATGGCTTTTCTTCGAAGGAGCAAGCGTCTTTTAATTTTGTGGCTGCAGTCACCATCTTCAGTGATTTTGGAGCCCTCCAAAATAAAGTCTGTCACTGTTTCCATTGTTTCCCCATCTACTTGCCATGAAATGATGGGGCCGGATGCCATGATCTTAGTTTTCTGAATGTTGAGGTTTAAGCCAACTTTTTCACTCTCCTATTTCACTTTCATCAAGAGGCTCTTTAGTTCTTCTTCGCTTTCTGCCATAAGGGTGATGTCGAAGTGAATGGCAAACTACTTCAGTATTCTTGCTTTGAGAACCCCATGCCAACAATGATAAGGCTGTGATTTGTTGATCTTTTGCCCTATACCAGGGACTGAGGTAGAATTTATCACAAATTCTCTTTTAATCTTCACAGAAACATTTTGCAATAAGTTTTATTATTAGTCTCAATTTACAGATGAAGGGAAGAAAGATTATAGAAATTGCATAGGTATTAACAGGCGGTGCTAGAATTAGAATCCTTGTCCCTCTGAAGCTAAGCCTGTGCTCTAATGGTGATAGTCTAAAGCAAGATTTTTTTTTTTCCATTAAGTAGCTTGTGCTGGAGGAGAGGTATCTGTTTTTTTCAATCAACTCTAGCCCAGCCTTTGAAATGTTTAAAATTTAGACATAGTGGTGGTGGTGGTGGTTTAGTTGCTAAGTCGTGTCTGACTCTTGGGACCCCATGGACTGTAGCCATCAGACTCTTTTGTCCATGGGATTCTCCAGGCAAGAATACTGGAGTGGGTTGCTATTTCCTTCTCCAGGGGATCTTCTGGACCCAGAAATCATACCCAGGTCTCCTGCATTGCAGGCGGATTCCTGCATTGCAGGTGGATTCTTTACCGACTGAGCTATGAGAAATTATCATTAAATGTTATTAAAGCTATAAATAAAAAATGACACAATGTCTTCAAGGAGTTCATAGCTTCTTAATTGCCAAATTCAATGATGTATTTAGGAGAAAGTAATTGAGAAATAAACTGGCTTGTAGATTACCCCAGGGCGGGGAGAGGTATCTGTAGTCTTTCAGAGGGCAGCCATGTATAACCTGGGTTTGCTTTGTGTCAGGGGATTAAATTAAAAGGCTTTTATATTTTATAAGGTCTGCCATTTTTGATCTTTTATTTTTTTAAGGTCTAGGCTCAGTGAAGAAGGAGCTGAGAGAGAGTGACTCCTAGGATTGAGGGAGCAGAGAAGTAGGTCAGCCTTGTAGTAGAGAGAGCTGGAGTGTGAGTGCTGTGTGTACCCATTTGTCAAGTAGGGGGAGCAGGGAGGAGGAGAGGGAGGAACTTCTGCTCCGATTTCCTGAAGTCTTTGGAGGGGGCAGAGCGGAGAGCCTCCCAGTGGCAACCACGATGAACTGAAAGCTAGGGTCCATCTGTGGTTTTCCAGCACCATGCCAGCCCTAATGTGAGTGAACCCCAAAATGACTAAGGCTGAATTTTCCGCCTAATGTTTTCATTTTGATTGGTAGTCTAGATTTGATTTAGAAAAATAACTGGAACCTCTCCTACATCTAGTGTATCGGAACAAAATTGTACTTAAAACTCTAAAGGGTGTGTTCTCAATGAGGGTGATATCTTCCCCAAGGGGAATTCAATTTATTCTTCGAGAGGGTTGGAAAAAGTCTTCCTCCCTCCTTTTATTTGTAAACCACAGATATACATATAGTCCATGCACAGCTACACAGTCTAGCTGTATGTGTATCATGTGGTGATTAGGAAAAAATATTTTAAAATGCCTCTTTAACCCCGGTTGTGTGAAAATGAAAATCCATTGAGAAATGCTTATTTAGAGTCTGGGATTCTCAGAGAAATATTCAGAGTTACAGGGGTCAAGAGGGAGACATGAAGTGCAATTCAGGAGAGAAGATTTATGTGCAGTACTTGTAGGAACAGAAGGAAGTGAAGAAGGAAGGACAAGTACACAAGCACCTTAAGAAAGAATTTTGTTTTGCTGTTTCTATGGACAAAAACTCATATACAGAAAATGACAAATTAGTTAACTTCATGTCTGTAAGAGATATTGTTATATGCTCTTTGAAATGTCTCTGCAAAAGTCAGGAAACAGAAGTTCCCCTTACACGTGCTCATTTCATTCTCTCTCTTGTGAGGATCTGCCTACTGCTGGGCATGAAATCTGAGCATCTCTGGCAGTGTGGCTTGAGATGTCCTCTTTTTCACAGTTTTGTTAATACAACCCTACACGCCACTCTCTTCATAAATGCTTGCTGTCAGAATCCCTAGAAAGTTAAATTAATTGCCTTCAAATATCCTCCAGATTGCAAAAGGACCAGAACAGGATGAGAACCTTTGGCTTTTCCTGGATGTGGCTTAATTTATTATTGTTATTATTTTAACTTTTAGTATTTTTTATTGAGGTATAATTGATATACAATAATATATAAATTTCATGTAGGTAACAGTAATTCACAACTTTTAAAGGTTATACTCCATCTATAGTTATTATAAAATAATGCCTATATTCCCTGTGCTATAATATATATCCTTGTAGTTTATTTATATTTTACATTGTAGCTTGTACCTTTAAATCTCGTATCTTGCCCCTTTCCTGTTCCTCACTGGTAACCACTAGTTTATTCTCTACATCTGTAAGTCTGTTTCTTTTTTTTTAACCTTGACTCATTTGTTTCATTTTTTAGAATATACCTGTTGACAATTGACAACCTACAGTGTTTATCTTTCTCTGTCTGACCAATTTCAGTGTTTTACCCTCTAGGTCATCCATGTTGTAAATGGCAACGTTTCATTTTCTTCTATGGCCAAGTAATATTCCATCACAAATATATGTCATATCTTTTTTATCCATTTATCTGTTGATAAACACTTAGGTTGCTTCCATGTCTTGGCTATTATAAATAATGCTGCTGTGAACATTGGGGTTCATGTGTCTTTTCAAATTAATGTTTTCTTTTTTTTTTCAGTTATATACCCAGGAGGGGAGTTGCTAGGTCATATGGTAGTTCTGTTTTTAGTTTTTTGGAAATGTCCTTTCTGCTGCACCAATTTACATTCCCACCAACAGTGTACAAGGGTTCCCTTTTCTCTATATCCACTGAGGCTTAATTTAAATTCCCTAGATCAAAGGTTTTTAGACTTTAAGCGCATCTGAACCACCTGGCTGTGGCTGTGCTAAGTTGCTTCTGTCATGGCCGACTCTGTGTGACCCTATGAACCGTAGTCCACCAGGCTCCTCTGTTCTTGGGAATCTCCAGGCAAGAATACTGGAGTGGGTTGCTACTCCCTTCTCCAGGGGATCTTCCCGACCAGGGATCAAACCCCTGTTTCTTAAGTCTCCAGCACTGGCCAGTGCATCCTTTACCACTAGCGCCACCTGGGAAGCCCACAAACCACCTGGAGGTCTTGCTAAATTAAGCTCAGGTGGACTGCTGGGCTCTATCCTCAGAACCTTTGATTCAGGAGGCCTGGGGGTGGGCAATAATTGGCCTTTCAAATGTTTATGCTGCTGGTTGGGGACCAAACTTCTGGCTAATTTTGTAATCTTAAAATGTGAATTATGGGAGTAGACCTGGTCTTTACAAGGATTATATAACAATAATGTATCCTGAAATCTTCTGGCTAATTCTGTTATCTTAAAATGTAAATTATGGGAGTAGGTCTGGTGAGGTCTTTACAACCTCCAGACATTCTTTGGATTCATTGGAGAGTATATAACTTAATTGCTAACACTAGCAAGGGGGTACTCTTTCTGCCCCCTTCTGATGCCTATGTCAGAAGCTTTCTCTATCTCCTTTATACTTTAATAAAACTGTATTACATAAAAGCTCTGAGCGATCAAGCCTCATCTCTGGCCCCGGATTGAATTCTCCTCCAGGGGCCAAGAATCCCGGTGTCTTTGTGTGATTCAACAACAACCTTGGGCAGGACATGGCAATTCATTCTAGTATTCTTATCTGGAGAATCCCAGGGACAGAGGAGCTTGCAGGGCTACAGTCCATGAAGTCACAAAGCATCAGACATGACTGAAGTGGCTTAGCATGCATGCATGCCTTGATCAATGTCTTCCCTAACTGCATGAATCATTAGAATCACTGGGCATCTATTAAAAATATGTATTCCTGGACCTACCTCTTGAGAATATGGGTCAGTGGGTCTAGAAAGGCACTCAGATTTTATACATTTTTGTCATCTCCCAGGTAGTTCTGAAAAGCACTTGGGTGGGAACTCTTCTTCCATGTAGCTCTCATCAGACTTATCCTCTGGCACTGAGGGCTAACTGCCCTCTGATTCCTCATTTGTTAAATGTCTTTGTCGGGCAGTGTATTGCTCCCAGTGGGTGATGCAATTTTGTAGTTCCATTTATTAATATACTTGTTCTTACAAAATGAATGTTGATTGCATTCTCAGTATTTCAGGGAAAAGAGCAGATCTCTCTCTTTGGGGATTGGTTTATGAGATTGTACTGCCCAGAGACAGAATATTAATTAGACCATTTATGAGGAAATATATAAAAAGTAAAACCCTGGCTTCTGTGTTTAACTGAACTGTTCAAATAAATCAAACAATGACCCTCTGAGAAATGTATAATATTTTGCTTATCATTTTAGACTTGATTTCATACAACCTTGTCTTTGAGTTGGAGCAAGAGGTAAAATTCTACTAGTATTTGGAAAATCAGTTGGGGATGCTGCAGATAGCAGTACTGATACGTGTGCTTGAAGGAAATATAATTTTTTGAGCCTAATGTAATTTTCATGAACTTATTTTGAAAGTGATTTATAAGACTGGATTATATGGTTAAAGCTGAGATCTCTTTACCCTAAAGAATGGGCAAGAACCATATCAGTCCATCGATTAATCAGTCAATTGATCTATTTAGTTTTCACCTCCTTCCACTGAAAATTTTCAGTAGCCCTCAGACCTTTAAAAATTCTTTCTAGGGGTTTTTCTGAATTCAAGATGTTTTAGCAAACCCAGTCTAGGGAGAAACACAGTAATTTCTGCCGTGAGAGAATGAGGGGATTCTGAGAGATTGTGTTAGGCTAGGCTGGTAACAGTGGGCCAGCTAAGCCTTTCTTCCTGGAAATTTGAGGACTCTAGAGTACTTACAGGAGAAGGCAATGGCACCTCACTCCAGTACTCTTGTCTGGAGAATCCCAGGGACGGGGGAGCCTGGTGGGATGCCGTCTATGGGGTCGCACAGAGTCGGACACGACTGAAGCGACTTAGCAGTAGCAGCAGCAGCAGAGTACTTACAACTCAGGGATTGAATATTAATGGTTCTGGAATTAGCTACATATTCTCAAGGTATTAGCCCAGCAGCTGGAAAGGATGTTTATCAGAAAATCATGAATATACAATCATTAATTATTACATTTCTGGATATTTGAAATATATGCTATCAATTACCTATCAAGTTTCACTTCTGTGGTCAAAGACTTCAGAAATTCCTTTTCACCTCAGTGAATAATCAATTCCACAGAAGAGTTTGGGCATGGGAAACTTTGTGTAGAATATCTGGTATCCTAACAAGTTTTTTTTTTTAAATTGTATTGTAGACTACTCTCCATACTAATTTTACTATAATATTATTGCTGAAGGTTATTTTTCTACATTATCCTGTCCATTCACTCTCCCCAGTAATTGAGAAGTAGAAACGCTTGCTCATAAATATCTGTTGACTCAACCTAGCTGCTAATGTATAACCTTCACCAAAGTGACACCTTGGAAGCAATGATGCATGAAACTTTACTCACATATATACAGATATCCACTCCTTTCATGTCATGGAAAGATATTTATTTCATGATCAAAAGCAGTGACTCATGAAAGTCTAACCGGATTTCCATTCATTCTTTATATTCCAAGATGCTTGATGGTCCACTGCTGAGTCTTTTAGTCTCACGCTGTAGGGGGAATATGGTCTCCTTCACTTTAGACCCTGTAGAAGAAGGAGGTCAAAGGACCTGGAGGTACAGGATAAGGAGAAGTAAACAGATATACACTGACTGCGAAGAGAGGGGACTTGCAGGTGGAAAAGTGGAGATGAGATTGAAAGAGGAATGGGTATCAGGTGGTATCAAACAGAGAAAGACAGTTTCTCCCAAAGAATAATGGTAAAAAATTTCTCTCTGCTTCAGAATGGGTGAAGTCTTTTGGAGAATTTGGGGAGATTCTGATCTTCTGAACTTCAGTGGTGAAACATCAACACTGAAAATTTGTTAGACTGAATCCAAAGTTATCATGCTAAGTCTTCCCCAGTGGCTCAGTGGTAAAGAATCTGCCTGCCAATGCAGGAGATGTGGGTTCGGTCCCTGGGTTGGGAAGATACCCTTGAGAAGGAAATGGCAACCCACTCCAGTATTTTTGCCTGGAGAATCCCATGGACAGAGGAGCCTGGTGGGCTATATAGTTCATGGGGTGGCAAAGAGTCATACATGACTGAGCAACTATTAACATCTTGCTAAATGAATGCATTTTCTTTTCAGGATATGAAAACCAGATAAGCATTATCCAGGAATGTGAGGCTTGGAGTGGAAATTAACACAAGCTTAGCCATATCTTTTCACGTCTATTGGTGTTATTGCTATTCCCCTTAAAGCAGAGAATGTCAGGGACCCAGGCAAATATCATTTGATTGCACACTTATCCTGGTGCTTTGTTACCAGTGAATGTTCTGTAAATGCTCATGAGTGGAGTGTTCACCACAAATGCTTATTTCAAAGAGATGTACATTAGAAATGGCCATTGGTTTCAAGCAGGGAACCATTTGCAGTAATTGTGTCTTCTTATTAAATATGTGATAGGCATTGGAGACACAGATTTCCTGTACTTAACAACTACAAAGAATCTTTGATAATAAGCCCCAGCCTTCACTTTCAAAAGTTTCTATTTTAGTGGGAAAGAGGGAACACAGGCAAATCACTATCCTGAGAGACTTAAAAAATGGCTGAGTTGACTCATTGTTTAAATGGGACAGAATCTTAGATCTCTTATCTTTTGATGGCAGACAGAGGATGGAGGATTGAAGAAAAGCCTGGAAAATGAACCTTTACTTTTCTTGACGAGGTTATACCAATAGTAACGACAGACTTCATAATGCAAGTAAAAAATGTTAACCCAAGTGGACACGGGGAAGGGCAGTGATTTTTTTTTTTCCGTAAGTACCCTTGGGTTCCACAGTGTTATTTCTGCCACACTATGCATATCTTTGCTGTCCAAAAAACTTCCCTTTGGAGTTAACAAAACACTCATTTAATTGTACGATAAATCATATATGTTTCCCAAATATGAGAAGGCATGACTGGACCAATAGATGGCTAAGCAGAGTAAGAAGATATCTTGGAATTGAATTGCAATTGTAAATATTGTTTGGTGTGATCAAAACTCCCATAAAGCAGCAATTAATTTTAGATAATTACTACTCGGAAACTACATAATTGCATGTTTCCCTCTAGAGTCACCTTGCCTTTGTGCAGAGTATTTAATCGGTTATGCAGTTAACCTGAAAGGGAAGGGCATTCATAGTAGAATTAAGAACTGTAGCCATACGACATTCTAAATCTCAATATGGGAGGCCACCAAGATATTTAATCATGTTAGTCATTATATCTTTGGAATTAAATCCGGTAAGAGAAATAAACTTGAGTCCTGGTTTAGTTACATATGAGCCTCCCTTCACAGAATATAAAATAACTGCATGTGAGCATATCAGAGGACCATTCTTGGAGGTGAAATAGTTTTTCATCCATCCTGTGATTGTGGCAAGACCCAACTTGGGAGATTTCCACTTGCAGCTTGCCCAGCAGGAATTCCCCCATGTTCTCACCAGCATGGTGGTCGAGAAAGAGGATAGAGAGTCAGATCCTTTGACTTTGAAGCTTTGTTCTGCCACTTCTGTGCTGAACAAGTTACATCCTTTTTGAACTTTAATTTCATCAACTATAAAATGGAAATAATAAATTACCTGCTTGGGAGGGTTGTAGGGACTTTTCAGAGCTAATAAATGTAAATGCTGAACATGGGGCCTAAATTTGGTAAATGCTTGGTAAATGTTTATTTTTATTATATTGAGTTTGTAATGGCAATTTCTTCCCTAAACAGATACTGTAAAATACAAACTGACTCCCAAATTTTGCTTCAGGTGTGCTGTCTCATTCTCTATTTAAAGAGATTTAGCTTGAATTAGCCACATATACATTACGATGATCCTTAACTAAGATGATAGATATTTTAAAAGCAGTTCTATTTCTGCATTTTTAGTTAATTTGAAAATATAACCAGCGCACTTATTTATTATGTCCGCTATAAAAATATGCATTGGAAGACTCCATGATAAAAGCACAAAGTGATTTTTTTTCAGTCATCAAATCTGTTCAAAGTCTTTTCAAGGACTCCTTTGTTAAGTTCTATAACATGAGCAAGGTTCCTTTAGAGTGGTTCAGATTTATGTTTCTCTCATCTTTTAAAAGGCAATATTCTATATCCCTGAAAAGATATATTTTATTGGACATTTCCATCCATATTTAATGACAATTTCTCCTTTAAATATTTGGGTTTCTCAAGTCTGCATTTTATTTGTGGAACAAACAGGTTGTGTGATAATCTCCTTGACTGTTCGCTGTTCTATTCTTTATTGTTTTATGGGAAAGTTCTCAGTAATCACAGGACTGTGAGAATGTCTTTGTCTCTATAGTCTGGACAAAGTTAAATGTCATGAACTAAATATTCAGTTACAGACGCCTGCACAAATCCCATGTCTTAACATTATATCAAGGTAGGTCTGAATTCAGTTCAGTTCAGTTCATTTCAGTTCAGTCGCTCAGTCGTGCCCAACTCATTGCGACCCCATGAACCGAAGCACACCAGGCCTCCCTGTCTGCTGGGGACCAGCCCCGGCTGATCCAGGGTATTCGAAGGAGAGACGGCGTAGGCGAAGATCAGGAAACAACTGCTTAATTAAACTTTAATTAAGGATATAAAGAGTAATAGAATAAGGATAGCTCAGTGAGGAAATTCAGTGGAGAAAAGAGGCTGAAATAAGGATAGCTCAGTGAGGAAATTCAGTGGAAAAAAGAGGCTGAATAATTCAGCCAGAAGGTAAGAGAAAGAACGACATGGTGAGACCAAGTTTCGGTGAACAAGGCCCGCACTTTATTTTCCAAAGTAGTTTTTATACCTTAAGTTATGCATAGAGGATAATGGGGGAAGGGGTAGAGTCATGCAGCAAGCCAGGCTTTCTTCCTGCAAACTTATCATATGCAAAAGCTTAGGTGATTTGCATCATCTTCTGGCCCGGAGGCCTGTTAACATTTTAAGACCCTCTCTTCAGAAAACTTATTTTTCTCTAAAGGTGATTGGTCAGGAGCCACCCTCCAAAAGCATTAGATAA